>NC_047036.1:108416922-109616922 GCF_011762595.2 Tursiops truncatus
GATTTTGTATCATCTTTACTATCATTACTCTAAATTCTTTTTCAGGTAGGTTGCCTATCTCCTCTTCATTTAGTTCTTGTGGGTTTTTATCTTGTTGTTTCGTCTGAAACATATTTCTCTGCCATCTCATTTTGTCTCACCTTCTTTGTGGACTCCTTTATGCAGGCTGGAGTATCATAGCTCCTCTTCTGGTGTCTGCCCTCTGGTGGGTGAGAGTGGTCCTCAGGCTTCTGGAGGTTTCCTGGTGGGAGGGACTGGTGCCTTCTTGCTGGTGGGTGGAGCTGGGTCTTATCCCTCTGGTGGCCAGTGCTGTGTCAAGGGGTGTGTTTATAGGTGGTTGTGAGCTCAGTATGACTTTAGGCACCCTGTCTGCTGACGGGTGGATCTGTGTTTCTCTCTTGCTGGTTGTTTGGCAATTGCTTGCTTTTAACTGCACCAGTTTTATGTCCTATTCCAAGGAAACTTCATTGGTACATATAAAATTATGTTTTTTTTATTTTTATTTTTAGAAGGTTGGTTAATGAAGTCCTGGAAGGTATATGGCACTCCTGGGGCCACTCAGCAAGGTTGCAGGTAGAGAAAATGAGTGCACAGGCCTGGGGTTCTGCCTTTATCAGGGTTGAGGATAGGATGCCTAGGGTTTCACAGGTTCACTGTCTACTGCTTCTTCCTGGTGTTGTTGTGAGGGTTACATGATGTCATATTTTGAAGCCATCCTTGTAAACCTGAGACCAGCCTGTTCCCTGAGGGCTGTTAAGGGGATGTTGTTTGCAGGCTCAGGCAGAGGATGAGTCAAAAGTTCAGGGGCTCTAACCACGTGATAAAAGCTGGAGAGAATGATGATTCCACCCTGGGCTCATATGTCTCCTGGGGTGTGGCCTCTGGCTAAACTTGCTTTGAATGTTCCAAGTCTTTGGATTCTTATACTCCTTTTCACTTTATCAGACTATACTAAGACTGTATTAAGTATGTAAATTTTACCATATGGACTTTTAAAAAATTTATTCATTTATGTATTTTTGGCTGCATTGGGTCTTCGTTGCTGCACACGGGCTTTCTCTAGTTGTGGCGAGCGGGGGCTACTTTTCATTGCAGTGCGCAGGCTTCTCATCGCGGTGGCTTCTCTTGTTGCAGAGCATGGGCTCTAGTCGCATGGGCTCCAGTAATTGCGGCACACAGGCTCAGTAGTTGTGGCTCACAGGCTTTGTTGCTCCGTGACATGTGGGATCTTCCTGTACCAGGGCTCGAACCTGTGTCCCCTGCACTGGCAGGCGGATTCTTAACCACTGTGCCACCAGGGAAGTCCCACATGGACTTTTAAAGTTTACCTCTGGTTTAGTTTCATTCATATTTTTGAATCTGATTCTAATCCAGGTAATTGAGGTGATCATATATGTGAGGTGTTTGTAAATTAAGGTGTTTGAGGGACAAAGTTGAGTTCATCTGTATCTTTTTAACTGCTTTTGAAATGTGCCTTGTGAATTACAAAACGTTTTTGTAATTGCCAAGTGGAGAAAGTTGCAGGAGTGGGGGGATGGGTGAAGAGGGACTTGTGGCAAAAAAAATGCTTCAGTCACTAGCTTCAGCATTTTGCCTTTAATGAGAACAAGTTTAAGTCTATAAAAGGTACCCTTTTGGGAAAAGCAGCCCAGCTAAAATATTAGGCAAGAATTGCTTACTTGCAGTGGCCCTAGTTCCTGACTGGTTCTGTTCTTGTCTTGTTGCAGGTTAGCTCCATTCAGAACCAGATGCAGTCCAAGGGAGGCTACGGGGGTGGCATGGCTGCCAACGTGCAGATGCAGCTCGTGGACATGAAGGCAGGATAGCCCTGGACCCCTCCTCCAGTGAGTACCTCAGAGCACAGGCTGGAAGTTCAGATCATACATGGCCATTCACTAACAGCTGATGACATAAACAGCCTTAGTTCAATCTTGGGGTTAAAAAATAAATATCTTGTTCTTATTTTTTAAAAACTGTGAACTTCCTAGAAAAGGTAAAAATACTTTAGTTGGCCAAGTGATGACCTTAGGCAGTTACTGCATTTTGAATATTAGTTTCAGGTGGTTGTTTTCCTTATGAGAAACTTTAAATGCTTTAAGACATCTTGTTTGGGGGGAGGCTTTGAGATTCTAGTGACAAGATGTCTCTTATGTGTCCTTTAAACATGAGTGAAGTTACTGAGTATTAATACTGCATGAAATCCCGTGTGTAGTGATTTTATATTTAATACCATTACAGATAAATCTTTCATTATAAAGTTTTCAAATTAAAAAGACAACTATTAAGAGGCATGAACCCCTAAAGGGTAAAAATCATTTGGATTATGCTTTGGTTTTATAGGTCACTGTGAATTTCTATGTTTTGTTTCCACTGTTGTTTAATTTTTTTTATTGTAATTACTTTTCTTTCCTTTTCAATTGCAAAAAAGTGTGATGGCGTCTTGTTCACCCTGTTGTGATTACTCCAGTGACACGTTACTATTCTGCTCTGAAGAAACTATTGTCAGAAGAATCTTGCATTTGCTTCAGCTGGCATGCATGCCTTTGGACTCACGGACAGAGTTCTTTGGATTGTGGCTTAATGATTGATTTTTATGAATATGGATCTGATTTTAGCATGATCTTTTTTGTGAATGCTAGCACTGTTTTGCATTTTTTTCCCGCATTTTTAACAATTTCTCTTTCCACCTCCATCCCCTCTGCCTTATGATTTTATTGGTAAGCAAAGAACTGCTATTTTAATTTGTCACCATTTATGTATATTTTGGAAGGTATGAGATCCATAAGCACAATGATCACTTCTATTCATTTGAAACTTCAGCAGAGTAGTATCTGCATGCTTTATGAAGTTGCCTGTATGGGAGCCCATGGGATGCCAGAAATGAACATTTCCTTGCTGCCACGGGCTGATGATACTGCTGCTATGAGAGAAAGGTTAGCTGTGGCACCAAGTCACATCAGTTTCACAAAAAAAAAGCAATTTGTAGCTTATTTTAGAAGTATGACTTTTATTTAGAGTTATAATAAAAGCTTGCATTCATAAGGCATTCATTCTGTTGTAAATGTTCAATATATTTATTTGAGAGCAAGGGCCTGGGATTGTAAACAGGTATGGTGAGATGTATCTGTGTGTGTGTGTGTGTGTGTGGTAATACCCTCATTGGGTCTGACTCTGAGCATTGTGATCTTAGCAGCTGTTCATTTCTGTGTGTGCTCATTCTGTTTTCACATGTCTATGTTTAATATTATGGTATCCAGTTGCTTCCAGTAGCAGTTTGTTGAGGTTTGGCCTGTATTCCTAACTGTGGATTTCAGTCATTGGCTTCTCCATCTTCCACATATTTTGGGACAATGGAAGTTGCCAGGAGCAACAGTTGACCTGGCTGTGTTGTTGCCTGTGAAAACAACCTGCATGGTGACTTATTAAGGTATTGGTGAGAAACCTTTGGCTCAGGTTCCAAAATACGTTTATTCTTCACAAATTGTATTTCTGTAAATGCTTCTCCTTCCCCGTAAGGGTGTAGTGCTAAGCCAATTAGTGGTTTTTTTCATGAACATGTTTAAATTATGTCCAGTTCAGCCCTATGTAACAGTTGCATTTGGTAGGAGTAACAGTTCATGTAGGAAATGGTGCTTAATTGAAAACTGACTTAGAAAGCTATAAGGAATTAGGTAATTGTATAAAGGAAGAGATCATTTCTCTTCACCTTAGTCACAGGTTCTTGTGAAACAGGTAACTAACTAAATATTGGGTTTATATAGACAAAACATGGAAGCATTTCTTCCCCCAGTTCTTTTGGATTTAATTTACCCAGTAGAGCAGGCACTAGAATACTCAGTCCTTATAGTTCTTCAATTTTGAGTCTTCATAGGTGTCAATCCCAGAGACTCTGTCAAGGAAAAACATATATGCTTAGATGCTTAGCAGTCAAAATAGGCATTTTGCAGTTTAATAAATAACTTCTGAACTTGAATTCATCTTATGTCATTAGTTGTGTTGCTACTGCATTCTGGATTTTGCCTGAGTACCACTGTCATTCTGTTCAGCCAGACAGAGCACTGCAGTGGGAAAGCTCTTTAAGGCCTTGTCAGTGCTGGATGCTATGTAGTCTACTTCTATTCTGACTTTGACTTTACAGATTTTATAACTCTTAGAACAATACAGGGAGGCATGGTCCCTTTTCCCCAATTCATGATTTGATTCTTTTTCCCAATCACTCACTTTCCTGATTCTCCAAGGGCCAAATACTCTAGTGAGCACTGGAGCATGTCTCCATGGTAAGCCAAAGGCTGCACTCTTCAGCCTCTGTTTTGCAGCTGCCACTGACTTGACAGGCACAGGTAGCCACACTGTGTGCAAGAACACATGCCCAGAAAGGTGCCAGTAATTATAAGAAAATTACCAACAATTTTAAGATACTAACCTTGGACACAGAGTTTTTAGGGAGTTAGCAGGTCCCACCTGGATAAATGAGTTTGTTAATCTTGGGAGGTCATTTGCTCTGCATAACAATGTGTGAAAATTGAAGCTAACTAAATATGATTGACTGTTAATACTTTGCTGAAATACATGCTAACAACTGTTAACTAATGACATGCATTCTGTAAAAAAGAGGTGCTTTCCCGTGATGTAGGCCTGACGTGGTGCCAGTGAGCATAGGTTGGAAATGTGAACTGTGGTGACTGGATTCAGCATTTCCAATGCAGCATTATCAGTGGGCCTTTAAAGATACTTTGTGAGTATATATTAGCTTTCACTTTTGTTATTAAATTATAGCAGTTCTATTATAGAGAGCAAGTTTGCCTTGATTTGATTTTGTTTAAAATGACTTCTGCTCAGCACCCAGGAGATAAAATTGACATATTTTTATAATATAAGCATACTTTTTTTGTACATTGTGTTCATTCTTGAATAAAGTAAGTTCAGTGTTGGCTTGTAGATAATAAAAAGAAAGTAAGTATTTGATTTTGTTTCAATAAATGTTTTTCAATCCTGGTTTGGTTAATTCTTTTCTTTCAAGGAGATATTTAATAAATATCACCTTTTTAGCCTTTCTTAGAGTTATGGCAACTATGTGTTTTGAAATTTTCTAAACTTGTAATATCATCTTATATAATTTAATAGAATTAACCTAAAAACTCCTACTTCCAAACAAACATTTAAAAAAGTAGGAAGAAACTAAAAATACAAATATCCCCCATTTTTTTTTTAACAAAGGTATCCAACCCCCTCAGTTTTCAATTTTCCATGCTGAAGCAATTTGTCCTCACACTGTATGTAGGCTTTAAATAAGTAAAAATAAAGTAAGAATTTATGTCCATCATCACAGAAAAGTAAAAATAAAGTAAGAATTTATGTCCATCATCACAGAATGTATGGGCAGTTTGCTCCGTTCCCATCAGGGGCAGTTTTGTTCCCCAGGGAACATTTGAAAATGTCTGAAGATACTATTTTTGGTGTCAGAAACTAAGGAAGGGGGTGCTGTTTGACACCCCTGGGAGGCCACTAAATAGCCCCCACAAGAGAGAGCTGTCAGTCACAGTGCTACAGCTGGGAAACACTGATGTAGAACAAAGATCTATGTACTCACCAGATCTTGTTTGAGAATCCTTCTTTAATGCATTGGTCAGGTACTGAGAATAGGTCACAGTTAGGTTTGGCTGTATCATGAGAATTGCCACACAGTATTCTAAAATCAGTATTCTAAAATAGAAAAATAAATGAGCAAAGTATCAGGAAACAATATCTCAAAAAGTTACAGTAACCTTTGTCCTCAGCTCATGGCCAAGGGCTCTAAAGGGAAATTGGGTTAAGATGAAAGTATGTGAAGAAACTCATGTTGTATATTAATTAGGAGCTCTATTTCGAGTATATGTTTTTAAAGGATATGCATAAAATGCACAAAAAAGTAGGACAAATCTATAAAAAAACTGTCAGAGACATAGACTGGAATTTGCTAAAATTGTGAAAATGCAAAAGTCTACAAAATTCATATATACCCTGTGCTTTTAAAAGATACTTTTAGCAGACTAGTAAGAAATCAATTGAAATTTTTACCTTCAGCTTACTACTGTCTTCCATCTAGACTGGTCCAATAAGAGAACTTAAACCATTAAATGACTCATGTTATTAATCTTTTAATATTTTAGCACCTAAACATTGAGTATTCAGGATGTTTCTGAGTTGAGGGTTTTGTTGTGGGGTTTTCTGTTGTTTTTTAAATGCTTTTAACAGATACAACCAACCTCTGGGCTCCTTTTGACCGTACCCTTACCTCTCAATTGCATCATCTTGGTAGTGTTCTAGCTGATCTGCCTTTGATGTCCAAAAGATACTTCCCAAGTAAGAAGATCCAAATGTTTGATCTGGGACTTCACAATTACTGTAAGAGTGGTGATTTTGGTACCAAAGAAAGGATGATTCTAGTCTCACTGAAAGATAAAAGCAAGAGAGTAAAAACAGTGTCAATTCTAACCCCAAATTTTCTCCTCTAAATCCAAGCTCCAGAGTTGTTAACAACTAGAGCTTTTACTCCTCACTAAACCTCCTCAGTTCACCAGCTTTAGATAGGTGAATACACTGAACTCCTAGGCACTGGTTTTTACTTTTGTTTTTGCTCCTTTACAGCAGCAGCAAGTAAGATACTTCTTTCAAAATCTTCAGAGCTTGACCTAGTTAGTTACCTTTTTCTTTTTTATTTCTTTTTTTATTTTTGGCTGTGTTCGGTCGTCATTGCTGGGCACGGGCTTTCTCTAGTTGCAGTGCACAGGCCTCTTATCACAGTGGCTTCTCTTATTGCAGAGCATGGGCTTTAGGTGCACAGGCTTCAGTAGTTGTAGCATGCAGTCTCAGTAGTTGTAGCTCACGGGCCCTAGAGCACAGGCTCAGTAGTTGTGGTGCACAGGCTTAGCTGCTCTGCAGCATGTGGGATCTTCCTGGACCAGGGCTCAAACCTGTGTCCCCTGCATTGGCAGGTGGATTCTTAACCACTGAACCACTAAGGAAGCCCCTAGTTACCTTTTTCTTAATGTTCCTAATTGAAGCTGTGTAAACACATCCATCTTTGTGTGCCAGAAATCTCTGGCATTCCTATACACTAATGATGAAAAATCTGAAAGTGAAATCAAGAAAACACTCCCATTTACCATTGCAACAAAAGAATAAAATATCTAGGAATAAACCTACCTAAGGAGACAAAAGACCTGCAGAAAATTGTAAGACACTGATGAAAGAAATTAAAGATGATACAAATAGATGGAGAGATACACCATGTTCTTGGCTAGGAAGAATCAACACTGTGAAAATGACTCTACTCCCCAAGGCAATCTACAGATTCAATGCAATCCCTACCAAACTACCACTGGCATTTTTTACAGAACTAGAACAAAAAATTTCACAATTTGTATGGAAATGCAAAAGACCCCAAAGAGCCAAAGCAATCTTGAGAACGAAAAACGGAGCTGGAGGAATCCGGCTCCCTGACTTCAGACAATAGTACAAAGCTACAGTAATCAAGACAGTATGGTACTGGCACAAAAACAGAAATATAGATCAATGGCACAGGATAGAAAGCCCAGAGATAAACCCACGCACATATGGTCATCTTATCTTTGATAAAGGAGGCAAGAATATACAGTGGAGAAAAGACAGCCTCTTCAATAAGTGGTGCTGGGAAAACTGGACAGGTATATGTAAAAGTATGAAATTAGAACACTCCCTAACACCACACACAAAAATAAACTCAAAATGGATGTAAGGCCAGACACTATCAAACTCTTAGAGGAAAACATAGGCAGAACACTGACATAAATCCTAGAGAAATGGAAATAAACAAGTGGGACCTAATGAAACTTAAAAGCTTTTTGTACAGCAAAGGAAACGATAAACAAGACAAAAAGACAACCCTCAGAATGGGAGAAAATATTTGCAAATGACAAAGGATTAATCTCCAAAATTTACAAGCAGCTCATGCAGCTCAATATCAAAATAACAAACAACCCAATCCAAAAATGGGCAGAAAACCTAAATAGACATTTCTCAAAGGAAGATATACAGATTGTCAACAAACACATGAAAGAATGCTCAACATCACTAATCATTAGAGAAATGCAAATCAAAACTACAGTGAGGTATATCACCTCACACCAGTGAGAATGGCCATCATCAAAAAATCTACAAACAATAAATGCTGGAGAGGGTGTGGAGAAAAGGGAACACTCTTGCACTGCTGGTGGGAATGTAAATTGATACAGCCACTATAGAGAACAGTATGGAGGTTCCTTAAAAAACTAAAAATAGAACTACCATACAACCTAGCAATCCCACTACTGGGCATATACCCTGAGAAAACCATAATTCAAAGAGTCATGTACCAAAATGTTCATTGCAGCTCTATTTACAATAGCCAGGACATGGAAGCAACCTAAGTGTCCATCAACAGATGAATGGATAATGAAGATGTGGCACATATATACAATGGAATATTACTCAGCCATAAAAAGAAACGAAATTGAGTTATTTGGAGTGAGGTGGATGGACCTAGAGTCTGTCATACAGAGTGAAGTAAGTCAGAAAGAGAAAAACAAAATACCATATGCTAACACATATATATGGAATCTAAGAAAGAAAAAAAGGTCATGAAGAATCTAGGGGCAAGACGGGAATAAGACACAGACCTACTAGAGAATGGACTTGAGGATATGGGGAGGGGGAAGGGTAAGCTGTGACAAAGTGAGAGAGTGGCATGGACATATATACACTACCAAACGTAAAACAGAGCTGCAAAGTGAGAGAGTGGCATGGACATATATACACTACCAAATGTAAAATAGATAGCTGGTGGGAAGCAGCCGCATAGCACCGGGAGATCAGCTCTGTGCTTTGTGACCACCTAGAGGGGTGGGATAGGGAGGGTGGAAGGGAGACGCAAGAGGGAAGAGAGATGGAAACATATGTATAACTGATTCACTTTGTTATAAAGCAGAAACTAACACACCACTGTAAAGCAATTATACTCCAATAAAGATGTTAAAAAAAAAAATCTGTGTGCCTTTCAAATGTCTGAGCTGACTGAATCCTTTACCCTAGACCCTAGCTCTGTGCTTTGAGCTCCCCAGGGCCCGTCCACCTTTGATGAGGTGCATGGACCACTTTGTTGGCTGCAGCATGTTCAGGCAGTGTCAGGAAATATTGTTTTTAAAGAAAACCAAAAACAACACCCACAATATTTTACTTTTCAGAAATAGTGAATAAAAGCTTAGTCTGTTAGGGATGTTATGACAAAATACCTCAGATTTGGGTGGCTTATAAACAACAAAGTTACTTCTCACAGTTCTGGAGGCTTAAATTCTGAGATCAGGGTGCCAGCAACAGTCAGGTGAGGGCCCTCTGCCAGATGCAGACTTTTCATATCTTCACCTGGTGGGAGTGCTGGGGAGCTCTCTGGAGTCTCCTGTATCCAGCGCTAATCCCATTCTTTAGTTACACCCTTGTGACTGAAGCACTTCCCAAAGGCTGCACCTTGTAATACCGTCACCTTTGGGAGTTAGAATTTCAACATGAACTCCAGGGGGCACACTACCATTCAGAACATAGCACAAAAGGTACAGGGAGTGAGTGGCTGTAGACATCCTAAATTTGAGGGGAAAAATGGGAATATAAACACAAGAGGATCAACAACTCATAGCGGGATACATCCAAAGAGGCCCACACCAAGATTTAATCAAACCATCAAAAGTCAAAGACAATCTTAAAAGCACCAAGAGGAAAGCAATACAAAAATCCTCAACAAAATAATAGCAACCAGAATTCAACAGCACATTAAAAGATTATACATGATGACAAAAGGATTACACATGATGACCAAGTGGGATTTATTCCAGGAATGCAAGAATGGCTCAATATAATAAAGTCAATCAATGTAATATACCACATTTGCAGAGTGACAGTGAATAAAAACCCATTTGATCATCTCAGTGTGACAAAACTCAATACCCTTTTGCAATAAAAACACTGAACAACCTAGGAGTAGAAGGAAATAAACAAAATGAAGACCATATATGAAAAGCCCACAGATGGTATTCATATTCAATGATGAACGACTGAAAGCTTTTCTTTTAAGATCAGGAACAAGACACAGATGTCTGCTTTCACCACTTTGACTGAACAAAATAACTGGAAGTCCTAGCCAGAGCAGTTAAACAAGAAAAATAATTAAAAGGCAGTTACCTTGCTTCACACACAACATGATCTCTGATATGTAGAAAGCCCTAAAAATTACAGCTCACACACACACCTGTTAGAACAAATAAATTAACAAAGTGGCAAGATACAAAATCAACACACAAAAATCAGTTGTTTTTGTACCCTAACAATGAACAATCAAGGAAATTAAGAAAATGATTCCATTTACAATAGAATCAAGAAGAATAAAACACTTAGGAATAAATTTAACCAAGGAGGCAAAAGACTTCTGTGCTGAAAACTACAGAACATTAGTGAAAGAAATTAGACACAAATAAAAGACATCCTCTGATTATGGATTGAAAGACTTAATACTGTTAAGATGTCAGCAGTATCCAAAATGATCTACAGATTTAATGCACTCTATCAAAATCCCAGTGGCATTTTTTTCCCAGAAATAGAAAAATCCATCCTAACATTCATATGGACTCTCAAGGGACCCTGAAGAGTCAAAATAATGTTGAAGAAACAAAAGTTGGAGGTACCACACTTGATTTTAAAACAATATAAATCTACAGTAATTAAAACAGTGTAGTACTGTCATAAAGAGACATGTAGACCACTAAAATAGGAAGCCCAGAAATAAACTTTCCTATGTCTGGTCAAATGACTTTCAACAAGGATGCTAAGACCACTCAATGGATTAAAGCCAATCTTTTCAACAAACAGTGCTGGGAAAATTGGATATCCACATACAAAAGAATAAAGATGAACCATGTCATAGTATATTTAGGCTACTACAACAAAATACCACAGACTGGGTATCTTATAAACAACAGAAATTTATTTCTTATAATTCTGGAGGCTGGGAAGTCAAAGATCAAGGTGCCAGCATGGTTGCCTTCTGGTGAGGGCCCTACTTCCTAGCTCATAGCCAGTGCCACCTTGCTGTGTCCTCACATGGTGCAAGAGGCAAGGGATATCTCTGGAGCCTCTTTTATAAGAGCACCAATTCCATTCAGGGCAGAGCCTCCATGACCTAAGCACTTTCCAAAGGCCAGCCTACTAACACCATCACATAGGGCATTAGGATTTCAACATATCAATTTTGGGGGGACACAGGCATTCAGACTAGCAGACCATTACCTTAAATGATATACAAAAATTGGATCAAAGACATAAACATAAGACCTAAAACTATGAAACAGGAAAAGCTTCATGACAGTGCATATGGCAATCATTTTTTTTGCATAAGACACCAAAAGCAGAGGCAACGAAAGTAAACAGAAAAACTGGACTCCTTCAAAATTAAAAACTTGTGTGCATCAAAAAATACAATCAACAGAATAAAAAGGAAACCTATAGAATGGGAGAACATTATTTATGTATCCTATATCTGATAAAAGGTTATATCCAGCATATACAAAGAACTCCTACCACTCAATTACAGAGAACAAACAGCTCAGTTAAAAAGTGGGCAAAGGACTTGAATAGACATTTCTCCAAAGAAGATAGACAAATGGCCAATCAGCACATAAAAAGATGCTTAACGTCACTAATCATGAGGGAAATGCAAATCAAAACCATGAGATAGCATCTCATAATAAGATGGCTTTGGTAAAAACAAAAACAAAAGAAACAAAATAATGTGTTAGGATATGGAGAAATTGGAACCCTGTGCATGTTGGTGGGAATGTAAAATGGTGCAAATGCCATGGAAAACTATGGAGGGTCCTCAAAAAATTGAAAATACTACCATATGATCTTACTTTTGGGTATATATCGAAAAGAATTGAGAGCAGAGTTTCAAAGAGATATTTGTACACATGATTACAGCAACATTATTCACAACAGCCAAGATGTAGAGGTAACTCAAGTGTTCATCGACAGCTGAATGGAAAAATAAAATGCGGTATATACTTAACAATGGAGTATTATTCAGCCTTAAAAAAGAAACTATGCCGATGCAGGGGACACGGGTTCGTGCCCCGATCCGGGAAGATCCCACATGCCGTGGAGCGGCTGGGCCCTTGAGCCATGGCCGCTGAGCCTGCACGTTCGGAGCCTGTGCTCTGCAATGGGAGAGGCCACAACAGTGAGAGGCCTGCATACCGCAAAAAAAAAAAAAAAAATTCTGACACATCCAACAATGTGAATGAACTTTGAGGATGTGATGCTGAGATAGGCTGGGACCTGGGATCCTCTACTGGAGTGCTTGCACCTGGACAAACATCTCCTTGAGCAGTAGGATACAAAGAAACTATAAGTGACTAAAAATAACTGCATGCAGGAGCAGTTGGGGCATCATGACCACTATACGAGCTTTGTGGGGAGGCAGTAGTGAGCAAGTCCGCCATTTTGGGGGTGCCGGGAGCAAAAGCAGGGTACTGCACATGATCCCTGCACACGGCACCACCAAGGGGAACAGGCCACCTAAGCTCAGCCTCCTGCCCAACCCATGGACCTGCCCGTTATCCCATTTAAGGACCCAAGCATTTCCTCCTGGGGAGTGGGCAAGGATGTCTGTTTCTTGCTTTGACTCCCTCGTGCTGCAACATGAGCCCCAGTAATGCCTTGCCTGAAATTCTCTGGCTTCTTATGAATGTCTATTGATTAAAGAGTCCAAGGGCCTGGGTCGGTAACAATTCCACTTCTGTGAGGTGTATCGGGTAGTCAAATTCTTAGAAAGTCAAAGAACAGATTAGGTGAACTTGATCAAAGGCAACAGCAGAGTGGGAAAATAAAGAGAAGGGAAACATTAAGAAAAGTATGACATTTACATTCTAATCAAGTGTCCACTGAGAACTGCCTCCAAGTAGACTTGGACATACAGCTGAGAAATGCAAATCAACCACCTGACATCCTTTTCTCTAGTCCTCCTAAGTGCAAACTTGGGATAAACTCTAATTGAGATCACTTGTGCCCAACATGCTGTGCCACCAGAAATGATGCTTTCAGGATTGACATCTTATTAAAAAGGTTCATGGGAACATGACCATCACAATAACCAAAGACCCCAAAAGAGGCCATGTCAGCAACTGCCCAATACCTCAGGACTAAGGTGCTGTAGGAGTTCCACGCAGGTTGTAAAAGCCATTACACACGAGGTCTTTGTTTGCTAGATGCCACTAATAAGGTGATGCCTAATGCTTCATACAGAGCACCCTCACCGTGCCTGGCACATAGCAGGGACTTCATGGATAAACGCATCATGCATATCTACGGAAAAACCATTTGATGTTTTCCATTAAAGCCTCATACCATACACAGGATTGGACATAGATGTTGACGTAGTGTCCCATGTGAAAAACACCATGTGCAAAAGAAATTTCTGTGACGTGGACGTGGGCCTTTCCTAGCGTGCTGGCACTAAGGAAGGGGAGACCCCAGTGCAGCCCAGCCAGTTACTCTAGGAAATCAGTGAGTGTCAAACACAACGTGTTCTAGGATTAGACAGACCTACTTGACTTGGATTTTAGAATGCAGGCTGTGCTTACTCTTCCCTGATTCTGGCACCCTCCTTTCTCTGCTCAGCAGTGGGGACCTCTGTGGAGAGCTCTCTCCTGCCTCGCAGTGTCTGCAGCTCTCAGGTACAATGAACAACCAGAGAACAGCAGGTATGTCAGTCTAGCTCAACGACACCCTTGGTGGTTCATAAAATGAAGGACTTACAAGGACTGTACAGAGAAAATCAGCAGCATAGGCTTCTGGTGAAATAGGTGGTAAAAATACTAACAAAAGTATGATCTCTATTTTCTTTCCAATTTTAAGAAACACAGAAGATGGAACTTCCAGTACAGGTTCAATTATTGGCTTATTCATTAGACTTTCGTTCCAGATTGCCAAAACACTGCAGGCCTTGCCTCATGGGAGGGAGGAGGGCCTGGCTGTGGGGCTACGTGAGAAGATGGGACACCGGAGGTAGAAGGTGAGGAGACATTTAGTAAACACCAGTCACCTGCTAGGCGTGGGCTTGGCTCATTCTCAAAACCATCCTATTTAATAAGAGCTTTTACTCTCCCAATGTCATAGATGATGGGACAGATGATTAGAGGGTAAATAACCTGCTCAAGGTCAAATAGCCAGTAACTGGGCATAGTAGTCTTACAGTTTATGATGAATGTCATGGGGTCATACAGGAGCTGGCCTTGACCTACATGCTAGGAATTCCAAGGAATGCCTCACACTGGCCCGCGTGCAGTCACGTAAACACGTACACACATGTGTATGAGGCGACTTGCAGTCCCACACAAACCCCATGGATTGGGAAAGGAACAGTTGCCTTTAAAAAGGGAATGGGGCAATTCCTCGGTGGCGCAGTGGTTAAGAATCCACCTGCCAATGCAGGGGACACGGGTTCGAGCCCTGGTCCAGGAAGATCCCACATGCCGTGCAGCAACTAAGCCCATGTGCCACAACTACTGAGCCTGCGCTCTAGAGCCCACAAGCCACAACTACTGAGCCCACGTGCCTAGAGCCCATGCTCCGCAACAAGAGAATCCACCATAATGAGAAGCCCGCGCACAGCAATGAAGACCAAACGCAGCCAAAAATAAAATATAAAATAAATTATTTAAAAAAAAGAGTAAAAAATAAAAAGGGAATGAAGAGTTGTTTTAAGACAAGGAAAGTCAGGAAGGCTTGTAGGGCAAAATGCAGGAGTGGGGTTAAGAACAGGGGTTAAGTCCGCATCCTTCAGCTGCTTGCCAGTGCCTATCTCAAAGGAGACGAGGTTTACAGATGAGAAGACAGACAAAGGGCAGAAAAGAGAGGATTCTAAGCCACTCTGCTGGACTTCCGGCTCTCCTCCACTGTCACCTGAATGGAGAGAGAATAACTGGCTCTGAAGCCTCAAACCTTTTGCTCCTCAGAAGCCCAGACCCAACACTGCATTTCCAGACCCTGGAGACCTGGGAAGCCGCCATACTCTTTAAGCCAAAAGGTGTCGGCAGGACAGGGTTCAGGATGACCCAACACAAAATATTTTTTAAATTGGAAAATGAAAAATACTGAAAAGAAAATAAGCAGTAACCCAGAATGCCAGGAACAGCCTAGCAGCAGAACCTACCCTGAGGTCCAGGCTGCAGTGGGCTTGCGGGCTTTGGGGAGGTCAGAAGCCAGAAAGCAGGTTCAGTGTTAAGCTCCAAGCAGTGAGTCCACACAGGATTCCCAACCTCCTGCCATCCTGAGCACCCGGGTCCTCAGCAGATCTCCAGACCACAACCCAGCATCTGTCCCCTGCATGCGCTTCCTGGAACAGAAAGAGTTCTTTGGTCCATCTTGTTTATTACTCTGCCTCTCAAAGGAGCTCAAATAGGATTTAAATATCTAACCTTGGTGATGACAGAAAAATAACTGCTTTCAAGTTTGTTAGCTCCTCAGCATGATGAAGCCCCAGAGTTTTAGTGAAATGAGTGCTTGACAAGCTGGAGTTAAAACCTAAGGGTAAGTTTCCCTGTGAGTTTTTGCCCTTAGTGTAAATCTCAGTGCTGACTAGCAACTTGATCTCTAGTGCCCTAGGGGGTTTTATGGATGAGACACAGGAGGAGAGAGCATTTGGAGTTTGGGTTTATTAGGTATGTGCAACTGCCCTCAACATACTTCTGGTCTCAAAGGAGTTGAAACCCTCTATTACTGCCTATGAGTTTCCCTCTCCCTCTCTAGCTGCAGCCACCACAACTATTTCATTTGTTAATCTTTCTTGGATTAGATTTCTGCAGGGCATTTAAAAAAAAACTGTGGTAAAATACACAAACATACATTTACCACTGTAACCATTTTTGAGTGCACATTTCATATAGTGTTACATACGTTTACATTATTGTGCAACCAACTTCCAGAACATTTTCATCTTGCAAAACACCGAACAACTCCCTATTTTTCTCTCCTCAGCCTTTGGCAATAACAGTTCTATTTTCTGTGTCTATGTATGTGACTACTCTAGACACCTCACACAAGCAGAATCATAGCAGTATTTGCCTTTTTGTTACTGGCTTATTTCACTTAACCTAACATCTGTTTTCAAGGTTCATCTATGTTGTAGCATGTATCAGAATTTCCTTCCTTTTTAAAGTTGAATAATATTCCATTTACATATATACCACATTTTATGTATCTATCCATCGATGAACATTTGGGTTGCTTTCACTTCTTAGCTATTGTGAATAATGCATGTGTACAAATCTTTCTTTGAGATTCTGCTCTCAGTTCTTTTAGAGGTTGTATTGTTATCAACTTTTTCAGGAACCTCCATATTGTTTTCCATCGGGGATGGAACCACATTTTACATTCCCACCAAGAGTGCACAGGGTTCCAGTTTCTCCACATCCTTCTCAACACTTGTAATTTTCTAGTTTTTGTGTTGTTTTTGAGCATAGCCATCTTAATGGATGTGAGGTATATTGTAGTTTTTTGCATTTCCTTCTTGAGTAGTGATGTTGAGCATCTTTTCATGTGCTTACTGGCCATTTTTCTCTCTTCCTTGAAAAATTTCTATTCAAGTCCTTTGCGCATTTTAGAATTGTGGGTTTTCATTTTGTTGTTGTTGAACAAGATATCTTTTATTTAACAACTTTAAATCTTTTTGAAGTATTACATATTTCTAATATTATATCATACATATCTTAAGCATGAAAATATAAAATTCACACTCTGTTCTCATTAGTGTAGAATGGAATCTGCGGCTCTCTTAATGACAATATTGTCATTATAAACAAATTTGGAAATCAAAATTTAAGAGAGAATGAGTGTCAAGTCAAGAATATAAATTTAATGTATTTTCTACATGGAATCATTTTGGTTTTGGAGTATCTTTGTTTGTTTGTTTGTTTTGCGATACGCGGGCCTCTCACTGTTGTGGCCTCTCCCGTTGTGGAGCACAGGCTCCGGACGCGCAGGCTCCGTGGCCATGGCTCACGGGCCCAGCTGCTCCGCGGCATGTGGGACCTTCCCGGACCGGGGCACGAACCCGCGTCCCCTGCATCGGCAGGCGGACTCTCAACCACTGGGCCACCAGGGAAGCCCTAGAGTATCTTGATTATATTTAGAATAGTTGAGGTTGTCCGATAAATGACAATTAGATAAAGGAGGTATTGGCCAGCCAAGACTATATTAGGCACAGAAATGAAATTCTAGAAAAGGAGATGAGATGAAGAATCAGGGTAAAAAAACTATTGAGGTATGAAGAGGGAAAAGAGGGAGGGAGGGAGAGAGAGAAAGGCAGTGATAAACAGCTCATAATTACTGAGAAAACTTCTAGGGGGCTGGGCATTGCCAGAGGACTGTGCTTGCATTATCTCATTTTATCCTCATAGCCTATGGGATAGGTTATTGTTGTTATTTGAGGATGAGAGAACTAAGGCACAGGGAATATACACAGCCTCCCCAAGGTCATACAGCTAACAAACGATATATTAGTTATCTTTTGCTATACAGTAAATTACCACAAATTCAACAGCTTAAACTAGCACAGTTTCAGTGCATCAGGAGTCTGAAATTCAGTGGGTCAGCTTGGCTGGGTAGTCAAGGTGTCAGCTGGGCTGTGCTTGAATCTGGAGGCTTAACTAGGGAAAAAGCCACTTAAGCTCATTCAGGTTGTTGGCAGAATTCATTAATTTGTAGAACTGAGGGCTCCAGCTTCTTGTGGACTGTTGGCTGAAGAGGTATCTGCATCTCCATGTTCATTGCAGCATTACTGACAAAACTGCCAAGATCTGAAAACAACCTAAGTGTCCGTCGACAGATGAACGCATAAAAACTATGGGGCATGTGCACATACACATACTTTTCCTGCACGCACACACAGAGTAATATTATTCAGCCTTACAAAAGAAAAAAATCTGCTATTTGTGACAACACGCATGAACCTTATGCTGAGTGAAATAAGCCAAGCATAGAAAAATATTGCATGATCTCACTTACATGTGGAATCTGGTGGTTGCCAGGGTTTGATGGGGCAGGGGGAAGAGAGGAGATGTTGGTCAAAGGGTACAAAGATTCAGTTATGTGGGATGAGTAAGTTCTGGAGTGGTATTGTATACCATGGTGACTATAGTTAGTAATACTGTATTGTATACTTGAAATTTGCTAGAAGAGTTGATCTTAAGTGTTCTCACCACACACATAAATTATAACTATGTGAGGTGATGGATATGTTAATTAGCTTACTTGTGGTAATCACTTCACAATGTACACATGTATCAAATCATCACATTGTATAGTGTACACTATACACTAAATGTTTATGACCCCCACCCGCAATTCTGTATGTTGAAATCCTAATCTCTGGAGGTGATATTAAAAGGTAGGGCTGGGCTTCCCTGGTGGCACAGTGGTTGAGAGTCTGCCTGCCAATGCAGAGGACACGGGTTCGTGCCCCGGTTCGGGAGGATTCCACATGCCGCGGAGCGGCTGGGCCCGTGAGCCATGGCCGCTGAGCCTGCGCGTCCGGAGCCTGTGCTCTGCAACGGGAGAGGCCACAACAGTGAGAGGCCTGTGTACCGCAAAAAAAAAAAAAAAAGGTAGGGCCTTTGGAGGTGATTAGGTCATGAGGGTGAAGCCCCAGAGAGATCCCTCGCCCCTTCTGTTCTGTGAGGACACACCATTTATGAACCAAGAAAAAAGTTCTCACCAGACACCAAGCCTGCCAGCATCTTGGTCTTGGACTTCTCAGCCTTCAGAACTGCGACAAAGAAATTTCTGTTGTTTATAAGCCACCCAGTCTACGACATTTTGTTACACCAGCCCAAATGGACTAAGACATACATCTAAAATATACACAGGGACTTCCCTGGTGGTCCAGTGGTTAAGACTCCACCTTCCAATGCAGGGGACACAGGTTCGATCCCTGGTCGGGGAACTAAGATCCCACATGCCACGGGGCAACTAAGCCCGTGTGCTCTAGAGCCCGTGCACCACAACTAGAGAGCCTGCGTGCCGCAATTACTGAGCCTGCATGCTCTGGAGCCTGGGTGCCACAATTAGAGAGCCCGTGCACCACAACTAGAGAGCCCCACAACTAGAGAGAAGCCCGTGTGCCGCAACTATTGAGCCCACGTGTTCTGTAGCCCACATGCAGCAACTACTGAGCCCGCGTGCTTTGGAGCACACACACCACAACTAGAGAGAAGCCGCGCACCGCCAATAAAGAGCCAGCATGCCGCACCTAAGACCTGATGCAGCCAAATAAATAAATATTTTTTTAAAATGTAGTCACTGCTTGAGATAACCCCTGTACGCATCTGGTTGAGAAAGAAAGGGGATTAAATAAATAAAAATAAAACATACACAATTTTTATTTGCCAAGTATATAACTCAGTAAAGCAAGAGAGGGACTTCCCTGGTGGCACAGTGGTTAAGAATCTGCCTGCCAATGCAGGGGACACGGGTTCAATCCCTGATCCAGGAAGATCCCACGTGCCATGGAGCAACTAAGCCCGTGAGCCACAACTATTGAGCCCACGTGCCACAACTACTGAAGCCCGTGCACCTAGAGACCATGCTCCACAACAAAAGAAGCCACCACAATGAGAAGCCCACGCACCACAACCAAGAATAGCCCCTGCTTGCTGCAACTAGAGAAAGCCCGTGCGCAGCAATGAAGACCCAATGCAGCCAAATTAATTAATTAATTAAAAAATAAAGCAAGAGAAAAAAATAAAAAATACTTAAAACACTTAAAAATAAAACTTATATGAGAAATATGAAAGCACTTAAACACACAACAATAAAATAGTGAGAGCAACAGAAGATCGAAATAAATGGAGGCATATACTGAGTTCAGATAGGGAGACTAAATTTTATGAAGGTGTTAATTTTCTTCAAGTTGGTAAGAAAATCCCATTCAAAACCACAATTGTTTGCGTGTGTGTGTGTGTGTTTGTATGTGTGCATATAAATTGATAAGCTGGTTGTAAAACTCATTTGGAAATGCAATGATATAAGAATAGTTAACATGTTTTTGAAAAAGAACAGTGTCAAAAAACTTTCTCTATCAGATATTAATATGTATTATAATAAGAGAGTAATTAAGACAATGTGGTACTGGGGAATGGAAGAACAAATAGGCTGATAAAAGAGAACACAGACCCCAGATACCCTTATAAACATAAGGACAGCTGATATCACTGAAGTGCAGTGGAAAAAGGACTTATCTTTTCAATAAATGGTGCAGGAACAGTCTGTAGATCTGAGAGAAAAACCTGACATCTACCTCACACTATACACAAAAACCTATTCCAGATATACTTCAGAGCTAAATTTAAAAGGCAAAATATCCAAGTATCTAAAAGATAACACAAATATGTTGTTGTACAGAAAGACTTCTTAAATAGAGCACAAACAAAGCACTAACCATAAAGGAAAAGAATAAATTTCTCTAGTTCAAAATTAAGAACTTCCCTTCATCAAGAGACACCACTAAGGCTATGACAAAGCAAGCCACAGAGGGAGAGAGAATATCTGCCATAGATATAACAGATGAAGGAGTCATATCTAGAATATATAAAGAATATTTACAAACTGCTAAGAAAAAATAAACTCAAAAACATTTCATAACAGTGC
Source organism: Tursiops truncatus (assembly GCF_011762595.2). Taxonomy (NCBI): domain Eukaryota; kingdom Metazoa; phylum Chordata; class Mammalia; order Artiodactyla; family Delphinidae; genus Tursiops; species Tursiops truncatus. The sequence goes on from NC_047036.1 coordinate 108,437,665, forward strand.
AAATTCAATGGCTCATACAAATCTGCAAAGCTCAACTCCATTAACAATAAGGGAAATGAAAAACAAAACCACAGAAAAACACCATTATATACCCACCAAAATGGTCAAAGTTAGGAAGATCAAAAATACCAAGTAGTCAGAAAGGATGAGCAGCTGCCAGGAGTCCTTGGAGTATGTTGTTCAGTGTAGACTGTAGAAGTTTAATTGGCTTTAATTGGCTTTTATATATATTACCTGCTTTCCATTCCTGTTCAGAGTTGGGCCTTTCCATTCCTGTTCAGAGTTTGTATTTTCTGGAAGATTTCCTTTGGGAGCCCTGGAAAAAAACACCACTCATCAAGTATTCCAAATCCTATGTCCAGATGTACAAACACTGTATTAGGAAATAGCTGTATCCACACTGACCATTATCATCTGAAGATTATCCAAACAGAATTTGTCTAAAATTCCATGTTTTCTGTTTGGAAATGCTTCCATTTCATTACCTCTGTGAAGGAGGTGTCTTCTAAAATATTTCACTATGCTGCAGACATATCTGGAAACATCGTTAAGAAATTACCTTGTTCTACATTTTTTTTTGTTTTTGAGGAATTACATCATTTAGCAAGAAATTTGAGGAAGGTGAGCTTGCAAAAGAAACTAAAAAAATATATGTATATGTACACACACATACATTTTCTTTATCCATTCACCCATCAATGGACACTTAGCTTGTTTGCATATCTTGCTACTGTGAATAATGCTGCAATGAACATGAGAGGGCAGGTATCTCTTTGAAAAAATGATTTCTTTTCCATTGGATATATACCCAGAGATGGGGTTGTTTGGTCATATGGCAGTTCTATTTTTAATTTTTTGAGGAACTTCCATACTGTTTTCCATAATTGTAAACTTGAAATGTGTTAAGAGAGTAGATCTTAAGTGTTCTCACTACAAAAAAAGGTAACTATGTGAGATGATGAGTGCATTAACTGTGATTATCATTTCACAATGTGTATGTATATAAAATTACCCCAGTGTAAACTTTAACAACTCACATTGCACAAACTAAATTATAAAAAAAAAAAAAAGGGACTTCCCTGGTGGCTGAGTGGCTAAGAATCCGCCTGCCAATGCAGGGGAAACGGGTTTGATCCCTGGTCCAGGAAGATCTCACATGTCACGGAGCAACTAAGCCCATGTGCCAAAACTACTGAGCCTGTGATCTAGAACCCACGAGCCACTACTGAGCCTGTGTGCCACAACTACTGAGCCCACATGCCTAGAGCCTGTGCTCCGCAAAGAGAAGCCACTGCAACGAGATGCCCGCGCACCGCAACAAAGAGTAGCCCCCGCTTGCTGCAACTAGAGAAAGCCTGCATACAGCAATGAAGACCCAACGTGACCAAAAATATATAACTTTATTTAATTTTTATATATATATATATATATGGCAGTAGGTCTTGCTCTCACCTTTTTTAAAGACAAAGATCCTGAGGTGGAGTCAAGATGGCAGTGTGGAAAGATGCAGAGTTAGCGTCTCCTCACAACTAGGGCACCTGCCGGCCACTGGTGGGGGACTCTGATGCCCAAGAAGATGGGAGGAACCCCAAAGTGAACTGGTAGGACGTGGGGAGACTGAGAAGGGAGGAGAAGCGGAGGCCAGACAGGATCAGTGCTCCTGAGGCCGGAGAGATCAGGCAGGAGAGGCAGGCGGGAGGGACTTTCTGGGAAGAGTGGGAGAGGAGTGGAGGGCGTCGCCTGGCCCACTTGGACCAGGGAGCCTACTGAGCTCCCAGGCTGGTACCCCCACTCCAAATCCCCCTCCAGGATGCGTGGGTCCTGGGGTCATAAGACGGAGGCCGGGGAGATCAGGTGAGGCAGGTGGGAAGAGCCATCTTGAGGAGCAGGAGAGGAGCAGAGGGCAATTGCCCTGACCACTTGGGCCCCGGGAGCCTGCTGAGCTCCCAGGCTGGTCCCCTGCCCTCCAAGGCTCCCCTTTCCCCCACTGGCTGCATTGGTCCTGGGGGCATAGGAGGGAGGCCAGGAGATCAGGAAAAGCAGGCAGGAGGAGGCCTCCCAGACCTGAGGAGCAGGAGAGGAGGGCGTTTGCCCCACCCACTCGAGCCCAGGAAGCCTGCTGGGCTCCCAAGTGAAGTCTCCTGCCCTCTGAGACCAGGGATGGGGGGCATGCCTGGGCCCCTTCTGTTCCTTGACCCTAAGCCCCACCCCCCAGAGCCCCCAAGGCCTTTTCCAGCCCTGTGGATCCTGAGCATTTGCCCCACCCACTGCCCAAACCTTGCCCTTACTTAGGCCCCACCCTCCACAGCCAAGGCCTTTCCTCCCTGCTTTTTTTTTTTCCTTCTTTACCCTCTTTTTTTTACTATTGTGGTACTGATGTACCTTCCGGTTGTTGATTCATCTATATTTTTATTTTTATACTCTTTCTAACGTATCTGTTAGTTTCCTAGTCTAGTTTTATTTTTTGCTTTGTTATTGTTTTATTTTTTTGCTGCCCCATGCAGCTTGCAGGATCTTGGGTCACAAGCTGGAATTGGGCTGAAGCTACTGCAGTAGGAGTTCTGAGTCCGAACCACTGGACTAAGAGAGAACCTCAGACCTTCATCAGAGTGAAGACTCACCGAGTTCCTCATCTCAGCACCAAGACCCAGCTCTACTGAATAACCTACAAACTCCAGTGTTGGAAGCCTCAGGCCAAACCATCAGTAAGACAGGAACACAATCCCCCTCATACAGAAAAAAAAAAAAAAAAAAAAAGAGATGGCAAAAAAATATGTCACAGATGAAGGAGCAAGGTAAAAACCGACAAGACCAAATAAATGAAGAGGAAATAGGCAATCTACCTGAAAAGAATTCAGAGTAATGATAGTAGAGATGATCCAGAATCTTGGAAATAGAATGGAGGCACGGAATGAAAAAATACGAGAAATGTTTAACAAAGATCTAGAAGAACTAAAGAACAAACAAACAGAGATGAACAACACAATAACTGATATGAAAAATACACTAGAAGGAATCAATAACAGAATAACTGTGGCAGAAGAATGAATAAGTGAGCTGGAAGACAAAATAGTGGAAATAATTGCTGAGGAGCAGAATAAAGAAAAAAGAATGAAAAGAACTGAAGACAATCTCAGAGACCTCTGGGACAACACTAAACACACCAACATTCGAATTATAGGGGTCTCAGAAGAAGAAGAAAAAAAGAAAGGGTCTGAGAAAATATCTGAAGAGATTATAGTCGAAAATTCCCTAACATGGGAAAGGAAATAGTCACCTGAGTCCAGGAAGCACAGAGAGTCCCATACAGGATAAACCCTAGGAAAAACAAACCAAAACACATATTAATCAAACACACAAAAATTAAAGTCAAAGAAAAAATATTAAAAGCAGCAAGGGAAAAACAAAAGATAACATACAAAGGAATCCCCATAAAGTTATCAGCTGATTTTTCAGCAGAAACTCTTCAGGCCAGAAGGGAGTGTCAGGAAATACTTAATGTGATGAAAGACAAAAACCTACAACCAAGATTACCCAGCAAGGATCTCATTCAGATTCAATGGAGAAATCAAAAGCTTTTCAAACAAGCAAAAGCTAAGAGAATTCAGCACCACCAAACCAGCTTTACAACAAATGCTAAAGAAACTTCTCTAAGTGGGAAACACAAGAGAAGAAGACACACAAAAACAAACCCAAAACAATTAAGAAAATAGTAATAGGAACATACATATTGATAATAACCTTGAATGTAAATGGATTAAATGTCCCAACCAAAAGACACAGACTGGCTGAATGGATACAAAAACAAGACCCATATATATGCTGTCTACAGGAGACCCACTTCAGACCTAGGGACACAAACAGACTGAAAGTGAAGGGATGGAAAAAGATATTCCATGCAAACGGAAATCAAAAGAAAGCTGGAGTAGCAATACTTATATCAGATAAAATAGACTTTAAAATAAAGATTGTTACAAGAGATAAGGAGGGATACTACATAATGATCAAAGGATCAATCCAAGAAAAAGATATAACAATTATAAATGTTTATGCACCCAACATAGGAGCACCTCAATAACATAAGGCAAATGCTAACAATCATGGAAGGAGAAACAGACTGTAACACAATTATATAGGGGATTTTAACAGCCCACTTACACCAACAGACAGATCATCCAAACAGAAAATAAATAAGGAAACACAAGCTTTAAATGACACAATAGATCAGATATTAATTGATAATTATAGAACATTCCATCCAAAAAGGCAGAATACACTACACGTTCTTCTCAAGTGCACACGGAACATTCTCCAGGATAGATTACATCTTGGGTCAAATCAAGATGTACAAATCAAGCCTCGATTGATTACAAATCAAGTGTCAGAAAATTTAAGAAAATTTAAATCATATCTAGCATCTTTACTGAGCACAACGCTGAGATTAGAAATCAATTACAGGAAAAAAAAACTGTGAAAAACACAAATACATGGAGGCTAAACAGTGCGCTACTAAATAAGCAAGATATCACTGAAGAAATCAAAGAATAAAAAAATACACAGAAACAAATGACAATGAAAACACGATGAACCAAAACCTATGGGATGCAGCAAAAGCAGTTCTAAGAATGAAGTTCATAGCAATTCAATGTCACCTCAAGAAACAAGAAAAATCTCAAATAAACAATGTAACCTTACACTTAAAACAACTAGAGAAAGAAGAGCAAAGAAAACCCAAAGTCAGTAGAAGGAAAGAAATCATAAAGATCAGAGCAGAAATAAATGAACTAGGAATGAAGAAAACAATAGCAAAGATCAATAAAATTAAAAGCTGTTTCTTTGAGAAGATAAACAAATGTGATAAACCCTTACCCAGACTCACCAAGAAAAAAAGGGAGAGGACGCTAATCAATAAAATTAGAAATGAAAAAGGAGAAATCACAACTGACACTGCAGAAATACAAAGGATTATAAGAGCCTACTACAAACACTGTATGCCAATAAAATGGACAGCCATGAAGAAATGGACAAATTCTTGGAAAGGTACAATTTTCTAAGACTGAACCAGGAAGAATTAGAAAATATAAACAGACCTATCACAAGTAATGAAATTGAAACGGTAATTAAAAATCTTCCAACAAACAAAAGCCCAGGACCAGATGAGTTCACAGGCGAATTCCATCAAACATTTAGAGAAGAGTTAACACTGATCCTTCTCAAACTCCTTCAAAAAATTGCAGAGGGAGAAACACTCCCAAATTCATTCTACGAAGCCACTGTCACCCTGATACCAAAACCAGAAAAAGATATCAAAAAAGAAAATTATAGACCAATATCACTGATGAACATAGATGCAAAAATCCTGAACAAAATACTAGCAAACAGAATCCAACAGCACATTAAAAGGATCATACACCATGATCAAGTGGGATTTATCCCAGGTATGCAAAGATTCTTTAATATACGCAAATCAAACAATATGATACACCACATTAACAAATTAAGGAATAAAATCCATATGATCATCTCAATAGATGCAGAAAAAGCTTTTGACAAAATTCAACACCCATTTATGATAAAAAGTCTCCAGAATATGGGCATAGAGGGAACCTACCTCAACATAATAAAGGCCATATATGACAAATCCACAGCAAGCATCATACTCAATGGTGAAAAACTGAAAGCATTTCCACTAAGATCAGGAACAAGACAAGGATGTCCAGTCTCACCACTATTATTCAACATAGTTTTGGAAGTCCTAGCCACAGCAATTAGAGAAGAAAAAGAAAAGGAATACAAATTGGAAAGAAGAAGTAAAACTGTCACTGTTTGCCAATGACAGGATACTACATATAGAAAATCCTAAAGATGCCACCAGAAAACCAGTAGAACTAATCAATGAATTTGGTAAGGTTGCAGGATACAAAATTAATGCACAGAAATCTCTGCCAGTCCTATACACCAACAATGAAAAATCAGAAAGAGAAATTAAGGAAACACTCCCATTTACCACTGTAACAAAAAGAATAAAATACCTAGGAAAAAACCTGCCTAAGAAGGCGAAAGACTTGTACTCGAAATATACCATGTTCTTAGATTGGAAGAATCAATATTGTGAAAATGACTATACTACCCAAAGCAATCTACAGATTCCATGCAATCCCTATCAAACTACCCATGGCATTCTTCACAGAATTAGTTAAAAAAAAAAAAAAAAAAAAAAAATCTTACAATTCGTATGGAAACACAAAAGACCCAGAATAGCCAAAGCAACCTTGAGAAAGAAAAACGGAGTTGGAGGAATCAGGCTCCCCGACTTCAAACTGCACCACAAAGTTACAGTAATCAAGACAGTATGGTACTGGCACAAAAACAGAAATATAGAGCAATGGTACAGGACAGAATGCCCAGAGATAAACCCACACATATATGGGCACCTAATTTATGACAAAGGAGGCAAGAACATACAATGGAGAAAAGACAGCCTCTTCAATAAGTGGTGCTGGGAAAACTGGGCAGCTACATGTAAAAGAATGAAATTAGAACACTACCAAACACCATACACAAAAATACACAAAAATAAAATATCCAAATGGATAAAAGACTTAAATGTAAGACTAGACACTAAAAAACTTTTAGAGGAAAACATTGGAAAAACACTCTTTGACATAAACCACAGCAAGATCTTTTCTGACCCACCTCCTAGAGTAACAGAAATAAAAACCAAAATAAACAAATGGGACCTAATTGCACAGCAAACGAAACCATAAACAAGACGAAAAAACAACTCTCAGAATGGGAGAAAATATCTGCAAACAAAGCAACTGACAAAGGATTAATCTCCAAAATATACAAGCAGCTCATGCAGCTCAATATCAAAAAAACAAACAACCCAATCCAAAAATGGGTAGAAGCCCTAAATAGACATGTCTCCAAAAAAGATATACAGATTACCAACAAACACATGAAAAGATGCTCAACATCACTATAATCATTAGAGAAATGCAAATCAAAACTAGAGTGAGGTATCACCTCACACCAGTGAGAATGGCTATCATCAAAAAATCTACAAACAATAAATGCTGGAGAGGGTGTGGAGAAAAGGGAACCCTCTTGCACTGTTGGTGGGAATGTAGATTGGTACAACCACTATGGACAACAGTATGGAGGTTCCTTAAAAAAAAACTAAAAATAGAATTACCATATGACCCAGCAATCCCACTACTGGGCATATACCCTGAGAAAACCATAATTCAAAAAGAGACATGTACCATAATGTTCACTGCAGTACTATTTACAATAGCCAGGACACAGAACCAACCTAAATGTCCATCAACAGATGAATGGATAAAGAAGATGTAGCACATAGATACAATGAAATAATACTCAGCCATAAAAAGAAACGAAACTGAGTTATTCATAGTGAGGTGGATGGACCTAGAGTCTGTCGCAGAGTGAAGTCAGAAAGACAAAAACATATCCATATGCTAACGCATATATATGGAATCTTAAAAAAAAAAGGTACTGATGAACCTAGAGGCAGGGCAAGAATAAAGAGGCAGACGTAGAGAATGGACTTGAGGACATGGGGTGGGAGGGGGAAGCTGGGGCAAAGTGAGAGAACTGTTGACATATATACACTACAGAATGTAAAATAGTTGGCTGGTGGGTAGCAGCAGCATACAACAGGGAGATAGGCTCGGTGCTTTGTGACCTAGAGGGGTGGGATAGGGAGGATGGGAGGGAGGCTCAAGAGGGAGGGCATATGAAGACATGTGTATGCATATGGCTGATTCACTTTGTTGTGCAACAGAAACTAACAGTATTGTGAAGCAATTATACTCCAAAAAAGATTTAAAAAAAAAAAAAAAAAAAAGACAAAGATCCCAGGCATTCACACTGTAGTGTGGCACCATCTGGCAGTTCCAGTTCCAATTTAGCCCTGTTCTTGTTTCTTCCAAAAGATAGTTTTTGACCCTTGATCATCTGCCACCACACTCCAAATAGAAGGCAGCACAGCTAACACATCCCTCATCATCAAATCTAAACTTATGTAGAGGTTTTTAATAATGAGATTAGGCACCTTTTCATGTTTATTGGACAGTTTCCCCTCTTTTATGAAGTGCTTCTTTAATTCTTTTACCCATTTTTCTATTGGGTGCTCTTTTTCCTTTTTTATTTTTTTAATTTATTTAATTTATTTATTTTTGGGCGCATTGGGTCTTTGTTGCTGCATGCGGGCTTTCTCTAGTTGCAGCGAGTGGGGGGCTATGCTTCGTGGCAATGAACAGGCTTCTCACTGCAGTGGCTTCTCTTGTTGCAGAGCATGGTCTCTAGGCGTGCAGGCTTCAGTAGTTGTAGCACGGGGACTCAGTAGTTGTGGTTTGCGGGCTCTAGAGCACAGGTTCAGTAGTTGTGGCGCACGGGCTTAATCGCTCCTCGGCATTTGGGATCTTCCCAGACCGGGGCTCGAACCCATGTCCCCTCCATTGGCAGGCGGATTCTTAACCACTGCGCCACCAGGGAAGCCCTAGGTGCTCTTTTTCTTTTGATGGAAAGAAGTACTTTGTATATTCTGAATACCTGTGCTTTGAAGGCTATATAAATTACAATATATTTTACAACTCTATGGGCTTGTGTTCTTTTAAACTGTATTTTTTGGATGAACATGTTTTTAATTTTAAGACAGTTGAATATACCAATCATTTCCTTTATTTTTAGTGTTTTCTTATGAGGATCTTACTTAACAAATCCCTACTACTGCTGAGATTTTGTTACATAGTATTAGTGTTATTACTTCTATAAAGTTTTGGTATAACACAGATAAGGCCATCCAGGACAAGTTTTCTTTATGGAAAGGTTTTTAAATGACAGACTCAACTTCTTTAACAGTTATAAAACAACTAAATTTTCCTTCTTATTACAGTTTTGGTAAGTTTTGTTTTTCTATGTTTATTTCATCCACACTTTAATTATTCAAAGTGTCTTTCTCTTTAATGACTATAATAATAATGACTGTTTTATGTTTCTAACATTGGTTAGTTTTGCCATTTTTCCTTTTCCTTGATCATCCTCACCAAGAGTTTAGCATTAGTCTTTTAAAAGAATATATACTGCTTTGCTAATTCTTTTTTTTACGTGTTACATATTTCTGCTATTATTTTCTTCCATCTATTTGAATTTAATTTGCTATTATTCTGGTTTCTCAAGAAGCATGTTTAGCTAATTCATTTTTAGCCTTTCTACTTTTCTAATATATGCACTTAAGGCTATATAATTCCTTTTAATCAAATCCAAAAGGTTTTGATATTCCTATTTTCATTCAGTTCAAAATAATCTCTACCTTCCAACAGGTTACTGGGAGGTACATTCTTTAACTTCCAAATTTTGTAATTTTTGTTACTAATTTCTCATTTAATTCTGTTGCAGACAGCCTTCTCTATATGAGTCCAACCCTTTGAAATTTGTTAATAGTTTCTTTATGGCCCAATATATAGTTAACTTTGATAAATGCTCCATGATCACCTAGAAGTAATGTGTATCTTGCAGTTGTTGTTAATTCAGTGTTTTATACATGTTCATTAGATTAAGTGTGTTGGTTGTGTTGTTCCAATCTTCTATATCCTTACTGATTTGGGGGTGGGGCAGGGAGAATGTGGGTGTATGCTCTCATTTACTGAGAGAGTTGTATTAAAATTTTATATGTGGATTTCTGCTTCTGGTCAAGATGGAGAAGCTACCATTTTACCCTCCTGTCTGAAACAACTGAAAAACTAGACAAAATGTATAAAACAAGGCCACTTAATACCCTGGACACCAGGCACTGAAGGACAGTAATCCTTGAGAGCATAAGAAACAAAAGGGTGAGCCCTACACCATGGCCCCAGCTCACTGCCTGGAGAAAATTTCCAGGAGAATATAGAAAATTCAGAAGATTCTAAAACCTGTTGGGATTAATAAATGAATTGAGCAAGGTTGTTATATACAAGTCATTATAAAACAATTGTATTTCAATACTCTAGCAACAAATAAAAAACAAAAGACCTAAAAAGACACTTCATAAAAGACAGTATCCAAATGGCCAGTAAGCATTTGAAAAGATGCTTAGCATTATTAGTAATTATAGAAATTAAAATTAAAACCACATAAAGATACCAGTACATACTCACCAGAATGCCTGGAATGAGAAAAATGAAAAATATCGTGTGTGGCAAGGATGATAGCAATGTCCCTTCTGTGAACACTTGGAAAAACAATAGGCTGACCAGGCTGCTGCAGAGGAGGCCTCTGGGCCTCTCTCATCTTGGTTTAACAAATTCTTCTTGAAGGTAGTGAGACAGGGCTCACAGTTCCTGTGGTGTACTTATGGACCACTATATCCTTTAATTGCAGGTTCTGGGTCCTCAAAGTCAGACAAAAACAGTAGCATGTATTAAGTTTCCTACGGCTGCTATTAATACATTACCAAAAATGGGTTGGTTGAAACAACAGGTGAGAAGACCAAAATCAAGATGTTGGCAGGGTGGCACTTCCTCTGGAGGCTCTAAGGAAGGAGCTCTTCCTTGTATCTTCTAGTTCCTGGTGGCTGTTAGTATTCTGCTGCCCACAGCTACAACTCTCTGCCGGCTTCACGGTGCCTTCTCCTCTGTTATCGTCCTTTGCGTCTCTAAGGACACTTGTGATAGCATTTAGGGCCCACCCAGAGAATCCAAAGTAATTGCCTCATCTCAGAATGCTTAACTTTAATTAAATCTGCAAAGACCCTTTTCAGTAACCTTTAAAGTTCCAGGGATTAGAGCTTGATATTTTTAAGTAGTTATTATTCAACCTACTACACTTGTGTTTAGTATGTTTGAAATAAAGGAATAAACTAGTAACTGTGGAGAGATCAGGGGAAGGAGTGGCCCTGAGGAAACCTTGGTGTGTGTGTGCTGGGAGGGGGTAAACTGGGAGGAGGTAGAAGCCTTACCTAGCAGGGGAGTAATATTCTCTGGGTACAGAGGAGCGACTGGGAAACTTTACGAAGGAGTACTAAAGAAGAATTTCCCCTTTCTTTGCCAGGGTCCTAGGATCTGATCCCAATAAATAAATTACTGCACTTACATGTAAATGCACTTCCTGAAGGAGTGGGCAATAGGCATGCTGTGGTAGACCGAGCTAGCTGCCCATTCAATATCCATTCTTTCCTTCTTCACTGAAAAGAATACCACTTTTATTTGGAGCCATCCACTGCTCAGCTAAAAAAGTTCATTTCCCAGGTTTCCTTGCAGCCACTGGTCATGTGACAGTTTTGACCAGTGGGAGGTAAGCAGAATTATGCAAGTGGAGTTCTAGAAAAGCTGTTGTTTTGCTAATAAAAGGGCTACACATTTGCACCTTTCCTGCAAACCCTCCCTTCTTGAAGCACTGCAGTGATGCCCTCAGGTGTAAACGTCAGAATCCATGAGACCGCAACAGAACTGTAGAATCCCCGTACCAGCCCTAAACAGTCTGCCAGTAGACTTTTCTGTTATAAAAGAAAAACAATCCAATAGGGTTTAAGCCACTGTTAAACTTGGTTTGTAGTCGAATACACTTTTAAAAAACTAAACAAAACAATAGCTAGGTGTTTCACAGATACCATAATGTCAACCATAATTGGACAATTCCAATTTCTCTGGAGACTTAAAACAAAAAATGCCTTCACACCAATGCAGGTCCCAGACTGGTCCTCTTGAATGACTGGGTATATAACCTGCTCCCATACATTAGCCATAAAGTGCAGAGAAGGTTAATTAGATTCTTTATTGATTCCACCAATGTATTAGTAGATATGGTAATAGTAAATGGTACTTTTACATTCTCTTAACCAAAAATATAACAAATATTTACACTCAATAAAAATACAAAAAGCATACAGAGGCACTGTCTTTCTAAAAGACATAAGTTTAAGAGGTATCAAAAAATAGGAGACAAACATTGCTTGTTACAGGACACTTTACAATCACTGAATTGTGCAGTATAATTGCTATTTGATTATTATGACTGTGCAGTTTTGTTTTTGTCCTTTGCTGATCAGCTCACGTTTCAATTTTAAAAGGTTAAGTACAACTGTATTCTGTGTATCAAAAGTAAAGAAGCCTTAAAAAAGCACAACAGAAATTAAAGATGAACTGGGGTTCAAGTTTAAATTTGAAAATGTACTGTGACACTGTTTTGAAGATTTATCCCTTTGCTATATCACATTTACGGTAATACTAAAGGGATACATCTACTTTAATATCACATTTTTTAGAAACGTATGTATCAAAATAATAATCAGAGTCTTAAATATACAAGGAAACTCTTTCTCCCCTTCTTTTTAAAGGGGAGAAAACACTTTATAAAAATTAGAATTGTTCTTGGTTATCTCCATGATTACTGTCACATTTCAAGCCTCGGAGAGATTCTCAAGGTGGTTATGCAGATGATGACAATGTGACATCACCCTCATGAAAAACCATTTAAAGGCTTTTTCTCCCCAAATATCATACTGCAAGTAACCATTTGGAGAAAGTAAGACTCTATTAAATTACAATAAACCTTTATGGAAGTATATACTGGATTTACTAATTCTCCAAATCTTTCATTATGCAGAGATTTTTTTGTTGAAACTTATTATTTGGCAAAAGTTTGCAGTGAGGATTTACTGCTTCAATAGCCCTGGCAGATTCAGAGTTGTGGTACAATGAGGGCATAGATCTCTTCAGTATACTTATAAATTTATAAAATAAAAACAAACGGGCATTTTGAATTGGAGCAAGTATAGGTTAAGGCTTCTCTTGTTCTAGTCAAGTGACAAACTAAGAGAAGGCAGGAATGTACCGTAAATTAGAATATAAAGATCAAAACGCCACGATTTTTTAAGGGATAAATACATATCAAACTAGAAAGCATTTGGCTTTAGTTCTTGATCAATGTGATCAGCTGATCCAAACACTCACATTTCAAGCTACAGGAAACAAAGGCAGCTACAGGATGCAAGTCCAAAACCACAAGCCTCTGACTCTCTGTGCAAGATATTATCCACAACATTGAGGACAACGATGGAGAAGGCTCCCATCTGGTTTGAAAGACCTGCTAAAAAAACAGATACTGTGCAAACAGCACATTTTTCCGGGGAGTGGATATAAAATGGTGAGAATAAATACCCAAACTGGATAAAAAGATGGTTGTAGCAAAAATATCTTTCACTTTGTTTTGCTCTGGACATGAAAATAATATTGTCTAAATCAGTGAAAGAAAAATTTATGATCACAGGACCACTGTTTATAGATCAAACCTTTACAGTGTGACTTTCAAACCAGGATTTTTGATCCAGGTTACTTTCCGTTTCAATGGGCCAAGAAAGCTATGGAGCCAACTAGCCTCATTCTAACATACCTGGGGTTAATTTCTAAGGCTTAAGTTTCGTATTTACAGTTTTTTGCCCATGGGAATTTTTCAGACATGCTATTTTTCCTAAAATGAAGAAATTATCATTTTGATAGAAAAGATGGACTACTGCCATTTACCAGTTGGCACTGATTTATGATTTTAAAATGAAGGAAATAGGAGGATGATAGAGAGAAGGAAGAGAGAGCTAGGAAAAAATGAGAACTTTTCAAAAGGAAGTAATAAGCCAACTAAATCCTATAAATTCACATATGGATAACCATTCAGAAGTAAACCTATTTTTGGCTCCAAGTTGATTTGGGTAGTACACATTAATGGCTTTGGCTTTTTTTTTTTTTTTGGTAGTCACAGAAGTTTATTAACCTTTCACTTGCCTTTACACTAAAAAACAAATGAAAAAATTTAAACTTAAGATGTAGAAAACATCATACGTAATCTTTTTTAAATGCGGAAAGTCTACCTCATCCAGTAAATAGTCAATGAAATTTTAATTAAATACTTAAGAGTGCCACGCCCAACAGGCTGTTAAATATATATGTCTCCTTCCTCTCAAGGCCTAAAGTGAAAACCAAGAAATAATCACTTCCATAATTCTAGCTCCTCTTTCCCCCACAAAATTTTCAACCAATTATAGACCTTGGTGTGCTAATGAGCTTTACCTGCAGGCAACTGGGAGCTGCAGGGTTTATGAAGATTAAAAACAGCCTTGTGCTGTAAGATGGGGGTTGGGTGGTGGGTGCTGCAGAACACCGCATAAAGCTAAATTGATCTTCGTGACTATACCGCCAAAGATAACATGTCCTTTAAAAAAACTCCATATTTGAGTTGTGAAAAATTTTAGGTATGGGTTTCTACAGAGTAGAACTGTCTAGAACTCATTCTCTATTTACTGGATTTATACTTATAGCTACAGTTAGACAGAGAATGACTTTCACTTAAGTTGGTATACATGTTATGTAAGATAAACATTTCATTCTTTGGAAATTAGGGTTGCTACACACCCCATCATACCCCTTCCTTTTCCCAAGAGACTGCTAGGACCCTGTGGTAGCTTCATTTGGCTTTCCAAATCCTGACCAGCAGATGGCAGTATTCTCCTTCCTAACACCTCAACAGCAAAGGGATTCCTGTTCCACTCAAACTGAGACCCCACGTTTCGTTGGTGCTATAGATGGTTACATCTCTGTATAGATCAAACATATCATCCTGTAAAGATGGCTTCAGTTTGGTCAGATCAGAGACAGTTTTATGGCCTCAAACATGAACATCAATTAACAAGAGCTCCCAAATACAAACAAAACCACAAAACTTCAAATAATAAGTTACTTTTCAAATACATAAAAATATCCTTGGTATTGGCAGACATTCTGAATTTGTCTGTTAACCCAAGCTATGGCTTGAAAATACTACCACTACTACTATCTTAAAAATAACATGTTAAAGGAAAATCTATAGTGATATATATGGGGAGGACTCGAGTTTGAATTTGTTCTAGTAACTGTGGTCCCAAGGCAGGTCTGGTGTGCAAAGCGAAGACTGGTATCCAGGCACAACATCCATAGCTGAGGAAACTATGCATCTGCAGGGATTAAATGAAAGGAAGCATGATTCAGGGCTATCTCATTGCTCAGAGTACAGGGATTAAAACCTCTGGGTTAGCAGCAGGAGCAGCGAGCTATTTGTTGGCAACGGCCTGCAGAATTGTGAGTTGGTTCTGCCCACTCCTTCCTCCGTGACTTTCAGTAGACTTCAATCAGGTCAATCCAAAGGCTACACTGCTGAAACCTGTTCATTTTCTGAAAATAAAAGAAACACAGTTAAGTGGTAGGTCAGCATATTAATGAAGATCAACTAACAATCTAGTTATCTGTTTAAAAAATTAGTCAATTTCAACAAAGAAATCCTCTCAAATATCCCATCAAAGGCCAGATTTTATTGTAATGACATTTTTGACTTCTGATCACAATGAAGGCTGACAATCAACTGGAATTCAGAACTGCTTTTTAACCACTTTATTACTAGATTGTTTAGAAAGATAAAATTCATTTATTGCCAAAATTGCAAAGTTGGTCAAGAGTTCTGCTAATAAGAGGAACTCTATCAAACAGCATGATTTCAGATAATTGGACATTTTGATACTTGGAGTTTCAAGTGTCCGTGCATTAGTGTAAAACACAACTCTACCAATGTCAAGTGCCTCCTCTTAAAATTATCCTTCTACGCTGAGCTGCTATTAAATACAATCAGGTTGCCCTCTCCATTTACAAAAAACACATCATCGTATTTAGTCATTTCTTTTTTAACAGATTTCTAAAGCAGTTAAAGAAAACAGTTCTGATTATGTGAAATACCAGAGCAAAGACCATTCAATGTGTTTAGCAATTCATTTAAGAGCCATTAAGGTAGTTTGTCAACATACCATCTGCTTCGCTATCTGCGTCAGTCACATCTGCTAGTTTAGGATGGGATGGCTGCAAATTATGCCTCTGAGGCTGAGTTACGATCTTCGATGGAACACAGGCCACAGGGTTGCTACTGAGAGAAGCTGGTGGCAGTCTAGAGAGGCTGTTATGCATCATCTTTGACCTCTGCACTGCCACACTATAATCTGGAGGTTTTAGGTGTAGGTGGGGTCCTTCCTTTAGGTCTGCTAAAGAAATCCCCATGTATCCTGGAGGAGTGGGAGGTGGCTCCCTATACCTATCCTCCTTCTTGGGTGAGGTGACACAGTACACTGGCATGAAAAATAAGCAATGGAAATGTTAATGAAAAATATAAGAAATGAAAAAAAAACATACTGAAACTTATTACAATGACAAAATAGAACTTAAAAAGGGACACAGTGAATATATCTGAACACAATGGCAGCAGGTTAAAAACACTTTTAATAAGCTTAATAAACTTGATATTTAAACTTGTTTTTAAAATACATAAATTACATTGGGTTTTACAAACATTAAATAGAATGAGACAGTTGAAGGAGATGACATTGATGACAAGCTTCCTCCTTTCACAGGTCAGACCACAAATCACAGAAGTGTGTGACAAATTCCTCAAGGAATACCAGTCCCAAAGGTGAACGAGTCAGAGACATTTAAGAATTCACCCTGAACATCTATACTCTATTAAATGGGGGGATTTTCATAGAAATGACATTTAGGCCCTCTACTTAAGGGCTATTTCACGTCAGTGCTGGCATATAAACAACTTTAAAGAGGAACTAATTCCTTCAAGGACCTTATTCCTAACCTCTGCTCTGTGATTAAGTGAGAAGAAAAGCCATAATTTTAGGAAATCCATCTTAAATTAAGTTTCTCTGATTTTCAGTGGACATTAAAAATAATGGTGACTTAAAATCTTTTGCCCTAAGTTTGTACACCCTGGGTCTAAGGCAAAGCTTCAAAAAACATCAGAAATAAGTTAAAAAGGAAGTTCCATGAAATTAAGACCAATCCACAAGACTCACAGGACAAATGGCTCTGAGTATCTCGATCATGTAAGCAACTTTTAAAATACAAACACTATCTATATACAAGAAGAATAAATTTAAAAGGATCATTAAATTCTCCCCTTAGAGAATCAAGTTTGCCCATATTGAAATTTCTACAACTCTACCAGTAAAATCTGCATGTAGTATCAAGGTCAGAAAGGATTTCCATTCCCATCTGAGGAGAATGGAGTGGGGAGGGGGTGGAGAGGTTGTGAAAAGAAGACAAGAATGAAGAATGTTAAGTGATTTGCCCAGAGTCATCTAGAAATGAACAAAAAAAATTTTTTTTAATCTATTTTCCCAAATGGATAAGAAGGGAAAGATTTTACACCCTTGCACACACGTGCTTGTATATCCATATAACAGTTACCTAAAAGGCTTTAATAAAAAATCCTTGGAAAAAAATGAACTAAAAAATTCAACCTGTAATGAAATTTGACAAGTAAAAAATATGCTAAAAAAAGCACGTGTCTTTCATATATTTAGTAGTTTAAATTGACATCACGAATATAGTATAAAGAGTTGATTATCATAATATTGACTCAAAGTACAGTCACTCCACATGAAAAAAAAACCACAGGTGCTATTATATCTAAGTACTTATATAAACTCAAGAATAAGGAAAAAAAAAATGTATTTGACGGCCAAATACTAAAAGAATACACCAAGAAAGCTGTGCATGGTTAGAACGGAATCCACGAACAGAAGCTGGCACACCCATGATATGTGCTAGGAGGGTATAATGAAAAATGTTTGGGTCTTTTTTTTTTTTTTTTTTTGGCTGCATCACATAGCATGTGGGATCTTAGTTCCCTGACCAGGGATCAAACCCATGCCCCCCCCTGCAGTGGAAGCACAGAGTCTTAACCACTGGACTGCCAGGGAAGTCCCTGTTTTGGACTTCTTTATCACACTTTTTCCACCACTTGTACTACCTAAAAGTAGTATCAGATTCAAAGTTCCTACCATGTATGCAAAAAGCAACTAGGGTCCAAACAATTTATGAGGTGGCAAAGAGAATAATCCCTTTATTACTACTGCACAGTAATGCAATAATATTTTCTTAATAAAACCAAAAAGATCTCAAAAGCAAAACAAGACATATAAACCTGTCCCCCTTATTAAATTCCTGCATGTCAGCTTTTTCATTTTAAATGGCTTGAATATCTGCCCCAAAGCTCTTGAGAAATCATGAACTTTTTGAAAATAATTTGCATGTGGAGGGAGGAAAGAGAGATTAGAGAAGGGAATTTTCCAAGAATAAAATTCTGGGCCAAGGTCACTTTACCACTTAAATTCTAAATGCCACAGATATGACAAAGAACACACAACTTACCAATCAAGCCCTTTTCTGTACTCGAAGTAACAGTTTTATAAACGGGGTCGATGCCGTCCTTGTGGTCCAAGCCTTCAGATGACTCAGCTGGGGTGCTCTCCAACACTCTCCGTTTAACTGTCCCATAGTTTGGTTCGTATGTATCAGACAGAGAACTAGAGGAAGCCCAACTCTGCCTCAACTGATTAGTCTCTAGGCTTCCTTTACACTGACCACAAGTTCGAGAGCAGCCTTTAGGACAGGTACAGGGCTCACAGTCAGTGGGTTCAACTTCAGCTATGGGACCATCCAAATGGGTATGTCGATAAGAGTTCAAAAAATCCCAGCCTTTTGGGTTTGGGAGGCTTTGGAAGTTGTCATGGGAGCTGCTTGAACAGGAAGTCCAACTTCCACGACCACTATCAGCTGCTTCTATAATAATATGCTCGTGAGAAATCTCATCATTGCTCACAGAAGATGAGACAGCTAAATTCTTGATTAGTGATGGCTTTGAGAGTGTCCACCTAAAATTGGAGATACACAATTAAAAGTAATTTACTGGCTTAATGGAAACAATTTCTTCAGTCCATTGCAAGTATTACTGCCTACAAGAGACTATAGAACATGCATCACAAGTGTTTAATGCCAACATAACCTTCTGGAAAAAAATGACACTGTAATCAATCATCACTAAACTTGTACTGGCATTAACGTTAATACTTAGCTCGAAACATACACTGAAGAAACTCAAATACTTAAAAGGCTTCCTCAGAATTTTTCTTGAATTATTATGAAGGATGAGGTTTGAAATGAATAAAATTAAGTATACATTTTCATTCTTGGTCAACATAATGCAACACTAGATTCTCTCCATG
The DNA here is from genome assembly GCF_011762595.2 of Tursiops truncatus. Classification (NCBI taxonomy): domain Eukaryota; kingdom Metazoa; phylum Chordata; class Mammalia; order Artiodactyla; family Delphinidae; genus Tursiops; species Tursiops truncatus. The sequence goes on from NC_047036.1 coordinate 108,456,755, forward strand.
CACACAGAATTAAGAATCCTCAATTACAGAAACCATGTTTTATTTTTCAGTGTCTCTGAGGTACCAAGGAAACAGCAACTTCCCCAATTATCTACTACTAAATGAATTCTATCATTTATAGCAAGGGTTCTCAAACTTAGTTTCATGGACCAAATCAAGCGAACAGCCTGTTTTTTTATGGTCTTGAGCAAAGCATGGTTTTTACGTTTTAAAGGGTTTAAACAAAATGGAACAAAATACTCCAAAGATTTTGAGACAGAGACCATATACAGCCTGCAAAGCCTAAAATATGTACTCCTTTAAATGGGCCTTTACCTGCCCACCCCCCAAAAGGTTTGTGACTCCCTGATTTATAGTACAGAGCATACAGAGCAGGGATCAGCAAACTAGAGCCCAAGGGCAAATCCAGCCCTCTACCTGTTTTTGTAAATAAAGTTTTATTGGGACACAGCATGCCCATTTGTTTACAAATTGTCTAAGGCTGTTTTGATGCAACAATAGCAGGGTTGAGCAATTGCAACAGAGAGCTTACAGCCAGCTATGCCTACAATATTTACTATCTAACTTTTACAGAAAAAGTTTGTTGACTCCTGGTCTAGAGAACCATAGTTTAGAAACCCTTACAAGTATGGTGATAATACTTCACTATATCTTAAATTTTTCATATTAAAGTGTACCAGATTTAACAGTATCAGTTTAGAATCAACTTTCTCAGTGCTTTCTGAAGATTTCCATTTTGTCTGATTCTAAATAGAAATTTAGAGTTAACTTTTTTTTTAATTGATTTTTTGCTAGCTGATAATTCTTATTCTCCAAATCATACTTTGAGAGAGTAAGGATCAAGGACTAGTCCTACTCTCCCAATCTGTCTACAACGTGTATAGCACTGAGGGTACTTCCCATTACACACTCTTTTTGAGCAATCTCTAACCTTATAGCTAGAATGCAAGAATTACTTCCCACCTACCAATAGCATCTTCACTTTGAGTTCTTATTGATCGAAAAGATACATGATGTAAGTTACTTGAATCCAGTAACACTTAAAAAATGAGCACCCATATATCTTTCAAAATAGCACTTATTTGCACATTCAGTATAGAGAATACATGCTTCGTTCTCCTGTTCTTTCAACTACTCCTTTGGTGGGGGTGGTTTTACGTTCAAATTAGGGAGCACTGCTTGCAGTGGCCACTCGGCTTGGGTTTTGTGATGTGAACACAGGCAAGGATGTTTACCCAGGGCCAGGCTGACTATGGTCTCCTATCCCTGAGGAGTGCTCTGTCTTTTCAAATGCTCCAGTGGATTCAGGGACTGCCACAGCCTGGGAGGAACACCGTTCATCCTGTAGAGCTGCAGACATGGAGTCAACAGAGCAATTGCTCACAATGCTGGACCGTGAAGAAATCTCACTATGGCTGGAGTCAGACAAGTTGTCAGATTTAGCTGATGGTATAAGTGTATAACCTGAATGAGAGAAGACAACTGATCAAACTACAAAACAAAGGAACGGGAGTGGGGAGGGTCAGGGAGAGGACAAAGAAAAATATAAAAAGAACAAAACATAAAGTGAGTATCAATGTCAATTTCCATCTATGTAGATGTAATGGTGCCGATTTTCTGTACATGTTCCTTTACATATCCATTCACCTACCTACCCACACGGCACCAATCTAATTCCAAATTCAAGAAATAGAAAGACAAAACCCAGTATTACTGAGAAAACTAGTTCAAAGGTAAATCTGCCCCAGGCTCTCACATAGCTACAAGCATTTAATAAAACAAGAGGCATTAAATATATTACAAAACATTAAACTTGAACTTCTCAACTTCTTTTTAACCCTATGTCCCCTCCCCTTTGATTAATATAAATATTTCAAGGCCTGACCTGAGTGTCCAAAACACCACCTCGAGGCAGGGGTATGTAAGGGGAGTCAGGACTCAAGGGAAAGAATTTTATTTTTGTTTTTTCAAACTGCAAATACCCTAGATATTTTGCTTCTGTCACCTAAGAAGTCTTGCCTCAAGTTAAAAGCCATTGTTTTAGTATTTTTAAATAAATTGTTTTAGATTTGAACTTACTCTTATACCTAGTTTCCTTTTTCTTCACCAATTTAGCAGAACATTACATTAAACAGCTGAACTGACAGATTTACAAGAATGTAACATGAAAAAACCCAGCATCTACCTGTTTTAAATTGCTCTATGACTTACTGCACAGCAGATATAGCTAGAGAGATTTTCTTTAGCATTCTCTGGAATGAAGGGGTGGAGATGGAGTAAGGTGGAAGGTTCCAAAAACAAATCTGCAGCATGATAGTTAATGTACACAATCGTCTGTTTGGGTAACTGTTAGAAAAGTAACCAAACTTCTTTTGTTGAGAAATAAAGAAAATGCTGTAGTAATCCCAGCAAGGAGTAGGTCTCAAAGAAGTAAACAATTATCTTCTTGTTCACTGAGAGAAGAATGAGGTTGATTAGGTGCATGACCTTTGGGTCCATTCCTAGAAATCTCAAGAAGAACTATAGGCTTTAGACTCACATATAGCTCAAGTTATTACAAAAAAACTGTTGAATAATAACTTTATTAATTAGTGTCATTAACTATTTCAAAAACAAAAATTAAGACCCAGAAAATGTGTGATCTGCATTTGGCTTTTGTGCCAGGCACAGGACAAGCCAAGGAAAGTCAGTCTCTTGACTCCTACCCCAGTTCTCTGATCTTGGGATCACTGCTATTTCTCAGTGCCCTTCATGAAGTGATCGGTCAATTTTCAAGACGACCAAGAAAATGGATGTGGTAAATAAACTAAAAAAAATTCAAAAATTCCTCCTCAAAAGAAAAAGTCATTGTTCTTTTATCCTGGGGGATAGACTTGCTTTACTGTTTTAAAAATAATTTCATTCTTACGTCTGTTAGATCAGTACTTGTCAAATATAATTAACTCTAAGAATTACCTGGAAGGCTTATTAAAATACACATTCTTGGGCCTATTTCTAGCAATTCAAACTTACAAGGTCTGCAGTGGGACACAGTAAGTTTTTAACAAGTTTCCCAGATGTTTTTGAACCTGCTATGTTAGACTATCTCCTCCCTCCTCTGATCAGAGTATATATGAAAAGTGAATGATATAAAAAAGTTTATGTGGACAAGATACAGTTTCTTGCCTTCCAAACATTTCACTTTAGCTTGTAAAGTAGTTGCAATAATAAGATAGCAACATAATTATCTAAGGCAAAGGTTCTGATCAGATTGTTACTGGGGGATTTAATGTAAAAGTAAACACTGGTTCCTAAAAAGCCTCCTCTACTTATTGCACTCACAGACCCAACTGCTACCAGCAGGAAATAAAGCCAACTACAGAAAACAAGAGTAATTAAGTTTACTAACATTAGCAAAATAACATATGTACAAATAAGGCACTTTAAACGGATATGATTTTGTTGTTGGAGGACCTGTAACACTAATCATAAAATGCTCATAAATAGTATTTTAGTAAGTTGTCTGTCTGAGCCTTATTTGACAAATGACTTAATTTAAGCTACATTTACATTAATAAATGAAAACAAATTTCACACTAAAATAAAGTAAGGAACTTCATCAGAGTGTCTTTCTCCTTTTAGACTTGAATCGCGTATAGAAGCAGTTTAAAGTGTTACTGTTGCCTCGGCTATTTGAATTGAAGATGTCATTCCCTTTCTCATCTTTGATGTTGCTTCCAACATCCTTCACTTTCTCACAGCTTTCTGTAGCTTGATTGAGATCTGCGTCCTCTTTTTTGCTGTTGGCTAGTCTCTCCCTTGAAAGAGTTCTTTCCCTAAATCTTCTAAACGGGGATGTCATTCTTTTTCTGGCTGTGGTCTCACAACTTGTCCTGTCTCTATTCTCCTCAGTGGCCTTCTCGGTCCTGTCTGTTCTTTTGGCTGTGCTCCTGGTAATCTGTTGGATTTTCTTTTGCAAGTAAACCCCACCTATTCCGGGGCAGCTGTGGCCACTGATCTTGGTGCTGGACTCACGGGGAGGGGATGAGGAAGACCCTGAGAGGCGCAGCAGGATGCTGTGATCAGATATGATACTGCCAACTGGAGGGAGAGATGCAAAAACCCTGTCATGGTCAATTAATTCTTTCCAATGAATCACAATTAGCCTGGTTTTATAACATTTCACTATTAAAAAATTCTAACATCTTGACAATATCTGAAAAATTGAAATCTAGCAACATATTTTTTAATGCATGGAGACTCTACTATATAGCATAAACAAGACAGAACACAGGAGGAAGGTTACCTTGATCAGAATAAGCTGGTAATAAAAAATTGCTGAAAGTAACCCAAGCTGGTAAAATCATAAGCCAAAATATGACAAGAGTAGCAAATAACCAGAATTATTTCTCAAAGTAACTGTGTCTAGAATTTTCAGGTAGATTCTACTAAGAAAAAGCTTAGCAAAAATCAGATAGGACATATAAATAGTATATACAATAGATGTATTTATAAAGCACAATTTCTGATTCTATTTTCTCTACAACGCAGAGAAGTTGCCTGCCTGAAGCACTGGGGAAGATAAAGGTTAAGGCCTCTTGATGTCTCACTTTTTCAGTTCTTTCTTGTTTAAATTCTCCTTTTAAAAATCACGAACGTAGGCTTATCTTCTTAACTGTTAGAAAACAAAGAACTATTCCAAAGTATAGCAAGAACTAGAAACAGATTCTAATAACATACTCTTAGTTTAATGACATTTTTGTTCAATCACGGACCACTGGCAAAAACCTGTCTATGGAAATAAACAAGCAGAAATAGTTTTAAAGAAAAGAATTTTGTCAGATTTCTAAGGATTCAAAACATGACTATGACAGGCTCACAAACCTATAAACATCATGGTCAACTGTTGGTCACATACTGAAAAAAAGACTTCTCTATTCTAGTGGTTAAAATGCATTTGTTTGGAATAAAGCAATGGGGAAATTCCTGTTCCTAACACCTCTTCCCACAAGTCACAATGACCCATATAACACCAAATCCAATTCAACTAGTTTCTTGGTTAGAGAACTGTCTATAATGGGACCTCTGGAGGGTGTAAAGATGTTCCTGAAAGAGCATTAAGAGCGTATGGACATTGTTCATCTGGACCATCTGTGTGAATAGGCACTGTTCCCAGCCCCAATCCTTGGGACCTGATAAAGGGTACTCTGGATAGGATACATACATAGTAAAGAGATGAAAGATATCTGTGTGCCTTACCAAATCATATATGAGCTGTATACAACAAGAACGGAAACCTGTGTTTTACAAACAGATCTATTATGTATACTTTTATATGTCCTATTCGATTTTTACTAAGCTTTTCGTAGTAAAACCTGAATGAAAATTCTAGCCAGTCTCAGCTAAGTGAAGAGGGTCAGTAATGGAGTTATACTGCCCTGGAGTGGCAGCAGGGAAGAAGAAGAGAAACTCCGATTTACTAATCACTCACCATGTCTCAAGTGTTACAGATATTATTTCATTTAATCCTTAAATAAGGTCCTAAAATAGGTGGTCCCTAACCCATCTTATAGACAGGAGACCTGACCTTATATAAATCAGTTGCTTGTAATAACACAGCCGTCACCAGGGACAGAGTCAGGATTCAAACTAAGGCCTGGCATCACTGTACCACTCTGCTGTCACATAGTCAGCAAAAATTAAAAAGAACCTTCAAAAGTGAGGGAAACTTAGAACACAGGAACTGAGGAAAGCTCTGGAAGCTTCTCCTTCCTGCTAGAATTCGTTAACTTAACTTGTCTTCTCTCTGACCATGTACCATCCTGTACTGTGTTTATTCAAGGATGTAACTTTTTTACATCTGTGAAATGCCATGACTAAGGAGTCTTTTTTGCCAGGGTACACGGGGAATGTGGAGGGCCAATGTAAGAAACACACACATTATTTAGAATGCTACATTTGCAGCTGACATGAAATGGCATCTTATATGCATATTACCCAGGCTAGTCAAAAAAAGAAAAGCTTCAGTCTGAATTAGGAAAACATAGATAAATAAAGAAGAGCAATTTCAGATTTTTTAATCCAAAAGGTTCTACATTAGCATAAATGTAAAAATCCACAAGGGTGCTGTACAGGTTATTATAAATCCTGATTAATAAAAGGTAGTAACATTCCATTACTAAAGAAAGGAATGTATCATCCTAAATATCTGTTTCATTTCCTAAATCTTGTAGTTGGTTAAAAACAATTTCTTGTAGACATTCTTATTTTAAAATACTCCATAGAACTGTTTGAATTAACTGGTAATTTGAATAACATCAAGAATTTGCACAGACCAAAACAACTGTGAGTTCTGCCTTCATTCTTATCTATACTTGTCCTCCACCAAAGAAGGACCACACTTTGAATGCAGGAGTCCTAACTCCATGATGCATAACACCTGAAAACCATATAAATAACACAATCCAAAACATGAAAATTCAGGAAGTATTACCAGTTACATTTTTCTTCACATTTTCTATTATTACCATAGACCAAAAGCAAAATATGTGCCATGTAATGTTTTTTGGTGTAACAAGAACTAGCTTGAACTATTTTATCTTACCTTTGCGAGGGGAACCTTGAGGAGACGCAGGAGGACTAGAATGTAAGGATGATGCCACAGAAATAGTGTCTTCTGTATGTTTCTTACCACTTATTTCTTCAGTTGTTCCTAAAATTTTCTGAGGTAAACTTGTACCTAAAAATAAAAATCAAAGAAGCAAATAAGTATCACTTCACAATTAAAATGTCTGCAGTTGCCTAAATTACTATATAACTAAAGCCATGATGCACAATGGCTAGTGTAGTTAACTGAAATGTACACATGACAAACGGGGACTAAATGACTGGGTAATGGCATACAGAGATTCTCACCTCCAGGATATTTGTTCACATTCAGCCAGTCAGCGCAGATCAGATTATAATAGCTTTTTGTTTGTTTTGTGGCATAAGGGATATTGATTTAACAGTCTGAGTACAGTGTCCCACCCTGCACAACTGACACACTTATTGGAAATCTTAATAGAGAAGGCATGGATTCAAACTCTTCTCTCCCCTCTAGAGGTGGCCTCTCCAAGTCAGGGCGAGGCATGTGGCAGGGGCAGTGTAGGGATGTTGGCACTGTCACTACCTGTGGTGCATCTGTGCTGTGGGTATACAGAAGCTGCAGGGCTGCCAGTCCAGCCCTTTTCAAGAGCACTAAATTCACACTACAGGAGATAAGTAGACAACAGAAAGAATCATGAATTTATAGAAAAATAGTATGGAGCCCACTGGAAACATTCCTGCAAAGTTCTATCATCACTCTTGTCCAATAGCTGGTCCTTTTCAGCATAGGTCAAACTTAGCAATGCTTTCAAATACCCTGGTATTTTTACATACATCCTCTCGAAAAAATGTCAAAGAGGTATTGACACTGTTTTTAACCAGTAAAGTAAGCCCAACTTTGATGAGTACTCAGCATAGTAACAAGCAGCCCTTTGATACTGAAAAAATTTAAAACACAGTATACAAACACTACTCTTAATTAAGTGCCATTTTAATATATTTATCACATAAATAATAGTCATATTAGAGCAAGAGGGAAGAGGGCTACCTGGTACAAATAACACTGCCTCTCAAGTGATGACATCCAAGTAAGAAATCAGAGCTAGACTTGTCCCATGTCTCACTCCTACCACAAAATCAACTTCACCCATTTTGCATCCAATTCTCTACTCATTTCCACAGACACCAAACTAGATCAGGCTCTAGGCAACTTCCCGTTGCTACATCAGCTTTCCACTAAGGCTCCCTATCTCCAATCTCACAGCCCTTCCTACTACAGACTTCCTCCAACATAAACTAGACCATAATCTTGCCTTGCTCAAACTGCTTTAACAGCTACGCACTGACAACTTTCCTCTAGCATGTCATGTTATAATTTTGGCATGTCTGTAACTTCACTTCTCTTCATCCTGGGACACTGTTTAGTACTGTGTTAAAAGTAAGGATTTTGAGCCAGGTAACCTGGGCTCAACTCCCAGCTCCATCTCTTACTCGTGGTGTATAAGTTACTTAGACATTCTATGGTTCCTATGTAGAATGAGAGTATTATCTATCTTTAGGTTTATTACGAAGATTAAATGAACATAATATATAAAGTTAGTAAAACACTTAGAACTGTGTCTGGCATTCAGTAAGTGCTCCATAAGTGTTAGCATTAATTATTATTGTCTCTCAACACTCTACAGCTTTGTCCTCAGAGGCAGCAAACTGCCTGTAGCTCCTTGTAGATATCAAATTCTTCTTCTGCCTGAAGCAACTTCTCTGGAATTTTTGCCTAATTACCTCCTTCCTTATCAACCTTTAAGACTGTGCTTAGGTGTTATCTCCAAAAGGCCTTCTCTGGAGCACTATCTTACTTCTGTCTACCCTAAAAGCTCTCCCTCTTTTGTTCTTTTATATGTTATGTACATGCTCCTGTACATGCTCCTGGCATAATAGTGAACACATACATGTTATCTGTTTGTGTGAATGTCTGTAACACCAGACTGAAAATCTGGCAAAGGAAAGGGCATTTCTTATTCAACTTTGGATTTCAAAACAATATCAAATTAAATTCACAAAGTTCTACTGAATATGTCCTATGTATAATGCATGAACTAAATAATAATGTTAGGGACCAAATCTAATCTAGCTTCCCATTTGAAAGCTAAAATAGTGATACTATTAAAACAACAAATGAAAGTAATTTGGACAACATCTACATGGCCTAACAGAGGAAAAAAAGCATGGTCTATACTTATATATTTTACACTTGCTTCTTGTCCCCAAGCTAGGTTTTCAGAAGTGGTCATTAATGAAAAACCAACAAACCGTCTTTTTTAGAAAGAAGCAATTTCATTATTTTTAGATGCAGCAATTTCATAGGCTGCATCTGCATTAGATAATTGAGTAAATGCACCACTAAATGCAGTAAGCCCTTGGTACCCAAATATACTGCTGTACGTTTCTGGCTGATATGATTATAGGAATTCCAACATCAATATTTAAAATATGCATGCAGTCACTGAATAGAGCAAAATGAAGCATTAGGCACCTATAGGCAAAATGAAGCATTTTTTGACTCATGAGTGCTGATTATAGTACACAAACTACAATAGCCGATCTCCAAAGCATTTATATTTGTAATTATTTTCCATTCTAACTCGCCTGAAAATTTCAAGTAAATGAATGCAATATTAACTGTGAATACTCACTCAGTGTGGCAGGGTCTTTTGCTTGTCCCTTCTTCCTGATAGGGTGCAAATTTACAGCTGGCACCTGAAGCACCTGGCTCACTCTGTGGGGCTGATGCAAATAGGCTTTAGCTGCTTGGCCAGCTGACCTCACAGGCACTGGAGACATTTCTGATGACTTGACTGATCTTTTCTCACTTAGATTCTTGGTCACTAATAGAAGAGAGTAAGAAATACGTAATTCTGCACTTTTTAAGGCAAGGTTATTACCACTGACAATAGTACATGGCTCATTAAAACCACCTATTTTTAACACAAAAAAGATTAATTTTCCTAACAAAAATTTCATGTATTATGTTGGTTCAAAAATTTTGTAGAATTAAGTTAATTTTACTCCCTAAATTAAGATAATAAACTTAATTAGCTCCAACTGCACGATCATCCTAATGGCCATCCTCTCATCTATTATTTTTTTTTTGACAGATCCTGCCTCAGGTTTATTTCTACAAATAACACAGGATGACACCCGTCCCATGCAGACAATACCCCAGGGGTCACATCAGTCCTCCTGTCTTCATATTGGCGACAGAAGAGCCTTTGTTGGTGCCTAGGCCACCTTTGGGAGCCAGAGCCAGAGTCGCAGCTGCATCCTGTGCCCTGATTTGAGCCTTGGCCTCTGGCCAGCGGAGGCTGAGACCCTTGGTGATGTGGGAATGAGCACATTTCCCTGAGCCTGGGGTGAGTGATGTAGTCAAGTCAACTGAGCTTGTGGCTGCTGCCCTTCGCAATCTGGGCTTGACCTCTTTGGGCTTTATAAGATCCTATATAGCCTTGGCAGGTACACTCATAGCCTTGGTGTTTTTGGCCAGCATCTTCCTCAGGTACTTCTTGTCGTGCCTCTTGGCAAACCTAATGTTCCTCAGGAACTTGGAGTTCGCCCCCTTCAGAGATTCAAAGCTTTGTGATCAGGGTTTCTTGATGCCATTTCTGTGCCATGTATGGGATTTGCTCTTCATGGTGTGGTTCCTGAACTTGGCCATGTGTGCACCAAAGCCCAGAAGCACTTGGAACCCAAAGAGCTAGCATCTTCTCATTTATACTACTGAAATACTCCCCTCACTGTAACAATTCTAGCATGCCTTCAAGTCATTCTCCATACAAGAGTGCAATGACTCCTCCATCATGAAAATCTGATCGTGCCATTTTCTTTCTAAAATTTATTTTACTTATTTTTGGCTACGCTGGGTCTTCATTGCTGCACGTGGGCTTTCTCTAGTTGCGGCGAGCTGGGGGGACTACTGTTCGTTGCAGTGCATGGGCTTCTCACTGCGGTGGCTTCTCTTGTTGCAGAGCATGGGCTCTAGGCACGTGGGCTTCAGTGGTTGTGGCGTGCGGGCTCAGTAGTTGTGGCTTGAGGGCTCTAGAGTACAGGCTCAGTAGTTGTGGCGCATGTGCTTAGTTGTTCCGTGGCATGTGGGATCTTCCCGGACCAGGGCTCGAACCCATGTCCCCTGCTTTGACAGGCGGATTCTTAACCACTGCGCCACCAGGGAAGCCCTATCGTGCCACTTTCCTTCTCCAAATGCCCTACACAAACTTTTAGATGACTTGCCACTGCTCTCAGGATAAAGACACAAATCCCTAAAACAAGGTCTATTAGACCCTGCATGATCCAGCTTCCCTAATAACCCACACTCTGCAGCTACTAGATTAGATCCCGTTTTATGTTCTCAAGGCATCCTGTATCCTTCCTTCACAGCACTGATAACTGTAACAATACAATTGTCTGTGAGAGTAATCAATTAATGTCTCTTTCCCCCACAAGGCTATAACTAACATGATTGTAAGGACTGTTTACTTTGTTCACTACTATATCCCTGTGTGTCCAGTGATGGATAGAAAACAGAGGCTTAACAGGTAGTTTTTGAATAAGTAAGTGAAATTATTTCAACAGCTACACATAGGAATACCAGAGATATTTATAAGTAGATGGTTAGTATACTTGAAGATGAACATCAGAACTAAAAACTAAGAACTCTTGGGCTTTCCTGGTGGCGCAGTGGTTGGGAGTCTGCCTGCCAATGCAGGGGACACGGGTTCGTGCCCCGGTCCGGGAGGATCCCACATGCCGTGGAGCGGCTGGGCCCGTGAGCCATGGCCGCTGGGCCTGCGCGTCCGGGGCCTGTGCTACGCAACGGGAGAGGCCACGGTGGTGAGAGGCCCGTGTACCACAAAAAAAAAAACACAAAAACAAAACAAAAAACTAGGAACTCTGGCTTAAGAAACAAAAAGCTGCCTCCTCTGTATAAAATCAATGCTATAGCCCAAAGAAAAAACTTCTTCCTTCAGGTAGTATTTTTAGTAATTTTAATTCTTCAGGCAGTTATTCAGGGTGGTTTTAATGCAGGTCCAACCTCAATACTCCATGATATTTTTGTTTTAAACACCAAGATAAAAGTGTTTAACCTGTCCCAGCACAGCTACAATAGTTAGCTACTATGCTTTTATTATCAGAACCTAGAGAATATTTTGGGTGATAAGAATATCTCAAAAAGTCAAAGCAAAGTGCTCCTAGGGGATAATAGGCAGCAGCGCATCAACTGACTGAATCCAAGATGTTACCAACTTTTGGTTAGAGCCGTGAAATATTTTCCCCCCAACACTAATCAATTCCGTATTGACATCTTATTTTAATAGTTGCCATAGTACAAAGAAAAAAATCAACAGACTACTTTGAATATAAAAAAAGAGGTCACAGGAGAGTGTCAAAACTCAAACATATATACTTATTATGAAGAACCAAATTCTATAATGTTTGGCAATCAACTATTATTTGGGTTTGGAATTTATTTAAACATTTAAAAATCAATAATGCAATAAAAATCAAAGACTCTCAAACTAAAATAAAGCAACATGAACTGAATTAAATTTTCACAAAACAGTTTAACTTTCAGTTTAAGAAAGACCCACAGGTTTTCTCATTTTAAATCAGTATTAAAATCAATGGTAGTGAGACACCATTTAGTGTTATGAAAAAAGAAGTAGATAAGTCTAAGGTGGGTGTGAGAGGAGAAAGGTATCGCAGGTGTGTGTGAACGCGTGGTGGGGGGAGGAGAGAGAGAACGCAGAAGTTGGTATGTGGGATCTTTCTAGGAGTCAAAAAAGTTTTTTTAATTAGTTATTTGGCTGCGCCGGGTCTTAGTTGCAGCACACGGGATCTTCGTTGTCGTGTGTAGGATCTTTGTGCAGGATCTTCATTGCGGCATTAGTTGCGGCATGCATGTAGGATCTACTTCCCTAACCAGGGATCGAACCCAGGCCCCTGGCATTGGGAGCACAGAGTCTTAACCACTGGACCATAAGGGAAGTCCCTAGGCCTCAAAATTTTAACAATGAGCAAAGCATAAAAAAGGTTTCTATGCTTCTGAATATTCCAAATCATATTTAGGGAACAAAGAAAAGCAGTTAGTGAAAACAAAAGATAAAATAAACAAACTTCGGGCTTCCCTGGTGGCGCAGAGGTTGAGAGTCCGCCTGCCGATGCAGGGGACGCGGTCTGGGAAGATCCCACATGCCGCGGAGCGACTGGGCCCGTGAGCCATGGCCGCTGAGCCTGCGCATCTGGAGCCTGTGCTCCACAACGGGAGAGGCCACAACAGTGACAGGCCCGCATACCGCAAAAAGAAAAAACAAAAAAAACAAAACAAAACAAAAAAAACCCCAACCTTTTATCAGACAAAAGCAGGAATAATAAATTGCATTCAGTAACCATAAGATGATGAAGTCTATACTGCATTACTTGGGAAAAAATAATTTTGATGATCATTCAAAGCAGCGTCAGAGATATTTAATAAGTGTGTATATGGCTTTGAACTTTAAAACATGAATAAAATTTGAAGATTCTATATACTTTTTCAGTCTTTATTTTTGACATGTACCATTTTCTCATAGCAGACACTTCTTGATATCCCACCAGGTGGTAAGAAATTTTTCCAGATACTTTCCAAGTCTATATACATTTATTATTTTTAACAGCCATATATCATTCTTTGTATTGATAAGGAAGCAGTGTACTTAACTATCCTCCAGTGTTTTGATATCTGTGTGAGTTCTTTTTCCATTGTAATACATGCTGCACAATCCCAATACTGGACACCTCACAGACTGTTGTGAGGAGGAGTAAATGGCAAGGTTTATAAAAGTGTTTAGCATGGTTGCTGGCATATAGAGAGCGCTCAGTAATTGTTAGCTTTCATTATTTTATTTCTTTCTCTTAATTTAATAGGTTTGATGTAGAAAGAATCTGAGATAAAACACAGTACCAATACTTGCTTGACTTTTACAATTAGGAAAACAAGAGATCTAAGATGAAGAGAAACTTGTTCAAATGGTAATAAATGAGACCCAAACTCTGTCTCCATCCTTTAGTAGGTGTTCTTTTCATCACAACCCATTCATTTTCCTATTGGTAAAAGTGTTCAAGATACTGTTCTTATAACAACACTTACTGAATGGCTCATTACCCTACACTTTAAAATTCACTGTGAATCTGAATTTTAAAATCAGTACTTGGTTGTATTTCCATTTTATCTTTTCTACTCTATTGACATACTTTTTCGATTACTATGTAAATACTATATCATTTATCAATTTCAGGGTCAACCCATGATAATTACAATTTCCCTCTATCAATTAGGAACACAGAAATAGAAAAACTGAACCTTCCCCCTCATATATTCTGTCAACATTTAATCAAGTTCTATACATCATACTGGGATTTTTACTGGTGTAATATTTAATCATATATATAGATAGATAATACTCACTTATAATGGAAGTACAATCATCTTTATTTTGTTGTTATAACAAACACAATATATTTTACCATCTTTGATCTCTGCTTTTACAACTCATGATTTCCTTGACCCAGAGACACATACATTCTATTGTTTGTACTTAATTTAAAAAAAAAAACAGTATTGAGAATAGGCTCTATTTTGTTCATCATATTTTCTATTTATAAATATTAGAATACGTCTAATTTTTCTTGTTTTACTTTATTTACTGATGCCTATAATACACCTATTATCTCTAACAGTATATTAATTAAATTTATTGTATTTTTTCAGTTGGTAAATGATATTATCTGTAAAATTTTAGGAAAGAGAAATTTTTCACTTATTTTACTCTTCATTTAGGGATGAAGATCAGAACATTCTCAAAGAGAAGGGCTCCTCTATAATGTTTCGCTTTTTATAAGAAGACTTCAAAATGCTTTTTAAAGAACTACATCACTCCATTTCTTGCACAGAGTAATCATCAGGAATGGATGAGAATTCAGTATCTGACTAACATGATCACATGATGCTTGAGGTATGTCAGTAAACTTTGGTGAGTGAAAGTTAATTTTCTTGGGACTTCAGGATAACACTAGAGCAACAAATTTCTATTTTGTTGTGCTGTTTAGTGTCACGTAAGTGAAAACTTATACTTACAGGTACCATATGCAGGCTCCCATTGCAATGACATCATCTGGAACTTCTCCTCATCTGTTTCTACATCCAGACTGGAAAGATACTGCTTCACTTTCCTTGCCATTTGGGCATCTTCATACAGCTTCTTAGCATTAAGCAGAGAGCTACGGCGTGCCTTTTTTTTGTGAGCACCTCCTTGAACATCCAGCATGTTTGAATTTGTGCTGCCTTGACTCAGTGACCTGTAAGAAGATGGAGATCACAATAAGGGGCTGTAAAGATGAGAATTAAGTATGGCAGATTGAAAATTAAAAGAATTCTGTTCTGTTAATGCAACTGCATGCTGATGCAAATGAGTTAAAAGATGAAGAGCATTAATGCAAAGTAATGTGGCACATATGGCAATGTTCTGAGTTTTCAGATTCAGCAAAGTTCAGAATTCAAAAGAATAAGTTAACAATTCCCCCCAAAGCAACAAATTCCATCAGACTTGTGTTTGGTGCCTTTGCAACCCATGGCACAACTGTGACAAGTATAAGCATTCCTTTGGCCCTATGGCCATCCACACTCTGAAGATACGGCAAGAGCCTAGTTCAGGACAAGTCCACCCTGAGCCAGATCTCTGCACCAGGATTCTTCAGCAGGGGAGTTTCTAGAGCAGCTTTGCTTGTACATGCTGCTTTGGACATGCTATCGCCATCAACATTCTTGTATATAGCTGGCCCACTCCGAGCATGCTCACCGATTTTACCAGTAACCAGATTTTGACCAAAATTCAAATAGAACAACCAGTAAGAAAAATAACACCATTTATACTCAATTCAATATAGTCAGAGATCAAAAATGCAATAAAAAGCTACTCAATGCTTCTACTCACATATGAAATGGTTGGGCAATATGTGGCTTCTGGACTGGGGATATGGGATCTTTCTTTTGCAATGCCTCTAAATGTGATGAAACTACAAGCTGGGTAGGAATAACTACAATTGAAACAAGCTATAGCTTCACATCCAACTGTACTCTTTTTGGCAGACTTCTTTCTATAATAACCACATCTAGAACCACTGGAAAACAGGAACTGCAATGCTATTTTTCCTTTGTAACAAGGATAGCAAACACAAGGTTCTAGACAATTTTTATTTTAAAAGCAGTTGCCAATTCTAAAATAATAAGGATATCTATGGGTCTTCTAAGTTAGCCTCCCAATTACCCAAAGATATTCTAAATACACATACCACAACCATAAAACAATTTGTTTTTTCCGTGCTCACATACCCCATTTAAAACAAACAACTAAAATTCTAATGTTTTCATTATAAATTAAGTGAAATAAAGTTGTAAAAAATGTTACTTTTCTTTTGTAATTTTAAGATCTTTAAAAGAGTGTGTCTTACATTTGATGGCAACTTTCAATTGCTACTGGTCAGGCAGAAACTGTGATGTGGTTGTTGCTACTTACATATGCAGAAACTCCTAAACTTTCAGAGTGGTTTGGAAAAAATCCAATGGCATTAGTGAATTACTCCCTTAACCTCCAGGAACCAAATGATTATAAGGATGTAGTGAATCTAACAAGTTCAACAACATTCCCAAAGCAGGTGTCAAAAGGAAGTTAGCCCTAAATATCTGCAAAGCCAACCTAAGAGCCCAGCACCAGCAGCTTTTTGTTCGTTTATGGCTTGTTTTAAGAAGTGTGGCATTACCAACATATTTGACGGCACAAAAGGCAATACTGTGTGAGGAAAAAAAACCCCCAGAAACTAGTAACTCTAAAAGTGATTCAGAAAATTCATATTCTAAATACGAAGAAGTTTAAGAAAGACCTAAACCAATTTATATTTTATATTTTCCTTTTTATGAATGCAAAAAGGTGTTATGTGATAAAAACACATACCTATGTTTATATAAGAGCTCTTTTAACAAGTATAAAGTTAAAAAATTCTCAGTGTTAACAAGGTACTGCAGTGACTTTTCTTCGTGGTACATAAAACAACAGTGGTCCCAACAACTGATGATGCCTCAGATTCAAAGAAATGTAGTAAAATCAAGCCCCAATATTTAGGAGCAAATTTGAATACAAGTATTTAATAATTTTATGTAAGCTGATATAAAAAAAGTGTCCAGAAATTCAAGATACATACAAAATTTTAATAAGTGAAAATCTCATGATAAATGACAATGTCTTCTAAGCTACTTTCAAAATGCTTTGATGTAAAAACAAAAATATCTAGTGCCTGCAAACATCATACAAATCAACCCTAAAGCTAAATAAACAGTGAATGTGTTACATAAGTCATTCAAACACCCCAAAATCCCCACTAAGATATACTGTTCAAGTATTCTTCTTCATAACAGTAACGTTAGGAATCAATTTCTATCTTCAATGAGAAGAACCAGAAAAGACAAAGACATAAATGTAAAGTATAGAAGAAAACACAGAAGAAACACAGAGAAGGAAGAAAGCAGAAGGAAATTCAAGTTCACCAAGCTTCAACAGAAAACAAAAGACCACAAATAAGACAAGACTCAAAGTAAGTGGCTCACAAAAAATCCTTCTTATATGTAATATAAACGCATCTAACTTAATGATTCACTATAATCTTAAAAGAGCAAAATTCTTCTTTTTTGCTCATCTACAAAACCCATCTTTTTCTTCAACTAAAATCCCCTCATCCACAAAACCCATCTTTTTCTTCAACTAAAAATGAAAGGATCAGATAGATGATTTATAAGATCCCAAACATTCTATGATTTCTACGTGGATACTTAGCTATCTATTACAGATCTGTAAGCAGAGATCTGAACCTACTTGACAACAAAAGGTGTTGTTAGGTCTGATTCTATTTCAGTTTTAAGAGAGATAAGGGAGTCGTTAATTAAAAGTGGTAGGAATTTAAAACTCAATGCTGTATGTCTCATGGTATTAGTGGATCTGAACAATTAAAATCATCCTCTATTTCAATTATTTACAAACTCAATATTACAGTATAGTTTGGATAAAGGCTGCACCCTTTTGGAAAACTGATAGAAAAATGTAATCTTTATAAACAACGCTTTTACCCATTTTAATACACTTAAACATTTATTTTTATAAAATATGGCAGGTGAATAAAAGAAAATAGTGTGGACTCTGGAATCAGACTACCACCATTAATGAATCAGAATCCACCATTAGTGAGCTCTAGGAATTTGGACAACTCTATCTTCCCCATCTGTACCATGGGAATAACATTATCTATTTCACAGAGTGGCTGGAGAATTAAATAATTCATATAAAGTGCACAGAGAAGTATATGGCACATAGGAAGCACACAATAAATATATGCTATCGTCATCATTATCTAACTGACCCTGCTAAATAAAATCTAAAAGGGACTTATGGGACGTCAACAATGGAAAAGTAAAGGGAAAAAAAGCTAGTTCTAACACTATTTTAACCTTGTTAGCAAAAGGCATTTATTTGTCAGGAATGTAGGTTGACAGGGTTAATAGAACACATGCTATTTTACGTGCGTGCATTAATGAAAAGGATGCAGTATATGTTAACAGTTGCACAACCTTCATTCCAGTTGCATTCGTCTCTACACTTACCCCAGACTCCGCCACCTCTTCTTCCTGTAAGCAAGAGCCACAAACATTGAAGCATGTGTTTGAATAGGAAAGCACAGAAAAAAGACAACAGTCGTGAGTCAGAGAAACTATGGAGACAGAACAGAAAAATTTTACTAGAAAAAAAAGGTAGCTTAACAGTAAAATGACTTTAATGGAATACAAGGGGGTAAAATGAATTATGATACGTACTGAAGGCCAAAAAACTCCACACTATTTAAAAGTATGCTTTTAGACCAATTATAATATATTTTTTTAGACCAATTATATTTTTAATACCTAATTCATTTAGAGGCTTATGTTAATAAGAAGCTTAAGGGAAAACATTTACTAACTATGAATTTTGAATTCAAAGTTTTCAGGGAAACCTTAAATTAAGGAATATGATCTTTTGAACTTTTTTTTAAAAAAGGATTTTTGAGCCACACATTTAAGCGAGGATGAAATTACAAGAAACAAAAATTTATAATTTCATTTTTAACTGCAGAAATTCTCTTACAATGTGCATTAACAAGAAATTTTGACCAGCAAATTCAACTTAAAATGTAAGTATAAATATATCATCAACATCTTTATGATCCTGTATCTCCTTACACTACAATTGGGCTGAATCAAGATTCTTTTTAAAATTTTTATTCTCATTTATTTTTTTGCCCCTTCCCCCCAATCCTGACTGGTCTCATTATATCTCTGGCTTGTATCCAATAAGCTCCAGCTCTGGCCAGCCCAAAATTCTGTTTTTCAGTAAGTACACTGACTACTGTTAAAATAAAAGGGGTACTTTGTCTACACAAGATATTATACACCACCAAACTGGACAATTACTTGCTTAAAGAAAGCTAGTACATTTCAGTACTAGCTGACAAACACAACTGATTCAGGAAAACTTCAGTCTAATCTAATTATGTTTTATTTTTTCCTATACTGCATTCTACTCTAGCCTAGGCCATTCCCAAGGAAACAGCCAAGTTCACTGATTTCATCCTCAGTTTCTTCCTCCTTTGCTCATTTCTGAAGCATTGTACTTAAAATATTATCAACTGGTCTGGCAGGCTCACAAAGTCATTATCATCTTGAGGAACGAGGGTGCTAAAATACATGAGTAGATGGATGTCTGTGTAAGACAACAGGGTGTGGTGGGGCCACTGTACAGGGACATATAACAAAAACAAAAACTTAAAAACAAAGAAACAAATCCTCCAGGTCTGCTTTGGTCCCTGGTTCTTACTGTTTTCTGCTTCTACACTGATGAGCAATGACACCCCTCATTACATGTAGTGATTCTCAGGGACAGAAGTGGATGGGTTGGGAAGAGGAGATATGATATACCCCTTCCTCCATACTTTGAGAATTTCTACACTAGAGCAACAATCAGGTCAACTACTTATAAAAACAAAGACTCCTGAACGGTGATTTAGACAAAACAAAACAAAAATAAAAAAACCAATCCTGACACACATTGATTCTGTTTGGTTACAAAAACTCCATCTCTAACTTTTAAAAAACCAAGTATTTTTGTTTCCTTAGTAGGCTATATTTCTTTCAAGCCACAAGAATTGTGTCTGCCTGGGTAAACATTTCATTTTTAAAGCTCTTAGGTACTGAAGCTATACACAAAGGCCCAGAAGAAAATCAGACCAAAAATGAAAACCCTAATAACTTTTTACCCTAAAAATTACAGAAATTACTGGGAACAGCTTGACAACATACTTTATGTTTTATATAATTTGAGGAGACATTTGTTACTACATTAAAAATGAATCTTAAAAAGCATTCTTAGAAGATCAGGTTAATATTGAATGCAATTTTTATTTTTATTTCATTTTTATTAGAGATGGAGCATTCTTAAATTGGCACTTTCTAAACTGCGTTAAAGAATTTACATACAAATAAACAGCAGTACCATGACTTGAAACCAAGGAATATATTTTAAAAGAATAAAGTAGAACTTAGACAGAAATAGAACTTTAAAAATATTCAATAAAAAGACATATTCAGTAAAAATAGAAGACTAATACTTCATACATTTTGTTAGAAACCAGATGAAAGCATCTGTCCTGTGTGGTAACTTCAGTAAAGATCAGTAACTTAAACATTTAAGTTAGATGACATTTTAATTAACAATAACAATACAGATCTATGTACTCAAAAAAGTAATAGAGAACTAGGGTTCAAATCTCAGCAATTTATGTAATCCTGGACACATTACCTAACTGCTCTGCGCTTCAGTTTCTTCATATGTAAAAGGCAGGCCAATACTACTACCAACCTTTAAAGGTTATAGTGACAAACTATTACTTGAGAGGGACATCTGTAAAGCACTTAGTACACTGCGTAACAAATGGCAGATGGTCAATAAATGAAAATATTATATCATGCTCAGTGCCACTCTGTAACACTTACACACTTCAATGACATACCTCTGTCGGAACATCATAGCTGGGTCCATGTTAGCAGAAGTCATTCGAACAACTTGACGAATTTCCTTGGCAATCATTCTGAGTTTCTCAAAATTTACTAAACCATCTACTTTGGAATCATTTCCTATAGAATAAAAGTAACTTTTTTTAACTTCCAAAATTAAAATATCTATATAAAAGTAGCAGAAGTCAAGTTATTTTTGGAGGCACAAATCAGAACCTTCTTTATCAAACTGTCACTTTTGTTTTCAAGAACTGATAAACCCATAGATGGTTTAATCCTGCTCCCAGGGAATGAGCTAATGAGAGAAATTCTATTCCTATGGAAGTAATGATTATGATTATTGGAAAGTGAGAAACTGTGCATAGCTTCTAAAAGCCATTTCATTATGCTGTAGGCACACCTAGTAAAAAATACAGCTCCTCAAATCTAATTCTCCAGATGCTCAGCCCACTCTTAGGCAAGTACATGCATCTGTTTTTTTGGGCAGCAGAGTAGAGCACTTGAAAACTTAGGTTTTAGCCAGAGGTCACAAACAGTGACCTTTGGCTTAACTAATCTAGTAAGGTTTCTATGGTTTACGGTACTTAAATAAATTGTAAAATGAGCTGTCAACACTTAAGAAGTGGAAGACATCCCAAGAAAACAAGAATTTCTGACTTCTCTCGAAGAAAAAAAGCGGGGTGGGTAGGTGGGGGATTAAATAATAAGTATTGATAGGTCTGTCTTCCAAGTGGTAATAATTAGTTAAAATTAAGAGGTGGCTGATTCGTAGGGGTAGACATCTTCTAGTCTGCCATGCATCCTCTCTTCCCCAGGATTTGAATTTACAATCATGACTTTAATCATTAAACACAAATTTGCTTGTTTGTAAGTTCCATGGTTTTTGTTTCTGTTTCACTAAGTAGTTCTCTAAGGAAAAAAACTCATACACCTCTCAAAATGGTCTACTTTTCTTTGACGAGAACAGGAATGAGACCAGACTTAGCCCATATGTTGGCTTACCCAGTTCAAACCACAAGGCAAAAAATTATATGTTCAAAGGGTAATCTAACTGTCTTTTTATCACACCTGTCTTTAACAGTTGGTCTGACCCTATTTATTTTCCACATAGCCCCTGAGGTGTCTGTGGAATTCCAAGTCCCTGAAGCCAAGTTTGAGAACCACATGGGTCTGGAACACATGGTGGGCTCCCTTTTTGTAGTAAATGGCACCTATCCATTGGACATATAAATTGTTCAGGGTCTCAACATGAGTTGAAAACAAAATGATAACCCCAAATACTTTCAAGTCACATAAACATGTTTTGAGGGAGCATGTCAGAAAAATATACTTGAAGCCTATAATGATATTTTCTTATGAAAAAGGAGTGATAATGAAAGTGGGGGCAGAACAACTAGTTAATTGGCACAACACATCTGCTAAGAACAGTTAGAAAAGTTGGACAAAAATAGAAAAAAAATGTTTTAAGTCATCAAAAAACTATCAAGGCTGTGACGATCTGAAGCAATAATGAAGCTCTGTGGCAAGTTTAGCATCTCCCAGTGCTTGACCCAGCATCTGCTGATTTCAGAAAAGGGGATGATGAGCTGAAAAACTGAGTAGTGCCACCATGACCTTTGAAGTTAGAGAAGAACAACTTAAGTCTAGATAAATCTTCAATGTTTTGGGTTGGGATTTTGAAGGCCTATAATATATCCTCAGACTAAAGATAAACTAAATGCAGACTGGGATAAAAGTTCAGTGTTAAATTATCTCAAAATATGAAAAGGGTTTAAGGTGATTTTTGGATTGCTAGCACCCCTAGCTGCCTGGCAGAAGCAAGCTTTAATTCTCTCTGGAGGAATGTAATATTGTCTGAAACCCTAGATTATTTCTGTATTTCTTTATACACAACATCCATTTGGTCAAAAATAACCAGGTACATCAGGAGAAAATTCAACATGATTGAAATGCAAGGAAAAAAAGAAAGACAACAGAAAGACTCATAAAGGATCTAGATTATGGAGTTATTGGAGACAAACACAATAGTAACTGGTAAATATGTGCAAGGTTATAAAAAACAACACTGAGAACTTTGGCAGAGAACATGAAGATAAAAATGAATTTAAATTGTAAAACTGGAAAAAAAAAAACCCAATAACTGAAATAAGGAATTTGCTGCTGAATTTAACAGTAAATTAGTACACAGTTGAAGAAATAATTTAAAAATTGGACATTAAGCTGGGAGAAAATTCCAGAATGAATAAAAATATCCAGGTCAGAGAAAACCAAATGCTGCACCTAGTCACATCATAGCAAAACTAGAGAAAAACAGAGATAGAGAGAAGAGAAAATTATAAAGCAGCTACGAGAAAAAGGGTAGATTGTTGTCAAAGGAACAACAAATAAGACTGACACTTGATTTCTCAACAATAACAATGGAAGCCAGGAGACAGTTTTGTTATATCAAGATGTTGAAAGGTAAGTGCCAACCAAAGTTATGCCTTAAGAATGAATATTAATTAAAGACATTTTTCAAATAAACAAAAAGTAGATTTCATCACCAGTAGACTTGCACATAAGGGAATAATAATCAGTGTTCTACAGGAGAAAAAAACCCCAACCATATGAAAACTTTGAAATGCAGGAAAAGTAACAATATCATCATGCAGGTAAAGCTAAATAAATACTGACTTTACTAAACAACAATAGTATAGTGTGGCATTTAAAGGCATGGAAACAACTGTATATGTCGGGAGGTGAGCAAATGGGAATTTAAGTGGTCTAACTTCTTGCACTGCCTGACACACAGAAAAGTACTAATAAATATTACGTGAATTAATATCAACAAGTATAAATATATTGGGTTGGCCAAAAAGTTCCTTTGGTTTTTAAGTAAAAAAGACATTTTTCATTTTCACCAAGAACTTTATTGAACAACGTATTCACCTTTTTGTTCCACTACCTTCTGCCATTTTCCAGGTAACTTCATAATTCTATCTTCCCAAAATTTTTTATCTTTTTGAGAAAAGAACTGTTCCAGGTGCCTTTTACAGTCTTCCAGGAAATGGAAATTTTTTCCATTAAGAGAATTTTGTAAAGACCGAAATAAATGGAAACCCGAAAGTGCAATCTCTGGTGAATATGGCGGATGAATCAGAACTTCCCAGCCAAGCTGTAACAGTTCTTGCTTGGTCATAAAAGAAACATGCGGTCTTCCGTTATCCTGATAGAAGATTATGCATTTTCTGTTGACTAATTCTGAACGCTTTAGGTCGAGTGCCGCTTTCAGTTGGTCTAATTGGGAGCAGTACTTGTTGGAATTAATCATTGGGTTTTCTGGAAGGAGTTCATAATAGAAGACTCATTCCCTTCCAATCCCACCATATACACAACATCCATCACCTTCTTTGGATGAAGACCGGCCTTTGGTGTGGTTGGTGGTTGTTCATTTCGCTTGCCCCACGATCTCTTCTGTTCCACATTATTGTGCAGTATCCACTTTTCATCACCAGTCAAAATTTGTTTTAAAAACGAAACGTTTTCATTACTTTTAAGTATAGAATCACATGCAGAAATATGGTCAAGAAGGTTTTTTTTCGCTTAACTTATGTGGAACCCAAACATCAAAGCAATTAACATACCAAGCTGGTGCAAATGATTTTCAATGCTTGATCTGTGTATTTTGAGTATGTTGGCTATCTCCAGTGTGGTATAATGTTGATTGTTCTCAATTAATATTTCAATTTGATTGCTATCAACTTCAACTGGTCTACCCGACCGTGGAGCAATGTCCAGCAAGAAATCTCCAGCACGAAACTTCGCAAACCACTTTTGACACGTTCGAGCAGTCACAGCACCTTCTCCGTACACCGCACAAATCCTTTTGTGCATTTCAGTTTCATTTTTACGTTTCTTTAAATAATAAAGTATAATATGCCAAAAATGTTGCTTTTTTCTTCCATCTTCAATATTAAAATGGCTACACAAAAATCCACTAATTTTGATAAGTTTTTTAAAAATGCACGCTGACATGACAGCTGTCATGATACAATCTAACAAAATTGTTTCGAATGAAGTGAAAGACAACTAAGAGCTACTAGAAAAAACCGAACAAACTTTTTGGCCAACCCAATATAATGTCTAGTGTAACACTAGAAAATGAGTAAAACTGTGTATAGTCAGCAAGTTAATGGAGGACAAATACCATTCACAAAAATCAATTAAGGGGATTGCAGATAAACCACATGGCAAAAGGTTAATTTGGTTTTTAAAACTAAGAACTTGCTGTTCATCAAAAGACATCCTTAAGAGAGTCAAAAGGCAAGTCATACTATATACAGGACTTACACAAAATTCTTAAAAAGTATATTAGAAAAACAGAACATTATAAAAAATAAGCAGGACACTGAACTGATAATTGTCAAAAGAGGACGAATAAATATACAAAAGTGTGTTCAGCCTCATTAGTAATCAGAGAAATGCAAATTAAACCACATCAAGATACAATTACACACCTACTGGAATGGATAAAAGTAAAAAGAATCAATTTACCAGGTGTTGGTGAGAATGAGGAACAACAAGAATGCTAAAAACACTGCCAGTGTTCCACTTCAGTAGATTAACCTCAAACTGCTTTCCAAAGTTGATTATATGAATATCAGGACCCATAAATTTCACTGTGAATTATACTGAACAAAAATGCACATGCACTACGAGATATGTGAAAGAATATTCATAGCAGCATTATTCGTATACAGTGGAAACTATCAAATGCTCATCAATGGATTGGATGAATCCACTGTATTGCATTTATGTAATGGAATGAATGCTAAATAGTTTTGAAAATGAAGTACAGTTACACTCAAAAACATGGAAGAATCTCATCTCACAAGTCTAATGCTGACCAAAATAATCCAGAAGCCAAACCAAAACTAAAAAAATAAACATACTCTGTGATTATATAAAGTTCAAGAACTGGTGAAACTAAACCACAGTATTAGAAGTCAAGACCCTAGTTATCTTTGGGGAAGATGAAGGTGGTCACCAGGAAAGGGCATGAGTGGGGGTGCTGGGAGGTAGGCAATATTTTATTTCTTTGACTGGATGTTGAGTGCATGGGTGTTTGCTTTGTCATAATTCATTGAGTTGTTCACTTGTTCTGGGTACTTTTCTGTATGTGTTTAGTAATTAAAAAATTAAGTTGGAAGGATAAATATTACTAAACAAAACAATAAATAAGATCAAAAAGTCTGATCTTGGTTGTAAGTCAACTTTAAGTTCGAATGCATTGGGTAAACACCTACATTTGTTCTTGTCAATAATGTGGGTTTTGGTTCCTAAGATTTGCTGCATTTAACTGGGTAAAGCTTTAGTGACTTTTAATCAATAGACTGGAAAATACATTAAACACATCACAATTATGGAGAATTAGCTGAAGCTAAATATGCTCATTTTCAAATTACTTTTAAATACCTTCATGTAGAAATGTCATATCTTTCTTGACAACGGGGAAGAGTGGAATAATTGGAGGCTGCATGCTTTGACTACTAAGAATATTTCTATATTTTGCCATGTTTCTAGATGGATCAAAAAGGTCTTGTAGATCTTGGAGGTGTTTCTCATACTTGCTTGGTAACTTTTCCCAAGTACCTCTGAGTCGTGCTACAGATGCCAGGTTCAAGCCACTGCCGAAGATGAGAATAAAAACATTAGAAAGGGACTTGTGGGAGAGAAAGGACTCAAGTCAGGAAAGTGTATAAACCAATCTTTTCTAATAAAGGTAAAATAAGCAGGGACAAATTTCAATGTGTTGAAATAAACAGGAGAACCATGAAAAAATAAATAAATAAAAGGGACTCCTTGATCTTAAGGAAAACTTCCTTCAAAGGAACTACATTACTTGCCTATGGTTGTATACCAACAGCCTTTATTTTGTAGTCTGCATGTAAATCACAAATATAGTAACTCCATAAAATAGGCATTTAACTTAAAAATAAACTTCAAGTATCACAATGTTTTTTTATTTGCTCAGAAATAACTTTATGGACAAATTACCTATTTGAGAGTGGTGTAAGTGATGACAAGCGTTATATAAGAAGCAAGGCAAGTTCTGGGGCTGAAAACCTTCTTTCCTTGAGATTTTGGCCACTCATGTCCCTGATTCCAATACTTCCATATCCCTAGATTCTAATCCTGTTGTCCCTCAGGCCTTCATATATTCAATGTCTCCTCTCTATAGGATTTTAAACAAACTTAGATGGTCCTAACTTTAAAAATAATGCATGCCAATTAGGCTACAACTCCTCCTCCCTATCCCTTACCTCTATACTACCAACTCATAGGTATGCTGCTGAATGAATAGTGCAATTTTCTTACCAGTTAATCCCTCTTTTGTTCTCAGCCACCTGACTTTTACCAATACTATGGTATTTAAAATGTTCTCTTGATTTCTGATTTTAAAGTGTGGAGTTAAGGTATCTTTGTTCCCTCTGCTTCTCAGAAATCATCCCAAACAACTACAAGGATGAATAACAGGAATGCAAATTTCATCTCCACCAAAACTAAGAGATATCTGTAACTCCTAAACACATTAGAAAGGCTGTCAAAAAATAGTCAAGGTCAACTTTGAGTAGGCAAAATGCTGAAAAAGAATGCCTGCAGCTGAAGATGTCAATGAAAGCTGGTAAAGCACAGCTCTCTGAAGCAGGTAACTCACCCAGAAGGCAAACCAGGAATCCCGTATTTGGAACAACACAACAGAGTCCATAGGCTGACAGAATTAGGAGGGGGTTGGACTCTGTTCTTTACCAGAGAGTGTCAGGGAAAGTAAGATTAACACAGTACACACAGTGATATAACATCTTGGCAAGAAGGAATTTAACAGTGACACAAGAAAGAAGGGAGAAACTGAGTTGTAAACAGCCATAAAACTGCCAATTTTCATTTGCTGGAGAGAAGTAAAGGCTAAAACAATTCACATACAAGCTCTATTTCTGCTAGCCTGGGATACTGCCCTGGCTTTTCTCCCACATGAATCTCCTGCAGATAGATGGTATAGGAAAACTCATGTCATTCAAAAAGAAGGAATGAATGCCAGAGCTATAACATGCTGCTACAAGGAAAAACAAAGACTTAAAGATCATAAAACAGGAAAATGTTCCAACAATACAATAAAAACTGGGACTAATGACTCTAGCCATGATTTCAAATGAACTAATAAAGTAAACAAAGAGTAATGCAGTGATATAGGAGTTTAGGGAAAAAATATATAAGTTGATAAAAAAAGTTAAGTAAAGTTTAGAAAAGAATGGAAGAAAAAAATGCAACCAACAGAGAAATGAAGGCAACACTGGAACCTACATAAAGAAAAAAAAGACACTGCTAAAACCTTAGGCAAGTGACTTAAAGGATTAACAAAAGCAATCAATGGAAATGGACAGAGCTGAAAAGAACAAGAGAGAAAATAATGAATATGGAAGACAAAGGAGATCTAAAATATATATAATTGGTATCCTTGAAGAAGGAAACGAAAATAATGGAACTGAAAAAATATTCAAAAGTACAATTTGAGAAAACTATTCAGAAACAAAAGAACTGAATCTATAGAATAGATACCACAGTTCCAGAGAACTTGATACAAAACTAAATGAGATGTGGAAACACCCATGTAAAGGTAAATGACTTCAGAGATAAGGAAATAATAAAGAGAGTAAACACAGAAACTTGAACAGCTATATAAAATGCTAGTTGTAGAGCCATTATCTATGAGGTTCCCAAGAAATTACATGTTAGACAAGAATTTTAAAGGCAGATAAACTGACACTGTAGTTCAAAGCCAACAGAAAAACACTCTGAATATGCTCAGGATATATAATTCCCATAAGCCCTTGTGCAAGAAATGACTAGAAAACAAACTTCAACCAGGAGATGACTGGAGAGAGTGATGTCAGCATTATACTGTCATAAGACGACCCTCATTTTACCCCCTGCCCCAACAACGAAAATTCAGCATCTATCCATGAACAGTAAGTAGTGCCTCTGTGGGAGTTGTGAGACCCAGAATCACACACCAAGGGACCTGAGAGGAGCCTCACCCACCGGTATACTGGGTAACAAGCAGGTAGATTTGGGTACTGGCTGTGGAACCTACAGGAGACTATGAAATGGTTCTGGCCCCTCTTAGCTGTGGTCTGGGAACACATGGAGAACACTGACTTGGGTGGTCAGCTACAGATAAGAGAGCCTTTGTGAAGTCCAGGTTTCCAGAGAAGTTCAAGCACTCTGCTGGAATATAACAGAACAGAAAAAAAGAGTGCAGATGCACTGGAATAGAAATAGCTTGACTTTGCTGGCATCAAGGAAAGCATAGCTTAAGCCTAAACTAGACGGCCTACGATTTCTCCCACAGGGGAAAGGGAGAGCCAGTGAGTGAATGCTTGGCTGCCCTAGCAGTGTAGGATGCTGCCAAAGACACTCATTCTGTCTTGTAGCATCCAGAGCACTAAAGTGGGAGCTCCATGACTGGGGGGAGGGAACAGATCAGAAGAGCAGCATATAAGATTCCAAGAGGTATTAAAGGGATGCGGTTCCTGCTAAATGCTTCTGGATTCCAACCGGAAGCCCATCCAGGAGCCACAGGGAAAACCTCACTTGTAAACCCCCCAACGTACCCAAGAGCACCTGCAGCTCAACATGCACAAACCCACACCTCCCCCCACTCTGCTACTGGCTCCCTATGCAAGGTCCCAAGAGAAAGCTCTGGTAGAGAGGAAACACACACAGGAAACAGGCCAAGAAGAAACCACAAACCTGAGCTGTAGCACTACCTTTAGGAAAACAAAAGAGACTATCAGCAGCTGACACAGTACATCCTAGGATACAGAGAAGACATACAAGCTTCAGAATTCTGCCACAAGAGGGAAAAGAAGCATGGAGCAGATGTATCCACACAATGCCTGAGAAAGCCTCAGAATCTAGCAATATATCAAGAATGATGAAAGGTTTTTTATCCTGAAGGCAACACATAAAACTCAGAGAAGGTGAATGCTATTTCAAATGCAAAAAGAGCAAGTAACATGAAAACTGAAGGAAACACAACATCACCAAAAGTTCACAGTAATCTTCCAGTAATCAAACCCAAAGACATGGCGATCTATAATTTACCTAACAAAGAATTCAAAACAGGTGTTCTAAGAAAACTCAATCAGCTATAAGAAAACAAAGACAATTCAACGAAATCAGGAAAACAATATATGATCCAAATGAGAAATTTAACAAAGATATAGACATCACAAGAAAGAGCCAAATGAATATTCTGGAGCCGAAGAATTCAGTGAATGAAATGAAAAAATGCACTAGAGAGCATCAACATCCAGTAGACCAAAGGGAAGGAAAAATCAATGAGATAGAGGACAGGAACTTTGAAATAACTCAGTCTGAGGAGAAAAAAGAATGAAGAAAGTTGGGAAACCATCAAAAAAAAAAACCCAATATACAAACCACTGGAGTTCCAGAGGGTGAAGTGAGGGAAAAGGAGGCAAAAAGACTATTTAAAGAAGTATGGCTGAGAACTTCCCAAACCTGGCAAGAGATCTAGACATCCAAGCTCACGAAGCTAATTGGTCACCCCATTATTTCAATCTAAAACAACTTTCTCCAAGACACATTATAATAAAGGCAGCAAGAGAAAAAAAGATTGTAACTTACAAAGGAAACCCCATTAGGCTATCAGCAGATTTCTTAGCAGACACCTTACAGGCCAGGAGAGAGTGGTCTAACAGTCAAGCGTACTCTATCTGGCAAAGTTATCCTAGAGAAATGGAGGACTTTCCCAGAAAAACAAGAGCTGAGATATTCACCATCACTAGATGTGCCTTATAAGAAATGCTAAAAGAACTTCTTCAAATGAAATGAAATGATGCTAACTAGTAACATGAAAACATATAAAAATATACAACACTCTGATAAAGGTAAGTATACAGTTAAATTTTAAAAACTCTCAACACTGAAATATGATGGCATGTTAACTAGAGAATAAAGGTTAAAGGACAAGAGTGTCAAAAATAACTCTAGCTACTATAATTTGTGAATGAATACACAATATAAAAAGGCAAATTGTGACATTAAAAACATAAAAGAGGGGGTAGGGTTTTGTATGTGACTGAAATTTTATCAGTGTCAAATAGACTGTTAATAAGATGCTTCATGTAAGTCTCATGGTAACCACAAAGCAAAAGCCTATAGTGGACTCACAAAAGATGAAAAGGGAATCAGAGCATACCACCATGGAAAAGCACCAATTCACAAAGGAACACAGCAACAGAGTCAAAAAGTTAACAAGGGAATTATAAAACGTCCAGAAAACAATTAGATGGCAGTGGTGAAGTCCTTACATTTCAATAATTACTCTAAAGGTAAATGGACTGAATTTTCCAATCCAATGGCATAGTTACTGGTGGATAAAAAAAACCAAGATCCCACTATATACTGACTACTCAACTCAGCCTAAAGGATACAGACAGGCTCAAAGTGAATGGATGGAAAAAGATATTCCATGCAAGTGGAAACCAAAAGAGAAGAGTTATTTATGTCAGACAAAATAGACTTTAAGTCAAAAATGGTAATAAGAGACAAAGAAGGTCATTATATAATGATAAAGGGGTCAACTCAGCAAGAAGACATAAGAATTGTAAATATGTATGCACCCAACAGCACAGCACCTAAGTATATTAAGCAAACACCAACAGATCTGAAGGGAGAAAAAAACAATACAGTAACAGCAGGGGACTTCAATATCCCACTTTAGCAATGGATCAATCACCCAGACAAAAAAATCAACAAGGAAATGTTGGACCTGAACCATACTTTAGATCAATGGACCTAACAGATATATACAGGACATTCCATCCAACATCAGCAGAATACACATTCTTCTCAAGCATGCACAGAACATCTTCCAGGATAGGTCATGTAAGCCACAAAACAAGTCTTAGCAAATTTAAGAAGACCCAAATCATACCAAGTACCTTTTCTGACCAGAGTGTGTGAAACAGCAAGAGGAAAAATGGAAAATCTACAAATATATGGAAATTAAGCAACACACCCCTGAACAATCAATGGGTCAAAGAAACCAAAGGGGAAATTAAAAAATGCCTCTAAACAAAGGAAAATGGATATACAACGTTCCAAAATTTGGTGGATGCTTCAAAAGCAGTTCCAAGACAGAAGTTTATAATGATAAATAATTATATTAAGAAAGATCTCAAGTAAATTACGTAACATATGTAACCAGAACTAGAAAAAGAAGAAACTAAGCCTTCTGGGAAATAACAAAAATCCAAGTGGAAATAAATAAGAGACCAGAAAAACAACAGAAAAGATCAATGAAACTAAGAACAGGTTTTCTGAAATAATAAACAAAACTGACAAACCTTTGGCTAGACTTAAAAAAAGAGAAATAAATAAAATATGCTATTTAATTCCAGCCATAAGTGATGATTTGCCTGTGTCATCTCTGCTGAAAAGTCAATATATCCTTTATATTCTGTAATGTATTTTAATATAAAATGTAAGAATACAAAGCAATTAACTTTACATGAACTATCGAAAATATATATAATAAAATGTTCTTCATAACAAAACAAACCTCCTAACCAAAGCAAAGTCTCTTAACCAAATCTCGCCTTTCTTACGCCCATCTTGGGGCTGCTGTCCACCACCCTCGCTCAAATCATTCTGTTTCCTTGGCTTTAATGACACTATCAAAATTGTGCTCTCCTACTGTTTCTTATATTGATCCTCTATTTCTTTGGCTGGACTCTCTTCTTTACCTCCACCCTGAGGATGGTCTCTAAGGTATGGTTTTTAGCTCTTTACCATTTTCTTTGGACACAGAGATCTCTTCTGGTGTCAATCAATTTTTTTTTTTTAATGGAATACTCTGAAACTGAGCCTATAACTCTCAGATTCTTTACTCCATGCTTCCTATACAAATACTTTCAATTTCTAGCCTTCTAAGTGTTTATCAATGGCATCTCTGTTCTCTTGTTCTAGACCCAGCTGTTAAAAACTGTGAGGTAGGTGGTGTAATTCCTGAATTTCACAGATGAGAAACCGGTCTTCAGTTTCCCCTTGACACGTTAGAGGCCAGATTCAAATACAGGTGCAGTTGATTCTAAAGGTCACTCTATTAATCTCTATTCAATACTTCCTCCACAGTGCCTAGTTCAATTGCATCCACTGGTAAATTTCATAAAGGAGTTTTCTATTACTATGACAGATTTATGATTAAAAAGTTCCTTAAAGATTCTAATTTTATCTCATGTGAGTATTAGGAATAAATCATAATTAATTTTTTGGAGGGTGTGCATAGATGGGATTAGTTAAGGTAGCTATTATGCTGCCATATACAAGCATATGGCCTTATAAACAGACCAAACTACCACTACCCTCCACCATTAAAATCAGACTTGCTTTAAGAGGAATCCCTCTGTTGGTCAGCATTGTGCTGGATGAGGGTCAGAAAATAAATTACCTAGACCTAGATTCTCATAATAAGTGAAGAGAAGGAAGAAGGTTCCCAGGACCTCATGTAACCATCCATACTTCCTGGGCTTATAAACTTTGAAGGATTTTTACAATTCTTATGGCCCAGCTTTTGTCTGAGTGGTAACACATTCACTGATACCTTGTATAGTCTGTGGGAAACAGGAAGAGGTCACCAAATGGCTGCTGCTGTTATTACTGTTGCTGCTGTTGTCACTTCAAAATAGCAATTTTAAGTTAGTGCATTAATACCATTAATTTTTAGTGCATTAATTTTTCAGTGTCAAATCATGGTGAGGCAGGCACTGCCTGTTGCACAGAAGTCTGATGATAAAGACAGCTATTGGGCATACATCCAAGAGGGTATAATACCCCAAAGGGGGAGAAAGGAAGAAAATTGGGAAGGCAATCACCTATACTTACCAAAAAAATGTTTAAGTGACTGAAAGATGGAAGAAACAAAAAGAGAAAAAAACCAGTCTCACCAGAATGGAAAATATATTAAATCTAACAATATTTATATAAACACATATTAATTGAACTTTTCTTCTCCCAGCCATTTAATACCTAAGAAGAAAATCAGCTTCATGTCCAGTATCATGACAAAACCATAAAGAAATATTTGTACAAATTTACCTTATTATTGCAAACATGGAATTGAAGTTCTTACATTCTCGACAATGAAGTGCAATTTTAATAAAATGTTTAATAATCTTCATTCGTTTGAGCTGATTTGATTCAGTTAAAATCTCTGAGGCCACCCAGAATGTCTCTTGGTTTACAATATCTTCAAATTCTTTCAAGTGAGTATTTCCTGTTTTTGAATCTAACTTAAAAAGGTCATCAATATATTCAGTAGGCTCAATATTACGAAATAAATCAAAGTCCCTCATTGACAGCTGAGTGGCCACCTCAATAGTACTGAGCTGCAGCATGGATAGTTGGCTTTCCTTAATTAGTTCTTGAGCATCTTCATCTGAACAGAGGGTTTCTGTTTCCATGTTATTTTTTAAATAATATCTAAAAGGAAAAAAATTGTTTTTATAAGTGATTTCACATTTATAAGGACACTTTCCCTCTATTACTGTTGTCAAAATATCATTATACTGTTAATAACTTTTTGCCAGCAATGTCAGCAGAATATTGATTTAAAGATAAGACAGAGGGACTTCCCTGGTGGCACAGTGGTTAAGGCTCCGTGCTCCCAATGCAGGGGGCATGGGTTCGATCCCTGGTCAGGGAACTAGATCCCACATGCCACAACTAAGGAGGCCACCTCCTGCAACTAAGACCCAGTGCAACTAAATAATAAATAAATATTTTAAAACAAGATAAAATGGAAAATTAATATTTTAAATAAGAAGACTTTGAAGAAGTTTTCCTCTTATTCCACCATTTAACATCTATTATTTTAAAGTATAAAAATAATGTTGGGGCTTCCCTGGTGGCGCAGTGGTTGGGAGTCTGCCTGCCGATGCAGGGGACACGGGTTCGTGCCCTTGTCTGGGAAGATCCCACATGCCGCGGAGTGGCTGGGCCCGTGAGCCATGGCCGCTGGGCCTGCGCGTCCGGAGCCTGTGCTCCACAGCGGGAGAGGCCACAACAGTGAGAGGCTCACGTACCACAAAAAAAAAAAAAAAAAAAAAATGTTGATTATGCTGTGAACTTAGTCATTTTAAGAAACTACTCTCATGACATGTGAAGAATCACGTGTATATTCTTGAGAACAAAAGCTTTGTGAGGGCTCTATAAGGATATAGGATACATAATAGGTACTATACAAATACTTGTTCATGGATAGCATGAATAAACTCCTGAATCAAGACTGTTCACATCTCTACTCAGAAGTTGTTGCTGCACTCATTCCCTTCTTAACTCTAAATTTCCAAGACAAGCAAAGAAAAATAAAACCCATACAGGAGGGAAACTCTTCCACTACTGATTTCTCCCTTGATAAATCCAAAACCTCATTCCAGCAAATGGCACTGACCAGTAACCATAAAAAAGATCTTCATTTGCCTTTCACCTTTTTAGATGAACAATTTTATGGCACTTAAAAGCTAAGAGATGGGTTAAGTAAAGAATTCACAATTGGGAAATATACAGGGCTGTTGCTGCAGAAGAGGTTACATATTGTATCACATGTAGTTTTTACTTCATTCTTTTCTAACATACAACTTGATCTAAGCCTAAGTTTGTGTCTATCTATGTTTTATTGTCAAGGAACTATATTTCTTTTTCTTCTGCCTTTAAATTGTTCACATGCCTAAGAGATTACCCTAAATAAGTGTTGAAACTCATATTATAGATAATAAAATTATATCTAACATTTAAAGTATGTTATGCTTATTAACTCATTTAATTCTCATAACATTCCTCTGAGGTAGGTTCCATTATTATCATCCCACTTTATGATGAGAAAATTCAGGCACAGAGAAACTAAATAACTTGCTCAAGATCACATAGCCAGACCAGGGATTTGAATTTGGGCAGTCTGGCTCCAGGGTCCATGCTCTTAACCACTATGTAAAGCCAGCAAAGCACCATTAACCCACTCTTTCTTAACAGCAACCATGATGGATAGTCATTTTAAGGTTTCCAAGGATCTCATCCTACATATGAATCTGGGCTCACTAAAAAGATTGCATTATTGTCAGAGAAAATCACCAAAGAACAAATGTAGTACTAAAACTATCTTCTAGTTGATCAAATAATTTTCAGAGCACATTAAAAACATTTTTTAAAAGTTTTCCTGTATATTCATAAAAGGAAAACTACTAAGAAAAAGAATTATGAAAACTATGACTTCTTCTGCCCAAAGTACATACTGATCATTTAAAAAGCAAATTTATAAATTAACATATATACACTCAGATACATATAAAGATATGGATCATCTAGTTTCCCCCTCTAAAAAACAGGGATTGGACTATACCAGTGGTTGTAAGACTTCATTTTAGCAGGAGGGCTAAAATATTTTAGTACACTATCCTCCCTTTCTTTCTCCCACTTTTGGGTAGCACTTATTAGTGCTAACACTCTAAGATTCTATTATACATAATTACGGAGACAACAGAAAGCTAACAAAAGAGAAATACATGTTAATTTTAGAGAGAACTCAGTGGACCTAAAAACATGATGTTCCTAATTAAAGTATCTCTTTTAGCATGGAATCTTCAAAAACACAGGTAGAAATAAGTACATTCATTAATAAGCACATTCACCTTCCATTGAGCTGAATTCTATCAGCTAATTTGGAGAACTGGTCCGGAAGTCTCCTCTGTTTTATGACACCCTCAGGAGTAACAGAAACTTCACAGAGAGAATATGTGTCAGATGCACCAGTCAAACCAAATTCATGAATAGCTTGACAAACAACTTCTTTAGCTGTAGTGTCTTTACAGATGATAATGTAGCAACTTTGTTGATCTGCTTTGAAAACTCTTATAACTTGATCAGGAATATCTGTATAAATACAAAAATATGTCCTGTTATTTTCCAGAAAATGGCTTTTAAACTCTTCAAAAAATAATTTGGAAGACAATGATCTCTCTAAACAGTAATATATACATTTCTATTTCAGGAGGTTAAGAGAAATCATTGCTGCATTTATTAATAAATAAATGTATCTTTTCAGATGACAAAATATTAATATATGTTCACAGGAAAACACCAAGAAAAAGAGAAAAATTAGTCATACTACGCATACAATTTGGAAGCTACAAAATTTTTATTATAAACATTTTTATGCCATTAAATATTCTTCAACAAAACATTTTTTAATGGAGGCATAGGACTTCACAATATGTATTTGATAATTTGAAATGATCCAAACCCT
This sequence comes from Tursiops truncatus, assembly GCF_011762595.2. Lineage (NCBI taxonomy): Eukaryota > Metazoa > Chordata > Mammalia > Artiodactyla > Delphinidae > Tursiops > Tursiops truncatus. Next base: position 108,493,864 of record NC_047036.1, read on the forward strand.
TAATCACAGACATTTACCTTGCATATCACTTTCCTTTATTATAAGTAACAGTATGATAAATAATTCCCCCCACCCCAAACTCTCCCTGTAGATAAACCTTTGCATGAAAGCTGATTATTTCCTCAGGGAAAATCCAAAAAAAGAGAAATGCTGAGTTAGAGGGCATACATATTGTTAAGGTTTTTGAAATATAGTTCTGAACTGTTCTCCAGGACAGTTATAATATTTTATCATCCTAGGGTATAAAGAGAACAATTTTAGTCACACTCTTATCAAAACTGTTTATTAAAACTTTTTTTTTCCATTTTGAAAGCCCTATTGCATTTCTGCCCTCCAAAAATGTGTCATTATTTTATATTTCACTTCTTTGGTTACTGGTGAGACTCACTGGTTTAATGAACCATTATTATTCCTTTCTAAAAATACCTTTTGGTATTCTTCATGCTTTTTCCTACTGAATTATACTAAATACCAACACAGTCTACTATGAAGTGGCAAATGTCTTCTCAGATTTTATATTTATATACTTTAACACAGGAAAAATTTAAATATTCATGTGGTTAAATCTCAGTCTTTGCCTTTGTGATTTCTGCTATTAGTAAATAAGTCCTACTTTAAGATAAATGTTCATATATTATGTACATGTAAATGATGGTATTTTTCCCTCTTACTCTATCATATTTCTTTTTCTTCTTATATGGCATTGGCTAAAACTTCCTGAACAATGATCAATATGACAACAGTAGGTTAATTTTTTAATATAATTATATTTTTATTACATAATTTACTATATAATTAAAAATAATTAAGTGAAAAGAGATTTAACATGAAAAACTTAAATTTTTCCTTATGATAATAAATTGTTACAAAAATTTCTTTCATTTTAAATCAGGAAAAATGTATTATTGTGGATATTTTTGTCATGTGTGTAGTGAGGGTGGGCTGGGGATATTTTGGTGGCTCAAGTAATGGTATATTCTTTGCCTAGCATTACCTCCTTCTTAGCATTGTATAAATTGTAAGATTAAGAGGAAAAGAAAAATTACAAATTTGTCTCAAAACCACCTGAGGTATAATCCTAGCTAAAGGAAAGAGAAGAATAACGAAATAGATGTGGGAGGAAATAATTTCACAGAATAAAGTATGCAGTGAGGCTGAGGACACAAAAAGACAGAGACTGACTCTCAGGACTGGAAGAGTCAACTGAATATACACAAATACAATTCCAGGAAGGATTCTTAGCCAACAGATATTTTGAATATTCTGGGTCTACTGTCAAATTGGAAGCAGAATACTTCATCTATTCAGGTCCCCTTCGTAAGATGCACGCACCAAACTGCCTTTTCTTAAGGTATACAAAGATCTGAGTCACCAAACATCTCTTGTTCCTATTTCTTTGCAAATGAGTCAATCCTCAGCATGTTGCTGACATTATCAGGTTTCTAAGTCTACAAGGCATAATGTAGGGTCTTAATCCATGCGAACGAGATGCTTCTCTACTCTGGGCTAGAAAATGCAAGAAGTTGGAAATTTCAGTTTTCCAAAAGAAAGATACTGGACAGAACAGTTTCATTATCCCTTTTAACGCTACAAAAGGTGTCAAACAACTACTATTATTATCTGTATTGTTCCTACCCTCTTCAGAAAAATAGGTCTCAGTTGTCCAGGACTCTTGAGTTGGATTTGTTTACTAGGTCTTTGGGGGCTGAGCCTCAGCCAGCAGAGCTGGCTGACCTGGAAGGAATAGGGAGATGTTCTGATCCCTTTTATTAATTTCTTCAGAGAAATTTATTCACAAAGACAGGTGGGGAATTTGCATACATTTCTCTTGCTGCTAACATACTATAACATCTGGGAAGGAACAGATGTCTGTATCTTGTGTATCCTGCTAAACACTGTACTCTGTTACACTCTGTTAAATTCATACTCTGTTAAAACCACTTGTTTCTCATGCAAAGGACAAACTGACATACAGTCATGTAAGTGGGATTCAGGCATCATAAATGGGTAGCTCTAGAACAGATCTGCAAACCGAATTATCCAAACGGTACTCCATAACCCAAACCTGGTTAATTCACCAAGATAATAAATGCCAAATTAGAAAAACATTTCAGAGCACATTTTCAGAGACACTGGAGGAAAAAATTTCTCCACGCAGATATCAGTGCCAATGTAAACCTCTTTTTCCATTTTAGAATTGCTACCAGTATAACACATATATTTTCTTTACAAACGTGTGTTAGCAGGAGAACATCATACATGCCAAACATAATACTTGGCACATGGCAGACACTCAAATGTTAATTGTTTAGATGAATGGTAAATATGAAGTTAGAATAAAGTTGAATCAAGAAGAAAAAATGATCTAAACATTTCAAATTTTAGGCACAAAGCTAGAATGCACATAAAAATATAATCCTGTAAGCAAAACAGACATTTAAAAAGAATCTTGAAGCAGTACAGCATTTATCAGTCTTATGATTCATATTCCATAATAAAATTCTTACATAATAGGTAAATGAATTCAAGAACTGAAATTCAGATACATGGACTTCCAATCCAAGGGCAAAATTTCTAGAGTGTTAACTATCTCTCATAAATAAAATTAAAAAATGAGATAAGTGAAGGATACATGTTTTGACCTTGAGATTACACTAAAAATAGAACTTTTTAGGTATTTAAGATGATCATTTAACAAAAGCAGAAGACTGCCTCTTCATTCTGCTTTAAATTGTTAATCACTGTACAAATATTTATGGAGTGCCAGTTACACATCATTAGTGTTCTAGGTGATGAAGTAATAAATGAGATTGACAAAGTCTCTGCTTGCAGAGATTTGCTTATATTCAAGAGAGTAAGTTGTGGTTCAAGGAAAGACAATAATCAAGTAAATAAGACAATCGGTATAGTGAAAAGTTCAAAAAGCAAACACAGGGTAGTGGTATAATGGTATGGATTAAGGATTGGCAAACTTGTTCTACAAAGGGTCAAATAGCAAATATTTTATGTTCTGCAGGCCAAGAGGCAAAACAGATAATAGTTCATAGATATTTATATAAAAAGAAAGCAAATTTCCACAAAAATCTTGACAAAATTAAAAATATATCAATAATGCAAACCTACAACATGTGAAGATATGTAAACACAGAGGTTTAGGCAACACTGCAAACATCCACTAAAAGGGGACTGGTTAAACAACGCTATCAGATGTTCAAAAAATCGTGGTAGAATACATTCTGATACAGAAAGGTATTTACGGTATATTGCTAAGTGAAATGGGCTAAGTGGAAAAAAATTGTATTATTTGGGGTGAAGGAAACGATACACACATTTTATGTGCTCTGAAATTTCTGGAAGGATGTAGGAGTAAATGAACAATTGTTAATTCTGGAAAGCGGAGACTTTTATATTTTATCCTCTCTCTGCAAATAAAAACTTTAATATATGTTCCTTTACAATTAAAAATTAGTTAAAATACTTGCAATGCAAAAAGAATTTGAAGTTTACTAATATTAACGAAGTCAAATAAAAAGTTTGTGCTATTAAATAAAAAAGAATAAGCAAAAAGTTCCATATGAAGACTCAGAAAAAAAAATTCAGTTTTAAAATCCTTTTAGCTATACTCTGAATTCTTCTTTTAGGCCTCATCTCACATTAAGTCCAAAAATTCTGAAAACACTTTTCACAAGTTACAGAATAGCATGTATACTCTAATTCTATGAGTATAAAAACATATATATTCAAAGAAAATGACTGAAAGAATACACACCAGTTTACGCTGGCAACCTTGTAAGTGTATAGAAAAGTTCTGCTTCCTATTTCATTCAATTCTGTATTATTTGACTTTTAAAAATATAGTAAAATACTGCATACAAACATAAGCAATAAAATACCATAGTCTTCAAGATACTTACAGTAAAAACCAACAGCTGTAGGCAGCAAAAACAAAGCAAAACCATAAAAAAGTCAGCAATCAAAAGCAAACTATTAAACAGTTCTGTAGCTTTGTCCTTACTTTCTAATAACAATTTAAAACACGCAGCAAAAATATAACTGAGATGTAGACTGATAAAAGTTAGTCAAACTTGGCTGATGTCACACATGTACTACAATATACATACGTGATGTACACAGCTAATCTAAAATTCAGTGCTGCCATATATGATTTACGGAGCTGAATTTGGAATTAATTGGTAATAAATATTTTATTCAACATAAATACAAATAGCATGGCAGAAAGCCTTTTGTAAAGTTGCTCATTTGGGGGTTTACAAATATAATTTTAAGTTAAATTCCTATCTTGTATGTGTTCATTTATATTGCTGATATGGACAAAGGCTACATACTGAGCTTTGCAGACTGACCTTCTCTGAATAGATTTTAAAAGGGCATCTTCAGCCCTTTCAACATGTTTTCATTGAGAGAATTATGCAATCAATCTGAAATCAAGTTGAGTAGTACATCCTCTTCAGAGCTAAGAATTTCAGTGCCATGGGGCTTACAGTTTCTGAATTTTAGTAATTCCAACCTCTCTCTTCCTTTCGCACCCCCAGCTAAATCCCCAACTTCTCTCTCTCCTCTCCCTTCTACCCATCCCTTACCCACCCTGCAACCCAGCCACACTTCTAGATATGCCAGTGGCAAAAACACAGCCATAAATCAATAATCGTAAGTCAATCTATAAATCATATATCCCTAAATACTTGTCTTACGAAAGTACAGATGCATATTTAGTCTGTGCTTTTGTAGTGCTTAAATATTTTATTTGTGAACATAGTGTAAGAAGTACTGCTGTGGAACACACACACACACACAGACACAGAAATAAATTCCCATGCTACCGCATGACAAGCAATGTAAGAGAGACAATGAAAATGTGCTAGAGATTTCTGGAAAAAGAGATACTGATTCTGCATCAGAGGGACCTGGGATTCCCAGATGAGGTAACAACTGAGTTCAGCATTGAGGAATAAGAAACATTTCATGGGATATGCAGGGAGAAAACACCAAAGGTGGCAGACAACATGGGCAAAGAGAGTTCTGAAGGTACATGCCATACTCAGGAAAGACAGAAGAGGTAACAGTGGGGAGAATGGCAGAACAGGAGGCTAGAAAAGGGGTTGATAATTATGCTTTAAAAATTGGATACCAACAGTTATTAAGTTATTGTCTTTAGGCTCCAAACCCATGCTGCCCTGCCACAATGGGGCTGGGACTCTGCAAACCACATTTCTTCTTTGCCAATTGTCTCCCTCTTAGGTTCTGCCAAAAAAGGGCACCAGAGGTAGACTGCAAGGTTAGAGGAAGAAGAGACTTGCTGCTTTATGTTCTTACTTCTGGGTATTTGGCTCTAGTATCACTCAAGCAACACTCCTTCACCCTGGTAGTGGCATTTTTTTCAAGTGCCAGAAGCTGAATCCAGTTTGCAGTTTCCTGTGATGCCTTCGTGCTTGCTTTTTTACCTTTTTACATAGAACACTTTACTTTATACTTGGTAACAATTTCTGATATTCAACATATGGAGTGGTTTCTATCTCATGACTGAACCCGGAACTAATAGAAATCACTAGAAATTTCTAAGCCAAGTAACGACTCATCGAAACCTTCACTCTAGAAATAACACTGGTGGTCACATAGAGGGTAGGGTGTATCAAAGACAGATTATTGGGTTTAGGAATCTCTCTAAAGAGGGGAAGAAGCAACTGAAATAAAAAGGAAGAAACAATGTGCAGAACAACTTTCTACTGTGTTTTTATGTTATGCCTTACATTTTAAATTTATGTTGCTGTATTAAAACATAAACTTTACTATTACATTTATACTTCCTCCTATCTAATGCTGAGATTTATATAATTGAGTTCTTCCCTTTTCCCACTAGCTGATAGAGATTTAGCGTCAAAACTGGAGCTGAATCACAACTATGCCCATCTTTGTAGAGGTTTTTTTTTTTTTTAATGTTATAAGAGCACCTTTTATATTGTTATAAAATTTGGAGAATGGATTGGTTAAAACGTTGAAACCTGAGACTGGAGATATAAGTAGTGGTGAGTTTATGAGAGCTCTCACTTACCACAGCAAGAAATTTGGCTTATAAACTTTTGACAATTTTATCAAGTAGAAATGAGCTTAGCTGCATGTAACAGAAAACTTAACAAAAGATTAAGCAAATGGACACATTTTTGTAGAGGTGTTTTTTTCCCTCCTCTCCTTGGACCCAAGTACATATTTCAGTTTTTAACTGTATGTGTCTTTTAATTAAAGCCATCTCAAATCCACTCAAATGGTGGATATATAAATAATTCTTCAAAGCGTTCCTTTGAAGTTACATAGTTAGATGACAATTTCTGCCTCTGAGCATGAACAGATGCAGAAAAATAAACGATGTCCCACAATGAAAGTCTGAACACCAATGAAAAAGATGACATAGTACTTTAATTAATAATACTGTATATAACAAAAACAACTTTAGCTTCAGGTGGTGGAGAGAAAAATCAGTCTTTCTAGAAAACTACTAACACATTTCTGTACATCACAGAGGAAGGTTAAGTCAGACAACTTAGACTAAAATAATCTATCTGTCTTATTCCTTTCCACATTCTGGGTAACATGTCTCTTGACCGAGAAGAAGTATCTCTGCTTTCATTCCATTGCTCTGATTAGGGTTACCAACAGATAACGTACTTCTCTTTCATAATGGAAGTACCACCACTCCAGGTTAGACAAAAAGACATAATGTTCTCTTTAGCTTTTTTGCACTAAGTCAAAATATAGAGGTGAGAAAAGAGGACTGCAAGCAAATCCAGTATTTGTTGCACAAGGCTCAACCACCTATTTATCTATCTGGTACCAACATGGCTGAATAAAATAAACAAAAATTACCTGAGGGATTAGAAAAATCCAACATGCTGGTGGTAGGCTGCAGGAGATCGGGGCTGCTGGATGAGAGTGTTCCAGGGATAGGCATTATGGCCAAACTGTGCCTACAGTGTCTCGTTCCCACAATGCTGTCGTCCTGTGATTGGCTCAGGCCTACATCACTTCAAAAGAATGTAATATATCACTTTAAAGTATTTGAGGGGTCTTAACAGTAAACATTTCTGTTCTCTGTGCACTAAGGCATAATAGGACCAATTCAAAGTAATGATTTTAAAATAGTACAGCAATTTAAAAAATAGGACAAGTGTAATAATGAAAATGGCAATAAAGTATTTTTTAACAATTACACTCAAATAAAATTTAACTTACACATCTAGGTAATTCTACTACAGTTGACATCTGAACAATGCAGACTGAACTAAGCAGGTCCACTTATATATATTTCACGGATATTTCTCAGTAGGAGTAAATACTACAGTACTACATGGTCCGTGGTTGGCTGAATCCGCAGATGTGAGGAACCACAGACATGTAGGGCCAACTACAAATTTTACGTGAATTAACCCCTGCATTGTTCAAGGGTGGAATGTACATTGTAATGTTTGTATTTCATATTTAGTTTCTGCTGGTTTTGGTAGAGAAAATGAACCTGAGTGGGGAGTCCTTGAGGTCTGCCAGTTTCATTAGACACTAACATATATACACCCAACAATGCACAGGGCTGCAGCAAGGTTCATCCTCTTGACCGAAAAGCTTGGTAACCTTCTAGGCAAAGGATGGAGTTGGGTGTGAACCCAAGCCAAAAATATGGCAGGTTGTAGAAAACAATGGGGCCAGGTTCAACTGACAAAATAAGACAGGTCTTTAAACATATGAGTAACCTGGGAACTGCTCAAACCAGCAAGTACAGAGAAAAGAAAACAGGAAGACGACATAGAAAATTGCAACAAACAACAAGAGCAATATGTGACAAATAGAAAGGAGAAGGAAAAAGAGGACCAAAAATGAAAATAGAAGAAAAAGAATTTTACAGTCTAGTTTATTCTAAGGGTATATTATTTCTTGTGTGATCTCTCAAGTCTAGTTGTTTGGCTGTTCCCTAGATGAGAACATCAAAACCAAAGCAGAAAGCAAGTCATCGAAAGTTAACTGCCTGTAAAAGTTTCAAAAACAAATATCAATTAAATGGACATATTTAAGCAAATATAATATTTTCTTTAAAATATTTTAGAGGTGTTAAATAGGCAATTCTAAAACCATTTAAGAGAAAAAATAACAAATAAATGTAACCCTGTCACTTAAGGTTTAGATATCCCCAAAAGTTCTATAAAACACAGGATAAGCAAAACAATCCTATACAAACATAGGACAGCAATGAAGACTTCCGTCAGCATCAACAACCAAAATACCACTTAGTTCTAAGCATTGGTTTTAACTGGTTAAAACCAATGCTTTAGGTTAATATTAATTCCCATCTATATTTTTTTCAGTGTAGCATTCTACCCAGTATTTGCTACATATACAAACAGTTATCACAGAATACTTACCTATTATCTTGGGATGGATTAATAAGGTCTGAGTGATATGGGATACTTCCTGAATATGTTAGGAGTTAAAAATAGGATGCAGGCAGATTAGGAAACTATGTAAGATGGAGTTTAGAGGACTGTTAAATAAACAGATAAAGGACTGTTAGGAGCCAGACAAGGATGAGAGCCAGGATAAGACGGAGAGAGAGAAGTCAGGGAGAAGCATGAAGACACGGAAGAAAGCAAAGGTAAGTGTGTCAAGAGCAAGCTATGTCAGACAGACCTGGGTTATTAGCTGTGTGACCTCAGGGAAATTCCTTTCTGTTTCTGAACCTTGGTTACCTCCAAAATTGTGAATAATACTATCGATCCCCCAGGAGTATGGCAAAGATTAAATTAGGTAATAAAGGTGAGCACTGTGGCACAGAGGAATCCAGGATTCCTACTTTTAAGAAGATAGTAGTACTTTTACTGAAATTAAAATAGAATAATACAGGGACTTCGCTGGTGGCACAGTGGTTAAGAATCTGCCTGCCAATGCAGGCGACACAGCTCCAGCCCTGGTCCAGGAAGATCCCACATTCTGTGGAGCAACTAAGCCCGTGCGCCATAACTACTGAGCATGCACTCTAGAGCCCGTGAGCCACAACTACTGAAGCCTGCGTGCCTACAGCCTGTGCTCCACAACAAGAGAAGCCACCGCAATGAGAAGCCCACGCACTGCAACGAAGAGTAGCCCCCGCTTGTCGCAACTAGAGAAAGCCCACACGCAGCAACAAAGACCCAATGCAGCCAAAAATAAATAAATTATTTTTTTAAAAAAAGACAAAAAACTAGTATCAGTGAATATGTCCCAAGTTTTAAAGTGTCCAAATTTGTAGATGAAGGGACTGATATTGGACCAAAAATATACAAAAAAAGATTTCATAGAATAAAACAAGCAATCTTTTCTAAAATTCAAAACAAGGCTAATGGAAGAATACATAATCTAACAATGGTAACTACTTGGAAGTGATGAGGTGACATTTAGAATTTACTCTTATTTATGGATTGCTTGTAGATTTTATGATGCAACAGTTGTATAAAAAACAAAACTGACCCAAAACTTCCCTTCTCCCACAAAAATCTTTACAGTGAATAGGAAAATGACTAAGATTGCTGTTACCTACCTAAACAGTTTTGGAGGCAAGATACTAAATCGTGTTTTATCCAAAATTTTCCTGATTTTGTTTCTTCCACCTGAAACAGTATTTGCTTTTATTTTCTTGTTTCCTTTCTCCTGTGATGTCTGTTCAATATCTCCTGGTACATCCTGGATTGAGTGGCGATTACTTTTTTTTTCAGCAATTTTGGGAATATGAGGAACACCAGATTTCTCTTGTTCGGTCCTAGTAAGTAACTCTTTGAACACTGTAGAAATAAATAAATAAAAGTGTCATTTCTTTTCTTCTCATTAGAAAGTTTTTATATCCACAACAAATTTTAAAAATAAACATAGTTGCTTTCTATCACTGGGCCTTTCACAGCCTCACCCATTAAAACTTATTTCATTACGAAATTTATACTCACCCTCTATTAATCAGCTATATCCATTTTTCAGCTTTTATACCTGACTGTACTTACGATGTTGTCCAATAGTGATAAAAGAAATTCACTGGGGAAAACAAAAATGAAGCAGGCAGATTGCCAGCATGTTTCAAAAGCCCAAGGTTCCTATTAAGTAATAAGCAGTATAATATAATTGCTAATCAACCCAGATTTTATAGAAATAGATATTTAGATTCTATTATTTATATGTTATCCCTCATCATTTGAGATGAGATATAAGTACTGTAAGTCAGGCCCTGTTTTGTAAAATTTAGCCATCAACAAAATGGGAAGAGCTCTGCTGGACCTGCTTTTACCAGAAACAAACAGTACTAAATTTTGTAATATATGACAATTTCCTCAAGGTAACATCTGTGAGACTTAATTCTGTAGAGTGAAAGCTACTAAGCATTCACTACAGCGGTCTGAAGTAAAAAATCAAGCATTTGTAGATAACTTTCTATCAATCCTAAGTCTAGTGAGTTACTTCATCCTTAAGGAAAGTACAAGCACAGTGGGGCATTTGCCTTTCCAGCAATCTCTTTGCCTAGATCCAGGCAAGCTTATGAAAAGCACAGCTTCTGGGCTTCCCTGGTGGTGCAGTGGTTGAGAGTCTGCCTACCAATGCAGGGGACACGGGTTCGTGCCCCGGTCCGGGAAGATCCCACATGCCACGGCACGGCTGGGCCCATGAGCCATGGCTGCTGAGCCTGCGCGTCTGGAGCCTGTGCTCCACAACGGGAGAGGTCACAACAGTGAGAGGCCCGTGTAATGCAAAAAAAAAAAAAAAAAACAAACAAAAAAAAAGAAAAGCACAGTTTCTGTCTTCAAGATAATGGAAATCCTTGCTTGATTAAAATACAGTAAATTATTTTCAGTCATCTTAAAAAATTTCACTTTATTTTAAGCCACGTGGTAAAAATAAAAATGTTTTGAGCTAAAATCAAGATACTCATCCATTCAAAAAATATTTACTGACCTATGAACATGTCAAGCACTACTCTAGATGTTTGCAGATTCCTCCTGTCGTGAAACATAGTCAGTCAAAGATATATGGTATGGAGAGAACATAATGCGAGGAACTAGTTAAGAGAGCAAGAAAGGGAAAATTGTCGTTCATTAAGTCACTGTGTTAAGAAGAGATCAGTAAAGTGAGTTGATTTTAACTAGGAAAAGGGAGAAGAAGGATTAATTCTAGGTAGAGGAAATCTCAAGTTTAAAGTACCTGTGGTAGAAGGAAAAGTCAAGAAAATGAAGATGACTGAAGAATAAGGTAGAGAAAGGGCTTGATAATACTATGGTAAGGTGTCTGAATTTTCTGTTAAGAGCAACAGGAAATCTCTGGGCAGCAGATATCCCTGGCTGCAGTGTGTATGTAAGGTGACTCAGGAGTGTAAAAAGTAGTTTGTATCTTCACTGGACTTGTGTATATAAGTAAAAATCTGCAGAGCTTGTGATTTGTAGATAAAGAAATGATTGAGTTAAACTAAAAAAAAATAGTAAGGGACAAAAATTAATGTCGGTAAGCAAATATAATTACAATACCATTAAACATCAATATCAGATATAATATATGAACCAAAAATGAAGGTGTCCAAGAATTAATAAAAGAAATGTTTAATAAATTTGACTACACAAAGATTAAAGATTTCTCTCTCTACATATGTATATGTATTTACACACACAACCCAAAACAAATGAACAAACAAGGAAAGTCAAAAGACAACTGGGGAAAAAATTTACAACCCTTAAGACCAAGAGATACTGTTATTTATTTATAAGGCATTCAAACAAATCAATAAAAGATGAATAACTCAACATAAAAATGGACAAATGAAGACTGTTCATAAAGAAGAAATGTTAGCACATAAAAAAAGTGCTCAACTTCCTTCATTATTAAAGACTGTATATCAGAAACTGTAAAGTTGATTATACCCACTGCAGAGGCATTCTTATACATTGATGAATGAAGCGTACATAGATTGGGGAAACTTTTAGAAAGTAAAACCGCAGTAACTATAAAAGTAATTCCACTGTGAGGAATTTATCTTATAGCTATATCTATATAAACATAAAAGATAAGTACAAAGGATTATTACATCATTGTAAATAGCAAAAACTATAAACAACCTAAAACATCCATCAATATGACATCAGATCAATAGATTATGATAATAGTGTGATGGAATTCGATGCAATAACAATTACACAAGAAGTACACCTGTATGAACTGCTGTGGAAAGGTATAGAATATTGTACACAACATGGTCCCACTGGGTGACTTTCTTTAGTATTATAATTTGCAAAACATGCATGTATTACTTTTATTAAACAATTAAAATGTTAATAATAAAATTATCTGAGTGGTGGGATTTTTAAAGATGTTAGAAAGTTGTGAAAAGTAAGAGGAATGGATGAATAAAAACTCAAGCAGGAAGAGGGTAAACTGAGATTGCCAGCTGTTTTCTTCTCTGGGGACATTTGCTGATCTAAATATAAACAGAAGGTGAGGCTCAGGTAGAAGGACTCTACTAGAGGAAAGAGAAGTTTTGATGGCTTCGAGTACTGGCAAGAAAACTGGAATACAGAGAGGCATCAAAGCAGTGTCACTTTTTTTCATGAGATATCTCTATTAGTAAGACAAGGCATGAGGCTGGAAATTTCTTAGAATCTCATGGTACTCAGGAGACAAAGTCACACAACAGGGAGAGACTTCCAGCAAACACACAACAGATTTATCTGCTCGGGGTGGGAGGCTAAAGAGCTAAGCTCAAAACCTCTGAAGGGAAAAACTTAAAAAAAAAGGAGACAGAAAGGTACCAGATTCTGAATCAAGAGATTGGAGGTGGGGAAGGAGGTAGGAGGACAAGGTTGAATAAGCAGAGTGAAATTTCCCACAATCTCTCAGTGGTTAGAGACAAAGTTCCATTAGAGGAGGGGCCTACATCAAGCACATGACAAGTCTCTCAACTTGAAACCCAATGGACACAGTCTAAGTAATTCTGCAACCCAGCCTGACCCAGCTCAATTCTCCTTACCCTATGTGATTAAACAGAGGAAATGGCAAATCCTATCTGTGAGAAAATACTAATTTCACTACTAAGGTTCCTTTATATACAAAGTACAGCATACAATAAAAATTTTAAGACTCAAAAAGAAAATAGCCAGAGGGAAAAACAGAATAAAAGATAATCCAAATGTTAGAGTTAACACACAAGGACTTTATAATAACCATTATAAATATATTAAAGAACATAGAGGAAAAGAGATAAAATGGATGAAAAGATGAAGAAAAAGATGAAGAAGTGCAACAGAGAACTGGAGATTCAAGTGGATATTCCAGAACTGAAAAATATCTAAAATTAAATTCAGTGCATGCATTTATCAGTAGACTGGATAGAGCAGAAAATAGGATTACTTTCTTAAACACAGGTCATTACAAAATACCCAAACTGAAAGAAGAAAAAAATGGGAAGAATAGAACAGAATGTAAGAGATAGATGGGATGCAAATCTTCTAACATATAAGTAACGGATTTCCCACATGGAGGGAAAGAAAAAGCGGCAGTAGTAATTAATAATGGCCATGAAATTTTTAAAACTGATAAGCAAACAACAATGCACAAATTCAAATGCTGAGCAAACCCCATACAAAATAAATACAAAGAAAATTGTGACGAATCCTTGTTACAGTTAAAATTACTCTGAGTCGTATTTGCATCCTATGGGAAATGCTGGTATTTTTGTTTAGCCTTCTGCGGATTGTGGTTCCAGTGTTCAATTTTCAAAGTCTCTGCAGTGCTATACAGATCTGTCCACTTTGTACCACCTAGTGGTCAGTCTGGGACCTGAATAGAGGTCTGCTTGGGCCAGTTCTCAAAGTCTATGATATGCTAAATAGGATCAGATTCACGCACGCACCCAAAGGATGGGGGTGAGCCCAGGATTTCATAAACAACTTTATGGGGTTGTTTTCTCCATCTTAATTATCAACCTGGTACTTTCTAGTTCCTTAGGCCTCCTTTTTGGACCTCTAGAGGGAAACTGTCCACTGCAGTGCCTTAGGAGCCAAGTAGAGGGGGACAGAGAGAGTGGGGAAAAAAAGCAGTGACACTGGCTTTGTTTTCTTGGAGCCACTGCTTCACTAAAGGGTGAGGAACATTTTGTCACTCAATGCCACTGGATTGCTTGGAGACTGGGGCCTGAGAATATGGAGAAAACAAGAGTGAAAAAAAAAAAAATCTGTGGGAATTCCCCCTCTGTCTGAGCTTTAGGAGTTTCCTTTCCCATTCCTTAAGTCAGGCTGCTTCAGGGTCCTTCTAGGTCTGCACCATAATATTCACATCCAGGTTTCATGCTGCCTTGAGTCCAGTCCAGGGGATACTGGAGTGAAAAAAAAAAGGTAAATTCACTTCTGGTGGTGGTACTTTGAATTCTCTGAGTTCTCAAATAGATGGATCATGATTTTTGTTTAAGTTTTACTGTTGAGTTCAGTGGGAGATGAAGGATAGCATGTGTTTACTCCATCTTAACCGGAACTAGAATCCTTAATTTGCTTTTTATCTTCAGGGACATAAGGACGTATCAAATAGCACCTTAAAGTCTGTGTTTGATATTCTGGAGCTCCTACAGCTCTGTTTCTGTTGGTTCTGGCTTAAAATGATTTTTAAGAGGGCCTCACAATGTTTGATTGTTTGACTCCGTATTTGGAAACTTATTTTTACAAATAATAGGCTGCTGCTAGCATCTTCTAAAGAGGATTTCTATTTTCTTTTGCCAGGTACTGGAGACGTAGGGCCAGGTCAAAACTTGAGGTTCTTCTGAGTTGCCTAGAGTACAGTCCACATTCTCTTCGGAGTTAGATACTTAAGTTCTCAATCAAGAAGAAATGTTGTTATGCTAGAGTGTTCTGGCCTTTGGTAGGCTCTACACTACGAACCTTCTCTCAGCAGCTCCTTCTCTCAGCTACGTTCTATGGATGGGAAAATAGCCCTGGGAAAGAAAACATCCTTTGCGGGGGTACAGTCTCAGGATGAGTGGTAAGGGATTTGACACATCCAGAGTTTGTGCTTTTAACAAGTGCAGGATTCCAACTCTTTCACCTTTTCCTGGGAGCCTATTACCAAAAAGTCTCACTCTCAGTTGCTTTTCCTGTACTGGTAAATGCTCCAGGGCAGATATGGCTCCAGTTTACCTCTTTAAGGTCTAACTTGTCTGTTCAATGGCAGGTAGCTCTTCACTAGCCAGCTCCTTTAGTTGTTCTCAGTCAATACTAGAAACAGAAGACAAGTTTTTTAAACTAATTTTGCTCAGATTATAGGTGGTCCTTTGAATTGGGAGTCACATCTTTCTTTCATTCTGGAATGGCCTCTGCCACTGTTTCCTAAATACTTTCTTCTGCACTTTTTCTTTTAGATCTCTTGGAATAGTGCTCAATTGCATTTTGTCTTTTTTTGCTCTATAAAGTTGATTTTCTCAAGTTACCTATTCCTTCTACTGTATGTTTCTGTCTTTTCTACTAAAATATGTCTTTGCATATTTAAAATAACCCCAAGAGGTATTTTTCTCAGTGACTGTCTTTCTTCCAAATATCCTGTTCTTGTTTTAAGGAATGGATTTTTATATCTCTCTGTGCAGAGTTCTAGAAATGGTTTTCTTCTCCTCCTCAAATTAACTATTTTCTCCAAAATCTGTAAGCTCACTTACTAGGTTCTTTACCATCACCCCTCAAAAATCCTGGTTCTCTTATAACTGGTGATCCCTTGCTGTCAGTTCTAATTAACACAAGATGACCAAGTACCTAGTATCATCTAAACAAATCTGTTTTCTGGTCACAGCTTGTCTTTTTGTAGGTGTTCTGACTGTGAATTCCATGCAGGATGACCTAATCGCTCAACTTTGCTTCATGATAATGCCAGAGTTACTGGAACTTTATTCCAGGCACCACATCCAGACTAAAATGCTCCATTTCAACAAATTTTCTACTAATATTTCTATGAGATACTCTTTGGTGTTTTTCGCATGGGGAGAATGTTGGCTGATTACACTCTGGCTGAGGCAAGGAAGGAGGTCTTGAGGGTACGGGCCCCCTTCTGTAGCACCACGTAACTCCCACACTCTGCAACATCCAATCTAGGGTTCTGTTGGGCAATTGCTTCTCACCATCCAAAGAGTTTGGAGGTTGTGGTTTCTTTTCCTCTTGCAGCGTTCAGATCAATTTTGTCTCCCAGGGTCCATGTTGTTAACCACTACATTATACTACCTCTATGTTTTTATACACAACCACATTTGATACTAGTTAGTAATTATTATGTGCCAGGAACAAAAAAATTTAAAGGTACTGATGCTACTTCTCTGGTGGCACACTGGTAAAGAATCCACCTGCCAATGCAGGGGACATGGGTTCGAGCCCTGGTTCGGGAAGATCACACATGCCACAGAGCAACGAAGCCCGTGTGCCACAATTACTGAGCCTGTGCTCTAGAGGCTGCGAGCCACAACTACTGAGCCCGTGTGCCACAACTACTGAAGCCTGCGCACCTAGAGCCTGTGTTTCACACCAAGAGAAGCCACTGCAATGAGAAGCCTGCGCACCGCAATGAAGAGTAGCCGCTGCTCGCTGGAACCAGAGAAATCCCATGCACAGCAATGAAGATCCAAAACAGCCAAAAAATAATAATAAAAAAAAGAACCCTATGAAACAGAGCTGGAGAAACTGAATAGAGAGACTAAACAATATGCTTTAAGTGTCAGAGCAACCTCTGCTTTCATATTTTTCAAAATCAGAATCCTTTTATTTTAACCCAAAAGTCGATATTTCTAGATACTAGTCCAAAGTCTAGGAAATCCGAAAACTGTTAAGGCTTACTTATTCTATGCTAAACTTATATAATATTTGGAAATTGCCAATAGACTGTTATATGCCAGATTTAGCATGATGTAATTCAGTGAAAGGGACTCAAGTGAAAAGAGTGAAAAACCAAATGTTTCATTTTTCATTATGACTAAGTGCAGGATAAGGAGGAGTCAAAGTGGGGGGAAAACCACACACACACACGTCCTTTTCCATAGGCACAGTTTTAAAATTCAACTCTTATTCCTCAAATTTCAACCTAAATGATGTAGAGAATTTTCTTCCTTCCTACTTTATAAGGACTCTTAAATTTTCTTTGATAGTTTTTAATTGCTACACTTTTTTTTTTACTGTTGTCCTTCTCAGAATTTCAGAGAAAATCCTATGAAATCTAATCAAACTAAGTCACAGTCTTCCAAAAGTTGAAAAAAAAAAAAAAACCCCAAATAGTAGATTAAGTTAAAAGTACAAGCTTAGTCCTTGCTTCATTCAAATAGTAACATGATTAAAACATACTATAGGAACAGTAATCAATATTTTTACAAAGAAAGGTATACTGTTATTAAAAATTGGCAATTCACTGATTAATTAATTCAATGTTTTACTCAATTTATTTCCATGAAACAGCTAATCTGGCATTCATATTATTATTTCAGAAAGCTAGCTAAAACATTAGAAGTAGACATTTGCACATTAGCAGGGAGAAAAAAAAGCCTACTATGACTTCTCAGTTTCATTCAGATCAATCTAAGTTTCATTCAGTATCTCCAGGCAAAGTACGGCACATAATAGACACTCAGTAGACATTTCATAAATGACTAAATGTAGTTGTACACCTATTTTAAAACTAAGATTTCAAAATAAATACAAATAAAAATTCTAGAATACAGAATACTATATCTCAGCACTAAAGATCCTAAAAATGTTCAAAAAGCTTAGATAGAAACATTTTTTAAGTATTTTTACTAACCTCCCTTTCACTGTAGTGATTCTTTTCTTTTGTATCACCAAACAAAAGGGCTCAGATAGTTTTTGACAACAAAACTCACCAAAAATGTTGGTCTTTACAGTAAGCGCAAGATGAGTATTATTCCTCAAAATTTCAAGGGCCTTCACAAACGTTATATTCTCAAAGTTTTGTCCATTTACTTCCATTATCTTGAGAAAAGTGTTTGAAAAATACAAATTAAGACAAAAACAGTATTAGTTATTTCTGCAATCTTAAGTTTAATGGTGAAAAAATAAAACTTAAATAAAATGCACCTGTGTGTGAACAATGGCTAACTCTGTGAGTAGTGGAATTACTACCTAACTTTTTTTCTCTGTATTGTGGTATTTTCCTAAATCTCTACTATAAACTTTTTTTTTTTAAAGTTCACTCCTGGGCTTCTCTGGTGGCGCAGTGGTTGAGAGTCCGCCTGCCGTTGCAGGGGACACGGGTTCGTGCCCCGGTCCGGGAAGATCCCACATGCCGCAGAGCGGCTGGGTCTGTGAGCCGTGGCCGCTGAGCCTGCGCGTCTGAAGCCTGTACTCCGCAACGGGAGAGGCCACAACAGTGAGAGGCCCGTGTACCGCCAAAAAAAAAAAAAAAAAAAGCAACAAGCACAATTGTGATGGGGTCTTGCTCCATTTGACACTGCTGATCACTCACATCAGGGCTTCACAAACTTGGCTGCACCTCAGAATCATCAGGAAGCTTATTCAAAAAGTACTAATTCCAAGGAAGAAGGATAAAGAGATAAACACAATGAGAAAAAAAAGGCAGCACAGAGGACAGATCTCAAGGATTGACACAAAGATTTCAAAAGGATAAAAAAGAGTGAGAAACAAAATATTAGGAAAAGAAAAAGAAAAAAAAAGTCACAGAAGTAAAATCCCCAGAGTTCAAAAAAGTCTTCAGTCTACATACTGAAATGGATCATCTAGTACCAGGAAAATAAATAAATAAATAAATAAATAGATTAAAAAAAAAAAGATCCCATGAAAATTCTGAATTCCAAAGACTTAGAACAAAGACTCTATAAGGATCACTGTGGGGGTTGGTGGTGGTGGTGGTGGTGGGGAGGAGAAGAACCAGAGGTACCTGGAAAAGAAAAATAAAGGATGGTTTGGACTTCTTTTGAGCCACACTAAGTGATGTGATACTTTTCTGTGACTTTAATGTTCTGAGGGAAGAATGACTGTGATAGAAAATTGAACAAAAAGTATCATCAAGACATGTAAGGACACAAAGTTACAGTACTCATTTACCCTTTTGGAAAAAAGTACTAGAAAAGGTACTAGAAGTATTAGAAGACAATCGTGAGATAAAATAATGGGGACATATGGGCGTAGATGAAGTGGAGGTGATCGATGAAATCAGTAAGGCAGGTGCAAATATCTAAATGACTGTTAATAATAAGCTTATGAAACTTAATGCAAATGTCAAAGTACTCTTAAAAGAGAACATCCATAATGTTAAAAAATGACTTATAATCTAGATCTAAAATCTCAGATAATTTCAACCATACTTGGGAGGACTGAGGGAAGAAGTAAAAACATGATAAATTTCTCTCCTCTGTCAGGAATGAAACCACTGGATTTTTCTTTTTTTTTTTTCTTCCTGTGAAGAACGAGATTCTTAAATATGTTTATCAAAAAATACTAGAACAATAAATATAATGATTCCAGGTTCCTTGCTACTAGATATTCTTAATGAGTAGTCTGAGTAAGGTCCAGAAATCTCTATTCTATAAAACTCCCTTATGGGAAGAAGGGAATCATTAAAACATTATATCAGAGTTTCTTTTCTAAAATTACATCATTTTCTAAATTTTAAAATATTTTATTACGATATACGTTTTACTTATTATGTGTGAGTTTCTTAACCCCTTGCACTATTAATATTTGGTCTGGATAACTCTGTTGTGGTGGCTGCTTTGTCACGGGGTGTTGTAGGCTCTTTAGCAGTATCCCTGGCCTCTATCCACTAGATGCCAGTAGTAATTCCCAAGTCATGACAATCAAAAATAACTCCAGACATCACCAAATGTCTACTGGGTGACAAAATTACTGCTGGTTGAGAGCCACTGTCCTGAAGTATAGACCTTTTCATAATGTGAATGCCCTCTTTTTTTTGGCCTCGTGGCATGTGGGATCTTAGTTCCTTGACTAGGGATTGAAACTGTGCCCGCTGCAGTGGAAGCATGGACTCTTACCCACTGAACCACCAGGGAAGTCCCTGTGAATGCCCTCTTAATTTAAAAAAATGACAGTACGGTTTGGTTAAAAGTAAAATAAAGTCACATTCTAAATGAACGTGTGAACAAACCAAAATTTTTAAGTGGAACAAATTCAGCTTCCCAAGTGATTCAGCTAGATGAGAAACCACTCTTTGGTGTACATGAGAATTATCTAGACTCTTTGGTGTACAGGAGAATTATCTAGAGAGCTTTGTTCAAAATACAGATTTCCAGTCTTCATCTCTGTAGAATGTGATTAATATGATTACTAAGACTGAGGTGGGTCTAGGAATTGTATTTTTTAGTAAAAAGGCTGTCTGTAATCTCATTTTTGAAATATACTGTTCTATAGTTAACTAATGCCTACATGGAGAGAATAAATTCCTATCAACTTCCTCCCAGTGTCTCCTTCCTTTTCCTAGTCCCTCAGCCAGCTCACTCTGCTTATGGATGTAGTTCTGTTACCATATGAACGTTACTTAAACCAAAACCATCATTTATGGTAATCTTAGGCCACTTAGAGTAAAGACAGAAGTGCTTACTCCTTTACAGCATGCAAGGGTAGGGTGCTAATTCTCATATGGATCTTTCTGGAATACTGTGAAGTTGCCAACTGATAGAGGTCCTAATCCTTGGAGGATATGCAGGACCATTCAGGTTGATAGTGGCCAGACTACCATGCTGTTTCTGGATGTACTATATCAAATTTACCATTAAAAGTAATGGATATATGACAAAGACATTTTTAAAATAAACGATTTAAAAAATAATACCTCTAAAAAGAAGCTTAAAAAATACTTCCTAAAATTTACCATGCTTACTTGAAGAAATATCAGATGAGGAAAAAAGTAGCACACCTATTACTTATAAAAAGGCTTTAAGTGGTTGTTATTTACTTACCTGATCACCACGTTTCAGTCCTGCATCAGCAGCTTTGCTACCAGGTTCTACACCTTCAACAAAAATACCAAATGCCTTCTCACTTCCTCCATTTAGGCTGAAATGCAGAGGGGACTCCCGGGAAGCCTTTTGCAGCACAACCTGTCTCCACTTAGCCTTTGCAGCACAGGCAATATTCAATAACCGGAGATGACCATTCATTTTCTAGAAAGTAGAAATGGGTAAGGTATATATAAATGTATATATTTATTCCTATAGGCTTTTATAAATCACCTAAAATTATTAGAATTAGAGCTATATTTAAAATATAGAGGAAATAAAGAACATATAAATAGGGGTAAATAAAACTGAAGGAGGGAAACATTCCACCCTAGAGCACTCTCAAGAATAAGATCTCTTAATATGATTTTTTTTAAAGTTTCTAGAAAAGGTGAGAAAAGATTTCAAAGTGATGTCTCATTTAGAGAGGGATGACAAAAAAAATTTCTTCTTCATTTTCTGAACCTTACTAATACATAATGTTATTACCATCTTGCTTATCTCCTGGCTGTTACATAAAACCAGAATCTTTTTAAACGTTTATTTAAAACCTTAAAGGACTTGAACCACCTTCCCAACATTGTCTAACATTCAAAGACACATTCAAGTCTCCATCTCTTCTAGAAATATTATTCTTATATTATTTTAGATCTTCCTATATTATTTTAGATCTTCCTTAAACTTAGTAATATTCTAACTTTCAGGTTCTAACATCAGTTTAATATTTAACTATTCTCGAATAGTGTACTAAGTAAATCTCATGTCTATAACAAGAAGCTAAATTTTTTTCAGGGTAGGAACCAAGTCTTACACCTGTTGTGATCCTACATAACAGCTTGGAGTATAAAGTAGAATTCAATAAATACTTGATGACTGACTCGATTACTGGGGGAAAAAAATCCCATGATTGTAAGGCAGTTTCTATTTTCCATAAGCCCCTTGAATATTTACATAGCCAGCACTGGAAGAGCCTCTATGGACCTCTTAATCAAGTTCCCTGTTCATCCCCCCCATTTCACATAGAGCAGATGTGCTGCTGAAAAGGCTACAGGAATCAAGAGGTAAGGAAAGGGACAAAATAATCTGCCAATTTCCCCCTCTTTATTCAACTTAACCCACTTGTACTATATGAGTAATAACAATGGTTCTTGAAAATGTGCTATGTGCCAGGTTTTGCTGGCCGATTCTTATGTTTATTAACTCACTAAAATCCTCACAACAATCTCAACAATCTAGAGGCTACTGTCTATAAAATAAGACAACTGAGGCATATAAGGTTGGACAACTTGTCCAAGTTCACATATGCACCAAGTGGTGAAGTCTGAATGTTAATTCAGGCAATCTGACTCCTGAGCTGCATTATTATTTACTTCCTAAAATTTCAAGTTTCTTGGAGCAGATAACCCAGTTGCAGTTCAAAGTTTTATATCTAATAGGGAGAATAAAATGGATTTATAAATAGCTACCATGAAAGTTAAGAAGACCTTGAGGGTATTAATCGTAGGTGTTGTATATTAAGAACAAGTGAAATCACATGCAGAAGGGAGACTTAGAAAGTCTAAAGTAGATCTGATAAAGTATGTGTATTTGTATGCCTAAATCAGTGAAGACTGTGGAAGAAGCATGATTTTTGTTTGGGCTGAAGTAGCAGAGGATGAACAGAAGTCTAGAATACAGATTTAGAAGTTCTCAGAACAGGCAATCAAGACACAGGAGAAGATGAAAGCTGTTCTGAGTTGCTATTCTTCGGGGGTGGGGTGGGAGGTTAGTAGGAATCCCTAAACTCTGAAGAAGATAAAATTCTTCTGAGCCTTACTGTATCTTCCAGATTTTTTTCAAATTCCTCCAGAAATCGAGTCATAGCAGGATCACCTTCAAAATCATTAAAATGATTATTTACCCATAATAATACAATCCGTGTTACCTGCGGAAACATGGAAGAGGCAGCATACGATTATACGAGAGGCATTCTTTCTGCAAAAGTAGGTTCCAAAAGCATGTCTTAAACCGAGGGGAAATTGAGCTTTATGGCTAATCCCTTTGCCCACCTGCTCACACACAAAAGGCTCATTCTAACAGAGAGGCATGTTTTAGTTTGAGCTTTTGCTTCCTTACGTACACAAGTAACAGAGAAAGCCAAGACCGCCTTCACTGAAAAAACAAGCCTGTATACTAACATGTAAGAAGTACATGGGATATATATTTTGGACAGTATCTTAAAACACAAGCCGCCAAGAGCAGACAAATGTCAAAAGTGTTTCTTTAGCTGAGAACATGTTTCACCAAAATTGTAATAAAAATCTGCAACTTCCTTCGTAAATACTGTGTATTTTCAAAGTTGTGAACTGATTTATTACTTTGTACCACAGATTAACAGAAAAGTTAAAAACAAATGGAGGTTGAATTAAATAATGTGTCTACAGGAACTCTACTCAGTGCTTTGTGGTGACCTAAATGCAAAGGAAATCCAGAAAAGAGGGGATATATGTATACGTATACCTGATTCACTTTGCTGTACAGCAGAAATACAACACTGTAAAGCAACTACACTCCAATAAATATTAATAATAATAAAAAGCTTCTGAATATTAAGAAAAGACAGAGGAGCCAAAATAAGATCAAAAGAAATAAGCCAGAGAATTTTCCAAAATCTAAAAAAAAAAAAAAAAAGGAAAAAAAAGTGCCTAATAATATAAGTAATTTAAGTCATATACTTTTAAAATTGTGGTAAAATACACATAAAATCCACCATTTTAACCACTCTAAAGTGTACAATTCAGTGGCATTTAGCACATTCACAATTGTGTACAACCGTCCCCACTACTAGTTCTAGAACATTTTCATCACCCCAAAAGAAAACTCCATTCCCAATAAGCAGTCACCTCCCATTCTACCCTTCTTCCAGCCCCTAACAGCCACTACTTACTTGCTTTTCTGTCTCTGTGATTTGTCTACCTGGATATCTCATACAATATGTGATCTTTTATGACTGGCTTCTTTGTCTTACCATAATATTTTCAGGGTTTATGCATGTTGCAGCATGTATCAGTATTTCATTTTTTTTAATGGCTGAATAATATTTCATTATATGGTATACCATATTTTGTTTATCCATTCATCAGCTGATGGACATTTGGGTTGTTTCCACATTTTGGCCATCATCAATAGTGCTGCTATGAACACTGCTTACAAACTTTTGTTTGCACACCTATTAGCTCTTTTGGATATATGCTTCAGGAGTAGTAATTCTATGTTTAACTTTCTGAAGAACCGCTAAGCTGTTTTCCACATCAGCTACATCATTTTACATTACTATAAGCAAGTATGGGAATTCCATTTTCTCCACATCAACACCCTTAAAATGCTTGTTATTTCCTTTCCTTTTTTTAAGTCATCTTAGTGGGTGTGAAGTGAACAAAACCATCACTGTGGTTATGATTTGCAATTTCCCTGACTAATGACATTGAACATCTTTTTCATGTGATTGCTGGCCATTTACATATCTTCTTGGGAGAAATGTCTATTCAAGTCCTTTGTCCATTTTAAATTGTATTGTCTTTTTGGTGTTGAGTTGTAAGAGTTCTTTATACATTCTGGATACTAGACCCTTATCAGACATATGATTTGCAAATATATTCTCCTATTCCATGTGTTGTCCTGTTTTTCCTGATAGTACCTTTAATGTAGAAAAGGTTTTAATTTTGATGAAGTTCAATATATCTATTTTTTCCATTGTTCAAGGTTGAGCTTTGGGTATCATACCTAAGAAACCATTGCCTAATCCAAGGTCATGATTTTTTTTCACCCCTTCTTTTCTTTGAAGACTATTATAGTTTTAGCTCTAATATTACGTTTCTGATCCATTTTGAGTTAATGCTGAATACGGTATAAAGGTCAAACTTCATTCTTTTACACATGAATATTTAAGTTGTCCCTAAATCATATGTTTGTTCATTCTCTAGCATGCCTTTATTTCCTCAGCGACATAAGTAACTATATATAATTTCAAAATCAGGGGGAAGGCAAACCTGTAGTTTTGGACACCTGAGTTTCCTAGACGATAGAATTCCACAGTCCAACTACATCTAACTTATTTCCCTTAAAGTATAACTCAGAAAGATACACCAGGCAATTATTAATTACTATGGCCCTACTTTTATTTTTCTTAAAATGACTAACTTCCTACATGTTACTGAGGTAGTTTACTGGTAGTAATGTACCAGTATCACTATTCTTTCCATGGGAAGTACAAACACCCCATAAAATAAGGTAAGATAATCTATTTATAACAGCAAACAATGTTTAATGCAAAAAAAAAAAAAAAGCTCAAAGCTAGATTAAAATAAGTTACAGCAGTGATAAATTAAGGTCAAAAAGATAAACTGTTTTAAAATGATTATAAAGTCTTTAACTCAAAAATCAATGTATTTCTAATTCTATTTAGATTGTTTCTAAGCCCTCTTAAAAAAATTTACTTGGTGGATATTCTTTCTAAACTATTAAATGACTTTTAAATGTTTTATTGATCTCCTCAGTAACCACCAAGTACTTTGATAAAGTGTAAAAATATTATCATCCACCTTCTGAATTTACAGCTACACCACAGCCTGCTTTCAGTTTTTGCCTTTTAAAAGGCAAAATATCCACTTTTAACATTTTATTCTGTCATAAAAGTAACCAAGCAGAGATATGTCTATACTGATTCACTAACTTTTTTTTTTTTTTAACATCTTTATTGGAGTATAATTGCTTTACAATGGTATGTTAGTTTCAGCTTCACAACAAAATGAATCAGTTATATATATACATATATTCCCATATCTCTTCCCGCTTGCGTCTCCCTCCCTCCCACCCTCCCTATCCCACCCCTCCAGGCGGTCACAAAGCACCGAGCTGATTCACTAACTTTTTAGGTGAACTGAATTTTATCAAAATAAACATTTAATTTGTCAGTTGCAAAAGGTTTTGGGGGAATAAAATTTAAAATCACTTTCATGCCTTTTATAATTATAAAACCAACCTTATCCCTTAAGCTGTCAATTTTAAACCATTCCAATAGTTTGGTCCCAACATCCAAAGGACTTTCAAGAAATGTTCTATAAGTTAATAGGAAATCTTCTATATAAGTTGGGTCCACAATGGAATGCTCTTCTATTAAATGCATGATGAGACGCTCAGGTGTTGCCTAAAAAAGAAAAATATAGGAAGAATTAGAAAATAAACAAGTAGCTCAGGAACCAAAGAACTCCTATTGATTACTTCCTTTTGTAGCCACTCTATTACAAAGTCCTTGAAGTAAAGTTTCACCTTTAAAACCCTCAGCACTGGGAGTAGGTAGTCTCTCTAGGTTGTAGTCCACCATCACCCAGAGGTTTAGAGAGAGAAAAGGCAGAGGAATAAACATGCACAACAGCATTTACTCGGCCGTAGTTGTTTTTATTGGCATTTCATCATAGGAATGGGGGGATAATGTAATGACTGTCGCGAGTAAAGAGAAAGAAGAGGTAAGAGTTAAATTAAAGAAGTAAATAAAGTTTTCTTCCAAATTTAATCATCCTTAAATTCTCTTCTGTCCCAGGCTATAGGAACAACATAGCAGCTCAAGATAGCTTGTTTTATTGTTGTTACTTCCGGGAATAGAGGTTTCCTCTTCTATGGTTTCTTCACTCTAGTTCACCAGAGGAACCAGAAGTTCTATAGATAGTTTTTACATTAACTCAGAGTTTAACTCCTTGCCTGTTTCCCAATTTATAAAAAGGAATGCAAACAACATTTATCTACTGCTCCTTCTTGAGCTTCTGAATCAATGTTAAACTTTATTACCTTAGCAGCATTTTCAAAAATGGGTACACAAAACAAATACAGAAATTAACCAGATGTTAAGCCAAATATAAAAACCAACTGTTGCCCATAACCTCAAATTTCAATTTGTTGCATTCATCCAAAGAATTTCACTGGCCAGAATTATTGCATGGCAAACATAGATTAATACTAACAGTGTTCTTATTTAAGAATTTATTAAAAAATAAAAAAGGGTACCCCACTGCTAATAAGGTATGTAAATCATTTCTCTAGAAGGAAGTCAGAGGAAAGGCTCTTTGAATTACCTATTTAAGGGACAAGACAACCACAGGTCATTCCTATTCTTCTCCCACCCTCCAAAATACCCCAAGAACACCAAATTGGGTCTATCATTAAGGCAAATCACAATCTGAGTTCACTTAAAATGCGGTTCTTAGATCATATATAGCTAAGTCAGGGGTGGAAATGATCAACATGTTAAAGAAAGGCCATTATTCTGATTAGCTAAATCACTGAGGCAGGATCTCTGTGGAGACTAGGCCATATATTCAAAACCGTATTTTTTTTTTTTTTTTTTCCCCGGTACGCGGGCCTCTCACTGTTGTGGCCTCTCCCGTTGCGGTCCGGACATGCAGGCTCAGCGGCTATGGCTCACGGGCCCAGCTGCTCCGCAGCACGTGGGATCTTCCCGGACCGGGGCACGAACCGCGTCCCCTACATCGGCAGGCAGACTCTCAACCACTGCGCCACCAGGGAAGCCCTCAAAACTGTATTTAAAGACAAGTCCCTGGGACTTCCCTGGTGGTTCAGTAGCAAAGAATCCACCTTACAATGCAGGGGACTCGAGTTTGATTCCTGGTTAGAGAATTAAGACCCCACATGCCATGGGGCAACTAAGCCCATGCACCACAACTACTGAGCTTGCACACCTCAGCTAGCAAGCCCACGTGCCACAAACTACAGAGCCCACGTGCGCTGGAGCTTGTGCGCCACAACTAGAGAAGAGAAAACCCGCACGCCACAACTAGAGAGAGGTTCATGCACCACAAGAAGATACCACGTGCCGCAATTAAGACCCAACACAGCCAAAAATAAATAAAATAAATAAATAATAAATCAATCTTTTTTTTTTTTAAAAAAAAGACAAGTCCCATTGTCATGCAGAAGCATGTTACCAAATTGCTCACTAGCATCTAATAAGGTGGATGCTGGGTGACAGGGTACGCAGAGTGGGCAGGTGAAGGAGATGGCTGGCATGGTAGAGGTTGGTTATGATGAACAAATAAGTAAATATACAGAGCATAACAAGAGCCACTGTTGGATAAAGTATTTACAAGTAGGGGAAGGAAAAGGCTACCAAAAACTTTGTGGTATAGTACTGGAACTGGGAGTACTGGTATGAACTCTTGACTGTTATCAATAGATACATATAAAAAGATATAGGTGTGTATGAATTTATAGTAAATAAATACATATATTTCCTACCTCTGTCTGATGAAAAGTTCTAGAAGCAATGACACCACAGTAGCAGTGAACAGAGTGCCCAGATCTTGGTTTTTTAATGCTGTTCTCTACTAGAAGGATCCAGGGCTCTCTGGAGAAATGTCTGATTCCAAAGCAGGGGCAGTGAAAGATGAGCCTGGAACATCTCGTTTTGCCAGATAATAATGAAGCTCTCAAAAAATGATGGGGACATGTCAAAAGGAATCAGGAATCAGCCTTAAGAGAGTCCCACTGGCCAAATCTGGGACAATCTGATGATCAGAACAACACTGATGGTAAGGGAATACAATACATGAGACCATAACAATATAATTAAAGAGGGGAGAATGCTCATTCTTACAGTAGAATGACAATAAATGTAGAAGAAGTAATGGAAATAGAAAATCACCATTACAGGCCGGAGTAGTCAATCGAAGTAAAGACTGGTGGATAGAGGTTTGTAAGACATACTGACACTATCCCAGAACATCAATGCTCCAAATGCTCATCAATTACAAAGGGTAAAATGGTGGCTTTAAGTGAAGAAACTTGACAGACACCAAGAGGACCAGGTGATTAAGGTTAACTTCACTGGTGGTGAGATAGGTTGACATTGTATGCTCCCTGAAATGATGCACTGAGAAAAGCACAACATTATTTCTGTGGAATTCCTGCCTGGAAAGCATGACTGTAGTCTGGGCATGAGGCAACACAGGATAGATCTTGTCTGAGGGTCATAGTACAGACTGTAAGGGCTGTATTCTTTAAAACTGCTGAGAACGTGAATAGGGAAAGACTGTTCCTGGCGTAGACTTAAGTGACATGATAACTAAATGCAACTGTGTGCCTGGATGAGATTCTGAACCAAAAAGGAAAAAAGAGCCATTGTTGGGATAGTTGGTGAAAATCTAAATAGCATCTGTGGACTGAATGGTTTTACTTTATCAATGTACATTTCCTAACTTGAAGGTTTCTATGGTGTTTATATAGGAGACTGTTCTTGCTTTTAGGATATACACAATGAAACATTTAGGAGTGAGGAGGCATCACATTTGCAGACTGCTCTCAAACGGTTGAAAAAGACTGATGATAATGGAGAAAATGCAGTGAAATGTTAACATCTGGGGAATCTGAGTCAGGGTGTTCTCTGTACTGTTCTTGCAACTCTTCTGTAAGTTTGAAATTACAGGGCTTCCCTGGTGGCGCAGTGGTTAAGAATCCGCCTGCCAATGTAGGAGACATGGGTTTGAGCCCTGGTCCAGGAAGATCCCACATGCTGCGGAGCAACTAAGCCCGTGCGCCACAACTACTGAGCCTGCACTCTAGAGCCTGCAAGCCACAACTACTGAGCCTGCATGCCACAACTACTGAAGCCCGTGCGCCTAGAGCCCGTGCTCTACAACAAGAGAAGCCACTGCAATGAGAAGCCTGCGCACTGCAACAAAGAGTAGCCCCTGCTCGCTGCAAGTAGAGAAAAGCCAACAAAGACCCAATGCAGCCAAAAATAAATAAATTTGTAAAAAGAAAAAAGAAATTATAAAAATATAAGGCTCACTATGAGTCTTCATAAAAAGATAGTCTATGGCAGTCCACATATATACTCATTTTTTTCTACATAGAAAGCTTACGCCTATCAACTTAGAAGAAAAAGACAGTGTTGAGGAATAGCCTGACTCCTGAGAAATATCTTATCTGACACCAGTCCCTCTTATTGTTAAATAAAGCTTCTGCACTTATAATGAAAAATAACACATGTACTTATTTTGCAACCAAGACTTGCTTGAAAAGAAAAAAAGGTCATGCATTTACTTCTTCTCTTGCACCTAGAATTACTCTATTTTACATCTACATGTCATAAAAGAGACAGGGAGATGGGAGAGTGGAAGGCAAGGGGGCAAGGAATAGGGGAGAGAAGGAATTAGAGAAGGGAAAACAATATGGGTAGTAATACTCAGATTCTATAGCATGCTAAGGCTTTTGATTTGCCACATTTAGCCCTAATAAAGCCCTGCCATAGCATCCCCATTTTCAGATATGAAAATTGAGGTTCAGAGAAGTTAATGTCTATTTCAATGCCACAGAGATCTAGTAAGCACTCATCTAGGATTCTTTATGCATTTATGGTTGGTCCTTTCAATTTCTGTTTTGTTTCTAAATATTGCTGTCTTTGACGAAATTAATTCCCATTATCAACGGATCATACAATAAATTTGAGAAGGAAAATTCTGACTGGTATATTCTAAATAATATCTTTCCATACTGATATTAAATGGCAATGTTACCCTTCCTCAATAAAATGTGTAAAAACCAACTTAGAAAAAGTCAAAAGAATTAACACATTTATTTACACTAGATCCCAAAGTTAATGAATTATCTTGCACTATTCAAAAAGTGGTTCAAAACCTTTTAAGCAAGATGAAAGCTTTATTCTATCAATAACAAGAAAAATAAGTAAAAAATACCCACCTTGATTACAATGTGTCCTTTCCTGGTTCCACTGCGATCTAGTTCACGGTGCTCATGTACCATAACAATTTCTCCTTCTTCCTCAACTTTATGGGTATTTTTTTCCACATGATTTAAAATTCTCCAATAATCCTGCTGGGCTATGCAGACAAACTGTCCGAGAACAACATGGGGACAATTAATGAACCTATAATACATAAATATATCACTATGCACCAAGGCAGAGCACAAAGGTGAGAACTCAAGTGGCATAAGTTCTTTTTTATTTCATCCCTTCATTCCTTAACAAAAATCAAGATAAAATAAATAATTCATGCACAAAGAGACCAAAGAAATTAAATCCATTTGAATTCTGCTCTAAAAGGAGAAGTGAGCATCTACTTCTCTCAAAACTGACACTATGCAAAGAAAACATGAAGCAGGAGTAAGTTAGAAACAAACAACTCAGAAGTTCCTATTTCTTCCTCTATTGAAAAAAACAAAAAAGAGACTGAGCTGGCTAATATCAGATAGAAATTTAACAAATCAACGTTTATTAGATATATTCTCTTTTAAAATATGTATAGTTTGTTCAATTCCACAAATATTTGAGTCTGATATAAAATCTAGTTTCCTTTATTAACTGTGAGCTTTTCAAACCCCAATTCTCAAATCAAGCTATTTTATTTTGGGGAAGGAAAAAAAAGCTCAGCCATTTAAAATCAAGAAACAAGAGTACACAAGCAGACATAAGCTTACCTGACAATCGTCTACTTTAGTCCTAACAACTCCATGCGTGTACTGCTTATCCAGAGTGGGTGTAATTCCAAAACTATTTCCCATAAAGAGATTTTCAACTTTTCCATCTGGATGACTAATTTCTACAGTGCCGTTTAAAATAACATACCATGAGTCAAGCTATAGAGAAAAATATAGGCTTTAAGAATCTTTGGGAAAAGAGGGTTACATGTTAACTTTGAAAAATAATCAATCAATATATAGAACTCGTATAATTTAAAAAAGAAAAAAGAAGATCTGATTATATTACTAAATACTCTGTCAGTAACACCCTAATCCTGTTAAGCCAACCACTAAAGTTTATTTTACTCTTTCTTCTTTTAGTCACCAAATGAAATCGGGGACTCTCAGTAAATGTTACGGTTAAGACCACCAGCTCTGGGCTTCCCTGGTGGCGCAGTGGCTAAGAATCCGCGTGCTAATGCAGGGGACTATGGGTTCAAGCCCTAGTCCGGGAAGATCCCACATGCTGTGGAGCAACTAAGCCCGTGCGCCACAATTACTGAGCCTGTGCTCTAGAGCCCGTAAGCCACAACTACTGAAGCCCCCACACCTCGACCCTGTGCTCCTCAACAAGAGAAGCCACCGCAATGAGACGCCTGCGCACTGCAACAAAGAGCAGCCCTGCTCACTGCAACTAGAGAAAGCCCGCGTACAGCAACGAAGACCCAATGCAGCCAAAAACAAAATAATAAAAAAATAAAAGGCTACAAATGGCACAGTCCCATTAATACAAAAAAAAAAAAAAAAAAAAAGACCAACAGCTCTTGGAATTTGAATCCAGAATCTGCCACTGACTACCTGAGTGACTCTGGGCAAGTTATTTAACCTCCTAGGCTTCAGTTTCTTTACTGCTAAAATGGGCATAACAACATTACCTATCACAGGACTTTTGTGTCCATTAAAAATGAGTTTAATACAAACCATGTGATTAGAATAGTGTCTGGCACACAGCAAACATTCAAAAGAAAGAAAGAAAAAAAAAGGGAGCTAGTGATTAATTCAGAAAAACTATTAAAAGCCTGAATTTTAAGGCATATCTTAAAAAATATTGAAAATTTCTCCTAATGTTAAGAAAATACTGCTCTCAATTTATACCAAAGTATTTAATGCTCTAAGGAGACATATTCTAAGGCCTATTGTATATCAGTAAAAGACTACTTGTTCTCATGTGGTATCCCTTTTATTAGCCTAAACTTTCAATTTTAATGTGAATCAGTTTTAATGTGATTTAAGGGAAATCTGGATTATCAGTTCTGAAGGAGAATCACTGGCAACAAGAAATATTTTTTCAAAACTGTTTTTTTTTTAATTTTTAGTTATTTCAAATATAAAATACACTCATTGTGGAATTTGTGGATTACACAAATTACTTGAGGACAGGGGCTGTACTGGAGTTTTCCACCACTATCCTCACTGTGTACCTAGCACAAAGTAGGCACACAACAAATTTTTGCTGACAGAACCGTGGAATATTAAAAGAAGACAAAATTTGTGGAAAAGTAAAGTTATTCAAAACCCCACTATTTATACAGTTGTCATCAAAAGTTTAGTATTTTTCTCCCATGTTTATATTATTTCATATTGTTTAACTATTTAGACTATCCTGTCCTTTTAAAAAAATTTAATACTATACTCATTTGTTCATCAAACTTTTTTTTAGTATATCCTATGTGCCAAACGATTTCTAGGATACAGGGAGAAAGCATGTAGACAAAGCTAGAGCTAAGGCCCCTGCCCTCAAAGATATCTATCAAATTTTAAAATAACTTGAAAACCTATATAATATTATAATAACCTGTGGCTATATAATAATTTAGTTAACCACTGTTTTTTTCAGGGGGATATATTTTGGTCATTTCCAATTTTTACTATTATACACATCCTGCAATGAATATCTTTTGGCATAACTCTTTGAGTTTTATATTGTGTCTGGAGGAGAGACATTAAAAAGGGGAATAATGGGTTAGAGGCTGTTAATACTTTGAAGCCCATGTTAAAAATTTCTAAATGATTTTCCAGAAATACTGTTTATATTCCTACTAGCAGTATATGACAATGTGCACTGACTGACATTTCACCATTAATTTTTATCAGTTCGATAAGAAAACCAGTGAAGTGCTACCTAACAGCAGTAACACTTTTCAATTCCTCTGAATCCTCCCTCTGCCCATCCGCAAGTTGCCATCCAAGCATTTCTGAAAATAGAATTGCCACATAATGCCTCAACTGATAGCAGTCTACTAGGAGGCACAGGTACCAATACATTTCCTTCATTTAAAAAAAATGTATAATATGAAAAAGGGATAAGGAGATTACATACTTGAAAAACATTTTAATAATAATGTTATAAATATACTAATATAACAATAATTACTGACATGTATACACTGATGTGTATAAAATGGATGACTAATAAGAAAAAAATAAATTAATAAACAAAACAAAGAATTAAGAAAATTTTTTAAAAATCTTATAATTTAATTTGAGAAATAAAAACAAATTTGGTCCAATGAATATTAATTACTGAACATCTATTCTGTGCAAGGTCCACTGCCAGGAAATCAAAATTAAGACAAAATAAAGCAAAAACAAAACAAAACTTATCTTTTCAGAAATTATAACTATCCCAGACTCAGCAGTCATTTAAAAAACTGTATAAATTTTAAAAGTCAAGATCTACACAAGTTTATGAAAATTAAATTATTCTAAAAATTAGCTGCTATAACCAAGTAATGTGTAACATCTATTTGCTAACCTACCTCTTGCCCATCTTCAAGAATAATAGCTCCAGCCTGCTCCACCACTTCAAAAATCATCACTGAGCAGAGTTCTCTCCTTACAGACATGGTCATGTTTGCAAAAGCAGGAAGCTGGTGCATAAACTCCAGTAACTGTTCTGTTAAAAAACAGAAATTCTAGTTTAGTGACCATCAAGGACTACAGTTTAAAGATACAATAAAATCCAGAATCCAATACCCAATTTTCTAATCAACTTAGGAATTCATGCTGCTTAACTAGAGAAACCAAGATACAAGATGACTGTTGCTTAAAAAAAAATTCAGTTATTTGGTTAACAGATATATTCAGACTCACATGAAAATACAGGCATAATGGAAGACACCAGAATTCACAACCTCCAGAGAGAACCAGGAAACTACACAGATTCAGATGAGCTGGAGAGTTTAGCTAATTTTCCTAGCAGGAGATGCTATTCCATGGTGGTTACATTTAGTGATGTCCTTTGATCTAATAGATTAGTGTAAAAGGCTTTTGTCTGTTTCTTTCTAGGCTAGAGTTTTTAAACAGTTATTAATAAATGTCAGTAAGTAATTAAATTAGGGACAACAAATGTGAATACTAGTTTAAGATTTGTCAAAGCAACTACAAGGTAACTCTTTAATTTAACCAACAAATGTATGAATACCTGCCTCAGGCCATTCCCTGGTATAGATACATGAGCAATAGAGATAAAGGAAAAAACATTTAAGCAGTCAGCTAAGGCTGAAATAGAAGAAATAAGGTGCTATCTATCTACAGATAACTGGAAGTTAATCATATTTCAATTTTTAAGAAAGCCTTGTGAAAACAGCATAGTGTACAATTCTTTATCACTAAAAATGCACTTACAGTTGCTGTCCAGATAGCATTCAAAACATGAGTCTCAACTGTAGGTTGCATAACTATATTATATGTTATTAGCATGGCAAGGAATGTTCAAACGTATTGATCTTTACTCCCATAGATTATAATTATTAGTAGCAGTATCTTCTGACTTGAATCACAGCAGTATGACTCTTATAAAAGGGAAATCTAGGATAAAATCTTAATTGAATCATAATATATAACAACACTAAGTAATCTTTGTCCTTAAAGATAACATTAGCATCTTTAGTATTACTCAACCTCCAACGTACAGTAAGTAGTTCTATAAGAAATTAAAGGAAAATTCATAAAATTTGAATCAAAAACTATACACATATTTTTTCACGCTACAGGCATAACTATGATTTTTGATAACATTTGAAATTTTTTTGAATTCATAGACATTGAACACTGATGCACTGTGTTTTACATGTCTTATGGACATGGAGGGGGAAATCACTTTACTGCAATCAAAGCTATTGTTTTATAAATTGGGGCAGCCAGAATATGAGGACTATCTGGCTGCAACATCCATCACCCTAATGATGGCCAGAGTTGATTCAGCTGATTTGGCTGTCTAGGCAGGTGTCCCCTTCTTCCCTTCACCACTCCACACATGCATCCATCCTGAAGCTGTACACTTAGTCAAAGAGGACAACTTGTCCCGATAGAGGAGAACCTTCCCTGAGAAAGGAGTACTGTCCTTCGCTTACGGATATATGAACAGCTGCGTTCCACTGCTAGAACCTCCAAAACAAGCTCTAACATTGGGGCAGCTAGCCTCAAAGACGGCCCTAAACAATTCTTGCCTCTTGATATTCACGTCCTCGTGCAGTCCCCTCCCATACTGCACGAGGGTTGCTCTGTATGATAAACAGAATTGGGAAGAAGCAATGATGTATCATTCCTGAGGCCAGATCATAAAAGATACTATGGCATCTGCCTTATTCTCCCCTGAATTACTGGCTTTGGGGGAAACCAACTGCCATGTGGTGAGGACATTTAAACAACCTCTGGAGAAGCCCGTGTGGAGAGGAACTGAGGTTCTATGCCAAAAGCCATGTGAGCAGCCACCTTGGAAGCAGATCCTCCAGCTTAGCCCAGTGATTGTAACTCCTGCCACATTCTGACTACAACCTCATGAGAGACAATGAGCCAGAACGACTCAGGTAGCCTGCTCCTGAATTCTTGACCCACAAAACCTTCTTGGAGGTAATTTGTTATGCACCAATAGGTATCTATATATAAACTGAACTATAAAATTCCTATTGTGAACAGATGTATTTCTTACCAATGTCATCATCAGTTTTGTCTGCAGGTTCTTTTTCAAGACATTCTCGAACAAGATCTCGCCCCTGCAGTGGATCTGTTCGATCAATCTCTTCATCTTCCTCTTCTTCATCTTCAGAATCAACAGGCCCTTCTGGAAGACGTGTTAAATCTACATCTCCTACCTCACTTTCCGTAGCCTACAGAAAGAAATCTTGATCACTTACCATTTCATGTTATAAAAATTATATGTCACAATCTGAATGAAGCAAAACTACCCCTCCCACCAAATATTATCAAGAATTAGGCAACACTGTATGCTCTATCAAAAACAAAATGCTACTTATTTATAAAACGTTTCTCTCTGCCTAAAATACAAGTCATCATTTCAGTGTGACATCTAAATTGACAAATCTGAGCCAGTATGTATAAAATGGTCAAGAGACTCAAACATCACTAAATGTACTAATACCTGCTTTCCAACAAACACTTGTATTCCTTAAAAGTACATTTCCTAAAATATAAAGTGCAAGAAAGAGAAAGACAGTTTACCAACAATCATTTTAGGAGTACCTTGTTAGTATATGCTGGGTGTTATAAATAAGGTATTATTCTTTCAGCACTAGGTTTAGAGTCTAGTAGGGTAGACAGTCATGTAAATTAAGAACAGAAGTATAAAACAGCAGTACTGAAAAGTGCTAAAATTCAACAACTGTGAAGGATTGAACAAATACTTCTCTCTTTCCAATACCTTATTGTTGAATCTAACAGTAAGCAAAGAAGAGCCAAGGTTACTCTACCAGGGGTACCCAACCCCCCAGCCGCAGACAGGTTCTGGTCTGTGGCCTGTTAGGAACCAGGCTGCACAGCAGGAGGTGAGCTGCCACCCCCTCCCCCCATCGCTCCCCATCGCTCGCATTACCATCTGATCCATCCCCAACCCCCCCCACCCCATCTGTGGAAAAACTGTCTTCCAAGAAACCAGTCCCTGGTGCCAAAAAGGTTCGGGACCACTGCTCTAAGCAATCTTAAAAAAATAAACTTATACTTACAACCTGAACTTTGCAAACATACTAGTCTCAGATAGTTGTAAAAGAACTAGCAGACTTTTAAAAAACTATGAATTTAAATGTTACTCATAGAAAACAAATAAAATAAATAAAATTATTTATTTACTTTTTGTACTTTGTATTTTTTACTTTTTGTACTTCAGGACAAAATCAAATTGTCCTGAAGTGGATTATTAGGCAATATTTCTAAATATTATACTCAGTTGATTCATATAATAATAAATGAAAAAGCATGAATACTAAAGCAGATATGGAAAAAATGAGTAGAACGTACAGAAATTTCATAATAAATAAGCACTCATACATGAGGATTATTGAAAACTATGGAACCTTCATTCAAATATTTAAGTCTCATCTCCTGTGTTGAACATTTACTATTTTGTCTGCCCAGAAGAGGTTCTTCCTTCTTTTAGGGAGTTGATGTTCCTCTCCCACTTAACCCAGAGATTTCAAAGGGAAACAGTGCCCTGTTCCTGGCTAGGGAAGCTAAGGGAGAAAGTCCTTTCCTCTGGATTTTTATAACTGGAGCTGGAGGGCAGAGCATCCTTTCTCCTCCGGTTGATGAATTGGAAGAATGTGAGGCAGAACAGCCTACAGCCACATGGGAATGCCTTTCTGTGGTGGGAGAAAATGGAATCAACTGGCAGAGAAAAGGGCAGGGGAATGCGGAGGAAGGACATTGAACAAGACAGCAGACACAGAAAGAGATCGAGACAGACAGATGCAGAGCAACAAAGCAAAAAAACAAAAATATATCATGCAGGACAGAGATGGAAAAAGCACAGCATGTGCAACAAAGATGACCTGTGACAGAACGTGTCACAGAGAGAGAGAGAGGAAGAGCAATCAAGCAACAAGGAGTCAAAGGACTAGAGAGACAGGCAAACAGGGGCAGACACACTTGCAAGCATCCAGGTTCCTTGAGGCCAGAGCGGCCTCTGCTTTCTCTGGGGGTCAATAACTTATCTGTTCTGGCTTTAGTTAATTCAAGTTAAGGCTCTGATACCTGCAACTGAAAAGAGTTCTGATTTGTTATGTAAGACTAGGTTCTATACTTCTTTTGGACTTCTGCACAGCTTTAAGTAAGAGCTTTAATCAATAGTTAACAAACTAGATTAAACACCCAACTTGAAATCTTTAAGATTAGATAAACTGGCTCTTAAGGCTCTTATAGGGGCAATCCTATCTTATGACCAGCATGCTCTCCTGAATTACATTTTGGTTATGAAACTTTAGGGTTTAAGCAGAGTGCATTTCTGAATAATATACCTTTGGAACTAAAAACTTGTTAAAAAGTTACAATCTCTTTTCAAAGATAAGTTGTTTTAATTTAAATGTGTAGATACTAAAACGACTTTTCCAAAACCCAATTTATCTACAAACACTGATTTTAATCTAAGAAATGAGTGTTAAAAAACACTGAAGCAATATTTTTTACACACAAGTTAATTTTTCAGAATATAGATGCTCACCTCTGGAATAACAGCCTTTTTCTCTTTTATAAAATTTTAAGGACAATCTACCTTAAATCTGAGTTTTTAAACTACCCTGTCCTCATCTCAATCTCAGGTTTTCATCCCCTGACCAAGACTATTTCAACCTAGTCTCATTCTTATCTTTTAGATTATGTCTGATAAAAAGATGGATAACTCAAAACATAAAAAAAGGCAACGGCTTCCCTAGTGGCGCAGTGGGTGAGAGTCCGCCTGCCGATGCAGGGGACACAGGTTTGTGCCCCGGTCCGGGAAGATCCCACATGCCGCAGAGCGGCTGGGCCCGTGAGCCATGGCCGCTGAGCCTGTGCGTCCGGAGCCTTTGCTCCGCAACGGGAGAGGCCACAACAGTGAGAGGCCCGTGTACCGCAAACAAAAAAAAAAAAAGGTAAGATGCAAAGGTGGGTGGGGGTGCGATGAATTGGGAGACTGGGATTGACATATATACACTACTGATACTATGTATAAAATAGATAACTATGAGAACCTACTGTATAGCACAGGGAACTCTAATCAGTGCTCTGTGGTAACCTAAATGGGAAGGAAATCCACAAAAGAGGGGATATATGTATATGTATAGCTGATTCACTTTGCTGTACAGTAGAAACTAACACAACATTGTAAAGCAACTAAACTGCAATAAAAATTTTTTTAAAAAAGGCAAGATGCAGTTCAGTTATGTGGATAATAGGGAAGGCTTACTGTCATCTGCACGAAAAGTGAAGATATTTTAAGAAAATAACTCTTTAGGTAGAATGAAAATCATGGGTAGTGACTGGGAGATGACTATTAAAAGAACTCTTTTAGGAACTTTCTAAGGCCATCTGCAAAGGAAAGAATATAATCTCTTCTTACCATTGTCCTCTTTTACCTGTACTTTTATCAAAGTAGGATAAAAGAAAAAGGATGAATAAAATTAGTTAAGAGAACATACTCAACTGCTAAAATGTTAAGAGTCTACAAAAGGGATAAGGTGGTAAAATAAGAATGAA
Organism: Tursiops truncatus; assembly: GCF_011762595.2. Classification (NCBI taxonomy): domain Eukaryota; kingdom Metazoa; phylum Chordata; class Mammalia; order Artiodactyla; family Delphinidae; genus Tursiops; species Tursiops truncatus. Next base: position 108,533,864 of record NC_047036.1, read on the forward strand.
GAATAAAAATATGGGGACTTCCCTGGTGGCGCAGTGGCTAAGAATCTGCCTGCCAAAGGAGGGGACACGGGTTCGAGCTCTGGTCCGGGAAGATCCCACATGCTGCGGAACAGCTAAGCCTGTGCGCCACAACTACTGAGCCTGCGCTCTAGAGCCCGCAAGCCATAACTACTGAGACCATGTACCACAACTACTGAAGCCCGTGCACCTAGAGCCCGTGGTCTGCAACAAGAGACGCCACCACAATGAAAAGCCTGCACACTGCAACGAAGAGTAGTCCCCGCTCACTGCAACTAGAGAAAGCCTGCGCACAGCAATGAAGACCCAATGCAGCCTAAAATAAATAAATAAATAAATTTAAAATATGTACAGCTTTAAAAATAAATAAATAAAAATATGAAAGAGTCTCAGTCGGAGGAAGATGGCATAAGAGTAAGACGTGGAGATCACCTTCCTCCCCACAGATACACTAGAAATACATCTACACGTGGAACAACTCCTACAAAACACCTACTGAACGCTGGCAGAAGACCTCAGACTTCCCGAAAGGCAAGAAACTCCCCACGTACCTGGGTAGGGCAAAAGAAAAAAAGAATAAACAGAGACAAAAGAATAGGGACGGGGCCTGCACCAGTGGGAGGCAGCTGTGAAGGAGGAAAGGTTTCCACACATTAGGAAGCCCCTTCGCGGGCAGAGACTGCGGGTGGCGGAGGAGAGCACAGCAACAGGGGTGCGGAGGGCAAAGCAGAGAGATTCCCGCACAGAGGATCAGTGCCGACCAGCACTCACCAGCCCGAGAGGCTTGTTTGCTCACCCGCCGGGGTGGGTGGGGCTGGAGCTGAGGCTCGGGCTCTGGTTGGAGCGCAGGGAGAGGACTGGGGTTGGTGGCGTGAACACAGCCTGCAGGGGGTTAGTGCACCACGGCTAGCCGGGAGGGAGTCTGGGAAAAGTCTGGACCTGCCAAAGAGGCAAGAGACTTTTTCTTCCCTCCTTGTTTCCTGGTGCGCGAGGAGAGGGGATTAAGAGCGCTGCTTAAAGGAGCTCCAGAGACGGGTGCGAGCCGCGGCTAACAGCGCGGAACCCAGAGACAGGCAGGAGGTGCTAAGGCTGCTGCTGCCGCCACCAAGAACCCTGTGTGCGAGCACAGGTCACTATCCACACCTCCATTCCGGGGAGCCTGTGCAGCCCGCCACTGCCTGGGTCCCGTGATCCAGGGACAACTTCCCCGGGAGAACGCATGGCGTGCCTCAGGCTGCTGCAACGTCATGCCAGCCTCTGCTGCCTCAGGCTCGCCCCTCATCCATACCCCTCCCTCCCCACGGCCTGAGTGAGCCAGAGGCCCCGAGTCACCAGCTCCTTTAACCCCATCTTGTCTGAGCGAAGAACAGACACCCTCTGGCAACCTACACGCAGAGGCGGGGCCAAACCCAAAGCTGAGCACCGGGAGCTGTGCGAACAAAAAAGAGAAAGGAAAATCTCTCCCAGCAGCCTCAGAAGCAGCGGATTAAATCTCCACAATCAACTTGATGTACCCTGCATGTATGGGTGGAATACATGAACAGACAACGAATCATCCCAAATTGAGGAGGTGGACTTTGAGAGCAAGATTTATTATTTTTCCCCTTTTCCTCTTTTTGTGAGTGTGTATGTGTATGCTTCTGTGTGAGATTTTGTCTGTATAGCTTTGCTTTCACCATTTGTCATAGGGTTCTATCCGTCCGTGGTTTTTTTTCTTTTTAAAAAAAATTTTTTTCTTAATAATTATATTTTATTTTAATAACTTTATTTTATTTTATCTTACTTTATTCTTCCTTCCTTTCTTTCTTTCTACCTTTCATTCCTTCTCCCTTCCTTCCTTCCTTTCTTTCTTTCTACTTTTTCTCCCTTTTATTCTGAGCCGTGTGAATGAAAGGCTCTTGGTGCTGCAGCCAGGTGTCAGGCCTGTGCCTCTGAGGTAGGAGAGCCGAGTTCAGGAAATTGGTCCACCAGAGACTTCCCAGCTCCACGTAATGTCAAATGGAGAAAGCTCTCCCAGAGTACTCCATCTCAACGCGAAGACCCAGCTCCACTCAACCACCAGCAAGCTACAGTGCTGGACACCCTATGCCAAACATCTAGCAAGACAGGAACACAACCCCACCCATTAGCAGAGAGGCTGCCTAAAATCATAATAAGGCAACAGACACCCCAAAACACACCACCAGACGTGGACCTGCCCACCAGAAAAACAAGATCTAGCCTCAACCACCAGAAAACAGGCACTAGTCCCCTCCACCAGGAAGCCTATACAAACCACTGAACCAACTTTAGCCACTGAGGACAGACACCAAAAACAACGGGAACTAAGAACCTGCAGCCTGCAAAAGGAGAACCCAAACACAGTAAGATAAGCAAAATGAGAAGACAGAAAAACACACAGCAGATGAAGGAGCAAGATAAAAACCCACCAGACCTCACAAATGAAGAGGAAGTAGGCAGTCTACCTGAAAAAGAATTCAGAATAATGACAGTAAAGGTGACCCAAAATCTTGGAAATAGAGAAAATGCAAGAAACATTTAACAAGGACCTAGAAGAACTAAAGATGAAACAAGCAATGATGAACAACACACTAAATGAAATTAAAAATACTCTACATGGAATCAATAGCAGAATAACTGAGGCAGAAGAATGGATAAGTGACCTGGAAGATAAAATAGTGGAAATAACTACTGCAGAGCAGAATAAAGAAAAAAGAATGAAAAGAACTGAGGACAGTCTCAGAGACATCTGGGACAAAATTAAACGCACCAATGTTCGAATTATAGGGGTTCCAGAAGAAGAAGAAAAAAAGAAAGGGACTGACAAAATATTTGAAGACATTATAGTTGAAAACTTCCCTAATATGGGAAAGGAAATAGTTAATTAAGTCCAGGAAGCACAGAGAGACCCATACAGGATAAATCCAAGGAGAAACACGCCAAGACACATATTAATCAAACTGTCAAAAATTAAATACAAAGAAAACGTATTAAAAGCAGCAAGGGAAAAACAACAAATAACACACAAGGGAATCCCCATAAGGTTAACAGCTGAACTTTCAGCAGAAACTCTGCAAGCCAGAAGGGACTGGCAGGACATATTTAAAGTGATGAAGGAGAAGAACCTACAACCAAGATTACTCTACCCAGCAAGGATCTCATTCAGATTTCATGGAGAAATTAAAACCTTTACAGACAAGCAAAAGCTGAGAGAGTTCAGCACCACCAAACCAGCTTTACAACAAATGCTAAAGGAACTTCTCTAGGCAAGAAACACAAGAGAAGGAAAAGACCTACAATAACAAATTTCCATTAGTTAGAAAATGGGAATAGGAACATACATATGAAGAAAATGGGAATAGGAACATACATATCGATAATTACTGTAAATGTAAATGGATTAAATGCTCCCACCAAAAGACACAGACTGGCTGAACGGATACAAAAACAAGACCCATATATATGCTGTCTACAAGAGACCCACTTCAGACCTAGAGACACATACACACTGAAAGTAAGGGGATGGAAAAAGATACTCCACGCAAATGGAAACCAAAAGAAAGCTGGAGCAGCAATTCTCGTGTCAGACAAAATAGACTTTAAAATAAAGACTATTACAAGAGACAAAGAAGGCCACTACATAATGATCAAGGGATCGATCCAAGAAGAAGATATAACAATTGTAAATATTTATGCACCCAACATAGGAGCACCTCAATACATAAGGCAAATACTAACAGCCATAAAAGGGGAAATCGATAGTAACAGATTCAGAGTAGGGGACTTTAACACCCCACTTTCACCAATGGACAGATCATCCAAAATGAAAAAAATAAGGAAACACAAGCTTTAAATGATACATTAAACAAGACGGACTTAATTGATATTTATAGGACATGCCATCCAAAAACAACAGAATACACGTTTTTCTCAAGTGCTCATGGAACATCACAAATCAAGCCTTGGTAAATTTAAGAAAATTGAAATTGTATCAACTATCTTTTCCGACCACAACACTATGAGACTAGATATCAATTACAGGAAAAGATCTGTAAAAAATACTTACACATGGAGGCTGAACAATACACTACTTAATAACAAGATGATCACTGAAGAAATCAAAGAGGAAATCAAAAAATACCTAGAAACAAATGACAATGGAGACACGACGACCCAAAACGTATGGGATGCAGCAAAAGGAGTTCTAAGAGGGAAGTTTATAGCAATACAATCCTTCCTTAAGAAACAGGAAACATCTCGAATAAACAACCTAACCTTGCACCTAAAGCAATTAGAGGAAGAAGAACAAAAAATCCCCAAAGTTAGCAGAAGGAAAGAAATCATAAAGATCAGATCAGAAATAAATGAAAAAGAAATGAAGTAAACGATAGCAAAGATCAATAAAACTAAAAGCTGGTTCTTTGAGAGGATAAACAAAATTGATAAACCATTAGCCAGACTCATCAAGAAAAAAAGGGAGAAGACTCAAATCAATAGAATTAGAAATGAAAAAGGAGAAGTAACAACTGACACTGCAGAAATACAAAAGATCATGAGAGATTACTACAAGGAACTATATGCCAATAAAATGGACAACCTGGAAGAAATGGACAAATTCTTAGAAATGCACAACCTGCCAAGACTGAATCACGAAGAAATTGAAAATATGAACAGACCAATCACAGGCACTGAAATGTGATTAAAAGTCTTCCAACAAACAAAAGCCCAGGACAAGATGGCTTCACAGGCCAATTCTATCAAACATTTAGAGAAGAGCTAACACCTATCCTTCTCAAACTCTTCCAAAATATAGCAAAGGGAGGAACACTCCCAAACTCATTCTACAAGGCCACCATCACCCTGATACCAAAATCAGACAAGGATGTCACAAAGAAAGAAAACTACAGGGCAATATCACTGATGAACACAGATGCAAAAACTCTCAACAAAATACTAGCAAACAGAATCCAACAGCACATTAAAAGGATCATACACCATGATAAGTGGGGTTTCTCCCAGGAATGCAAGGATTCTTCAATATATGCAAATCAATCAATGTGATACACCAATTAACAAATTGAAGGAGAAAAATCATATGATCATCTCAATAGACGTAGAGAAAGCTTTCGACAAAATTCAACACCCATTTATGATAAAAACCCTCCTGAAAGTAGGCACAGAGGGAACTTTCCTCAACATAATAAAGGCCATATATAACAGACCCACAGCCAACATCGTCCTCAATGGTGAAAAACTGAAAGCATTTCCACTAAAATCAGGAACAAGACAAGGTTGCCCACTCTCACCTCTCTTATTCAACATAGTTTTAGAAGTTTTAGCCACAGCAATCAGAGAAGAAAGGGAAATAAAAGGAATCCAAATCAGAAAAGAAGTTAAGCTGTCACTGTTTGCTGATGACATGATACTATACATAGAGAATCCTAAAGATGCTACCAGAAAACTACTAGAGCTAATCAATGAATTTGGTAAAGTAGCAGGATACAAAATTAATGCACAGAAATCTCTGGCATTCCTATACACTAAGGATGAAAAATCTGAAAGTGAAATCAAGAAAACACACCCATTTACCATTGCAACCAAAAGAATAAAATATCTAGGAATAAACCTACCTAAGGAGACAAAAGACCTGTATGCAGAAAGTTATAAGACACTGATGAAAGAAATTAAAGATGATACAAATAGATGGAGAGATATACCATGTTCTTGGATTGGAAGAATCAACATTGTGAAAATGACTCTACTACCCAAAGCAATCTACAGATTCAATGCAATCCCTGTCAAACTACCACTGGCATTTTTCACAGAACCTGAACAAAATATTTCACAATTTGTATGGAAAGACTAAAGACCCCGAATAGCCAAAGCAATCTTGAGAACGAAAAACGGAACTGGAGGAATCAGGCTCCCTGACTTCAGACTATACTACAAAGCTACAGTAATCAAGACAGTATGGTACTGGCACAAAAACAGAAATATAGATCAATGGAACAGGATAGAAAGCCCAGAGATAAACCAAGCACATATGGTCACCTTATGTTTGAGAAAGGAGGCAGGAATGTACAGTGGAGAAAGGACAGCCTCTTCAATAAGTGGTGCTGGGAAAACTGGACAGGTACATGTAAAAGTATGAGATTAGAACACTCTCTAACACCATACACAAAAATAAGCTCAAAATGGATTAAAGACCTAAATGTAAGGCCAGAAACTATCAAACTCTTAGAGGAAAACATAGGCAGTACTCTCTATGACATTAATCACAGCAAGATCCTTTTTGACCCACCTCCTAGAGAAATGGAAATAAAAATAAAACAAATGGGACCTAATGAAACGTAAAAGCTTTTGCACAGCAAAGGAAACCATAAACAAGACCAAATGACAACCCTCAGAATGGGAGAAAATATTTGCAAATGAAGCAAGTGACTAAGGATTAATCTCCAAAATTTACAAGCAGCTCATGCAGCTCAATAACAAAAAAGCAAACAACCCAATCCAAAAATGGGCAGAAGACCTAAATAGACATTTCTCCAAAGATGATATACAGACTGCCAACAAACACATGAAGGAATGCTCAACATCATTAATCATTAGAGAAATGCAAATCAAAACTACAATGAGATATCATCTCACACTGGTCAGAATGACCATCATCAAAAAAATGTAGAAATAATAAATGCTTGAGAGGGTGTGGAGAAAAGGGAACACTCTTGCACTGCTGGTGGGAATGTGAATTGGTACAGCCACTACGGAGAACAGTATGGAGGTTCCTCAAAAAACTACAAATAGAACGACCATATGACCCAGCAATCCCACTACTGGGCATATACCCTGAGAAAACCATAATTCAAAAAGAGTCATGTACCAAAATGTTCATTGCAGCTCTATTTACAATAGCCAGGAGATGGAAACAACCTAACTGTCCATCATCAGATGAATGGACAAAGAAGATGTGGCACATATATACAATGGAATATTATTCAGCCATAAAAAGAAACGAAATTGAGTTATTTGGAGTGAGGTGGATGGACCTAGAGTCTGTCATACAGAGTGAAGTAAGTCAGAAAGAGAAAGACAAATACCATATGCTAACACATATATATGGAATCTAAGAAAAAAAATGTCATGAAGAACCTAGGGGTAAGATGGGAATAAAGACACAGGCCTACTAGAGAATGGACTTGAGGATATGGGGAGGGGGAAGGGTAAGCTGTGCCAAAGTGAGAGAGTGCCGTGGACAATATATACACTACCAAACGTAAAATAGATAGCTAGTGGGAAGCAGCCGCATAGCACAGGGAGATCAGCTCGGTGCTTTGTGACCACCTGGATGGGTGGGAAAGGGAGGGTAGGAGGGAGGAAGACGCTAGAGGGAGGAGATATGGGAACATATGTATACGTATAATTGATTCACTTTGTTATAAAGCAGAAACTAACACACCGTTGTAAAGCAATTATACTCCAATAAAGATGTAAAAAAAAGATATATGAAAGAGTGGCCAGAAACATGCTAAAAAATTACAAAGCATTTTGTAATTTTTAAAAAAGTGTACAAAATGTGCTACATAGAGTCCAAGGTCTAAATCCTTGACCAGGGCTTCCCTGGTGGTGCAGTGGTTTAAGAATCCGTCTGCCAATGCAGGGCACACAGCTTCCAGCCCTGGTCCGGGAAGATCCCACATGTCGCGTAGCAACTAAGCCCATGCACCACAACTACTGAGCCTGTGCTCTAGAGCCCGAGAGCCACAACTACTGAAGCCCATGCGCCCAGAGCCTGTGCTCCGCAACAAGAGAAGCCACCACAGTGGGGAGCCCTGCACTGTGACGAAAAGTAGCCCCCACTTGCTGCAACTAAAGAAAGCTTGCAAGCAGCAATGAAGACCCAACGCAGCCATAAATAAATAAAATAAATTTTTAAAAATATATATAAATCCTTGACTAAACAAAGGCAAGCCAGGTCTTTAAGGTAAAGGTAGATATGAGGACCACCAGGACTGGTAGTCACTATATGATGCTGCTGAGGATGCAGTTCCTAGGAAAAACGTTTCTTTAATAACTAGATAAGATTTTTTTTAAATGTAGTATCCACAATATCCAGCATACAATATAAAATTACTAGACAGATGAAGAACATGGAAATGTGACCTATAATCAGGAGAAAAATCAATCAATATAAAGAGATGCAGGAATGATGAAATTAGGAGACATGAATTTTTGACATTTATTATAAGCAAATTCAAGGATTCAAAAGAAAGTACAAACATAATTAAGGGTAAAATGGGAAATACCAATAAAGAAATGTAAACTGCAAGAAAAGTAAACTTGAAGAAGGGCAATAAAAACTACCCAAACTGAAGGAAAGAGAGGAAAAAAGCCAAAAAGAAAATTGAACAGAGCCTCAGAGACTCACATAATATCAAGTTGTTAGAAAAAAGTAGGTCAAAAGGTATGCCACATTCATTAATGTAGGGTTCGAAAAAGATCGGAGCCCTGGCCTTTCAACTATTTTAACCCAGCAGTTGGAATACAGCAGACCCTCAGAAATATTATGATAAATAGATTAAGCCCAGAAAAAAACAAAAGTATGTTGGTGAAAGGGCTAACAAGTATTAAACTTCTTGCATTTTTCTTGTTCCCACAGTATGAATGTGTCTCTGTGTATATGTGTAAATATAATTTGGTGAGGCAGACAGTCTGAGGTGATTTTCTGTTAACTTGGCCTTCTCCAAATAAACCACCAGCGGATTTCCTTTTCCTGTTTGCATCTACATAAACATGGAGGTATGATGAGGGGAACTACAGGTTAGAATAAGAAGTTATACAAGCTTATAGAAGCCACATTCTCAAATTTAGAGCAAATACTAAGCCAGAATCTTAGACTTTCAGCACTTATCTTTTCTGAATTCCCATTTTTAATATTTCATTCAACCTTTTTCATGGATCACTTAGTCCTTATGTTTTCTCTCTGTCTTTCTAGTCAGGGCAAGAACCCTGTGAAATTAATCCTTCACAATAATGCTGTCCAGGCTGGCCCATTCCATTATCTCTACAACAGGGCAGGTGGTCAAAGTAATGCCTCCCTTGCTCTGGATCATCAATTAGTTAGCAGTGATCCTCTGCATTTTCCCTGGAAATATTGATTTCTACTTTCAAATGTAATTCAACTAAAAAAAATTCTAGATTGCTTTCTAAGTGCCAACACTGTGCTTAACTCAGTGTGAGATAACAAAAGGAAGAAACAAACTCTGCACACTACAAATTTACCATGATGATGAAAAAGATCAAGTTTAAAAGTAACCATACTAAAAAGCAGAGTGAAAAAAAGTGATAAGAGCCACAGAAAAACTGCTGTAGGTCCCAACATGTGAGAGGCAATACGAAAATGGCATCCAGGTGGAGCTGCAGGAAGAACAGCATTACCAAAACAGGGCTAGGAAAAGACAAACACATTCAGGGAATAGCACGTGTATTTGTCATGGACCAGAATCTAGAATGTGTTAAGTGGGAAACAGTGGAATATAAAACCAGATTTGCAGACTATGGTTAGAAATGAAAGGCTTGGAATTTGAATATAAATTTGAAATGAAGAGTGTGAATTAGATAATGGTGAAGCACTGAAGATTTTTAAAGAGAAGGAAAGTCATTCTTCTTGTAATGAAAGGAGAAGTTTAAAAAATGGAAATAGGCAAGGATAACTGAGACTTTGACTAGGAGACATGATATTCTTAACAGAAATATTAAAGACAAGTGGAAGAAAACATGTAGCAGGGCAAAAAGCTAGTTGAAGTATCAAAAGAACATGCAGGTGGAAACATGGCACCAGAGTTTTGGAGAGATTGGCAGTAGAGCTCTGAGTTAAGGAATTATGCTTCCATGAGGTGGGATTTTTAGGATCACATTTACTTCCTATATAGAAACCAAAAAAGATAGGTGGGGGATGAATGGGTACCTCAGGTTATTTAAAAATAAGTTAATGACAAGACAACTGCTTTAGGTTCAATAATTAACGTTTTACATTTTACAATCCTCCAGCTCTTGGAAAAGGAATCCAGAAAGCAAACCTCCTTATTTCTCTTGAGTATTCTTTGAAGATACATAAAATATTCTATCCAAGAACATTCTAACATCTTAATGCATACTCTTAGCTAAATTTTAAGCTAATCTGATTAGAAACATATTCATACTGAAACAATTACTTGCATTTTTTCTAACCTGTGATAAATGCTTTATTTTGAACTTTCTTTGAGATCCAAGGGCTTTTAATTTTAAACCAGAACACATGAAAGCTCTCAAGAAGGAAATACATAGGAGCATAGTCATACATTTGGCCATATAAAATGGTACTGTAAACAATATTCCTGTTACAAACTGCTGTTAGTATGTCTCTCTTCTCTAGCCCCTCCAATCCTCCAAATTAAAAATACATTTCACCCTTGAAAACCACTGGTGTTAGTGACACCAACCCCCTTCCCCCTCACAGCTGAAATCCACATATAACTTTACAGTCAGCCCTCTGTACGTGCGGTTCTGTACGTGTAGTACTGTAGTATGTATTTATTGGGGGAAAAAAATCCACATATAAGTGGACCCATGCAGTTCAAACCTATTTTGTTCAAGGGTTAAATGTACTCGCATATTTTGTAAGGCTCTGCTTATACTGTTATAGGCCATGACTGGGTTAGGTATTCACTTTTAAAACCTCCCAAATGTTGAAATTTGGATAATCAGGAAAACTACTTCAAATGTTGCTGGTCAAGGTATATACACTGGCAACGTACATCTGTAACTAAAAGGTGCCTTGAAGGATGCTTGGTCCTGTCCAAAATGTCCATGGGCATATTTGGTCCATGCCAAATGGTCTGGGACAAGATCAAATAAATACCAAGGACCTTTTGGTGTGGACCAAACATCTGTTAACCAAAGAGTGTATTCACAGCTTTCACAAGCACTAAAAGGAGGCCTGAGGTTAAGGGAGAGACTGAAGGTCCAGTATTGATATTTAACTCTATGCTCTTTTCTTCTCTTTTAGTCCTGAGGACCCAATTGGACACACACACATAATTTAGTTGGTATTATTTACCTTATCTATAGTTTTTGGTTTTTTTTAATTTTTTAAATTGTAGGTCTAGAAATTCTATATTATAGGAGATATAGTTTATCAGTCTATTATTATTCTGTTCATATTCCTTTTACCCTCTAGTAATAATTCCTTTAATCCTTTCCCACAATTTTATTCAACTTTTTTTTTTTTTTTTTCGCGGTACGTGGGCCTCTCACTGTTGTGGCCTTTCCCGTTGTGGAGCACAGGCTCCGGACGCACAGGCTCAGCGGCCATGGCTCACAGGCCCAGCCGCTCTGCGGCACGTGGGATCCTCCTGGACAGGGGCACGAACCCGCGTCCCCTGCATCGGCAGGCGGACTCCCAACCACTGCGCCACCAGGGAAGCCCTTATTCAACTTTTATTTTTAACTATACACTCTATTTATGTCCTCTTTATAAAATTTTTTAAATGTAGAAATAATAATGTCCATTGAGAAAAACATAAGACAAGCTGAAGGAACATAATAAAAACTACCCACAATCCTACCATCAGCAGAAAAACTGTTACTATTTGGTAACATGTCTTGAATTCATATATACATTCCATGTATACAGTATAAGACAAATACATATGTATTTATTTACTTTAAGATTCTGATTTCTTTTCCTTCTGTTTTTATCTTTGTATATTTGTTTTGTTTTAACCTTTATTCTGTTTATATCCTTTGGCTAGTGTCCTAGGCTTAACCAAAGTCTGAGTTTGGGGACTTTTACCTTCTTTGGCTGCACTTAAAAGAGTTTATCTGACATTTTTGCATATTTGACTTTAGTATTATAATAGTTTTCTCCTTGAAATTTCTGAATTTCTGTTTTGGTTCTTGAATTTCGTTGTTTTTGCTCATCTGTTTACTCTCCCTAAATTCATTAAAACTTATTTTATCTTGTTGGTTAGTTGACGCATTTCACAGCATCATCTTTTAACTATATGTTTTCATTTATGTGACCTTCTGGAAAACGTAAAACCAAAAGGGCAGAAAACAGATTGGTGGCTGCCAGCAGCTGGGGATAAGGAGAAGGAACTGACTAAAAAGGAGCATACAAAGCCCTTTTTGAGGTGATAGAAAGATTCTATGTCTTCATGTAAGCTATGCTAAAAAGGGTAAATTTTATTATTTGTAAATTACATCTCAGCATCAAACATATACATACAAACACACAATGACATAGGAAGCAGAACTGATATGACTTAACAGTGAATTATCATGATCAGGGGAGGAGGGCCAATGGTAACCTTCAGGTTTCTGGGGGTATGAAAAGGTGTCCTGTTTATTTTGTAATGAAGGGACTTTTTTGATGTGCAGGAAAGCTGGCAAGGATACCTGTCCACATGTTATGCTATGTTAAAATGAATCTCTTAAAAGGTAGAATGAACTGTGGAAAGTGTTACTGAGGAAGGAAAACATACAAAAGGTTGGCGCAGGGCAGCCACATACATGGTCATGGTCCTACACGAGAAGACCTCCAACCATACCAGCAGGTAGGCTCAAGCCCCAGCTTCAGGTGGGTCATCCAGTAGGTGAACATCCTGTGGATGCTAATATAAGCGCAATTCTTCAGAAGCTCCTCCAGGATCTTGCCAAAGAATCAGGACCCTACTGTGTACAGCCCATCTATTAGTTCAGTGTAAAGCACGGCCTTTCCAAGTGACCTTGAACCTCAATCCCTGCACTATCCTCTTGTCCCTTTTCTCACAACCATCGGGGGCTCTGCTCCTTGCTCCAAGAAGGTGATCACATCTGGCTTAGAGATGGATATACTAGTGAGTTCAGGTACCTATAGTTCATCAACATTACATCTCTGCTTTACTGTCTCTCTTTGAAAGGTCCAGACATTCCCACTTATCTTGAGAAAAATCTAAAGAAAAATCTAAAGCCACATCCCTGAACTTTAAAAAATTAATCCAGGGTCAATCTTCCTTAGTGTTCTTCCCTAGGAAAAACACAGAGTCCAGAGAAGCACAGCTGTACTTTGATTTTTAGGTATGCAACAACTCTAACTTAATCCACAAGATACTTCTTTTGCGGAGGGGTAGAATGCATGAAGCCCAACAAATCCATGAACACAGTAAGTGGCCCCAGAACCACTGCACTGTTTTTAACTTTACTTTTTAAAAACTCCCTGTTCTATCTACTATAAAATGGTGAAGAAGAATTCCTTGTTCTCTCTACTATAAAATGCCAAACAGGGGGATTTAGATGGCATGTCCACAGCAACAATCTTTGTAGAAAAAAGCCTCACATAAACCAAAAATGGAGGCTTTTTTCCATTTTGCACCTGCCTGCAAACTTCCCTTAACAGAGGAACGCTGATTTTCATAAAACAGCTAAATCCGTGCAACTCAACAGAACCACAATCTAAACTGTTTTCCTCAGACAACAATGATTCTATTTCAACAAATCAGTACTCTATGGTAGCCACTAGCCGTATGTGGTACTCGAAAAATGTGTCTTGTCTGAATTGAGGTGTGCCGTAAGTTAATATTAAACTTTGCCTTTTGAAGACTTAGTATGAAAAAATAACTCATTTATAATTTTTAAACATTGATTACATGTTGAAATAATATTTGAATATACTGTGCTAAATAAAATATATTATTAAAATTAATTTTACCTGTTTCTTTTTAATTTTTAAATGTGGCCACTGGAAAATTTAAGTCTTTACAATACAAAGGCAAGTCTAATCTTCTTCATGACTTTACTTATAGAAGACTTAACTAATCAACTATTGAATATAATAAAAATCGCCTTTTTATAAATTTAAGTTCAGTTGTTTCAAGAACCATTTTCTAATGCAAGCAAATATTATATATTAATATAGATTCACTTGGATAAAAGAAATTAAAAAGAACACTATATTCATGCACTGCTGGACCATATTTAATCACTCTCAAAAGATAGATCACCTCTTTCATTAGGCTTGTAAATATGACACAGTAAACAAAGCATATTTTCTCAAAGACCTTATGTCAGAATTTCACACCCTAGTTAAAAGATACATGACCACCTAAGGCACAAGCACAAGGTATTCGGCAGAATTAAAAAAGCCATATGCACAGCAAACAAACTCCTAACGCATTACCTGATAGATATCTGATAAACTGCTGCTCCCAGAGTCACTGGCAATGCTACAACCAGACTGACTAGAAGACACATGAGTCACCTGTGGATGAGGGTTGTCTGCAATGTGCATCTTGGTAAGATCGGCTGGAAGCTGAAAAAGAAAAATAATTTAAGATAATCTAAATATCAAGCATTACCTTTAAAGAGTTCTTGACACACTGTAACTTCTGCAACAACATTTTGTTTTATGTATATTTCTGTGCAACCTAATTTCTCATCTAAATTCTCCATTCTTGGGAAAAATCTTAGAAAGTGATAAGAACCAAATCAGCATTCTGACTGTTAGGCAAGCCTACAGTGGAAGCCCACTTAGCAGTTTTCAAAAGACATTACCATGAGTAATGGTATTTCAGAGGAAAAAACTGGCCTTTCCTCAAATAAAAATATCAGCTGTTGCTACCGTAAAAGGTAGGAATGCTTGCTCGCTCGCTCCCTCCCTCCCTCTCACAAATACACACATACACACACACACCTCACTAACACAAAATGGTTGCTAATTCCAGAATAAAACAGCAAAATCTTGGATTAAAGTACAGCATCTGGCACCAAGACTTAAGAAAAGTAACAGTTGGCTGCATTCAATGTTCCAAAAATTTAGTAAGCCTCTTTTCATTTAATATTGTATTAGCTTATAGTTGGCCCCTAAAAATTTGTTAGTAATCATAATTATTTAATGAATGTCTATGCTAGGTATAGGAATACAAGAGATGCAGAAGGAAATGATTCCACCACCTCATCTTTAATATGGTCAGCGATACAAGTTGTACAATATAATTCGCACCATAAAACTTTAAAAAATTTTACAAAATAAATGCTACAGGAGTTGAGACAAGATACAAACCACTGTGCTCCAAAGCGGTGAGAGAAAATTTTACAAAGGCAATATGATGATGTATTTTCCAAATAATTTCTCTGCAATTAGCTATTCAGGACTACTGAGAGAAATCTATTTACTTTTTAGAGCAGGGTTTCACATTACTTTATTACAGGAAAATGTTAAAGAAACACATGCATTAACAGTGGAAACTAAATATACTCTAAAGGAGAAAACATCCAAGCCTGAATTATATTATCTCAAGAGGAAGTCATGGTAATTATAAAAATTTACCTGAAAAAAACTACATAACAAACTTCCCCTGCTGGGATAGGTAATTCAGATGAATCCTGTAACTCATATATACAGAAAAACAGTAACACACACAATCTGATCCTTGAAGGTGCTTTTCTCTTAAGAGTATTTTCTGATTCCTAAAGAGGAGGCAAACAGGTTGAGAAGCACTTCTGACAGCCCCTGGTTAGAGAGACAAAAGTTATATTCGAAGGCCTAGCATGGAAGGGCCATGCTTTGGATTTGGACCCTGGAAACTACATTATACCCTAGCAAATAAGTGTGATCCAAAAGTAAACTGATGCTCATTTTAGAATCATCTCAATCCCTGATTTTGGATTAAAGTTATACAGGATTACTAATGCTTCCAGTCAGCTACTGAAAGCAAACACAAAACTTCACCAAAGAAAAAAAAACAAATCATCCTAGGCCTCAAAATACTAAAAACAAATTCCATTGCTCAAATAAAACCAGGCACATTAGGAGACAAGATGGCATTCATGAAAACTAAGGGAAATAATAAACTCTAGAAACCAGTGAAGAAAAACTTCCAAAAAATGGAGTTATCAGATACAGATTCTAAAATAACTGTATTTAATATATACCAGTGGTTGGAAAACATTTTCCTCAGAGGACCAAAGAGTACAC
Organism: Tursiops truncatus; assembly: GCF_011762595.2. Taxonomy (NCBI): domain Eukaryota; kingdom Metazoa; phylum Chordata; class Mammalia; order Artiodactyla; family Delphinidae; genus Tursiops; species Tursiops truncatus. The sequence goes on from NC_047036.1 coordinate 108,549,873, forward strand.
ACTTTAGACTTTTGCAAGCCACATACAATCTCTGTGGTATTACTTTTTTTTCTTTGAAAATTTTTTTAAACAACCTTTTAAAAATGTAAAAATCATTCTTAGCTCACAGGTCATATAGCTCACAGGCCATATTTGGTCCAGTGTATCGATCATGACATACACAGAGAAAGACAACACTAAGAATTTTAGCAAAAAAACAGGATAGAAAGCCCAGAGATAAACTCATGCTCATATGGTCACCTCATCTTGGACAAAGGAGGCAAGAATATACAATGGAGAAAAGACAGCCTCTTCAATAAGTGGTGCTGGGAAAACTGGACAGCTACATGTAAAAGAATGAAATTAGAACACTCCCTAACACCATACACAGAAATAAACTCAAAATGGATTAAAGACCTAAATGTAAGGCCAGACACTATACAACTCTTAGAGGAAAAAACATAGGAAGAACACTCTTTGACATAAATAACAGCAAGATCTTTTTTGACCTACCTCCTACAGAAAAGGAAATAAAACCAAAATAAACAAATGGGACCTAATGAAACGTAAAAGCTTTTGCACAGCAAAGGAAACCATAAACAAGATGAAAAGACAACCCTCAGAATGGGAGAAAATATTTGCAAGCAAAACAACTGACAAAGGATTAATCTCCAAAATATACAAGCAGCTCATGCAGCTCAATAACAAAAAAACAAACAACCCAATCCAAAAATGGGCAGAAGATCTAAATAGACATTTCTCCAAAGAAGATATACAGATTGCCAACAAACACATGAAAGAATGCTCAACATCACTAATCGTTAGAGAAATGTAAATCAAAACTACAATGAGGTGTCACCTCACACCAGTCAGAATGGCTATCATCAAAAAAATCTACAAACAATAAATGCTGCAGAGGGTGTGGAGAAATGGGAACCCTCTTGCACTGTTGGTGGGAATGTAAATTGATACAGTCACTATGGAGAACAGTATGGAGGGTTCCCTAAAAAACTAAAAATAGAACTACCTTATGACACACCAATCCCACTATTGGGCATATACCCTGAGAAAACCATAATTCAAACAGTTATGTACCACCATGTTCACTGCAGCACTATTTACAATAGCCAGGACATGGAAGCAACCTAAGTGTCCATCAACAGACAGATGGATAAAGAAGATGTGGCACATATATACAATGGAATATTACTCAGCCATAAAAAGAAACAAAATTGAGTTATTTGTAGTGAGGTGGATGGACCTAGAGTCTGTCATACAGAGTGAAGTAAGTCAGAAAAAGAAAAACAAATACTGTATGTTAACACATATATATGGAATTAAAAAAAAAAAAAGAAAATGGTTCTGAAGAACCTAGGGGCAGGACAGGAATAAAGATGCAGACGTAGAGAATGGACTTGAGGACACGGGGAGGGGGAAGGGTATGCTTGGACGAAGTGAGAGAGTGGCATGGACATATATACACTACCAAACGTAAAATAGATAGCTAGTGGGAAGCAGCTGCATAGCACAGGGAGATCAGCTAGGTGCTTTTTGACCACCTAGAGGGGTGGGATAGGGAGGGTGGGAGGGAGATGCAACAGGGAGGAGATATGGGGATATATGTATATGTATAGTTGATTCACTTTTGTTATAAAGCAGAAACTAACACACCATTCTAAAACAATTATACTCCAATAAAGGTGTTAAAAATAAATAAATAAAAAATGTTAAAAATAGAAAGTCAACAGATGGATTCAGTAACAAATTTGACAGAGCTAAGAAAAAACAGAAAAATAAACATTGGTCTGAAAATGTATCTAGAATGAAGCATGGAGAGTAAAAAGAATGAAGCTAGGAGAGAAGGGCCAAGAGCCAAAGGATATACAGTGAGAAGGTAACATCTGAATAACCGGAGTCATAGAAACAGAAGAGTACTTAAGGCATAGAAATGACGGCTAAGCATTTTTCAAAGTTAACAAAGGTACTCACAGACCAAGTAGCTTTAAGAATTACAGGCAAGGTAAATAAAAGCCAACCCATACCTGTGCACACCAGGGTAGAAGCGTTAGGGAAAGAAACAAAGAGAAAAGTCTTAAGAGCAGTCTGGAAAAAAAGAGATTGCTTTGACAAGAGCAAAATTAAACTGATGGCTGACTTCTCAACTTGGAAGCCAGAAGACAATGGAGTGTTATCTCTAAGAGCCAGAATTCTACACCCAGTAAAAACAGTCCTCAAAATGGGCAAAACAGTCATTTTCAGAGAAACAAAAATGAAGAGAAATACTCCCACAGCAGATCTACAGTGAAGAAAATCCACTGGGAGACAGAAAATGATTCCAAATGAAAGCTTCTAGATGAAGGAAAACCAATGAAAATCGGAAATGTGTGAGTAAATCAACATGAATATTGACTATATAAAATAGTAACACAAACCATAAGAAAGCTTATGTAGTTATATTAATGTCAGATGAAGTAGACTTTGAGACAAAAGCATTAATAGATGCAAAAGGGGACATTTCATAATGATAAAAAGTTCAACACTAAATAGATTTGCACCTAGTTACACAGCCTCAAACTGTATTAGGTAAAAAAAATGAAAACAATAAAAGAAGAACTAGATGAATCTACAATTACGCCACGAAACTTTTACCACCCATCTCTCAGGGACAGAATAAGCAAATAAAAACAAGTAGATACAGAAGATATGAACATAATTAACAAATCTGACCTGAAGTGTGTATATCAACACACAGAACACTGCAATCAACAACTATAGAATACATTTTTGGGCTTCTCTGGTGGCACAGTGGTCGAGAATCTGCCTGCCAATGCAGGGGGTTCAATCCCTGGTCCGGGAAGATCCCACATGCCGTGGAGCAACTAAGTCCGTGCATCACAACTACTGAGCCTGTGCTCTACAGCCCGTGAACCACAACTACCGAGACTGTGTGCTGCAACTACTGAAGCCTGCGCGCCTAGAGCCTGTGCTCCACGAGAGAAGCCACCGCAATGAGGAGCCTGCACACCTCAACAAAGAGTAGCCCCCGCTCGCCAAAACTAGAGAAAGCCCAGCAACGAAGACGCGCAGCAACGAAGACCCAACACAGCCAAAAATAAATAAATAAATTTATTAAAAAAAACCATAGAATACATAATTTTAGGGTATATACATAAACATTTATAAACACTGATAGTAAGGCAGCCCTCGACAAAATTCAAAAGGTTAAAATTACACAGAGAATATCCTATGATTACAGTGCAAATAAGGTAGAAATAAGTAATAAAAAGATAACTAGAAAACTATTATGTATTTGGGAAGTTATAAAACAAACCTCTAAATAGCCCATAGGTCAATGAAGTCACATTGGAAATTAGAAAATATTTAAACAGAATAAAAATTAAAATGCTATATATCAAAACCTGTGGAATAAGCTAAAGCCATGCTTAGAGGCCATTTTATAGCTCTATTATGAGTACTAAAAAAGGAAGCAGAAAATCAAAGAGCTACCAATAACTGGTTTCAATAATACAGAAGATAGAGGAGTATGTTCCAGCTCAAAGATGTTCCTCTTACTTAGTGTCTACTGTTTAGATACAAAGAAAAAAATCTCACCTAGTAATGAAGTAGACAGAAAGGGAAAGACTGAATATAATTTTAAAATGACAAATGTCTGGTTGGGGTGTTGGGATGAGGAAGATATTTTATATTCCAAGATTCCTACAGAGGTAAGACCAAGGAAAAGGAGATCAACCATAAAAGTAACACAGTGAACCAAAGCCACAAGAGCATATCTATAAACTGGTTTGGTAATGATACTTACAACGTACTGAGTAATCATCATCCTTACTAGACCCTAAATGGCAAGCATTATTATTATCATCCCTACCTTACTGATGAGGAACTGAGGCAATTAGACTAAGCAACTTGCCCTAGACCTCACACTCACGTAAGCAGTGGAGTTGAAATTCAAACCCAGGTTCACCTGATTTCAGTACTCTGCTATACTCTACTTTATGCCAGGAACTCTGCTAGAAAAGATGAAAACAGATGGGTCCTACCATCAAGGAGCTCAGTCTAATAGTGGAGAGAACACAAAGAGTTATAAGCATATAGATCTGCTTTCTAAGTCATGAAGAAAACTTAGATCTTCATATAGGAATCCTCTCAACCTAGCTATCTGATGGGAATAATGATGATGATGATTGAAACTAACAACTGAGTGCTCACTATATTTACCAAATAGGTATACTACAGCAAATATATCCTTCTACATGCTTTTTATATAGATTATCTAATTTGAGTAAGGGCTACTACAAATTCAAGAATAGTGAGTAAAATAAGAATGATAAATGTAATGAAGGCTGTAGTAGGACTAATGCTTATTAGGGCTAGGGTTGCTCCTCTAATTAAATGAATTAATAGGTAGATGTTATTATTTTAACCGATTTACAGATTAGGAAACCAACACCCAGAGAAGTTATAAAGGTTGCCCATGGTCACATAGCTAGGAAGCAGGGGTATTGAAATCTGAAACCTAGGCTGCCTGACTATAAATCTGTTGTTCTTTCCTACGAAGTTGTTTCCGGATATTAAGTTGGGAGTTCATAACACCCGGTACTTACTATTTTGTTTAAAACAAAGAAAACATAAAGGAAAAGGTTTTCTTCCAATAGGAATTCTTAATTTCTTAAAACTTCTCCACTGTCTTTCAGCTCATCTGCCCTTTTTCCTTTCCTGACCCCAGCCAGGATTTAACAGCTGACTTTTCATCAGCAACCTCAATTCACTTACCCCATCATCTTCCAGCCTACCAGGTCTGGCAAAATTCCCTATTTTCCAAACCCATTTCCTATACCTGAACTTCTGAGCTCTGTTGGAGTTCACCTATCCATGAAGACTAGTGTCAAAGTTTTATTTGGAGGCTGGGAAGGCTAATGACTTAAATACAGACACAGATTATGAAAGTGCATAGTTTCCTAAAGACTATGTATACATGTAAAGGGAAAGAGATGTATTAAGAAGAGGTAGAATGTAATAAAAAATGTTAAGCTAGGTATTTACAAATTGATTCCTGCAATAGAGAACTACTGTAGGTTTCTGAGAAGGGCAGTGACACAAGATCAACACTGTATGTCTCACACAGGCTTAACCCAGCAAAGTGTATATTTCACCGACTCGAAGTACCCTATAGGTCCAGGCAACTCTTTGGGGCAACTGTTTCACATGCAGAGACTCAGATATCCAGGCTGCTTTGGTCTCTTGGCTCTGCCATCTTAACATGGGGCCACTTAAGTAATAGCAGCAGGAGAAAAAACGGCTGGAAGAGATTGCTAAACATTGCCAGCAATCACAGAAATAAAAATTAATACAAATAACTTTTTTCCCCATCAGACTGGCAAAAAGATAATTTCATAATACAAAATATGGGCAAGGCAATGGAGGAAAACAATACTTTTATAAATTGCTAAAGGGAGTTATGAACTGATACAGCTACTCTGGACAGTGATTTGGGGAGTAGCCACTCTGAGGGAGCAAATGTAAGATTTATTACATTTAAAATGTATAAACCTTATGACTCAACAACTCCTCTTTGGGCACCTACCCTAAAGAAGCATACAGGTGTACAAGGGGGAATGTACAAGGACATTCATTATAATGTTTGTAATAGTTTAAAAGATAAACAACTATCGCAGGGAGAACAGCTAAATTGTTATATAGCTCATTATGGAATACAATGCAACAGTTCAAGGTATAAAACAGATCTGTATGTTCAAACCTGGATAGTTCTCTCAGATTAACTGACTGAAAAACCAAGTTTCGTGATAAATGTGAAAGATGTGACTCATTTTTTAAAAAAACATAAAAATAATACCACGTATTTTCTGGGTATATACTTATCTAGGTTTGGGGGAAAAAACTTGGAGGAACATACACTAGATAACCAACAGTATCACTCTATAGTGAACGTAAAAGATCAGGGCTGGTGGTCCAAAAGGAATTTTAACTTTATTTGCAATATCTAGCTGAGATGTTATACTTCCGTATGGAGAAAGAATTCCCCTATTACTTCTAAAAATAAACTATTTGAAAAATTTCAGAACTGAAAACAAATATATACACATGTATGTGAGGGCAATTTTCTTCCTTCCCATTTAAAAGTGTCCACAAACACTGGAATGTACTGAAATTCTGTACCTCTTAGCAACTAGGGGTTGCTATACACACAGTATACATTCTGACTTTTTATAATGTTGAAAATATTAAGATCCAAAGATGAGTTTTATTAGAATGCCTTGTGAGAACATGACAAATACTGATACACTTGATTTAAACTAGAGCCAACAATGAACATTTACCTCATAAGCACTGGAAACAGAGTAGAAACTGATATAAAATTAGATTAACAACAAAAACTCCCAACACAAGGAAGCTGAGAAATGAATGGGAAGTGAAAAAGGAGTGCGTTTTCACTTCACTCCTTTGAATGCAGCACTCACACTCTTTATATTCCCATTGTATATTATATACATAAACATAAATATATTGTTATATAATTTATATTTCACTTTTACTACCTAATGAAAGCCTACCATAGTGATGCCTACCCCACATACAACACCTGCTCATTAAGAACAACTGAGTGGGGGACTTCCCTGGTGGCACAGTGGTTAAGAATCTGCCTGCCAATGCAGGGGACACGGGTTCCAGCCCTGGTCCGGGAAGATCCCACATGCCGTGAAGTAACTAAGCCCACGTGCCACAACTACTAAGCCTGAGCTCTAAAGCCCGCTAGCCACATCTACTGAGCCTGTGTGCCACAAATACTGAAGCCCGTGCGCCTAGATTCTGTGCTCCACAACAAGAGAAGCCATCACGATGAGAAGCCCGCACACCACAATGAAGAGTAGCCCCGCTCGCTGCACTAGAGAAAGCCCATGCACAGCAGCAAAGACCCAACGTAGCTAAAAATAAATAAATTTATTCAAAAAAAAAAGAAAAACTGAGTGAATATTTGACTTCTGAACACTGTCACTCAGAGGGTTTCCACGGATATCTGAACAGATGAAGTCTTAGCACAGATACATTCAGTATTTCAGGGTGAGTAGCATTTCCTGAACTGTATATGCTGGAATACTGTTTCAGAAGACAAAACTCGTGGATATATTGGGGGGAGGGGGTTGATGGCTGAATAAATTAGCAAATAATGCTATAACATATGCCCCTTTAACTCTTTACAACAAGCATAAGCATATTTATGGAGGGTCCAAGAAGTCCCACAAAAAAGAAATCTGTTTCACCCAGCATTTTCAAAACTTCTTTTTCCCCCAATATTCTTATTAACACCCTGTCAATGTAAGAAATAATGCTTTGGGACAATCCCATCCATCTATCCAAGAAACATTTATAGGACAATTAGTTTGGGGGGGAGCAGTGGCAGAGATCTCCTTCAATCTAAATTGGCATGAATGCAGGCATGTATAGCATAAGTGTAATATTGCACAAATGTTCAAGATTCTAATTCATATTTAAAAACTGAGTCTTCAAGAATAACCTGCCAAAACTAAGAATGATAGTAGGGAAATTTATCCTTTAATAAGTTTGCTATCTGAAACTTTTTGCCCCTTATAATTCATACCCAAGCATTATTTCATTTAAATGAAGGTTATTCAAAGGGCTCTAAAGTATGAAATAATATCTTTATTAATCCTAAAAATAATGTTTAAAAACTACACAATTCCCCGACAGAACAACATTCCTCAAAGTTCACTATTAAATTCCAAACTGCATTGTTAGAACTTTCTTTTTAAAGCGTAGCTACCTGATACAGAGGAACTGTGCCTATCCAGAAGTCACTTATCCATTAACCTTAAAACTATCAAAGAATAAAGATGATTCTTGGGCACATTACATAGTCTGTAAGTTCCTGTATGCTACTCACAGTAAGACATTTCAGAAACACATACTCATTAACTATATATAGAAATAAATTTCTAACAAGCTTGGTGGTCTAATTTCCCAGTTACTCAATAAAGAGCACTTAGTGTATACCTGGTGCTAGTCATAATAGTGATAGATATCATGGGTTTGGGGAGATTTTAAAAAACAATTAAATAATTCAAAAAGATACATGTACCACAATGTTCATTGCAGCACTACTTACAGTGACCAGGACACGGAAGCAACCTAAATGTCCATCAACAGATGAATGGATAAAGAAGATGTGGCACATATATACAACGGAATATTAGCCAGAAAAAGAAACGAAATTGAGTTATTTGTAGTGAGGTGGATGGACCTAGAGTCTGTCATACAGAGTAAAGTAAGAAAGAGGAAAACAAATACCGTATGCTAACGCACATATATGGAATCTAAAAAACCGTACTGATGAAGCTAGTGGCAGGGCAGGAATAAAGACGCAGACGTAGAGAATGGGCTCGAGGACGCGGAGGGGTAAGGGGAAGCTGGGATAAAGTGAGAGTGTAGCAGTGACATATGTACACTACCAAATGTAAAACGATGGGAAGTGGGAAGCTGCTGCATAGCACAGGGAGATCAGCTTGATGCTTTGTGATGACCTAGAAGGGTGGGATAGGGAGGGAGGGAGGGATGCTCAAGAGGGAGGGCATATGGGGATATATGTATACATATAACTGATTCACTTGGTTGTACAGCAGAAACTAACACCACATTATAAAGCAATTATACTCCAATAAAGATATTTAAAAAATTAGAATAAGTAACAAATAAAATAACAAATGCAACTTAGAAAGATCTCATTCTCATTAGGGGTAGAGAGCAGACTAAATGTACGGAAGAGTCCTGACAAAGACCCAGAATCACAATGTCCAATGTGGTAGCCCTAAGTCACACATGGCTACTGAGCACTTGAAGTGTGGCTAGTCAAATTGAGACATGCTGTAAGTATACAATGCAAATTTGAATTCAGTAAAAACAAACAAAAAAAAGGAAAGATCTCACTAATAATTACTCTATTTTTATTACATATTTTAAAACTCTACTGGATATATTATTACATTAAATTCACCTTATAAAGTGCTTTTTAAAAAATAAGGCTACCAGAAGGTTTAAAATTACATATGTAATTCACATTTTATTTCTGTTGAACAATATTAGGCCAGAGACTTGAATGAGCATGATGCATTCAGGAAACAGTAAGCAAACCAGTGTAGCTCAGGTAGAGATGTATACTACAGGAAGACACAAGAGATGAAGGGCCAGACATAGCATTTTGGGATGCTTAGATTCCCTGTCTTAGAAAAGACCTACTAAAGAGTTTTAAGCAAGAAAATGACTATGAGAATATACCTTTAGAACACATTACTCTGGAAGCATAGAAGATGAAATGGAAGAAAATCATACATATGGGAGACAGGAAACATTCGTCAAGGCACAAGAAGATAGAGGCCTTATGAAATTAAAAGCAAGCCACCAGAATTATAAAGTACTTTCTAGGGCTAGACAGAGTGTCATATCAAAGAAGTGTCAGCTGACAGTGAGAGAGAGGGTTAAAAATAGATCCTAAGGCTCCCAAAGCAGTCTGGAGCCTGTTTAATGGAAACAGTCTAAATTTCCCAAAAGCCCTAAAGGAAACAGCTATAACTAATCATAGCAGCCTTGCATATATACAGCAGCACTGTGCCTGAGGCATGTGAAATTGCATTCCTAACTCATTATTTTTCCTGAAAGATGAGGATGGGGGGGGCACTGTTAAATAACTCAATAAATATTAGAGTTTTTTTTTTTAACTCTAAGACACATGTTTCTCCCCACTTTTTAACATTTTTAAAACCACAGAGCAGTGTTCAATCAATATTTGCACTTAACAGTGGGTTTGTTGAAAGTGCAAATAGAATTCTTGAGAAAACAGGAAATCAGTTTAAGAATGCCTGACAAGTTTGAGGACACACAAGGAAACCAGAGTAGTTGGAGTAGTGTAACAAGGAGGAGTGTAGGGAAAGATGAGGGGAAGAGAGATCACATACTGTCTGGCAAGTCATGGTTGACTTTTACTCTGAAGAAAGAATGTCAAGGAGGAGGAAGTGATCAACTGTGTCAAATGCTGCAGATAGGTAAAGCTAGGGAAGAGTCAAGAAATAACCTATAGATTTAGCTGTGTATAAAAGTGAGAATGGAAGCACTTCCTAGACCAGTGACTGTAGGAGCTACCTAAGGAAGATGGAAGCCAAAGTAGTAATGCCTCCACCATCTAGTAGACAGTCACTTGGGGCAAGCAACTGTAACAGACCGGACGATGAGCTCTCAAATAAGAATCGATCAAGAAAAGTCAAACCCCTGAAAGAAAACAACAAAAAAACTCAACTAAGAAAAATCTGAACTTGAAGAAAGAGCTGATAAAGACAATCAGGAAAAAAGAATAGCATCCACAAAATGAAAACAAGTTATTAAACAAGGGTGGTGGTAAAAAAGCATCAATTAAGAGATTTCAGGTATCAATAACATAATAATTAAATTTAGAAATTTAAAAGGTAAATAGCAGGACAGAAATTAGTCACAAGTGGAGAATTAGTTAATAAGCTAGAATATCAAACTGGGAAGGCACAGAGTGAGAATAAAGTATGAAACAAATGTTGAGAGACATTATGGATAGATCTAGAGTTCCAACATATGGAGTGACAAGAGAAAAAAAGAGCTGCAGTTTTCAAAAACTAATACATTTCCCACAAGTGAAGACAAATGGGAATCTTCAGCTTCAGAAAGACTTTCAAGTGCCAAAAAGGGGAAAGAAAACAAAACAAAATATTAGATAATCCATGGTAAAACTTTATGGTATCAAGGATAAAAAATAAAACAAAACAAATAATGCTAAAGGGAAAAAGACTTGAGATTTATTATTTTATATACAAATAAGCAAATATTTGAAGGGTAAATATAAAGGAAAGCATTTTGAACATTGTTGCTAGAACTATTTATTTGATCAAGAAAATAAATCAACTCAGAAGTACTGAATCTGAGTAGCAGAATGGGAAAAATACATGAATAAAAATGAGTAAAAAGTATTAGAAAACCAAAACTAGCAAGTAGGAAAACTTAATCACAAGTTTAATGTGTTTAATCACAATCCAGTTAATATTCCATCAATAATAAACAATAACATGAGAGTTGGGGTGGGTGGGTGGGGCGATAGGAGAGATGTACTCTATCATAAACACTTAATTTACATAGTAAAGTACCACTCACGAAATCCTGTTCAGATAGTATTTGTTATCATTTAATGAAACATTACAATCTAATCTTTACAATGCTCTTTGCCTCTTCTATACTTGTTAAATCTTACATTGAAAGTTGGATACCAGTACCCCAAAAGGCTATTTTTTTGTAGGTATTCTGAAGAATAACCCCTATATCTCATTCTTTTGTTTGAATCTTTTTCACCTGGTCTCATCCATTTCCCTTCCATGTGTCATTTTAAACCTCAGTGCCAAGCCTCAGCAATGCATGTGCCCCACAGGTGGCATTTGCACTAAAGAGACCATCCATGCCTTACCAGGTAATAGTACAAATGAACTGTGTACCTAGGCATCTTTCCATCTCTTTACATTTCAATCAGCTCTTTGCCAAATGGACAGTGAATTTAAATGTCCTTCCAGAAGCTGCCTTTAAGAGAGATATCCAACGAGCTATCTTTCAGATAAAACATTATACCATGATGCTACCACACTATTTCTTCCTTAGTCACCATCAATAGGACAACCTTTAAACAAAGACATGATTTCAGATCATCCTAAGAGATGCTTCTATTGTGCCTGTCTCTAATTCAACACAACCATAAAGCAATCTTAACACAGTCATTGTTACAATTAAAGTGTTCACTAAATGTTGTATAACACAGACTATAAATTAGACTAACATAGCCAAATACATCAACCCTTTAAGGAAATGAGGAAATACAATACATTCAAGTTAGAGTATGATCACAGAGAAGTACAGAAATAGGCATAAACAAATGATGATTCAGTCTGAAAACAATATACTTCAAATGTTTTGCATTTTAAGTCTACAGATTAATTAAGAAAGTATTTTTCAAATCCTCTTAGAGGTATATTAGAATATTTTAGAGATTCCTTTAAGTTGAAAAACAAAATGGCCATGAGAATGAGTTTAGACTGTTTTGTAGCTCTTATTTTTTAAAAGTTTGGAAAATATAATAGTACAATACAGCTCATTTACAATTCACAACAGGTAGAATTTAAATGTAATAGGTAGATTATATCAATCTCAAAGAAAATAATTACTTACTTTGGAGGCCCATGGCTGAAGACAGTTGGCATAACAGCGAACAAGAAAAGCCATTTCCTGAGCTGCAAAGGATAGTTTCCTTTTCAAAACAGAGCCACACCGATGAGTATGTTGACAAAATTCTTTTAACTTTCTTTCTTATAAATCATATACCATTTGCAGTGTAAATTGCAGTGTAAAGACAGCTTCTCCAAATCCCTTTCAAACTGATATCAGGAGCTTTCAATAGCTTAGAATTTAGCTTCTAAATAACTGGAATACTTTTCAACAAAATGTTCACTTTTAACAAGCAAATCACAGTAAATCAAGATGTTTAGATTTCTGGCTCAAAACATACAGACACATCCTTCCTCAGGCACCTGGCACAGGCATGCACAGTGGTAACTGAACAGTTAATACTGTATAAATCAAAGCAAATAAGGCAACATGCACCAAATCCGTGTTGCTTGATTCTGAGAAATCTTTCCAAAGACAGCTTTGTCTTTTCTTCAACTTATTTCATTCTGTAGAGTAAGCACTGCAGTAATTCTTCTGCATCAGAAGCAAACCAGAACACTGTATCCTTAAGATGAAAGTTTCTTCTTTATATTGTTAACCACCAGAGGTTTAAAAAAAAAAAAAAAATCAACCACTGAGCAAGTGGTAGTTAGAAGATATATGCTCTAACAGGTTTGTCCTGTAGAATGCTTGAGAATCTCCAAAATTAAAAATTTCTCTTTTCACATGCACTATTTACGGCTCTGCAGCATTGCTCCTTGTTCTAATGCATCAGTAAGATAGTACTGTGGCTCTAAGTCTGGCTTTCTGGTTGAAAATTTATATATGATATGGTACAAAAACACTACATCTTCTGCTAAAGCAAGACTGTATGCTAGTGTTTTAATTCCTACTGTCCTTGCCTGTTTCACAGCAGCTCCCTAAGGAGAAGCTCCTATTGATTCTATGCTCTGCAGTAAGATGAAATATCTAATAAGAAGGAAAGAGAGTGGGAGGAGAATAGAGCTAAAAGGATGACATCACCTGTATAGAAAGCCTTCAGAAACTGCATTAGATCAATTGGCTACTGTATCTGCAGATGTAACCCAAAGAGCAATTTATTGAAAACACACACACACCCTTCCCGTGAAACGTGTTAGCAAGCTAAATTCTGTAAGAAAAAAACTGGCTAAAGCATCTCTCTGTTTCAGTCTTAAAAATCCATTTTGATTTTTAATTCTGTGCATTGATACACAGCTTTATTTGGGAAGCCATATTACTATTCAAATTTAACACAGTATTGTCCTCCCAAGGGAAAATAATTAGCTCTGGTAAGATACTCTTGCATTGCAAATACAGAAGGCAGCCTAGTTCTCAGATGTCACATATGTATTCTGCTTGCAAAACTTCCTATTTATCAAATAATGTTCTGAAAGGTATAACCTTCAAGACCACTCTAAATTAACATTAAAAATATCAAAACTGGTACTAAGATTTGTATGTAAATAGTACATTTAAATGGAAACAATTTCATTTCCCAAAAGAAAAGCTGGAAAAAAAAAAAAATCACAGGCACAAGAGCTGACGTGCGGCATTCACCAACCCCTCTGAGGAAGAATAATCTATGCAATATGGTACTTTCCTACAGCCCAATGCTAAATTCCTAGAAAGAGACCAGAAGCAAGTAAAACTCAGAAGGAATCAGAAAAGAAAATGATTCAACCTGCTTCCAAATTGAGCTTGGACTAAAAGGAAATATTTTTCTATAAAAATTACAGGAAAAATTTAATTCTTGCCACACCTCCTCCAATCTGAAAACACAATTCCTCTAGTACCCACCCTATTCTTCAAGATTCTGCCACAAGGCATCTAGTGCAGATACTACCACAAAGAGTTTGCACTAAAGGTTGCAATGGTGCCCCTCAATGGCCAAAGTAAGACACAGTTTCCAATGGTAAAATACAGTTAATACCCCTCCAGGCAGCAAAATTATGAGAATAACATCAATGAATAAATCAAAGTAACTGAATTATCTTGCTTTATTTACCTACCACCATTTTGAGGGAAGAGGTGTGCAACATAAGAGAAATTATTACCTGAGAGACAGGTGTTATTACAAAGGACTTTACTGTCAAGAGATGAACACCTTGTTACTAGCCAAAAACAAACAAATAAGCAAACAAACAAAGAGTTCTTCAATACACCTGAGCAAACTATAAGTCACTTTCTGAACAACACTATGCTGCCAATCTGAACTATGCTGCTACTTATAAGACTAGAACTGACTTTAGTAAAACTAGGTTTTATTCTGAATAAAGACAAGTCATACTTTCACAATAAGTGACCATTTATGAATATGGATTTCCATAAAACTTACGAATTATCTGTTTCCTGAAAAAATTTCAAAGGAACACACAAAATTTACATTTAAATATAAAACTAAATCTAAGAAATAAACATGACCCTAGTTTTCTAACCCTAAAACATGGAAATTATGTACAGGTTGATTTTCAATCACCAATGTATTTTTTCAACTCAATTAATTTAAATAACATATGAGTTGGAATTTCAACAAAATGTTAAGTATTTAAGAATAAATTAACTAAAATCTAATTTTAACACTCATTTTTAAAAACAGAAAAATGATAGTAGGCACCTTGTATGTAAATGAAGCCAAACATTTCCTAAAGATAAATTTCTAAAAGATATCCTGTATGTAAACATTACATGACTGAAAAACATTTCAGTTTCAACGCAAGACAGTAATTATATTCATGTACAGAACCAACAGGATAAATTACAACCAAATCAAAAAGCAAAACCCTAAAGGGCACCTTTCCTCCTTTTTATAAATCACGCTGATAGCACACAAAGGACTTCAAGCTGAGCAAGGGAGACAGCCATCTCTTAACTACTTTAAAAAACACTCTGCCCTGTGTATGAAATGCAATCCACTAATACCATATGTTAGAACAACTGTAGTAAACACCAGCTCAATAAAGGAGCAACTCTCTTTTCCTTTAGTTTGGCCTGGAAGTGAAGATGACATCATCCTTTTCCTTGTTCTACCAATCATCTCATAGTATCTGCCATTCTAGGGAACTGTACGGTGAGCCTGGCATGAAAAATCTCCCTGTGCAACAATATCATGAAAGAAACAAACAGGCCAAATTTTATATTCAGCATGTGAACCCACCACCACTTTGATGATACACTATACCACACTGTTTCTTCAGTAAGAATGACTTACTCTCAATTACTGAAAACTATAAACATCTTTAGAAAAGTCAGTAATTTATCAAATAACTAAAATATATGATTAGGTGAATAAATGAATTTTCACTTCTATTGCTTTAAAAATTTTATCATGATCTCATTCCATTACCTCACCAATTCAAATGAAGTAACTGCAGAAAGGGAGAATGCCCTGATCTACACATTGTCTAGGAATCATAACCACAGGATAACCATTTAAGAATACATTTCCCCTGCATATGAAATGCCATGATGCTAAGCCACACTGATGAAATCTTTAGCTTTAAAAAGGTCTTTCAAACTACTACCAAATAAAGCAATCAATGTATTCATTTGCAAAACTTCAAACCATTATAAAATAGTCTTATAAAAATGTAAATGCTATATAGTTAATAATTAAATTATTTATATATTCATAATATAAATATAAATAATTTTATATATTCATAATATAAATTTTATATATTCATATTATAAATTATTTTATGTATTCATATTTTATGAACACATGATAAACTGTATAAACTAATATAAAATACATTAACTATATAAACTATTTCTAAACAAAAATACGAAGCAGAACATTTGAAATCATATTGTATAGAAAGCCAAATATGAGGCTCTAATAGTTACTAACCTATAAATATACCTTTTATGTCAATAGGTAACAACACTGAAAAGGAGAAAAAAGGTAATCATGGATAAAGGTAAGTTAACAAAGAATTTACACTCTAGACGTTATGAAAAACAAAAAACCAACATTAACAAAAACCAGGTTTATAGTAATCTCAGGCACAGTCATACACTTTATTCCCCATCTGCACAGTGAAATATTATAATCACAATGTAGAGAAGCCAAACTCAAAAGGAGGTGAGACCAAAGAAAAATTATGTAGTTTTACAAAATATATAAATAATAAAACAAACAGGCCACTCATTTCTGTGTTTTAGCTGTAAGCATTTGGCCTTTAAAATATAAACTGTTAAATGTACTGATTTATATAGTAAAAACACTTTAATCCTTTTGGAAAATGAATGAATAAATGACACTACCATAATATCTGAGGTAACATACAAGCCCTTTTAAAGGATCACAGTAAGCTTTCCTACTCCCTGCCCCCCTCCTGCCCCTTGCTTAACTTGAACATCTGAAATGAATCTCTGTAGTTACCAGACATGGTTAACTCTAATTACTGGTGCCCCTCAGGAATTCCTGCTTTCAAACTGCATCCTATCTATTTCTCAGACTTTCTGAAGAAAGCCAGACTACCAACACTCTCTTCCTATTCTGTAAGAAACAGTGTGCTTCAGCACACTGTCATCTATGTCCACTAAATGATCAGCACCACGCTGTTGAAAACCTTATCAGAGCCACCAGTGGGCCACATATGCACTATGAAATATGATCCTTCCTTAGGGAGTGATGGAGGAAGAAAAAGCAAAGAGAAAGAGGGAAGCCTTCATCATCAACTAAGGTGATGTAAGCTTCTATAATTAGAATCAGTGAAACCGAAGCAACAATAAAAAGGCACCACCATGCTTCTACTTTCCACTACACAGTGCAATTGTAGCAAGCATTTTTCACTCACACACAAAAAAATACACTTTGCATATATAGTCAAGTATGCTACATACTATATGCAAAGTTAATGTAGTTTTAATATAACGTATTATTTTCTACAAAAAAACAAGATTTGCCCAATAATTAAAATAAATACCTGTATCTATATATAAACATGACTGAAAAAAGAAACCTCACTAAAAAAATTAAACAATTGAGAATACTGTCTCCATCTGTAAATTCCTGGATTATATTAGAGATTACCTTTGTATCCCTTCTCTGATTTTAAATACTGCATTTACTAGTACTATAAAAGCTAAATGCCTAGTTACTGAACAGGTAACAAATCAAATTAAAAGGCAGTAACAATCAGCATTAATCTGTTTGAAATGTTTGAGTAGTTATTCCCCTTCCATCTGGAATGCTCTCAAAAATCACTGTCTTAGGCCACTGGTATATACATTAGTATCAGAGTCGTTTCAAACGATCTTCAAAAGAGCTTTCTGTAAAATGTTTCACGTATGATAAAAATCTTTCCTATTCTGGTTCCCTGGGCAGATCCATATGAATCAGTGTCACCTTTAAGCGAGGGAGAATCGTCCCAGACAACCAGAGGGCATGCCCCTGCCCTCTTCCCAACACCCCTGAAGCTCACACAGAGTGAATGATAAAAACAATTTTTGAAGATGACTACTTAGAAGTTAGCAGTACTTATGTAGAGCATTAAAAATAATTTTCATACGTTATGAAAAATAATTTTCACACCCTAGGGATCAATCTTAAGGGAAAAAATCAAAGTCACATACAGATATATTCATACAAGTTGTAATAGGAGATAAACTGGAAACTGCATGAGAATACTTTGTTATAATATTAATATTAAAAATAATGTTCAGGGAAAAATTTAATTGCATGAGAAGTAGAAAGGCAGGATAAATAAATATTCAGCATTATCTAAATTAAAAAAGATCTCAATGATTTAATCGAGATACATGCATTTAAAAATCATTAGCCACACTAGCTATCTCTGGTTTTGAGGATTACAGCATTTCCTTCTTAATATTCTTCTATATTTTTCTACATTACTATAAGGAACATTTTTTTTCACACACAAAAATTTTTTTAATCTGCTCTAGGCAGGCATTTGTCCTACTTAGATTGTTTACAGTTACACCCCTCTGCTTTTTCTCTGTCCATTTGCAGACTCATGACCCTGTAACTAGGTACAAGAACCTTCTATTGAGAATTCTAAATTATTTCCCAGAAGACAAATGAGAAGAATTCTCCCAAGAGACGCTAGACACACATGAATAAAAGGAGAAAAGTTCTCTTCTGATTTTAAGGTATAAAGCACAATAAAGAACATATCTGTCCAGAGCACTATGGCTTGTAAATAGGGTGAGAGAACAAACAACACTGAAAAGCTGCAGATTCTCAGAGGCTGGGCTCCAAATTTCTCAGTAGCAGTCTGATCAACACTCACTGTCTTATACACAAATAAGATTGGCCAAGCTTCCAGATACACAATCTTCTTTACTTTAGAAGTAATAGAAGATTGTGTACTCACTCATCCTTTCATTCTACAAGTATTTATCAGACACAAAATATAATTTAAAATAATAAGGATCCATCAAGTGCACAAATAAACTTCACACTGTTGACGGTTTATCAATCAGTGACTGTGACTTTAGCAGTCCAAACTTGAAATTCTGATAATATATGCAACAAGAGTGTGCACACCTCCTCCATTTTGACTTGAATAAATGTTTAAATTATTTGCTTACTGGTGGTCTGCTATTGTCTGAAGGTTTGTGTCGCCCCCCACCCCCAAAATCCCTATGTTAAAATCTAATCTGCAAAATGATGGTATTAGGAGGTGGGGCCTTTAGGAGGTGATTAGGTCATGAGGGCTCTGGAACTGGGATTAATGCCCATATAAAAAATGCCCCAGAGAGCTTCCTAGCCCTGTTCTACCATGTGGACACAGCAGGGGTTGGCAGTCCACAGTTAAAAGGGACTTGGTAGCTAGTTCAATTCCCCCACATGATGCAGGGACTGAGGGTCTTAAATATTCCTTAACATTGCAAATTAGCGCTTGAAATAGAAAAGGAACACGTATCATCCGATTCCTAGTTTAATGTCTACTCTATCACATCAAACTGAGGAATTTGGCTCTTATAAACCTGCCCATATCAAGGATTTAACTTATTTGCACCTAGTTTCTTTGGAAGTTCAAATGGGTTGTCCTGAGACAAATGTTGAGATGCTGCTATGAAGGTCTGTGTTCCTGGAAAATTCGTATGTTGAAATTCTAATCCCCAAGGTGATGGTATTAGAAGGTGGGGCCTATGGAAGGTGATCAGGTCATAGGAAGGAACTCTCATGACTGGGATTAGTGCCCTTATAAAAGAGGCTCCACAGAGCTCCCTAGTCCTTTCCACCATGTGAGCAGACAGCAAGAGGTAAGCAGTCTACAATCCAGAAGAGGGCCTTTACCAGGACCTGAGGCATGCTGGCTGCTGGTACCATGATCTTGGCCTTCTAGCCTACAGAACTGTGAGAAATAAAAGTTCTGTTGTTTATAAGCCACTTGGTCTGTGGTACTTTGTTAGAGCAGCCTGAACGGACTAAGACACGACCCATGAGGTGATCTCAGCAACCACACTTGAATTCTTACTCAGCTGTACGGACAAACGTCTTAATCTCTCTCTGTACGCACTAAATCCAAACAAAACATGGAGCGCTGGAGGAGAGCAGGGAACATAAGGCACAATCACAGAAGAAGCAAAGAGAAAGAGATGCTTGTTGCATTAGTAATTTGTGAGCCTAAAATCAAACATTAGATTGTAGAGTGTCACACCATGCTCACCACCTGCCATACTATGCCAGAACAATGAACTGTGTAGGAAGAATACATGTAAAGAAGGGTGAGCAAAAGGAAGCCCTCCAAATTTAAAATCATGACCCATGATGCTGCCATGGAAATCCCTCTTTCCAGGTGTCCCTTGGGAAGAGTTGGCTGGCTTCACTTTTGTGCAGGTGCTATGATGGAGAAAAAGAGGAAGAAGGGTAGTAGATTATCCTGTGCTTGAGAATGCAAAAAGCACCATAGGTGACATAAGGAACAAGAAAAAAATAAAATAAAATTTAGTCTGAGGAATGTGGGATCTAATTAAGAGCCAATAACAGCACATCAAACACCCAGACTGTTCGTTGTTCAAAAATATAGCAGAAGGGGCTTCCCTGGTGGCACAGTGGTTGAGAATCTGCCTGCCAATGCAGGGGACACAGGTTCGAGCCCTGGTCTGGGAAGATCCCACATGCCGCGGAGCAACTGGGCCCGTGAGCCACAACTACTGAGCCTGCGCGTCTGGAGCCTGTGCTCTGCAACAAGAGAGGCCGCGACAGTGAGAGGCCCACGCGCCGCAATGAAGAGTGGCCCCCACACCGCGATGAAGAGTGGCCTCCGCTTGCCACTAGAGAAAGCCCTCGCACAGAAACGAAGACCCAACACAGCCATAAATAAGTAAATAAATAAATAAATAAATTTATTAAAAAATATATATATATAGCAGAAGAAGAAAGGAGATATCAATGAGAAGAACTATAACTTCATAACTGAAGTACCTAAACACCAACAATATTTTTTAAACCTTTAAAGAATGTCCAGATTTAGATTTGGATCAATAATGTTTCCATAAAATGACCAAGGATGAATGTTGTCTGATAATCTAGAGATGCATTTCAAGTTAAATAAAGGCATACTTGTTGCCTGACCTTTGTGAAACCAAAACACTTCCCCCTTACTGGTCCCTGGCTTATTTTTACCATTTAACCTTACGCATATACCAATATTAAAAATTCAACTCACTACATATGAAAAATGTTCACCACTGTAGGCTATTTAAAACACAAATCAACTTTCTATAAAAAATACAGACATTTAAGAAATTCTTAAGTAAATTGCTAATTTTGTTTTCTGCTATCTTCAGAACAGAGCATGATTATATGAGCACACTGCATGTAAGTATGTGTAACATCTTATGGGATCAATGAGAAGAGCACTCTACAAACAGTGTTAGGGGAGGCTTCTCCAAAGAGTTCATGGATGAATGGACTCTTAGGAGTTGAGCTGGACTTTGTCAGGAGGACATGGCAGGAGACCATTCTGGATAAAAGGAGCAAATAGCAAGTTAAGATTCAAATTGAATCATCAAAGGACAGAATTATATTAGGTAAAGAAGACTGCAAGAACCTTCCAGGGAGAGAGAAAAACCAAAGGAAGGGACAACCAACAAAACTATGGGGCCAGAAGGGTGAACAGGTAGACTGGGGCCAGATGACAAAGGGATTTATGTATCATATAATCTCAATACTTTAAAAACTAAACATTTCTGAGCTGTATTTCTAAGATACATAATTTATTTATAAATTAATACATGTACTACCAGCAAAAGTATTTTGTGTTCATTATGAAATACACACAAAAATCCACAGAAACTTAAAAAGATAACAGTACATATAAATTCTACTATTTTCTTCCCATGCCCTGTGGACTGTTTGCAAACTACATTTTAAGACACCTGAGCTAAACTACTGACTTTGCTAATTACTAAAAGAAAGAAGGTCTTGAAGGCAATAATTCCAAAACCAGTCATCAGTTTCTGGCAGACATCTCCTGTCATCATTTAACTGGCTTCTAGTCACTTATTGTTATACATAGTAAAGCAACTCATTCAGTGACTTTCATATTCATTTTATAACCACTCTACCTTGTAGGGTTGAACAAAGAAACTGCTTTGTTTAAAGTGAGCCATTGTGAGTATAGGCTACAAGAAAACTGGAAAGGGCATAGTTGGCTGATTGTTGCCTGCTTGACTTTATCATTCTTACCTTTATTCTCCCTTTGTCCGATTCTTTAGCTTACATTTTTCAATTATCTTAACATATACACATATTGTGGTAAACACATTTTAATAACCAGAAATAGATAAATAATAAAATTATTTTGTTAGCAACAGGAACAAAGGTTTTTTGAGTATTTCAATAACAACAGGAATAGAAGCTGCTGACACTACTGGATGTTTTTTCAAGGCACCAAACACCAAGCAGAGCCTTTCATATATATAAAACAAACTAAGAAATGTCACACAACTTGCCCAAAGTTACACAAGAACCTAAACAAGTTTATAAAAAAAACAGGCACTCTATCTTCTTTAACAGGCAATACACTCTGAGGATATACGGATGATGGTTCACATTTTCAAGGCATGTACACTCTGATGAGAGAGACAGACATTTGAATAAAAAATTACAATGTAATATAACGAATAGTCACAGGTATATGCATGGGATATTACAGGAATGTAGAGATGTGTACCTAACTCTACCAAGAAAAAATCATAGATTCCTCCCATAAGTTGATATAAATTATTTAAATTAAAATTTTTAATTTTCAATTAAAATCCTTAGTCATACCAGCCACATTTTAAGTGCTCAGTAGCCACGTGTGGCTGGTTACTATCATTTGGAAACCACAGATATAAAACATTTCCATCATTGTAGAAAGTTCTATTGGACAGAACTGGTTTAGACTATATGCCAGATAAATATGCTAGATCATTAGAATTTCTGATAGGTGGTGTTTGGCAATGAAAAGATTTAAGAGCTTAAAAGAAATAACATTGTTAAAAGATTCTTTTAGGACTGACAGAAGTAAAATGAATGAATTAGCTGGAGGCAGCGGATAGGGGAAGATGTAAGGAATAAGATGTAAGGAATAGGAGTAGAGGCATCAGAGAGAAGAGAAACACAAATCTTAAAATCAAATAAAATGATTAAGCAGATATTTTTAAATGTAGAGATTATATAACACTTTTCAATTAAAAAATATTCTCCAAAGTTCTTAAAATGAAAAAATATTGCTTTTACAATGAAAGCTGGCTGGGAGTGTGGGAGATGCTACTACAGCATTTCTAAAAAGAATGGCAGTGAACACTAAGGAAATGACATGGGGAAATTGAGAGGAGGGCACAAACATTTGAGTGGAAGACTCTATAGATATCATTAACTGATTAGACCTTGAGTGTGCACACATGTTCTATCAGCAACCATCATGGAAGACAGGCAGACGCAATATTACCATCCTCATTTTTAGAGGTAAAGCAACCAAAGCACTGATTGTTTAGGTGAAATGCCCCAATCACAGAGTAAGTGAAGGAAGAATTTAGACAGATGGCTCATCTAAATACTAGACTATTTTTACTTGGCTTAATTACCCATCCTATTCACTGAATATTGCTCCCTATCCCCTTTATGCTATTTTGAAATATCAAATACATCCTTCCCAAAGATCGAAACTCTGAAATCACAGAGAATATTCAAAGACATTTAAATCTGTTGCCAGCTCTGAGAGCAATACCCAAAGGAGTTTTAAGAATGTTATTACTGTTATACAGTAGAACTGCTGTTTTTAACAACAACAAAAAAACCTTTCACATTGAGACTGTGGTTCTCATCCTTATACAAAGCAATGTACATGACAAAACTATGAAAATATTTCGTAAGAATAAATCATTTTTTTCAATCGTTCTAGGCATTCACTTAGAAAGTAACTCTGAAAAACATGCAAAAATTTTAAAGTTCACAAAATCTTGATGTACAGGTTTGCATTAATAATAATTAAGATAAAGAAAACTACATTAATGAAATATTCTGTACATCTTTAAGAATTTTTGACTTTCAGCATTCTAGCAAGAAAAAGTTGATGATGGTTTCCAAATGAAAAAAGAAAATGTCAGATTTCCACTGCTATCTAAAGTAATGATTCTCCTGATCTCTCTGAACTGCTGACAGTAGAATGAGGGACTTGCCTGGTGGCACAGTGGTTAAGAATCCGTCTGCCAATGCAGGAGACATGGGTTCGAGCCCTGGTCCAGGAAGATCCTACATGCCGCGGAGCAACTAAGCCCGTGCGCCACAACTACTGACCCTGCGCTCTAGAGCCCACGAGCCACAACTACTGAGCCCATGAGCCACAACTACTGAAGCCCACGCGCCTAGAGCCTGTGCTCTACAACAAGAGAAGCCACCACAAGGAGAAGCCTGCGTACCGCAACAAAGAGTAGCCCCTGCTTGCAGCAACTAGAGAAAGCCCACGTACAGTAATGAAGACCCAATGCAGCCAAAAATAAACAAAAACAAAAACAAGACAGTAGAATGAAAGAAATAAAGATCCTTATAGTAGTCATAAAACCAATTATCTACTGCATGCTTTCACAAGTACTACTTAAGATTTTTGCTACTAGAACTTATACCCATCCTTCTCTAACTATTCCAAAACAGAAGAGGAAGGAACATGCCCAAATTCACTGTGTTAAGCCACCATCGTGCTGATTCAAAACCAGATACAGACGCCACAGAAAAAGAAAATTACAGGCCAATATCTTTGATGAATACAGATGTAAAAATCCTCAACAAAATATTAGCAAACAAAATCCAACAATACATAAAAAGGATCATACACAACGATCAAGTTGGATTCATTCCAGGGTTTCAAGGATGATTCAACACACACAAATCAATGTGATATACCACATTAAAAAAAGGAGAGAAAAAAACCCACATGATCATCTCAATTGATGCAGAGAAAGCATTTGACAGGCTTCCCTGGTGGTGCAGTGGTTGGGAGTCCACCTGCCGATGCAGGGGATGCGGGTTCGTGCCCTGGTCTGGGGGGATCCCACATGCCACGGAGCAGCTGGGCCTGTGAGCCATGGCCACTAAGCCTGCGCTCCGCAATGGCAGAGGCCCATGTACCGCAAAAAAAAAAAAAAAAAAAGAAAAGAAAAAGCATTTGACAAAATTCAACATCCATTCATGAAAAAACTCACCAAAGTGGGTATAGATGGAATATATCAACGTAATAAAAGCCATTTAGAACAAACCCACAGACAACATCATACTCAACGGTGAAGAGCTGAAAGCCTTCCCACTAAATTCAGGAATAAGAAAAGGATGCCCACTCACCCCTTCTTGTCAACATACTACCAGAAGTCCTAGCCACAGCAATGAGACAAGAAAAAGAAATAAAACGTATCCAAATTGGAAGGAAAGAGGTAAAACTGTCACTATTTGCTGATGACATGATACTCTCTATTAAGAACCCTAAACTCTTCACACACAAACCCTATTAGAACTAATAAATGAATTTGGCAAGGTAGCTGGATACAAGATTAATATACAGAAATCTGTTGCATTTCTTTACGCTAATAATGAAATATCAGAAAGTAAAAAAAAAAAAAAAAAAAAAAATCCTATTTAAAGTCGTGTCAAAAAAAGTAAAATACCTAAGACTTAACCAAGGAGGTGAAAGACATATACACTGAAAACTATAAAACACTGACAAAGGAAACTGAAGATGATACAAAGAAATGGAAAGATAGCCCATGCTCTTAGATTGGAAGAACTAATACTGTTAAAATGGTCATACTATCCAAAGCAATCTACAGATTTAATGCAATCAAAATACCTATGACATTTTTCACAGAACTAGAACAAATAATCCTAAAATTTATATGGAACCAAAGAAGACCCAAAATGCCAAAGCAATCTTGAGGAAAAAGAACAAAGCTGGAGGCATAACCCTTCCAGACTTCAGACTATACTACAAAGCTGTAGTAATAAAAACAGCATGGTGTTGGCACAAAAAGAGACATACAGATCAATGGAACAGAACTGAGTGCCCGGAAATAAACCCACACAACTATTGTCAATTAATCTACAATAAAGGAGGCAAGAATATACAATGGAGAAAAGACAGTCTCTTCAGCAAGAGGTGAAGAGAAAAGCTAGATAGCTACAAGTATATCAGTGAAATCAGAACACTCCCTCACATCATATACAAAAATAAACTCAAAATGGTTTAAAGACCTTGATATAAGACATGACACCATGAAACTCCCAGAAGAGAATATAGGCAGAACATTCTGTGACATAATCATAGCAATATTTACTTAGATCAAACTCCAAAGGCAAAAGAAATAAAAGTAAAAATAAACATATGAAACCTAATTAAACACAAAAGCTTTTGCACAGCAAAGGAAGCCATCAACAAAACAAAAAGACAACCTACGGAATGGGAGAAAAGTATCTGCAAATGATGTGACCAACAAGGGGTTAATGTCCAAAACATACAAACAGCTCATACAACTCAGTATGAAAAAAAAAAAAATCAAAACATGGGCAGAAGACCTAAACAGATATTTCTCCAAACAAGACATAGAGATGGCCAACAGGCACATGAAAAGATGCTCAACATTGCTGATTATTAGAGAAACGCAAATCAAAACTACAATGAAGGGCTTCCCTGGTGGCGCAGCGGTTAAGAATCTGCCTGTCAATGCAGGGGACACAGGTTTGTGCCCTGGTCCAGGAAGATCCCACATGCCACAGAGCAACTAAGCCCATGCGCCACAACTACTGAGCCTGTGCTCTAGAGCCCGTAAGCCACAACTACTGAGCTCGTGTGCTGCAACTACGGAAGCCCAAGTGTCTAGGGCCTGTACTCCACAAGAGAAGCCAGTGCAATGAGAAGCCCACGCACCACAGCAAAGGGTAGCCCCCACTTGCTGCAACTAGAGAAAGACCACATGCAGCAACAAAGACCCAACACAGCCAAAAAAAAATAAATAAAATAGATAAAAGAAATAGAAAAAGAAAAAAAAAAAACAACTACAATGAAGTATCACCTCACACCAATCAGAATGGCTATCCTGAAAAAGTCTACAAATAATAAATGTTGGAAAGGGTGTAGAGAAAAGGGAACCCTAGTACGCAGTTGGTGAGAATGTAAATTGGTGCAGCCACTATGGAAAACAATATGGAGGTTCCTTAAAAAACTAAAAATAGAGCTACCATATGATCCTGAAATCCCACTCCTGGGCATATATCTAGAAAGGACAAAACTCTAATTTTAAAAGATACATGCACCCTAATGTTCACAGCAGCACTACTTACAATAGCCAAGACATGGAAACAACCCCAATAGCCATCAACAGATGACTGGTTAAGAAGATGTGAGATAGATAGATAGATAGATAGATAGATAAAAGAGAATATTACTCAGTCATAAAAAGGAATGAAGTATTGCTATTTGCAGCAACAGGGATGGACCTATAGAATATTATACTGAGTGAAGTAAGTCAGAGAAAGACAAATATTAAATGATATCACTTACCTGTGGAATCTAAAAATAATACAAATGAATCTATAGGCAAAACAGAAACAGACTCATAGACATAGAAAACAAATTTAAGGTTACCAAAGGGACCAGGGCCCTGGGTCAAGGGAGGAACAAATTAGCAGTATGAAGAACAGATACAACTACTCTACATAAAATAGATAAGCAACAAGGATTTACTGTATAGCACAGGGAATTATACTCACTATCTTGTAATAACCTATAATGGAATATAATCTGAAAAAAATAACTGAATCACTTTGCTGTACACCTGAATCTAATATAGTATAAAATAAATGAAAAAAGAAAAAAATTTTTGCTATACTACCTTATCTAGATTAACTATGAATATGTAGAAATTTGGCCAGATACACAGGTTTCATTTAAAGTAAAGTAAAACGTCTTAATGCTGCATTTTCTAAGTTGCCTGAAACATATCCCTTTTAGAAGAAAAACAAAACAAAACCCTATTACTTTAAGAAACAGCATATGCAAGTAACATGACCAAATATCATTCTCTAACGCAGTCTAATAGTTAAAAAGTCAGTTTTGTCTACGTGGAATCAACTTAGTCCTCCCCTTCCCATGAGCTGCCAAATCTCTGACAGTATTCAGTAAGATAACCACTTAAAACTAGCTAAACAAGCCTTTACATGTGAAAATGCCACACTCAAGAGTCATCAAATGGAAAGAATACCAAGCAGTGTGCCTATTGCTTTCTGGTCCAATCAGGAAACCAGTATATCCTAGAGAGGACAACCCACAGCTCCCAAGAGAAAATATGGAATCTGGCTAGAATTCATGACATGACAGAAAAAAAATGTGAGAAAAGAACACACTATAGTTGAGACTAGAGTAAGCAAGTAATCAATACACACACACAAACTATGCATTCTGCCTTATACAAGGAGAACCAAATAGTAAAATTAAAGATACTTAATTAAGCAATTCAACTTAGAATTTTTTCTAAAGAAACCAAGATAAGGGCATATATAACCACAAAATTACTTAGCACTTTATTTTAGAAAAATAACAAAAAACTAGGAAAATCTATATGACCAAATACTGGGAACCGAGTAAATAAATTATGGCAATTCTTACAATGGAGTACCACAACACTATTGAGAAAAATGTTGTTAAAAGAAAAAGTAACATTCAAAGATGTTCACATTATATACATAAGTCTTTAAAAGTTACAAATCAGATCATATATTTAAGCTTTATGAAGTTAGCCAAAAAGCTTACGTATCTACCTACATGTTGAAAACCGTTTTATCCAAGAATATACAAAATGTCATCAGTGGTTACATAACTGAGTGATGGAACTAACCAAATATTAGTTTTTAAAAAATAGACAAGTTTCATTTGTGTAATAAGGCAAAACTTAAATTAGCTTAAATTAATTAGTGACAGGGAAATTTACTATATAAAAAGAAAAAGTGGGAATTCCCTGACACTCCTGTGGTTAGGACTCGGCACTTTCACTGCCATCGGCCTGGGTTCAATCCCTGGCCGGGGAACTAAGATCCTACAAGCCTTAAAGCATGGCCAAAAAATTAAAAAAATCATTAAATAATAAAAACAGGAAATGAACTTTATGCAATTAAAAATTTGAGGACCATCTCATATGTTATTGTTTCATGTCAGAAACAGAATGTGCTCAGTCAATGAAATTAGGCAAATGTAACTAACTCCTAAGAGCTGCTTAAATTTAACACTTATTCTAATACAAACAACTCCCTAAATAATCCTCTTTATTCCTAACATGGAATGAATGAATTTTCTGTTTCTGACAAACAACAGAACTAAACACACCCTTGGGAATTTGGCTGCCATCAATCTCTAGACTGTTTTTATATTTTGGGGGATCATGACTCCTTTGAAAACTTGTAAAATACACCTGGATTTATTCTTTATTAGCCTATCCTTACTTCTTGATTCAACTACTTCTCAGTAGTTGAATTACAAAATTAAAGACTTCTGAAGAGGCAGAAGACCTAACTAGACATTTCTCCAAAGAAGACATACAGATGGCCCAGAAGCACATGAAGAGCTGCTCAACATAACTAATTATTAGAGAAATGCAAACCAAAACTACAATGAGGTATCA
Organism: Tursiops truncatus; assembly: GCF_011762595.2. Classification (NCBI taxonomy): domain Eukaryota; kingdom Metazoa; phylum Chordata; class Mammalia; order Artiodactyla; family Delphinidae; genus Tursiops; species Tursiops truncatus. The sequence goes on from NC_047036.1 coordinate 108,579,273, forward strand.
CCTCACACCAGTTAGAATGGGCATCATCAGAAAATCTACAAACAACAAATGAGAGAGAGGGTGTGGAGAAAAGGGAACTCTCTGGCACTGCTGGTGGGAACGTAAATTGATACAGCCACTATGGAGAATAGTATGGAGATTCCTTAAAAAACTAAACATAGAATTACCATATGATCCAGCAATCCCACTACTGGGCATATACCCAGAGAAAACATTAACTCAAAAAGACACATGCACCCCAATGTTCATTGCAGCACTATTTACAAAAGCCAGGTCACGGAAGCAACCGAAATGCCCATCGATAGACAAATGGATAAAGAAGTTGTGGTACATATACACAATGGAATAATACTCAGCCATAAAAAAAGAATGAAATTGAGTCATTTGTTGAGACGTGGATGGACCTAGAGACTGTCATACAGAGTGAATTAAGTCAGAAAGAGGAAAACAAATATCGTATATTAACGCATGTATGTGAAACCTACAAAAATGGTACAGATGAACTGGTTTGGAGGGCAGAAGTTGCGACACACACGTAGAGAACAAACGTATGGACACCAAGGGGAGAAAACTGTGGTGGGGTGGGGATGGTGGTGTGCTGAATTGGGCAATTGGGATTGACATGTATACACTGATGTTTATAAAACTGAAGACTAATAAGAACCTGCAGTATAAAAAAACAAACAAAATAACTACTACTAAACTTTCTTTGGGTTATTTGTATGGAAATATGTTAATATAAATGTTTCAAACATTACATGAAATTTCTAAAAATCTTATATGTTCTGGTATAATGTTATAAGTCATAATTCTAGGTATTACTTTAAAATGTATAACTCAGAAATAACTAAATTTCCTTGTCAATTGCATTATTATGAACTTTCATCCAATCTTTAACCGTGGTCATTTTTAAGTCTTTTGTCATTTACAGACAGCTCCAGGTGTACTCAGATGCTTTAGCAAAAATGTTCCTATAAAAGGGTTTCATCTTCAAGGAATTCATGGAAAAGACTGACAAGTACAGGTTTCTGGTAACTGACCATACTGCTGAACTGAATGAATAAGCATTTTCAGAACTCTAATGGAAAACTGATGAATCCATAAAAGTGCTAACAAAAGACCAAGATGAAAAAAAATTAATTACATGGGACTGAGTCAACTGATGAGGATGATTATAATCTTTGTGACTTTCTCTTTGAATTAAAACAAAAACCCCACAAGGATTCAGAGGCAAAAAATATACAAATCAATTTTCACTGCAAACTAAAGGAGCTGTTACAGTAGAGGATTACTGGACTGAATGTCAATATTATGATATAGTATGAGTGTGTTTCGTGTTTGGTAATTGCAGTGATTGTTGCCTTTGTTGTGGTCATCCATTTACAATGCTTGGTGTCAGTTTATCTCTTGTAAAAATAAAATACAGTGTGTGTGTGGAAAAAAACAAAGACTTCTGAAGAAAAAGCTCATGTTTCTTCCGTTGTCACGAAAGTTATTTATTTCATCATCTTCTTTTTCAATATTTGCATGTGAAAACGTACCTTTAACACTTGGATATATTTCTGCGTTGGCACACAGTAGGTATCACTGACCCACACTTCAAAGGAAGAACTGACATATTTTTATTTCTTTTGTATACCTTACCGCATAAGAGAAAAAAAGCTGCCAATGAGTCTATTTCCCTGGGTTCTCAGGACTCAGATATATACATATATCATTCAAGCAACAAAAAAACTAAGAAAATCCACAAGTATGTCTAAAAAGATACATTAAGAAAATTCTTTTACACCATTTAAACAAAAACAAATCCTGCACTGGTAAGAGTAATTCTACCCAACTCAACATAGCAGAAGCATAGATATATTTACCTGCCCCAGATTTTACATGTAGAGCCACAAGTGCTGATATTATCAAAAATATATGTAGGAGACCTTCAAGATGGAGGAGAAGATGTGGAGATCACCTCCCTCCCCACAAACACATGAGAAATACATCTACATATGGAACAACTACAGAACACCTACTGAATGAAGGCAGAAGACCTGAGACTTCCCAAAAGATATATATATTTTTTTCCTTTTTCTCTTTTTGTGAGCGTGTATGTTTATGCTTCTTTATGTGATTTTTCTCTGTATAGCTTTGCGTTTGCCATTTGTCCCAGGGTTCCGTCTGTCCATCCTTTTTTTAGTATAGTTTTTAGCGCTTGCTATCATTGTTGGATTTCTTTTTCAGTTTGGTTGCTCTCTTCTTTCCTTCCTTCTTTTTTCTTTAATTACTTTAAAATTTTTATTTTAATAACTTAATTTTATTTTATTCTTTTCTTTCTTTCTTTCTATTTTTCTCCCTTTTCTTCTGAGCCATGTGGCTGACAGGGTCTTGGTGCTGCAGCCAGGTGTCAGGCCTGTGCCTCTGAGGCGGGAGAGCCGAGTTCAGGACATTGGTCCAGCAGAGACCTCCCGGCTCCACGTAATGTCAAATGGAGAAAGCTCTCCCAGAGTACTCCATCTCAACGCGAAGACCCAGCTCCACTCAACCACCAGCAAGCTACAGTGCTGGACACCCTATGCCAAACATCTAGCAAGACAGGAACACAACCCCACCCATTAGCAGAGAGGCTGCCTAAAATCATAATAAGGCAACAGACACCCCAAAACACACCACCAGACGTGGACCTGCCCACCAGAAAAACAAGATCTGGCCTCAACCACCAGAAAACAGGCACTAGTCCCCTCCACCAGGAAGCCTACGCAACCCACTGAACCAACTTTAGCCACTGGGGACAGACACCAAAAACAACGGGAACTAAGAACCTGCAGCCTGCAAAAAGGAGAACCCAAACACAGTAAGATAAGCAAAATGAGAAGACAGAAAAACACACAGCAGATGAAGGAGCAAAAAACCCACCAGACCTCACAAATGAAGAGGAAATAGGCAGTCTACCTGAAAAAGAATTCAGAATAATGACAGTAAAGGTGACCCAAAATCTTGGAAATAGAGAAAATGCAAGAAACATTTAACAAGGACCTAGAAGAACTAAAGATGAAACAAGCAACGATGAACAACACACTAAATGAAATTAAAAATACTCTAGATGGAATCAATAGCAGAATAACTGAGGCAGAAGAACGGATAAGTGACCTGGAAGATAAAACAGTAGAAATAACTACCACAGAGCAGAATAAAGAAAAAACAATGAAAAGAATTGAGGACAGTCTCAGAGACCTTGGGGACAACATTAAACGCAACAACATTCAAATTATAGGGGTCCCAGAAGAAGAAGAGAAAAAGAAAGGGACTGAGAAAATTTGAAGAGATTATAGTTGAAAACTTCCCTAACATGGGAAAGAAAAGAGTCAATCAAGTCCAGGAAGCACAGAGAGTCCCATACAAGATAAATCCAAAGAAAAACACACCAAGACACACATTAATCAAACTATCAAAAATTAAATGAAAAGAAAAATATTAAAAGCAGCAAGGGAAAAACAAAAAATAACATATAAGGGAATCCCCATAAGTTTAACAGCTGATCTTTCAGCAGAAACTGCAAGCCAGAAGGGAGTGGCAGGGCATATCTAAAGTGATGAAAGGGAAAAACCTACAACCAAGATTACTCTACCCAGCAAGGATCTCATTCAGATTCGAAGGAGAAATTAAAACCTTTACAGACAATCAAAAGCTAAGAGATTTCAGTACCACCAAACCAGCTTTACAATAAATGCTAACGGAACTTCTCTAGGCAGGAAACACAAGAGAAGAAAAACACCTACAATAACAAACCCAAACAATTTAGAAAATGGTAAAAGGAACATACAGATTGATAACTACCGTAAATGTAAATGGATTAAATGCTCCAAACCAAAAGACACAGACTGGTTGAATGGACACAGAAACAAGACCCGTATATATGCTGCCTACAAGAGACCCACTTCAGACCTAGGGACACATACAGACCAAAAATGAGGGAATGCAAAAAGATAGTCCATGCAAATGGAAATCAAAAAAAGATGGAGTAGCAATTCTCATATCAGACAAAATAGACTTTAAAATCAAGACTAGTACAAGAGAAAAGGAGGACACTAGATAATGATCAATCCAAGAAGAAGATACAACAATTGTAAATTTTTATGCTCCCAACATAGGAGCACCTCAATACATAAGGCAAATGCTAACAGCCATAAAAGGGGAAATCGACAGTAACAATCATAGTAGGGGATTTAACACCCCACTTTCACCAATGGACAGATCATCCAAAAGGAAAATAAATAAGGAAACACAAGCTTTAAATGATACATTAAGCAAGATGGACTTAACTGATATTTATAGGACATTCCATCCAAATACAACAGAATACACTTTCTTCTCAAGTGCTCATGGAACATTCTCCAGGATAGATCATATCTTGGGTCACAAATCAAGCCTTGCTAAATTTAAGAAAATTGAAATCGTATCAAGTATCTTTTCCGACCACAACGCTATAAGACTAGATGTCACCTGAAAGAAAAAATGTGTAAAAACTATAAACACATGGAGGCTACACAATACACTAAATAACCAAGAGATCACTGAAGGAATCAGGAGGAAATAAAAAAATACCTAGAAACAAATGACAATGAAAACACGACAACCCAAAACTTATGGGATGCAGCAAAAGCAGTTCTAAGAGGGAAGTTTAGAGCAATACAATCCTATCTCAAGAAACATCTCAAATAAACAACCTAACCTTACACCTAAAGCAATTAGAGAAAGAAGAACAATAAAACCCCAAAGTTAGCAGAAAGAGAGAAATCATAAAGATCAGATCAGAAATAAATGAAAAATAAATGAAGGAAACAACAGCAGGGATCAATAAAACTAAAAGCAGGATCTTTGAGAAGATAAACAAAATTGATAAACCATTAGCCAGACTCATCAAGAAAAAAAGGCAGAAAATCAAATCAACAGAATTAGCAATGAAAAAGGAGAAGTAACAACGGACACTGCAGGAATACAGAAGATCATGAGAGATTACTACAAGGAACTATATGCCAATAAAATGGACAACCTGGAAGAAATGGACAAATTCTTAGAAAAGCACAACCTTCTGAGAATGAACCAAGAGAAACAAAATATAAGCAGACCAATCACAAGCACTGAAATTGAGACTGTAATTAAAAATCTACCAAAAAACAAAAGCCCAGAACCAGATGACTTCACAGGCGAATTCTATCAAATATTTAGAGACAAGTTAACAACCATCTTTCTCAAACTCCTCCAAAATATAGCAGAGCGAGGAACACTCCCAAACTCATGCTACAAGGCCACCATCACCCTGATAGACCAGCCAGAGAAAGATGTCACAAAGAAAACCACAGGCCAATATCACTGATGAACACAGACGTAAAAATCCTCAACAAAATACTAGCAAACAGAATCCAACAGCACATTAAAAGAATCATACACCATGATCAACTGGGGTTTATCCCAGAATACAAGGATTCTTCAATATATGCAAATCAATCAATGTGATACACCACAGTAACAAATTGAAGGAGAAAAACCATATGATCATCTCAATAAATGCAGAAAAAGATTTTGACAAAATTCTACACCCATTTATGATAAAAACCATCCAGAAAGCAGGTATAGAGGGAACTTACCTCAACATAATAAAGGCCATATATGACAAACCCACAGCCAACATCGTCCTCAATGGTGAAAAACTGAAACTATTGTCTCTAAGATCAGGAACAAGACAAGGTTTTCCACTCTCACCACTATTATTCAACATACGTTTGGAAGTTTTAGCCACAGCAATCAGAGAAGAAAAAGAAATAAAGGAATCCAAATTGGAAAAGAAGTAGTAAAGCTGTCACTGTTTGCAGATGACATGATACTATACACAGAGAATCCTAAAGATGGTACCAGAAAACTACTAGAGCTTATCAATGAATCTGGTAAAGTAGCAGGAGGCAAAATTAATTCACAGAAATCTCTGTCATTCCTATACACTAATGATGAAAAATCTGAAACAGAAATTAAGGAAACACTCCCATTTAACACTGCAACAAAAAGAATAAAATATCTAGGAATAAACCTACCTAAGGAGAAAAAAGACCTGCATGCAGAAAACTATATGATACTGATAAAAGAAATTAAAGATGATACAAACAGATGGAGAGATATAACATGTTCTTGGTTTGGAGGAATCAACATTGTGAAAAGGACTATACTACCCAAAGCAATCTACAGATTCAATGCAATCCCTATCAAACTACCAATGGCATTTTTCACAGTACTAGAACAAAAAATTTTAGTTTGTATGGAAACACAAAAGACCCCGAGCAGCCAAAGCAATCTTGAGAATGAAAAATGGAGCTGGAGGAATCAGGCTCCTGGACTTCAGACTATACTACAAAGCTACAGTAATCAAAACAGTATGGCACTGGCACAAAAACAGAAATATAGATCAATGGAACAGGATAGAAATCCCAGAGATAAACCGATGCACATATGATTGCCTTATCTTTGATAAAGGATGCATGAATATATACAATGGAGAAAAGACAGCCTTTTCAATAAGTGGTGCTGGGAAAACTGGACAGCTACATGTAAAAGAATGAAATCAGAACACTCCCTAACAACATACACAAAAATAAACTCAAAATGGATTAAAGGCCTAACTGTAAGGCCAGACACTCTAAAACTCTTAGAGGAACACAGAGGCAAAACACTCTATGACATAAATCACAGCAAGATTCTTTTTGACCCACCTCCTAGAGAAATGGAAATAGAAACAAAAATAAACAAATGGGACCTAATGAAACTTAAAAGCTTTTGCACAGAAAAGGAAAACATAAACAAGACGAAAAGACCCTCAGAATGGGAGAAAATATTTGCAAATGAAGCAACTGACAAAGGATTAATCTCCACAATTTACAAGCAGCTTAATATCAAGAAAACAAACAACCCAATCTAAAAATGGGCAGAAGATCTAAATAGACATTTCTCCAAAGAAGATATACACAGATTGCCAACAAACACATGAAAGGATGCTCAACATCACTAATCATTAGAGAAATGCAAATCAAAACTAAATGAGGTATCACCTCACACCAGTCAGAATGGCCATCATCAAAAAATCTACAAACAATAAATGCCGTAGAGGGTGTGGAGAGAAGGGAACCCTCTTGCACTGTTGGTGGAATATAAATTGATACAGTCACTATGGAGAACAGTACAGAGGTTCCTTAAAACACTAAGAATAGAACTACCATATGACCCAGCAATTCCACTACTGGGCATACACCCTGAGAAAACCATAATTCAAAAAGAGTCATGTACCACAATGTTCACCGCAGCTCTATTTACAATGGCCAGGTCATGGAAGCAACCTAAGTGTCCATCAACAGATGAATGGATAAAGAAGATGTGGCACATATATACAATGGAATATTACTCAGCCATAAAAAGAAACAAAATTGAGGCATTGGGGCTTCCCTGGTGGCGCAGTGGTTGAGAGTCCGCCTGCCGATGCAGGGGATGTGGGTTCGTGCCCCGGTCCGGGAAGATCCCACATGCAACAGAGCGGCTAGGCCCGTGAGCCATGGCTGCTGAGCCTGCATGTCCGGAACCTGTGCTCCGCAATGTGAGAGGCCACAACAGTGAGAGGCCCACGTACCACAAAAAAAAAAAAAAAAGAAATAGAATTGAGTCATTTGTAGTGAGGTGGATGGACCTAGAGTCTTATACAGAGTGAAGTAAGTCAGAAAAAGAAAAACAAATACTGTATGCTAACACATATATATGGAATGTTAAAAAAAAAAAGGTTCTGAAGAACCTAGGGGTAGGACAGGAATAAAGACACAGACATACAGAATGGACTTGAAGACACGGTGAGGGGAAAGGGTATGCTGGGATGAAGTGAGAGAGTGGCATGGACATATATACAACACCAAATGTAAAACAGATAGCTAGTGGGAAGCAGCCACATAGCACAGGGAGATCAACTCAGTGCTTTGTGACCACCTAGCGGGGTGGGATAAAGCAGAAGGGTGGGATAAAGCAGATGGGAGGGAGAATCAAGAGGGAGGAGATACGGGGATATAAGTATATGTATAGCTGATTTACTTTGTTATAAAGCAGAAACTAACACCCCGCTGTAAAGCAATTACACTCCAATAAAGATGTTAAAATATATATATATGTAAATTAAGTATACTGCATATGAACTAAGAAATACCCATGAAATGTTCCTAAATATACTCACAGAAAGATAGCTGTTAATGTCCACATCATCAGTAATAGTTTGACGTTCTCCTTTACAGTTAATTTTCCGAAACCTTCGTCGAGACTGTCTGGCAGGAATTTCTCTTTGTAGAATACTATCTTCATTATCTTTGGAATTCTCTACCTGAAACACATGTTCGCATTCCTGATTAAACATCCAATTTTTCCATATCACTGACAATCTATGAAGTTTTAACAGGCGCATAAGGCTTCATTTACTACTTGCATGAAACTGCCTGAAGGAAACAGTCTGTATAGGACAATGCTCATGACTTCAAAAAGACTAAAGGTGACGTTATTATAAAGATCTGGAGACCACAGTTTCCTTCCAGGAAATAGTCTCTCTTGCTCACATAAACATACATCCTCTAAGTAAAGTCATTTACCAGAAATGAAGGCTGTTAACTACACCTACACATTCAATAATTACAACTTCCGAGTTAGTCTAATTACAAACTGCCTGATTATACACATATTTTATTTAGCAAACAATCATGGTTATGACTTCAGTGAATTCCTAAACAGTGAAACAGAAATGTTTTATGCATTATTCTTTGATGTCCACCTTAATGTGTGAAAATAGTCAAGAATAAATAAGGCTGGCATCTTCTAAGGAAGAAGGGGAAACTAACATTTATTGAGGGCTTATAATAGGACAGCATGGATATATATTATACTATTTAGTTTACACAACAGCCCTGTAATCAGGTATTACTATTTCTAGTTTATACGTGAACAAAGTAAAATCCAAAAAGATCAGCGACTTTTCAGTCTCACAACAATGATACTTATTAAAGGTGACCTGGCATACAGGCCTGTTTCCAAGACTTACGCTACTGATACAAGACTGCATTGCCAGGGGAGGTGGGGAGCGGGAGGAAAGAAATAGGTGAGGGAGATTAACAGGTACAAACTTCCAGCTGTAAAATAAATGAGTCATAGATATGAAATATACAGCATGAGGAATATAGTCAATAGTTATATAATATCAATATCTTTGTATGATGACAGATGGTAAATGGACTTATTGTGGTGATCATTTTGAAATGTACAGAAATACCAAATCACTACTTTGGGTAAAAGGAACCAACATAGTGTTCTGGGTCAATTATAGTTCAAAAACAAAGAAACTTATAGAAAAAGAGATCAGATTTATGGTTCCCAGAGGTGGGGGCTGAGGGGAGCAGGAATTGGATGAAGGCAGTCAGAAGGTACAAACTTCCAGTTATAAGACAAATAAGTACTAGGGATGTAATGTCAACATGATAAATATAATTAACAATGTCATATGTTATATATGAAAGTTGTTAAGAGAGCAAATCCTAAGCGTTCTCATCGCAAGAAAAATAAGTTTTTTCTATTTCTTTAATTTTCTATCTATATGAGATGATTGTTGGTCACTAAACTTACTGTGATTTATCACTTCACGATGTATGTAAGTCAAACCATTATGCCTTAAACTGATACAGTGCTGTATGTAAATTATATCTCAGTAAAACTAGAAAAAAAAGGACTACCTTTCCCATCTAATGACAGAGTATAGCATAATTTTTAGAAATTACTTTTACAAAGGAATATTGACATGCTCTAAAGTAGAGTTTATAATTAACCTCACATCCAATAAATAACAAATGGTAATTTCAGCTTTTTCCCTCAACTACTTTTCCTGCTAATGTCATATCTCTTGCTGATATCAAAAATTTCCTAGTCATCCAAGTATGAAATTCCAACATTTCCAATTCCCCAGCTTGTCTTCCACATCTTATCTTCAATCATTTCTTAGAACCTGTCAAATCTTTGTTTAGAAATCCCTTTCACAATGCCTTTTCTTTCATTCCCACTACCACCATTCTTTATTCAAGTCTTAATCACTTCAGTCCTGAACTTGCTGCTTCTGTCATGTTCCTCTCCAATTCCATCCGGCATGGTCAGATAAATCATCATTATGTCAGGTCTCCTGTTCAAAATGCTACAATGGACCTCTAATGGTTACCAAATAAATTTCAAACTACTATATTTGATATTCCAAGTCATACATACTCCATTCCCAAAATATTTTTATCTCTTTATCTTATACATGGAAGCCTGGAAAAACTGCTCCCGTATCCTCCTCCCCACAAAAAATCCTCTCACATAAAAGCTCTAATGAGATATGCACAATTTCCTGATGATTTCTCAGAAAGAGGTGATGTCTAAGCTGTTCTGTAGGTTTGAGAGTTCAAGAGTAAGTGGCAGCCAAGTCAATGTGACTATTCATGGGTCCCTATACATAAATAACTTACATTCTGCTAAGTAACTTTACTTATTTACTCAATTTCTGTTATCCTATCCATGTTATCTTCGTATGCTGAAACACTACCAATCATTTAAGACACATCTCAACTGCCATCTCTTCCGTAACCACAAGAGACATTCCTTTTAACTGCTTTACTGTGTGCACACAACCTGGACTTCTCATAAACAGGACTGCCTTCAGGCCTTTACATACATATGCGTTATTTCTGCCTAAAAGCCCATGCCTCCTTTGCTAACATCTCAGCATCCTACACATACCTCATGACCCAGTTCAAACAACCCTACCTCTGCCTCAAGAGGTAGGTGCTACCCCTTCTATAGCACTAAGCATACTGGCCATAATTATTAGATAAGCCTACCTCACTACAAGCTACCTAGTATAGGAAGTGCATTGTATTTACATTCATCTTTGTCCACTTACTCAAAACATTTGCCAAAGTGGGCATTACATTAAATTCTTTCTTTCTCCCCAAATGTCTTAAGCCCTTGGATGTATGTATAAGATACTCAAGAAATATACAGGCAGGCAGAATAAGTTACTGAATACTACTCTTCTGAAAAGTAAAATCCAGAAGAGACAGGGGCTTGATTTCCAACTTAAAACTACAGAATTTTGTATAGGTAGCAAATACATGTTACCTCCTTGAGATTCAATTTCCTTTTCTAAAAATGGGAGAACCATTGTATTTTCTAAATCACTATACTAGGCCAAGTACCAGAAACTATTACTTATGTCCTTTAAGGCTCCCAACATAGCTACTCTTTCTGTATTAACGGTTGGTGCAGAGTCTCATAAAACTTAAGTATTTCACAGAAGTGTGTGAGTAACAATTCAAAAACCAAGTGTGGGGACTTCCCTGGTGGCCCAGTGGCTAAGACTCTGCACTCTCAAAGCAGGGGGCCCAGGTTCAATCCTTGGTTGGGGAACTAGATCCCGCATGCAAGCCGCAACTAAACATCCCACATGCTGCAGCAAAGATCCCACCTGCCACAACTAAGACCCAGTGCAGCCAAAAATAAATAAATGAATGAATGAATATTTAAAAAAACACCAAGTGTGACTAAGAAGTTCATCTCCTTCATACTGCCCTATCCCACAGGATGAACTAGATTATTTACTTTAGGTAAAATTCCAGTATCATATCCATATTCTTAGATCCTTCAATAGCTACCATTTATTGAGCAAAAGCAGAAATTTAAACAATAAATGTTTTTCAAAATAGAAACAGTAGTAAATTAAATTTAGGAAAGGAGTTTCTAGCCTTAAAAATGTGGGGAAAAGTACCAAATGAAAGGAAAAACCAAACAATGGAAAAAGGATTAAGCACCCTTAGTAAAGCTCCCGCTGATTACAACTGAAATGTGAGTTTTAAAAATAAAAACTCATAAACACATACTGAAATGGCAGAAAAATAAGGAATCCAAATGCAAAGAAAGAAGTGAAAACAAAATGCCAGGAAGTAGGCTAGCAACAAAGCCCCAATCTAGCAGATGATTTCTCAACTTTAGAGACAAGACTTTCCACTTTGATGGTTGTAGGGAACGAGAGAGAGAGGAAATAAAATAGAGAATCCAACAAAGGCAGGGAATCCAAAGGAGACTTACTCATTCCAAAGAGCTACACCCTCACTGCAAGCTTTAAGCCCATCCTGCAGAAGGGAGAGGAAGAAAACTTGCTTAGCACTGAGAAAAGGACTGCTGGGGGTGGAGGGAATTCAAAACAGAAGCCATCCTTCATGCAGGTCTGTAGTTTTAATTCATAGTACCTTAAGCACATAAAAAAATTTAAAGAAGTTCAGGACTAAAAACATACATGCAACTGGCAAAAACAAATCTAAAACCTCTCTGGTAAGAATGCAACTTTAACCCAAACCTCAAGGAATTCCCACACCCACAGTTCAACACATATGAAGTCATGTACAAATATAAAAAAAAAAAAAAAAAAACCCAAAACAAAAAACAAAAAACCCCAACAACAACAAAACCCAATCACGAGAGACATAATGAGCAATAATGGACAGAAAAACGGTAGCAGAATCACACCTGCAAGTATACCAATATTGGAAGTATCAGAAAATATAAAGCTATTAAAAAAAAAAAACTTTAAACAAAAAGAAACTTGAAAATGAGCCAGAGATTATAAATAGCAACCAAACAGGTAAGGATTCACCAGGACAAAAAAAAAAAAAAAATCCTCCCCAAGTGCCCTCCCTCCCCACTGCCAAGCTAGCAAATAGACAGTAACAAGAAAGAGCCATCTACCTTCGAAAGAGGGATGAGAACATGGAAATATATCCTGTCTGAAACACAAGAGCACAGAGAAGGCCTAAAACTGAGGGTGGAACAGGAACACTTAGAAAAATCTTCCAAAAAACCAGTCCCACCCCTAAGCACAAAGTAACACTAGAGGAATTTGATAGTGTGCTGAAGCTAACAATAACAACAAAAACCCAAACCTAACTCAATTCTAGCAGAAGAGGTGTGTTCATCTCCAGGCCTAAACACTGTCTACCCTCTGTCTTTATTGCTCTACATACAGTATCTAGTATCAAATACAAAATAACGACTCACATAAAAATGAAAGGATTAAAAAAAAAAAACCCAATCCACTGCCAAGAGACAAAGCAATCAACAGAGCAATCCCTGAAAATTAAGAGATGACCCAGATGAATATCAGACAGAATTTAAAACAACTATAATATGGTAATGGTTCAGTGGAAAAGGTGGACAATATAACTAGACAGATGGAGCAGACATAAGAAAAGTATTACAGAAAAGTGAAAATGTCAGAAACAAAAAACATGGTACTAAAGATGAAGAATGCCTTTGATGAGCTCATCATTAGACTGGATACAATCAAGTTAAGAATCAATGAACTTAAACATAGGTCAACAGAAATTACCCAAAATGAAAGACGCGCAGGGAGAGAGGAAGAGAGAGAAAGTAAAAAAGAAAAATGAAGGAATTAAATGGTGTATTAAGATATAACTAAAAAGAGGATTAGTGAATTGGGAAAACAGAGCTAAAAAAAATAAGAGTATGTACCACAAAGTCAGGATAAGATGAAAAACAAGAAAAAAATCTTAAGAAATATAGAGAATAGGACTTCCCTGGTGGTGCACTGGTTAAGAATCCGCCTGCCAATGCAGGGGACATGGGTTTGAGCCCTGGTCTGGGAAGATTCCACATGCCTTGGAGCAACTAAGCCCACGTGCCCCAACTACTGAGACTGCGTTCTAGAGCCCGCAAGCCACAACTACTGAATCCCACGTGCCTAGAGCCCACGCTCCGCAACGAGAAGCCACCGCAATGAGGCCCATGTACCACAATGAAGAGTAGCCCCGCTCACCACAACTAGAGAAAGTCGACGCACAGCAACGAAGACCCAACACAGCCCCCAAAAATAAAATAAATAAATTTATTAAGAAAAAAGAAATGTAGAGAATAAGCTGAAAATATTTAACATATATTTAAACAAAGTTCAAGAAAATGATAATAGAAAAATGAAGACAATGTCCAAAGAGAAAATGAGATTTTTTTAGTTAAATAAAAAAAAAAGACAGCCCAAAACTCTCCAACAAATCCAAATCAGGATACTTAAAAACTACAACTACAAATCCACACAGAAAAGATAAACAGAAGACTTTCAACGCAGCCAGAAGGAAACGATAGATCAGCTATAAAGGAAGGGCATTAAATTAATAACTGACTTCTCAAAAAACAACATGCCACAAAACAGAATGTACTGACTGCTGAGAAAAAAAAGGATTTTTCTCCTAAAATTGCATTCATAGCAAAACAATCCTTAAGAATAATACAAAATAAAGCTATTTTCAGGCAAAATTAAGAAAAAGAACAATACACCCAGTTGAAATGTTTACCAACAAAACCCCTTTATTAAAGAAAAATTTAAAGAGTGTGCCTCAGATATAACACAAATGGTCTCATAAGTAAGGTCTCAAATCCAAGAAATAACTAAAAGCAAAGAAATGCTAAATACATGGTTAAATCTGAGCAAATAACAACTGTATAAAATAATAAAGTAAGAGAAAATTTGTGGAATAAGTAAGTAGAACTAAAATACTGGTCAACAGCAATTACATTTGGATGTAGTGGCCAGCATTAAACTTTTATCAACTTTACTACTTATTAACTTGTGTTACTTTTAAGTAACCTGGAATTAGCAAGAAAAGAATAGACCAAATACAGTATCTAAGGAAGTACTGGGGGAGGGAGTTGAGAGTGGAAAAAAAGAACTTACTATATTATATAGAGAGAGTAAAAATAACAAGAGGAAAAAAAGTAGAGTATATACAAAGCACATAAAAGTAAATTCAAAAAGTAAAAGTAAATCCAAACCTGTCAGAAACCACAAAGAATGTAAACGGAAGAATCTTCTCAGGTTAAAAAAAAATCTTATACCAAATGCAGAAAAAGAGTTAGTTAACAGCCTCCAAGTACTGAGGCCCACAGAATCCAGATACAAAGATGACAAAAGAGTACTAGAAATTAAATTACGAGCTAACATCTCACTAAGAAATAATGAATGCAAGAATCCTAAACTCAATTATCAAATTAAGCCTAGAAACTCAGAAAAATATAACAAATAACTCAGGCTGAGCATTTACTGGGAATGTAACGGTAGTTTAATATTATAAAAATCTATAAATATAAATCAAATTAAGAGACCAAAGGAGAAAAGGGCACAGATCTCTGTAACAAAGGCAGAAAAAGTTTTTAATCAATTTCAGTAACCTTTCCTGATAAAAAATTTTAACACTACTTTTTGATACTCAAGATACCGTTTTAAGTTAATGAACTTCTGAGAGACTCCCAATAGTTTTTTGATATTTCTTTGCTTTCTGACACAAGAAATCCTAGTCTAATACATTTCCTGCTCCACATGTGATGTAAGCTATTATATTATGGAGGTTTATATTGTTTTAGTGGGGAAATACTATTTACTCACCATCTGGGCTCTTATAAACACTAGTAATCACTAAAACTACTTTTTTGTTGCTGCTTTTGCAATGAATAGCCCTAAGAAATACATTTTTTTCATAAAGTGAACCAACTTGGGAAATATTTTTAAGACAAATGCTGACATATTCTATTCAAATTTTGCACTAGAGTTTTACTTAGTATCTTTTATTTTGCACAACTCTTTTTCTTTTATATTGGGGAAAAATGATTCCTAATGACAATAATATATACATATATTAACTACATTACATTAATTATAATCATTGTAAAATAAATTTAATTACATCCAATTAAATTAAATGTATCTTAATAACAAAAGATTTCTCTTTATACACTTAGGTTATCTATACACATGTATGTTTTATATACATATATAATAGCTTTAACAGTATCAACATTACCACCAACATCCTGATACTACATAATCGGTTCCTAATGATTTATGTATATAAGATTATATATGTAAGTATATATTATTATCATCACATAAGTTACATACATGTAAGTATATGTAATGTGTCTCCACACACACACACACATATCTACATAAAACTTTTTAAATACTGTCATTACTACTAAAAATGAAACTACTGACCATTTCTGTCCTCATGAGATACTCCATTAAAAATGCAAAGACAAAATATTGCCTTTTAAAGTCACCAGAGGGCTCCCCCGGTGGCGCGCTGGTTAAGAATCTGCCTGCCAATGCAGGGAACATGGATTCGATCCCTGGTCCAGGAAGATCCCACATGCCGCGAAGCAACTAAGCTCATGCGCCACAACTACTGAGCCTGCACTCTAGAGCCTGAGAGCCACAACTACTGAGCCATGAGCCACAACTACTGAAGCCCGCACACCTAGAGCCTGTACTCCACAACAAGAGAAGCCACCACACTGCAACGAAGACCCAACGCAGCCAAAAAATAAATAAAAAATTAAAAAAAAATTGTTCTTAAAGTCACCAGAAATAAAAACTCCTGGGAATTAAACCAACAATTTTTTTTTTTTTTTTGCGGTACGCGGTCCTCTCACCGTTGTGGCCTCTCCCGTAGCGGAGCACAGGCTCCGGATGCGCATGCTCAGCGGCCATGGCTAACGGGCGGCCATGGCTCACGGGCCCAGCCGCTCCGCGGCATGTGGGATCTTCCCGGACTGGGGCACAAACCCGTGTCCCCTGCATCGGCAGGCGGACTCTCAACCACTGCGCCACCAGGGAAGCCCCTAAACCAACAATTTTACATATAATAAATTCACTTTTTTTTAAAGAGATATTTTTCTCCTTTTTGAATTATTTTAAGTATTTAAAAACTTTACTTGGCTCCACTAAGCAGCTCATCTTTCTCAGGTCTTTTCGGGCTCTTCTTGATTTTTTACTATTCCAAATGTATTAGGCACAAAACAACCACCATTCTGATGGTATTTTTCATTGAAATCTCATTGAATTCACAAGATAATCTAAGGAAAATGAATACCTTTATGATGATGACTCCTTAGTTGAGAACACGGTATCTCATTTTTTGTTCAAGCTGCATTTTATATTTTTGCAGAGCATTTAAAAACAATGTCTTTGCAAATTTGTTAAGTTTATGCTAAAGTATTTTACGTAGTTATTGTAAATATATTCTCTTATATGACATTTATTTAGGTCACAGGTCAATTTCTTGATCTCCATAAGAAAATCTGCTGGGATTTTCATGGGGATTACACTTAATTTTTCATCAATTTGGAGACAATTTACATCTTAAAAATATTGATTCTTTCAACTGATCTAGAGCTGAGGAAGAGTTCAAAAATTTTTTATGGTTTTCTGTGTAGGGAGTCTCCTATAACTTTTGTTAGATTTATTCTGATGTATATGGATGTTTTTGACATTTATAAATGGTTTTCTTACTAAATTCTATTTTTCTAACATTTTGTTGCTCATAAATATAAATACAATTGACCGAGTGACGCTGCTGAAATGATTTCTTATTAATTCTAAAAGTTCACATGTAGTTATTTATGGATTTTCTATATGCAAATCACGTCATTTGTGACAGTTTTATATTTTCATTTCTAATCTATCTTTTTCCCCTTGCCTAAATGCACTATATAGGACTTTTTAGACATTGGGTTTGGAGTGAGCTTTGACATATTCCCTAATGCCAGGAAAAGGTTTTCAATGTTTATTGTAAGGTTTGTGCAGATACCTTTAATAAGATTATGAAAGTTTCCCGCTTTTTCTAGCTTGCTAAAAGTTTTAAAAATCCTCATGAATGGGTTTTGAGTATTATCAAATGCTTTTTTTTGTATCTATAGAGATGATCATTTGACTAATTTCTCTAATTATATTAATATAATGAATCAGGGCTTCCCTGGTGGAGCAGTGGTTGAGAGTCCGCCTGCCAATGCAGGGGATACGGGTTTGATCCTTGGTCTGGGAGGATCCCACATGCCGCAAAGCTACTGAGCCCCTGTGCCACAGCTGCTGAGCCTGTGCTCTGGAGCCCGGAGGCCATGTTTGCTGAGCCCACGTGCCACAACTGCTGAAGCCTGCACGCCTAGAGCCCGTGTTCCCGCGGCGAGAGAGGCCACCGCAATAAGAAGCCCGCGTACTGCAACGAAGAGTAGCCCCCGCTCGCCACAACTAGAGAAAGCCCACGCGCAGCAGCGAAGACCCAACACAGCCAAAAATAAATAAATAAATTTATATTAAAAAATATATATACGATGAATCATACTGATTTTCAAATACTAAAACAATCTTGCAACTATGGAAATAAATTCAACTTTGTCATGATATTTTATCCTATTTATGTATCACTCGGATTTGATTTCCTAATATATGAAGATTTTAAAATCTATTTTCATTTAAAAAATGACCTGTAATACTGCTTTTGGGTAATATCCTTGTTAGGTTTTGCTCTCAAAATTAAACTGGGCTCTTACACAATGTTATATGTCACTGGTATCTCAATAAAAAAAAAATTAAACTGGGCTCATTAAGGGAACATATTCAATTTTTTTTCTGTTTCCAGTTAGACTTTATGTATTTCTTCTTTAAATGTTTGGAAAAATTCACCAGTGAAACCATGTGGGTCTGAATTTCTAAATGGAAGGTCTGTAATTACAGGTTCACTTTCTTTCTATATATTGGATTATGCAGATTTTCTGTTTGTGTGAGGGTGTGTGCCAGTTTTGGTAAGCTGTGTATTTCAAGGAATTTGACTCTCTAAAATCTCAAACTTATTTAAAATTTTCATAATATCCTTTCTTTTGTTACTTTTTTTGAAGTTCATTAGATCCATAGAGTACTGTATCCTTTCTCACTACTGACACTGGTTATGTAGTATCTGTTTCATTCTTGATTATTTTTGGCAGGGATTTATCAATTATATTATCCTTTTCTGAGAACAAACTTTTGCCTTTGCTGATTCTTAAGTTTGCTTGACATGCCACTGATTTTTATATTTATCTTTATTATTGCTTGGCTTCTAATTTCTGTTGGTATAGTTTGCTGCTTTCTAATTTCCTGACGTGGATACTTAACTCATCTAATGTCAGCCTTTCATTCTAACAGCATTAAGGCTTAAATTGCTCAGCAAGAAAGGCTTAAAATGAATTTCATGTTTTGATATGTCACCTTCATTCAGTTCAAAATATTTTCTCATTTTCATAGTGACTCTTCTTTGACAAGTGATTTAACGTATACTCCTGAAAAAGTATTTCAAAAGCTGTATTTTGTTCCAGTTGTGTTTTTGTAATTTTTTAAAAAATTAATTCCATGGTGGTCAAAAACTATAAATTGTAAAATTTTAAATCTTTTCTTTTTTGAGCTTTATGTCCCGCCTATAGTCAACTTTTAAAAATATTCTATGTGCACTTGAAAAGCAGATGTATTCTACTACTGATGAATGTAGTGTTCTCTATATGTCTGTTAGGCAGAGTGCTGTTTCCTTAAACCTCATGAACCAACCTCCGCTAGCTTCAAACTTATCTTCTGCAGCTGTCTCACTTCTTTCAGCCTTCATAGAATTGAAGACCGTTAGGACCTTGCACTAGATTGGGTTTTGGCTTAAGGGATGTCGTGGGTGGTTTGATATTCTAATCCAGACCACTAAAACTTTCACCCGTTGGGCAATAAGGCTGTTTCACTTCCTTACCATTCATGTGTTCATTGTCGTAACACTTTTAATTTCCTTCGAAAACATATCCTTTGCAATCACAACTTGGTTAAGTGTTTGGCACAAGAGTTCTGGCTTTCGGCCTGTCTCAGCTTTCAACATGCCTTCCTCACTAAGCTTAATCATTTCTAGCTTTTGATTTAAATTGAGAGATGTGCAACTCTTCCTTTCACTTGAGCACTTAGAGGCCGCTGTAGAGTAATTGACTAGCCTAATTTCAATACTGTTGTGTCTCAGGGAATAGGGAAGCCTGGGGATAGGAAGAGAGATGGGGGAGCAGCCAGTCAGTGGAGCAGTCAAAACACATAGAACATTTACCGACCATCTTATATGGGTGTGGTTCATGATGCATCAAAACAATTATAATAGTAACATCAGAGATCACTGTAACAAATATAATAATAAAAAATGGCACAAACAGACTTGCTTGATGTAGAGTTGCCACAAACCTTTGTTAAAAAAAAAAAGTATTTGCAAGGTGCAATAAAACAAAGTGTGTCTATAGTCAACATGTATTTAGATAAACCCATATATTTATTCTTTCCATTGTCCTTTGCTCCACATCTCTGTGCTTCCATCTGAGATTCTCTCCTGTCTGAAAAATTCTTTTAGTAAACTGAGTACTGGTCTACTGATGAAAAATTTTCTTAGCTTCTGTGTGAAAATCTTTAAATTCCTTAACTAATGAAGGTAAAATTACCGCTGTGTTTTACTGTTGCTCCTTTAGAAGTAATGTTTCTTTTTGTCTTACTAGTTTTATGACTTTCCCTTTACTTTTGGTTCTTAGTAGTTTTACTATGATGTGCTTATGCATTAAGTTTCTTTGTGTTTATACTGATTTGAGTTTGTAACATCATATGGAAAAACCTGAATGAACTTTTTACTTTTTACTTCTGGAAAATTCTCTTACCTTTTCTAATAATACGGTCATTATCTCCTGTCCTTCTGTGACTCCAATTACACATAGATAAGACCTTTTCACTCTCAGTCTCCCAAGGCAATAGAAATAAAAATGAAAATAATCAACTGGGACCTAATCAAACTCACAAGCTTTTGCACAGCAAAGGAAACCATAAACAAAACTAAAAGACAACATACAGAATGGGAGAAAATATATGCAAGTAATGTGACTGACAGGAGATTAATTTCCAAAATATACAAACAGTTCATACAACTCGACAACAAAAAAAAAACCCATCGAAAAATGGGCAGAAGCCCTAAAGAGATATTTCTCCAAAGAAGACATACAGATGGCCAACAGGCACATAAAAAGATGCTCAAAATCGCTAATTATTAAAGAAATGCAAATCAAAACTACAATGAGGTACCACCTCACACCAGTCAGAATGGTCATCATTAAAAAGTCTACAAATAACAAATGCTGGAGAGGGTGTGGAGAAAGAGGAACCCACCTACATACACTGTTGGTGGGAATGTAAGTTGGTGTAGCCACTGTGGAAAACAGCATGGACATTCCTCAGAAATTTAAATACAGAATTACCATATGATCCAGCAATCCCACTCCTGGGTATCTATCCAGACAAAACTATAATTCAAAAAGACACATACAACCCTGTGTTCATAGCAGCACTATTCACAATAGCCAAGACATGAAAGCAACCTAAATGTCCACTGACAGATGAATGGATAAAGAAGATGTGGTACACATATACAATGGAATACGACTCAGCCATAAAAAAGAACAAAATAATGCCATTTGCAGCAACATGGATGCAAATAGAGATTATCATACTAAGTGAAGTAAGTCAGAAAGAGAAAGACAAATACTACTATATGATATCATTTATATGTGGAATCTAAAATATGACACAAATGAACTTATCTATGAAACAGAAACAGAATTGCAGACATAGAGAATAGACTGGTGGTTGCCAAGGGGGAGGTGGTGGGAGAGGAACAGATTGGGAGTTTGGGATTAGCAGATGTAAACCTGTATATATAGAATGGATAAACAACAAGGTCCTACTGTACAGTGCAGGGAACTATATTCAATACCCTGTGATTAACCATAATGGAAAAAGAGTATGAAAAATAATGTATATATGTATAACTGAGTCACTTTGCCATACAGCCATAATTGTAAATCAACTATACTTCAATAAAAAAGAAATCAGCCCAGAAAAAAAAATAAAATTTGAAAAAGAAAGAAAAGACCTTTTCACTCTATTGCCTGTCTCCTACCCTCCATCATATTTGATTTTTCCTTGGATCTGTCTACAGTTGACCCTTCAACAATGTGGGGCTTAGGGGTGCTTGACCCTCCATGCAGTTTAAAATCTGTGTATAACTTTACAGTTGGCCCTCTGTATCCAAAGTTCCACATCTGCAGATTCAATCAACTGTGGATCGTGTAGTACTGTAGTATGTATTTTTAAAAAACCCAAATGTGGGACTTCCCTGGTGGTCCAGTGGCTAAGACTCCATGCTCCGAACGCAGAGGGCCCAGGTTCAATCCCTGGTCAGGGAACTAGATTCCACATGCCACAACTAAGAGTTCGCATGCTGCAACTACAGATCCCACATACTGCAACTAAAGGTCCGACATACTGCAACTAAAGGTCCCATGTGCCACAACTGTAAATAAATATTAAAATAAAGTAATAAATAATATATAATAAAATAAAAATAAAGTAAATAAATATTAAAAAAACCAAAAAAACCCTGTGTGTAAGACCTGCCGAGTTCAAACCAGTGTTGTTCAAAGGGGCCACTCTATTTTCTTCCCGCTTATCATTCAATTCCCTAAATCTCTATTCAGCCAAGTTTTACCTTCTGTTTAATCTGAGATTTTATTTTCAGTTATAGATGTTTCTAGTTGTAGAATTTGGGATTAATTCTTTCATTTTATAGTTTCTAATCTTCTACTGAAATGTATATATGTTATCTCTGATATTTGGGATCTCCTGTGAGTTTGTTGGCATTGTCTGCTTTTTATTCTCTTTAGTTTCTGACCACTTTTAGATGTATTCCATAGATTCTGATATGTAGTATATTTTCACTATTGTTATTTTGCAAATTCTGTAATTTCAGTATGTATTTACTTACCCTTTGACAAAGTTGTTTGATAGGTTTAAAAATTTTAAGGTGTAGCCTATATATTTTTTGTTATTAGTAAAGTTTCATTGCATATAATCAGAAAGTGTTTTCAGTATATCTACTTTATGGAAATCACTGATTTTTTTTTTGGTGAACATATGATCAATTTTTGTGAATGTGCATTGGACACCTGAGATGGTGTAGTATAATGCTGTAGAATACAACATATATTCATAAAATCCACCTTACTGTTTATTCTGTTTAGGTCTTCTATCTCATTTTTTGTCTACCTGATCTATTTTATACTAAGAACAGAGAATTATATTCTATTTTGTAGCACATTTCTGTCTCACTGAATCTCCTGTAATTTTTGCTTTATACAGAGGGTTTCTGTGTAATGTGCTGCATAGAAATTCATGTGTTGTATCTTTACTGTAAATTGTGAGTTTTAGCATCAAAAAATATGCCCCCTTCTATGTCACAGTTAATGCTTTTTGGATTGAATTCTACTTTAGTATTAAGATTACTGTATCTGCCCCCTTTTTATTTTCACTTGTTTAGAATACCATTGTCCACTGAATCATTTGATTCAGGAATCACAGAAGTGTCTCTTATAAACAGTATATAGTTGTTGCGTCTCCTTTTGTGAGCCAAATTGAGAATCTTTCCCTAATAATAGGTGGATGAAGCACATTCACATTTACTGGTATGACTAATATTTTCAGTCTCAATTCTGGGATAACATTTTGTAATTATGTGTATTTTACTACACTTGTTTCTCTAAGAAACGTGTATTCTTTGCTTTTTAATAAAAACATTTTTTTTGGTACTTAGGAAGACCTGTATTTTTGTTTTAGTGATTACTTCTGTACTTAAACCGTTTAAATGCCCTTTGTCTTCTTTTCCTTTTTCTCATACAATTTTTAAAAATTGAGATATAATTCACATACCATAAAATTCACCCTTTTAAAGTATACAATTCAGTAATTTTTGATATACTCACGAAGTTATACAGTCATTACCATTATCTATTCCACAACATTTTCAACATCCCAAAAAGGAACTTCATACCCACCCATTAGCAACTACTTTTTCTCTCTATCGATTTACCTGTTTTGAATATTTCATATGAACAGAATCATACAATATATGGCTTTTGTTATCTGGCTTCTTTTACTCAGAATGTTTCCAAGGTTCATCCATGTTGTAGCATGTATTGATATTTGATTCCTTTTTACCACAGAATAATATTGCATCATGTACACATATAACATTTTGTCTATTCACTTATCAAGGTGATGAATATTTGGTTTTTTCCACTTTTTTAGCTATTATAAATAATGCTATGAACATTAGTGTTCAAGATTTTATGTGAACGAATGCTTTCAATTCTCTTGGGTATATACTTGATGGGTCAATGGTAATTCTATTTTTAGCTGTTTGAGGAGTTGTCAAACTATTCTCCAAAGTGGTTTCACCATTTTACATTTCTACCAACAATGTATGAAGACTGATTTCTATACACCCTTGCCAATACCTGTTACCGTCCACCTGTCTTATTATTACCCTTTTACTACGTGTTGGCAAAGAATCTTCATTGGGCATCTTGTGTTTCTACACATTTTGCTGGGTTTGCCAAGAATGAAAATCCTAACCACTCATTATGTGGGCCATTTCTCAGAGCTGTGTTTGTAGCAAGCAATCTTGAAGGATGAAGTAATGTTTCCTACTGGAAGAAGAAAAAGCCCGCTTACTATAAAAGCACCATATTTATTCACCAAGCACAGTGTTTCTTAGCTGCAGTACAGACCTACTATATGCAAGGCATCCACCTGGGCCATCCAGCATAACCTACACAAGACCTAGGGAACAAGGGGAACCTACAGAAATATGCTAATTATTATGCTGCTCACTATACCATGAGTAATGGAATTCTCTGTCTCTGACCCAAGACATGTTTTGGTCTCATGTCTTCTGCCAACATCCATGAAATAACTAGTAAACTGTTAGCTTTTAAATATAGTAAAATCAAATGTTAGACTGGATATTATCTAATTTAGCAGTTTTTATTGGTATTTTAACTCTCTTCCGTTTTTTTTATGCAACAGATGATCAGTAAGAATGTTTTTTCCTATTTCACTCTCCCTTTTCCTTTTTTATTTGTATTATTTCTACTTAGTCACAACATAAAATGTATGTCCAGTAGTCTTCCCCTCACATCCCTACCTTTGTTTTAGTCTTAGCAAGTACATCCATGTATTTTAAATGCTCGTCTTCACTTCTTTTGCTGAGGTATTCCCAGTTATCTCTCAACTGGATAAAATATCCTCCAGGAGATTCCTTAAAAAAACAGCTCAAGAGTACCTAATTCCCTAAAAACTTACATACTGAAAGCTGTTTTCCCTCAACCTTGATATCTAACAAAATGTGGCTGAACATAAAAACTTTGTTTCATATTTTTTCTTGGAGTTTTCTTTTTAAATGCTGCTCCACGGCTGCCTTGTTTTGGTTGCCTCAGTGAAATTTAAAATGTCTGAACCAGTGCCGTTCTTTTGCCTTTAGAAGTTATGTAATGTTTTTGCTTGGAAGCATAAGATTTTTTATCTTTCCCCAATATCCAGTGGACCCTTTCAATGTATAGATGTGAATCTTTTTCAATTTCTGGAGAATTTTCTTTGAATATAGCTTTAAATATTAGTTCTTTTTCACTGATTTTTCTTTCTTGGGACTCTAAAATTCTGAATGTTATCCCTCCATTGCCTGTCTTTAATTTCCACTATTTTCTCTGACACTTTTTCCAGCTTTAAGACTGCACAGAACAATGTATAAGCTTAAGGTATACAACAGTGTTGATACATTTACATATTACAAGATGATTACTACCATAGCTTTACCTAACATCTCCATCACGTCACAGTTACCATTTTTGCAGTGAGATGGTTTAAGATCTGTTCTCTTAGCGACTTTCAAGTTATATAACACAGTAATTCTGACACTTTTACTTCATTCTTGTGTCATTTTCATTCACTTGGTTCTTTTCCTGCCTTTCTTCAATGCACCTTATTAAATTTTCATTTGACTCTATTCCCCCCGGGGGACCTTATAATTTATTTATTACTAAAATATTTTTTTTCTTTGTTTTCCATTCCTTTACTAAGTTCATATTCTTTTTACTCCTTTTTTTTGGGGGGGGGCGGATTTTCTTTTCCTGGTTTTTAAATTACTGATTCTACATATTTTTTGTTTTTGTTTTTCAATGTCCTCA
Organism: Tursiops truncatus; assembly: GCF_011762595.2. Taxonomy (NCBI): domain Eukaryota; kingdom Metazoa; phylum Chordata; class Mammalia; order Artiodactyla; family Delphinidae; genus Tursiops; species Tursiops truncatus. The sequence goes on from NC_047036.1 coordinate 108,605,301, forward strand.
ACTGGTTGATTGAATATATTTAACTCTGGAGTGTGGTCACACTCTACATCTGCATGCTGGTTTTTCTGCGGTGGGGAGGAGTTTTTTTCTCAGTTGACATATAATAATTTTCTTTTATTTTTATAATACCTACATATGGATTTATCAAGTTCCCCTTTTTACCTTTTTGTGGTATTAGGATGTCTTACAAAACTCCTAGTTTAACAGCACCTCTTTTGTCAAATACTTTGAAGTCCAGATGTTTTAAGATACTTTTTTCTTTTTGTTTTGCTAGTGGAAGGAGAGGTTGTAAGACTCTGATTTTGTGTTCACTTTGGCTTATAGGCACCTAAAACTTACCCATGTGCTGCTTCTTCACCACTTAAATGCCAAAGAGAGCTTGTTTCCTTTTTACCTTTTATCTTAACCCTGAAGCTATGCATTTAGATGACTACTCTGAAAATTATTCATAATATTAAAAAACTTCACTGTAGTCTCTGTTCTGATCTATCATATGTATACGTACACACACACATATTTAATTTTAAACTTAGCGTGGAATTAGTCTTTCCAACAGTACAGGTCAACCCTAGGTCCATTTGCTAGCGTCCATTTTCTGTGTTTTCTACAGATCTGCTTGGTTGGCCTTTGTTCATCATAAACCCTTGATAAGGGTTGGGAGTAGAGATGAAGTGTGAGAAATAACATGCTGGGAAACGGTGATTTCTCTCTTTTTATTTACAATTATTTTCAAGTTTGAGCGTCCTCTGTCTTCAAGTTATGCTGTGAGCATAGTTTGTGTATAGATTTCTTATACCCTTCTTATAGTTCTACACTGTTTTTAGAGGAAATACTGGGAGACAGGTAGTTAAGTGGTTACCGCTGTCTTCAGCTACCCAGAAGAAGAAAGATTTAAAAGTTTAATTAAAACAATGAACTAATAAAATTCTATAAAGCAATACAGATTTTATAAGTTCAATAATCTTGTCATGGGAAGGTCTTTCTAATAAGCATGACTTCAAAAAGTCATAAGAGGAAAAAAACTCAACAGATTAAAAAAAATTATAACTGACATAAAATTTACTTCAGACTAAAGTTAAAAACTGATAAACAGCTTCTTACAACAAAAGGGTTCATTTACCTAGTAAGAAAAAGCTCTCATGAACAAATAAGGAATAATCCAAGTAGAAAAATGGGCAAGAGATAATAAGAAATATTATAAACTGATAATAAACGGATAATAAGAAAAATAAACCCTCCATAAAGCATATGAGATCATGCACAGGTAATTTAAAACGAGATTTCATTATAATGTGTCAGATTAAGATGACCAACCTATCAGGTGATGAGCAGGGTGTTTAGAAACAGGCATTCCCAATCACCAGTGGTTACTCAAATTTGTAGAAATACACACGTAATAAAAGTATTTGACAGAACTTATCAAAATAGGAAGCATTACTTATAAACATGTATACTTGGACCAAGCATTTTTATGAATTCTAAATAATTTCACCTAAAAAATACTTAGGTATCAAAGATTTATGCTATTACAAAATGTTCAGTACAATTTTGTATTTCAAAGGATGTAATAACAGTGAAAAACTGAAAAAAAAAATCAAGATTCATCAATATGGTGGAATAAAAACAAAATCCTCAGAAACTTCAGGAACAAAAATCTTAAAATTATTTTAGATTATTTTCTCCTATAACTCATAGAGCATTTTTAACTATGCTGATCATCAATAAAATACTGTTTTGTAATTAAAAAATTACCAATCATAAATACATACACTTGATGTAATTATTTGGGGTGATTTTAAAAATTTTATATATACACATACTTTTTTTTCCCAAAACATTTGGGTATAAATTGAAGAGAGGGTGATTCTTGACCCTAAAATATGTCAACATGTATTTCCTAAGAACAAGAATTTTGTCTTACATAACCCCACTACAATAATCAAAATCAGTAAACTCAATATTATCTAAACCACAGTCCATGTTCAAATTTCACCAACTGTGCCAACATTATCATTTATAGTTACTCCCCTCTCCTGCCTCCAAGATTTAATGCAAGATAAAAAGCACTGTATTTAGTTATATCTCTTTTTTTTCTCTTTTAATATGAAACAGTTCCTTAGTCTTTCTGTGATGTTTCTTGACACTGGGATATTTAAAGAGCATAGGACCTCAATTTTTAGAATGTCTTCCATTTGGTTTGTCAGCTATTTACCACCGATTAGCTGCAGGCAGGCATTTCTGGCAGGAATATGTCTCAGAGGTGATGTTCTGTCCTTCTCAGTGCATCATATCATGAGTAGTGTATCACTTTTTGCCTATATTGATGGTGGCAGCAATAATTTTTGTTATAGTGGTTTCCTCCACATTTCCCCATCAGAAATTTGGTAATTTTTACTTTCATAAATGATTTGTGGGGAGATACAATGAGACTACATAAGTATCCTGTTTCTCAACAAACATTAGTCACAAGTTTTGGCATTCATCAACGATTTTCTAACTTAATCATTCCTTCTAGACTTATTAGTTGGCATTTAACTATCAGGAAGAACTCTTCCTTTTCATTCATTCATACCATTAGAAATTAACAAATTCTTTATTATACAGTAGGGTACCATCAATCACTATACATTTTTATTTGGATTCTCAAACTGTCCCAGATTTGGCCAACGGGACTCCCTTCAATCTCGTTCCTCTGTCCTTTTGCCAGGTCCCTATAATTCTCTGAATATTTCCTTACTTTATAAGGTAGGTGATGGAAGTATTTCATATTTTGACAGAGGAAGGTTTTAAGTGGCATACATTTGTAATATCAATAAATTGTACACTTAAAATATGTTTGTACACTTAAATATATATGTACACTTGAAATATGTACACTTAAAATACTATCTAGAGTATGTTAATACTCTAGGTAGTAGTGCTTTCTACATTGTTACGAGCAAGCAATTTTAAAACTGTCTTAGGTGTCAGTAAATGTTTTGATGATGATGGAAACCAAGTTTCTCACTGTTAGTGAAAGGAGGTACAAATAAGCAAAATGAGAAAAACAGAATAAACTCTAGATTTTAAACACAGGTACACAGAAACAAAGAAATAAATACAGAGGTGTATATATGTGTGTATGTATGTGTATACATACACTCAAACGTACATTTTCTAGCTCTGTTCAGTGAAAGGCCCTACAAGCAATGAAGCACCTGGAGCAATGAAAACAGCTGGCTGCCAGATCTTGGTTTCTAAATACTGCTTTAGAAACAGAAAAGGCTAACTCCCAGTTTGGGGCAAGAAAAGTACAACTCCTCCCTTTAATCTAAAAGGAAAATTAATTTAATTGTTAATAACTTTAGTAATTAACTTAATATCTTAAACTGTACATTTAAAAATGGCTAAAATGGGGTCTTCCGTGGTGGCGCAGTGGTTGAGAGTCCGCCTGCCAATGCAGGGGACACGGGTTCGTTCCTGGTCCAGGAAGATCTCACATGCCGTGGAGCGGCTGGGCCCATGAGTGATGGCGGCTGAGCCTGCGCGTCCGGAGCCTGTGCTCCGCAACGGAGAGGCCACAACAGTGAGAGGCCCGTGTACCGCAAAAAAATAAAAATAAAAAAATAAAAAAATAAAAATGGCTAAAATGGTAAATTTCATGTTAAGTGTATTTTACCACAATGAAACAAGACAAACAAACAATGTACAAGGTGGGTGGAGCTTAATCCACGTATATAGTCCACCCTCTGTATTCATAGATTCAACCAACCACAGACTGTGTAGTACTGTAGTATTTACTACTGAAAAATATCTGAATGTAAGGTACTGAGCAGTTCAAATTCATGTTGTTTAAGGGTCAACTGTATATGAGAACACTATGGCAAAAGCACTATTTTTTTCCCATAAAGTATGAGAAATATAAAATACATCAACAGACAAATAACTGAGAAAACAGTACTGCCTGAGGCAGTTTTCTTGCCATGTCCCTCAATGCATTTATTTAGAGGAAAGGGTTCTGAGAGCTTAACAGATATGCCATGTATACCAACACTTAAAGAAAATAAATGTAAAACAATACATAGCCTAAGCCTTGAACAAACCTGAAAAAAAATAACATTCACTGAATATTTACTATGCAGATAGCACTCTGCAATACTATGGAAGACACAAACAGAACAAGAAATAATCTTTGCCTTTTAGGAGCTTAAAATCAGTGGTTTATATGAAATTTAGGACACTAAGCTCACGATAACGTAGATGACCCAGTTTAGGGAAAACAGAATCTACCTGAAGATGTCAATCTGACTGTAACACCATGAAATGGAAAAGTGGTTTAGTTTTGAGCCCTGATATTAAAAGACTTCATTAAGAATTCAACCTCGTTTCTCAAGTTTAAATCAAATCAGATGACATGATCATTTACATGAGATGCTAGTAGGACAAAGAGTCCATTCAGTATTAACTATTTTCTAGTAAGGTCATCTCAGAACAAGGCAAAAGGCCGCTGTGTTCTGGATCCTTCAAATGGTAAGGAAAAAAGTCTTATTTTCTATAGTTACATCAACTACCTAGCTTTCTCAGGAAAAAGTAAAGAATTATTCCTTAAATACACTCTGAAAGTAAAACTATTAAGATCTAAACCATTTCTTACTTGGATATAACAGTATCTCTTTTTTTCTACCTCTTTCCTTCAAGTCCAGGGTACAGAACATGGATGCTCAAAGATTATTAACTAAATTGAATAGGAAAATCAGGATCCCCTTTCAGAGCTCTTATTTAAATTTTCTGATAGAAGTAGTAAAAGAAATTACCAAATTTGCAACATTTTATATATAATTGCATCCCTTTCAAGGATCAGAAGAAACTTTAAAGTGGATGAAAATGTATCGAACTTGGTATATAGTTTGATGCTACTTAGTAAAATATTTAAAAAGTCACAGTAATGGAACTTCCTTGAGTGTTTAAAAGCCTACTACATTTAAAGTTGAAAATGAAGCATATCAAAAAACAATTTCAGTATTCTTTAAAATTCTTACCACAATCATTTCTGAAGGCTCTAATACAAGACAATCACATCCTCTTTTTCCTCCAAACTGCTTACCAAAACTATAAAAACAGAAAATAATTTCTTTAGCAAAGGTTATAAATAAAATGCATCAATACAGAAAAAGTGAACCCAAAAACCCCTACATGTTAACCAAGAAATTCTGATCCTATCAGGTACACTAATAAGATTTAAAAAAACAAAACAAAACAAAAACTTCCTTTTACTTGCTGAGATATATATAAGTGGTCTCAATACACAGTTGGGTCATAATTATTTTAAAAATTCTGCCTTTAACTAGTCTCTAAAAATGATTATAAAAGATATCTGCCTAATCTCAAATTCTGAACATCTATTAATATGTGTTGAATTCACGTAAAACCATACTTACTAAAGAGTGAAGCCACAATTATGGAATATTTTTAAAAAGTAAATTTTTGAGAGTGATATTAGATAACAGATAGAAAAAAAAACTTTAAAAATACTTACACTTGAATATACTAAAAAATGTAGTGAGATGCAGAAGTGGTTTATTTTTAAAAAACAGTGTTGGAGCCACTGGCTAGCTCTTTGGAAAAAATTGAAACTGCAGTAGTACTAAAAGAAAATTTGAGTATTTTTATGTTATTTGTCTGAGAGAAAGATTTCTAAGCAAATCAAAAGAGAAAGCACTAATAAAGGAAAAAATTGATGTTTTCATTTTAAAAGACAAACTGAATTTTTTAAAAGGTGGGATATGAAAAAAATACTAGAGACACAAAAGGTCAACATACTTAATATGCAGAGTGTACATAAAAGAAATTATAAAAGCACTCTAAAATATTACAAAATGGAAGTACCATGGCTAATTATAAAATATATTATTATTACAAAAATAACTTTAAAATTCCAATAACACAAGCAAAACTATAAAAAATAAACTTAATAAAGAAATATAGAAGTCATTTATAAAAAACTACACAATTTTATTGATGGACTGAAAATAGGGCTTGATAAAAGAAGTGATATAACATACACTTACAAAGAAACTCAATATTATAAAAATGTCAATTCTCCACAAAGTATAAGGTTACATACAAATACTAGTTTATAGCCAAATCCTAATCAAAATCCAAATGAACTTACTTTTGAACATAGCAAAAAAGTCACTGCTGTTTTTTCTTAAGCAGTAGCCTGTATTATTTTTGTATTTTCCCCAAAATATTCCTACCTCATCTAATACATAAAACAATGAAAAGGAAATTTGCAAAAGTCTGCTTTCATTCAAGATGGAATAACAGGGACTGGATTTACTCGCCTATGTGAAAAAACTGGAAAATCAGACAAAACATATTAAACAACAGTTTCAAGACTTCGGAAAGCAGGCAGGACAGGGATGTGATTCCTTAGAGAGGGAATTAAAAAACTAAAATGACCCCTACAATATCCCAATTTTACTAAGTACAGGCAATCTCTAGGCCACAATGCAAGAAGGGAGAAACCTAACAGAGCCTGCCAATCTCACTGAATTGAAGAGACAGAGACAGTTTTGGGGTGCAGGTGATGGAGGAAAGATCTTTAATATTTATAGGGCAGGATAAAGGAAAGGAGGGAGCAGCAGAGAGAGAGAGGAAGAGAGACAGAAAGAACAAGAATGTGCACAAGAGGGCATGCATGAGTGCACATATGTGCTCTGGTGATCTTCAGAAAGGTTCCACTGAATCTTTGGGTGAATAATATGAAAATGTGAGAAAAATGCAAATACTAGCCACAGTGGAAAGACCACATAATACATGGAGCATCAGGTGGAATCTTCAGAAATCCATTTCCTTTGTAATGTGATAAATTAGTCCTACATTAAGGAAGTGCTGGACTCATTCAAACGAATATTAAGACTCAAAATGGATTCCAATTAGCTAAACTACATGTCAGAAGAAAGCCTAATACTACCTAAAGAAATACAACAAAATCTGGAACCCAGCAACATAAAAGTTGCAAAGTCTGACATCCAGTAAAGCAAAACAAAAAACAGGCATGCAAATAGGAATATATAATCCACAGCCGAAGAAAAACCAATCAATAAAAACAGAACCAGAGCTGTCAGCAGTGAGGGAATCAACAGACAAGAACACCGAAACAGCTATTTCTAAGTATGCTCCAAATGTTTAAGAAACTAGAGATAAACATGAATACAACAGAGAAACAGAAGCTTAAAAAAAAAAAAAAAAGACCTAATGGAATGTTCTACCACATCACATACGTAGACACAATGTCTGGTTTTCCCATTTTCTAGTTGTGTTAAAAATCGTTGGGCTTCCCTGATGGCTCAATGCTTAAGAATCCACCTGTCAATGCAGGGGACACAGGAAAATCCCACATGCCGCGGAGCAACTAGGCCCGTGTGCTAAAACTACTGAGCCTGCACTCTAGAGCCCATAAGCCACATCTATTGAGCCTGCGCACCACAACTACTGAAGCCCGCACACCTAGAGTCCATGCTCCATAACAAGAGAAGCCACCACAATGAGAAACCCACGCACCACAACGAAGAGTAGCCCCCACTGGCCACAACTAGAGAAAGCCTGCGCACAGCAACGAAAACCCAACGCAGTCAAAAACAAATAAATAAATAAAAAATCGTGAGTGGTTTCAGACAGTGTTAACTTGATATGTCCATTATAAAGTTTCCTCTTAATTTTCCATCTATTAGTTTTAGCATCCATTTTTGATCAGTGCCTAGACCTAAAGTATTATTAGGGGCTATTGAAAAAGGCATTTTATAATTCTAATTATTCTTACTGAATTTTTTTAACATCTTTATTGGAGTATAATTGCTTTACAATGGTGTGTTAGTTTCTGCTGTACAACAAAGTGAATCAGCTATACATATACATACATCCCCACATCTCCTCCCTCTTGCGTCCCCCTCCCACCCTCCCTATCCCACCTCTCTTAAGTGGCCAAAGCATGGAGCTGCTCTCCCTGTGCTATGCAGCTGCTTCCCACTAGCTATCTATTATACATTTGGTAGTGTATATATGTCCATGCCACTCTCTCACTTCGTCCCAGCTTACCCTTCCCCCTCCCCATGTCCTCAAGTCCATTCTCTACGTCTGTGTCTTTATTCCTGTCCTGCCTCTAGGTTCTTCAGAACCATTTTTTTGTTTTGATTCCATATATATATGTGTCAGCATACAGTATAGAGGTTCCTTAAAAAACTAAAAATAGAACTACCATATGACCCAGCAATCCCACTACTGGGCATATACCTAGAGAAAACCATAATTCAAAAAGAGTCATGTACCACAATGTTCACTGCAGCACTATTTACAATAGCCAGGACATGGAAGCAACCTAAGTGTCCATCAACAGATGAATGGATAAAGATGATGTGGCAGGGCTTCCCTGGTGGTGCAGTGGTTGCAAGTCCGCCTGCCGATGCAGGGGACGTGGGTTCGTGCCCCAGTCCGGGAGGGTCCCGCGTGCCGTGGAGCGGCTGGGCCCGTGGGCCGTGGCCGCTGGGCCTGCGCGTCCGGAGCCTGTGCTCCGCAACGGGAGAGGCCGCGGCGGTGGGAGGCCCGCGTGCCGCCAAAAAACAAGAAAAAAAAGATGATATGGCACATATATACAATGGAGTATTACTCAGCCATAAAAAGAAATGAAATTGGGCTATTTGCAGTGAGATGGATGGACCTAGAGCCTGTCATACAGAGTAAAGTCAGAAAGAGAAAAACAAATACCGTATTCCTACTGAATTTATCAGCTAGAGTACTGATATAAAGAAACACTCCCTTGTGCACCACAACTAGAGCCTGCGTGCCACAACTACTGAGCCCTCGCACCTCAACTAGAGAAACCCGTGTGCCGCAACTAAGACCCGAAGCAGCCAAATATATATTTTTTAAAAAAAAGCAACACACTCCCTCATCAACTATTTGAGTTCCTGGTACAATAATTTACACAAGAAAGGCATGAGAAAATCTGCAATGGAGATGACATGATTGTATATTAAGTAAATTCTATACATTCTGTTTTTAGGGAATTCCCTGGCAGTCCAGTGGTTAGGACTTGGTGCTTTCACTGATGTGGCCTGGGTTGATCCTTGGTCAGGGAACTAAGATCCTGCAAGCAGCATGGCGTGGCCAAAATAAAACAAAATAAAGTATTAAAAGGAAAGAAATAAGTGAATTTACCAAGGTTGAAGGATACAAGCTTAATATCCAAAAGTCAACCCTTTTACTGTATGTTAGCAATGAAAAATCTGAAATATCTTTTAATTTCATTAAAGGCAGAAAAACACAGAAAACTTGAGATAAATTTACCAAAACATGAACAAGACCTGTACAAAACTGCCAACTAAAACACTATAAAACATTGCCAAGAAAATTAAAGATGTCCCAAATAAAATAAGATATCTCTTGTTTATGGATTGAAACGTTCTACAAATTCAATATAATCAACAAGTTGCCTTAGAGAAACTGACACAATGATTCTATTTACATAAAAATGTAAAAGACCTAAAACAGCTAAACCAATTCTGGAAAACAAGAACAAAGGTGGAATATTTTATATTTCAAGATATACTTTTATAAAGCTAGAATACTCAAGATAGTATGGCATCAGATTAACTTATAGATCAATAAAACAGGAGAGAAAACAAAATCAGACCCATATATACAAATTCAACTGATTTTCTGACAAAAGTGCCAAGGGAATTCAATGGGGGAAAAGATATTATTTTCTATAAATGGTGATGAAACAACCAGATATCAATACAGAAAAAAAGATCTTAACACCATAAACAAAAATTAGAAATGGATCGGAGAATATAAATGAAACAATGGAAATTATAAAATTCTCATCACAACAGACTTTTTGTACATGTCCTCGACAAGGGTTAGGAAGCTTCCTTCCACATATCTAATATTTTAAAAATTTTATCATGAATGGGCTTTGGGTTTTATCTGTTTTGGGTTTTTTCTGTTTACTGAAAAGATTATGTAGTTTTTGTCTATTTTCTTTACTAATGGAGAATACTGCATTAATTGTTTTATGGATGTTAAAATTCCTTGCTCTCCTTGGACAAACCCAATTTGGTCACAATGTCTAATACTTTTAATACATTCCTGGATTTGATTTGTTGTTATTTTGTTAATGATTTCTGCATGTATATTCAGGAGAAATAACAATTTGCAGTTTTCTTATGATACTACATCATCAGGACAATACTATACTCATAAAAGAGATTGAAAATGTTCCTTCTTCCCCTATTTCTTCATTAAATATTTGAAAACACAAGCAGTAAAGCCATCTGGGCCTAGGCGTTTCTTTGTGGGAATATATATAATTATTAATTTATTTACTTTTTATAAGTATATTCAAAGTGTCTAATTCTTTTTGAGTGCATTTACAGTAACCTTTTTAAGATTTGCCCAATTTGTTGGTATATGCTGGCTCATAAAATCCCCTAACAATACTTTTAATTTCTGTAGGATGGTAATATCCCCTTTCAATGCCTGATTTTAAAAATCTGTGTCTTCTTTTTTAAAAGATCAGTCTAACTCAAGGTTTAACAATTTTGTTGATCTTTTCAAAGAACTAGCTTTTCATTTCATTGATTTCTCTCTACTGTTTTTCTGTTTTTTATTTCACTGATCTCCACTCAAACTTTACTTCTGTTCACTGAGTTTACTTTGTTATTCTTATTGTTAAGCTGTAAACTTAAGATGATTGAATTGAGACCATACATTTCTCATAAAAGTGCTATAAATTTCCCTCTAAGGTCCTTCAGTTGAATTCCATCAATTACGATGCATGTTCATCTTCATTCATTTCACAATATTTTCTAATTTCTGTTGTCAACTCTTCCCTGACCTGTGGGTCATTTACAAAGGCACTGTTTCAATTTCCACATTCTGCTGATATTTATAATTCAACTCCAACATACTCAGAGGACAAACTCTGTATGATTTCAATCCTTTTTAATTTACTGAGACTTGTTTTATGGCCTAGAATATGCTCTATATTGGAGAATGATCTCTTAAGTCTAAAAAAAATTACGTATCAGATCAAAGTGGTTAATAATATTTAAGTTTTATCTTTATTAATTTTTCAGTCTAGCAATTCTATCACTTACTGAGAGTAGAGTTTTCAAATCTCAGCCATAACTGTTGATATGATTATGTGATTTTTCTTTAGTCCGTTGATGTGATGGATTAATTGATTTTTGATTGTTGAACCAGCCTTGTATACCTGAGTTAAATCCCACTTGGTTACAGTGTGCAATTCTTTTTATTCATTTCTACCATATCTCAATCTGGTTCTTATGTTTGCTCTGTCTCTTCCAACTGTGTCTTTTGCCCTTCAGAAGTCCTTGTAATTTTTTCTTGCTAGTCAGACATGATGTACTGGATAAAAAGAATTGCTGTAATTAGGCCTTTAGTCATATGCCAGTAAGGTGTGAGGGAAGGGGAAGTATTTTACAGTTCTATGATTAGGTCTCATTCCTTTAGTGAGCCTTTGCCTGTGGATTGTAAACTTCACACATTTCTCAGTTTTTTTCCTTCTTTTAGGTGGGACAGGATTGCTAGAGTGGGCTAGCGCTGAGTTACTTCCCTTTCTCCATACAAAAAGCTAGAGCCAACATGAGTTGGGTATTCCCTTTCTGCAGGTCTGTTAGGCTCTGGTGGAATAGTTTCTCCTAACAACAGACATTCTTAAGAAGAATGTTCTGGCATATTTCAAAATGGTTCCTTTTTCCTTCCCCCTGCCAGGAGCACATGGGCTTTTTCTCTGTTATTCAGCATGAGAACCTGGCAGAGATCCGTGAGGTAAAACTCAAAGTGTGGAGATTCCTTCAATGACTGTGTCTCCCTGGATTTTTTAACTCTCAGAGTAGTCCATACTGAGCTTCCAGCAGTTCATCAATTACAGTTCAACTGGGGCTTCCCTGGTGGTGCAGTGGTTGAGAGTCCGCCTGCCGATGCAGGGGACACGGGTTCGTGCCCCGGTCCGGGAAGATCCCACATGCTGCGGAGCGGCTGGGCCCGTAAGCCATGGTCGCTGAGCCTGCGCGTCCGGAGCCTGTGCTCCGCAACGGGAGAGGTCACAATGGTGAGAGGCCCGCGTACCATGAAAACAAAAAACAAAAAACAATTACAGTTCAATTTTCCCTACCCTGGCACTAGCTCCCTCAGAGACTGCTGCTTTAAATTTTGATTTTCTGTGTCTGTCTGTCATTCTAATTTGGGGATAGCAGATTGCCCTTGTTACCTCACTTCCCTTATGGATTTAAGAAAGGTTACTGATTTTTCAGTTCAACTTTTTACTTGTTATTAGGACAGAGTGGCAGTTTCCAAGATTCTTACATGGCCTAGTAGAAACTGGGAAGTCCAGGAATATTTTGAATCTACAGATTAATTTGGGGAGACTTGCACTTAATAATATTTCATCTTCCAGTGTATGAACATGGATTGTTTCTACATATATTTATATCTTCTTTAATTTCACTTAGTAATATTTTACATTTTTCATTTTACAGTAAGTCCTCTACATACAAACCTTCAAGTTGTGAAATTTCAAAGATGGGAACATGGGTTTGCATGTCCAATCACATAAGTTAGTTTACATGCCTGGCATACACTGTCATGTGCGTGCATCCTCTACAAGTGGTTGTGCTTTTGTGTACTTTACTGTATAGTACTGTATAAAGTACAGTAGTACAGTATCTTTATTTCAAGCCCAGGATGTCCGGAAGTAGGCATAAAAGCAGTGGTGATGTAGCTGGTACTGTACTGTTGTACTTTTCAAGGTACTGTACTGTAAAATTAAAAATGTTTTCTTTATTTTTTGTGTATTATTTGTGTGAAAAGTATTATAAACCTACTACAGTACAGTACTATATAGCTGACTGTGTTAGTTGGGTACCTAGGCTAACTTTGTTGGACTTATACAAACAAGCTCTCAGAATGGAACTCGTTTGTATGTAGGGGACTTACTGTATAAATTTTACACTTTATAAAATTAATTAAATATTAATTAATTGTTAAATTACTTAATATTTTTTCTTTTTGATGCTATTCTGAATGGCACTGTTTCCTTAATTTCATTTTTATTTTATTCATTGCTAGTATAAAGAAATACAATTGGTTTTTATACATTGATCTTATATCCTGTGACCCTGATATACTCTAAGTTCTAGTAGTTAAGTTTGTAGGTCCTTAAAGCTTTCTACATAGGGAAACTGGTAAAGGCAGTTTTATTTCTTCCTTCCCATTCCATAAGTAACACCCAATCATGATAAAACTCTCAATAAACCAGGAATGGAGGGGAACTTCCTCAACTTGATAATGACTATCAACAAAGCACCAACAGCTAGTATCCCACTTAATGGTGAGAAACTCAATGCTTTACCAAGAACAGGAACTTAGTAATGATGTTCCCTCTCAACCACCGCTTTCAAGATGGTATTGGAAGTCCTAGCTAATATAATAAGATAAGGAAATAAAAGGTATACAGATGGGAAGGAAGACATAAAACTGTCCTTGTTCTCAGATGACATGATCATCTATGGAGAAAACCTGAAAAAACTGACAAAGAAAACTCCTAAAACTAATAAGTCATTATAGCAAGGTTGCAGGATACAAGGTTAATATACAAAAGTTAACTGCTTTCCTATATACCAGCAAGAACATGTAAAATTTGAAATAAAAAACACAATGCCATCTGCATTAGTATCCCCCCAAAATGAAATAGTTGACCCTTGAACAACACAGGGGTTAGGGGTGCCAAAACTTCCTCCGTCAAAGATCTGAGTTCAGCCCTCCATACCGGCAGTTCCACATCTGCTAATGCAATCAACCTCGAATCCTGTAGTACTGCAGAATTTAGTGAAAAGTATCTACGTGTAAGTGGACCTGCGTAGTTCAAACCAGTGTTCTCCAAGGGTCAACTGTACTATGGTAAAAATCTAACAAAATCTACATAAAATCTGTATGATGAAAATTACAAAACTCTGGAAAAAAAATATCAAAGAACTAAATAAATGAAGAGATAGTCCATGTTCATGGACAGGAAGACTCAATGTTGTGAAGATGTCAGTACTTCCCACTTGATTTATAGACCTAACACAATCCCAGTCAGAATTCCAGAAAGTTATTTTGTGGATAAATAGTCAACACAACATTGAAAGAGAAGAACAAAATAAAGGGCTGATGTTACCAGACTTCTAGATTTACCACAAAGCTATAGTAATCAAGACAGTGTGGTAATGGTGAAAAAATACATAAATGGAACAGAATAGAGAGTCCAGGAATAGACCTCAATAAATATAGTCAACTGATCTTCGACAAAGGAGCAAAGGCAGCACATTGGAGCAAAGTTAATCTTTTTAACAAATGATGCTGAAACAACTGTATATCCACATGTAAAAAAATAATTTAGACACATACTTCACAAAAATTAACTCAAAATGGACCACAGACCTAAATGGAAAAATGCAAAAGTATAAAATTCTAGAAGATAACACAGGAGAAAACCTAGATGACTCTGGCTATAGCAACGACTTTTGCAACTACAATACTAAAGGCATGATACATAAAGTACTAATAGAGAAGCTGAAGTTCATTAAAATTAAAAACTTCTGCTCTACAAAACACATAGTTAAAAGAGTAAGACAAGCCACAGACTGGGAGAAAATATTTGAAAAGGTAATTCTGATACAATAAGTCCCCCTACATATGGACTGTCAAGCGTGAACTTTCAAAGATGCGAACGTTTGCATGTCCAATCACGTAAGTTAGTTCACCTGTCTGGCATACACTGTCGCGTGCGTGCATCCTCTACAAGTGGCTGTGCTTTTCTGTACTTTACTGTGCAGTACGTATAGAGTACAGTAGTACAGTATCTTTATTTCAAGCCCAGGATGTCCAGAAGCAAGTGTAAAAGCAGCAGTGATGTAGCTGGTACTGCTAAGAAGCACCAGCTGTTGTACTGTACTACTGTACTTTTCAAGGTACTGTACTGTAAGATTAAAAATGTTTTATTTTTTGTGTTTGATTTTTATGTATTATTTGTGTGAAAAGTATTATAAACCTATTACAGTACAGTGCTATATAGCTGATTGTGTTAGTTGGGTACCTAGGCTAACTTTGTTGCACTTAAGAACAAATTGGACTTACGAATGCACTCTTGGACCAGAACTCATTCATATGTAGGGGGCTCACTATAAAGGACTGTTATCTAAAACATACAAATAACTCTTAAAACAACAATAAGAAAACAAACAACATAATTAAAAAATGGGCCAAAGACCTTAACAGACACTCCACCAAAGAAGATATACAGATGACAAGTAAGCACATGAAATAATGTTCCTTATCATATGTCATTAGGGAAGTGCAAATTAAAGCAACAAGATACCACTACGCCTTATGAGAATGGCCAAAATCCAGAACACTGACAACACCAAATGCTGGCTAGGATGTGGATCAACAAGAACTCTCATTCACTGCTGCTAACAATGCAAAATGGTACAGCCACTCTGGAAGACAGCTTGGCAATTTCTTACACAACTAAAAATATTCTTACCACATGACAGTAATTATGTTCCCTGGGTATTTACCAAAGGAGTTGAAAATTTATGTCCACAGAAACACTTGCACCTGTATGTTTCAGCAACTTTATTCATAACTGCAAAAACTTGGAAGCAACCAAGATATCCTTCAGCATGTGAATGGATAAATAAACTATGGTACATTCAGATGACAGACTATTATTCAGTGCTGAAAGAAATGAGCTGTTAAGCTATGAAAAGACATGGAGGAAACTTATATGTATATTTCTGAGTGAAAGAACCGAATCTGAAAACACTACATACGGGTATGATTTCAACTATATGACACTGTGGAAAATGCAAAACTATGAATACAATAAAAGGCAGTGGTTGCCAGGGGTTGGCGGAAGGGAGGAATTAACAGGTAGAACTCAGAGGAATTTTAGGGCTGGGAAACTACTCTGTACGATACTATTGGGTTGGTCAAAAAGTGCCTTCGGCTTTTAAGTAAAAATAAAAGACACATTTTTCATTCTTGCCAAAAACTTTATTGAACAACGTATTCACTGTTTTGTTCCACTACCTTCTGACATTTTTCAGGCAACTTCATAATTCCATCTTCCCAAAACTTTTTATCTTTTTGAGGAAAGAACTGTTCCAGGTGCCTTTTACAGTCTTACAGAAAATGGAAATTTTTTCCATTAAGAGAATTTTGTAAAGACCGAAATAAATGGAAATCAGAAGGTGTCATGTCTGGTGAATGCGGCAGATGAATGAGAACTTCCTCGCCAAGCTGTAACAGTTCTTGCCTGGTCATAAAAAAAAGCATGCGGTCTTGTGGTATCCTGATGGAAGATTATGCGCTTTCTGTTGACTAATTCTGGACACTTTTCATCAAGTGCTGCTTTCAATTGGTCTAACTGGGAGCAGTACTAGTTGGAATTAATCGTTTGGTTTTCCGGAAGGAGCTCGTAATAGAGGACTCCTTTCCAATCCCACCATATACACAACATCACCTTCTTTGGAAGACCGGCCTTTGGTGTGGTTGGTGGTGGTTCATTTCGCTTGCCTCACGATCTCTTCTGTTCCACGTTATTGTACAGTATCCGCTTTTCATCTCCCATCACAATTTGTTTTAAAAATGGAACGTTTTCATTACGTTTAAGTAGAGAATCACATGCAGAAATATGGTCAAGAAGGTTTTTTTTGCTTAACTTATGTGGAACCCAAACATCAAAGCGATTAACATAACTAAGCTGGTGCAAATGATTTTCAACACTTGATTTGGATATTTTGAATATCTTGGCTATCTCCTGCGAGGTATAATGTTGACTGTTCTCAATTAATGTCTCGATTTGATCACTATCAACTTCAACTGGTCTACCTGACCGTGGAGCATCATCCAGCAAGGAATCTCCAGCATCAAACTTCACAAACCACTTTTGACATGTTCGATCAGTCACAGCACCTCCTCCAAACACTGCACAAATCTTTTTGTGTGTTTCAGTTGTGTTTTTACCTTTCTTGAAATAATAAAGCATAATATGACAAAAAATGTTGCTTTTTTCTTCCATCTTCAATATTAAAATGGCTGCACAAGAATTCACCAATTTTGGTAAGTTTTTAAAAAATGCACGCTGATATGACAGCTGTCACATACAATCTAACAAAATTGCTTCGAATGAAGTTTAAGACAACTAAGTGCTACTAGAGCCATCTTATGAGAAAAAAATGAATTAAACTTTTGGCCAACCCAATATAATGGTGGAAATATATTTGTCCAAACACAGAATGTACAATACCAAGAGTGAACCCTATCATAAACTATGTACTTTGGGTGATAATGATGTGGCAATGCAGGTTCATCAACCATAACAAATGTACCACTTTGGTGAGAGAAGTTCATAATGGTGTAGGCTATGCATGAGTAGGGGCAGAGAGTATATGAAAAATCTCCATACCTTCTGTTCCACGCTGTAAACCTAAAATTGCTGTAAAAAACACAGCCTATTTTGAAATAAACAATAAATCATTTCTTATGAAAAACCCATCAGGATTTATAAATCAACAAGCAGATCCTTATATCTATATGGAAAAACAAAGGACCTAAAATAATCAAAACCATTCTAAAAATGATCAAAGTTGTGAGACCTACAATACTGATTTGACAACTTACAACAAGCCACAATAATTAAGACAGCAGATTGGTACCAAGATAGAAAAATAGTTAAATGGAACAGAGTAAATATTAGTTCAGAATAAACAAACATATATATGGTCTACTGATTTTCAACAAAGGTACCGAGGCAATTCAATGCCTTTTCATCAAATGGCACTGGGTCAACTGGCTATCCTTAAGCAAAAACAAAAAGAAACAGAAACAGAAACAAAAACAAAACCAAAAGTGAAGTTATAATAGACACAGGCCAAAATATAACAGCTGAAACTGAAAACTTTCTAGAAAAGAAGCATAAGAGAAAATAATTGTGAGATTAGGTTAAACAAAGATTTCTTAGATATGACACCAAAACCTCAAACCTCTAAAGAAAAAAACAATAAATTGAATTTCATCAAAATGCAAAATATTTGTGCTTCAAAAGATACTATGAAGAAAAGGAAAAGACAAGCCACAGAAAAAAGAAAATACACACAAATCATATATCTGATAAAGAACTTGTATCCAAAACATCTAAGTTCTTAAAACTTGATAAGACAAAAAAAAAACACGATTAAAAATCATACATCTCATAAAAAACTTGTATCCAAAGCATATAAATTCCTACAACTTGATAAGACAGACAATGCAAATGAAAAATGGAGAAACACTTTTAACAGACATTTCAACAAAGGTATAGGAATGCTTAATAAGCACATGAAAATATCCTCAACAATACTAGTCACTACTGAAACACAAGTTTAAATCACTGAGATACTGTTAACCACATATTAGAATGGTAATAATCAAAAGACTGTCAATATCAAGTAATGGAGAGGATGTAGAAAAACTAGATCCATGATATGTTCCTGGTCAGTATGTAAAATAATAGTCATCTTTTAAGCAATTTGCCCCTTTCCTCAAAACTTAAATATATATTTATACGACACAGAAGTTCCACCCCCGGATATCTACAAAAGAAACAAAAATACACAGCCCATGTAAAGCCTTGTATGTGAATCTTTATAGCAGCATTATCCATAAAAGCCCCTAAAATAAAACAATAAAAACTTTCAAAATTTTCATCTCATGAATGGCTAGACAAAATGTGAAACTTTATAGAATAAAATACAATTTAACAATTTAAAAAAAGGAAAAGCTACAGCTGTTATGGGCTAAAACAGGGATGAACCTCAAAAACATTATGCTAAGTGAAAAAAGTCAAAACAAAATACCACTTTTAAATATTTGCAGGAGGTAGATATTGAGACAGAAAGTGTATCAGATTAACTGCAAAAGAGCATGAGGAACTTTTTCAAGTAATGGAAGTCTTCTAAAACTGTGGTGCACCAATGTATACATTAATTATAAAGTATTAAACTGTAAACTTATGATGGGTGAATTTTTTTTTTTTTTGCAATACGCAGGCCTCTCACTGCTGTGGTCTCTCCCGTTGCGGAGCACAGCCTCCGCACGTGCAGGCTCAGCGGCCATGGCTCACAGGCCCAGCCGCTCTGCGTCATGTGGGATCCTCCCGGACCGGGGCACTGCATCGGCAGGCGGACTCTCAACCACTGCGCCACAAGGGAAGCCCACGATGGGTGAATTTTATGCTATGTAGATTACACACCAGTAAAGCTATTTTAAGAAAACTGTCTGGGACTTCCCTCGTGATGCAGCGGTTAAGAATCCGCCTGCCAATGCAGGGGATGCGGACGGGTTCGATCCCTGGTCCGGGAAGATCCCACATGCCGCGGAGGAACTAAGCCTGCGCACCACAACTACTGAGCCTGTGCTCTAGAGCCCATGAGCCACAACTACTGAGCCTGCATGCTGCAACTACTGAAGCCCACGCACCTAGAGCCCATGCTCTGCAACAAGAGAAGCCACCGCAATGAGAAGCCCGTGCACCACAACGAAGAGTAGCCCCCACTTGATGCAACTAGAGAAAGCCCACACTCAGCAACAAAGACCCAACACAACCAAAAATAAATATATAAATAAAACTCTTATTAAAAAAAAAAAAGAAAACTACGAATATACAAAAGAGAATATTTACAAACTTGGAGTAGGCAAAGATTAGTTAAAACACATAAGTACTTCAAATAAAAGGAAAAAAATCATCCTTTGGACGATATCACACTTAAAGAAGTTACCACTGAAAAATAAAAAGGCAAGACACAATCTGGGAAAAATATCTGCAATACACATAACTCACAAAGAGCTTTTATGTATGATATATAAATTACTAATATAACTCAAAAATAAAAAGACCACCTCAAAGGAATTGAGTCAACTTTCCACAAAAGATACATGAATGGTCAATAACTACATGCAAAAATGATAAATATGATTAGTTATCATGGAAATGAAAATTTATACCAAAATGAAATCTCATTACATACACACCAGAATAGCTAAAATTAAAAGACTGACCATCATTTCAAGTGTTGAAGAGGATGCTGAGCAAATGGAATTCTCAAAAACTGGTAGTGGGAATGTAAATGATAACACCACTCAACAAAACATTTTGGCAGTTTTTTTAAAAAGTTAAACATATCTACGATACAACTCAGCCACTGTATTCCTAGGTATTTACTTAAGGAAAAAAAAAAGCACTTTTTCATACAAAGATTTGTACATCAATGTTCACAGGTGCTTTATTTGTAACAGCCAACAAATAGAAACAAACTTCATGGCTTTCGATAGATGAATGGATAAATACCTTGTGGTATATCCACACAATGGAATATACTGAGCAAATTTACAAAATGAGCTACTGATATACACAGCAACATGAAGGAATCCCCAAAACATTATGCTAAGTGAAAAATCTTAGCTATAAAAAACTATACAACATATTATTCCAATTATATAAAATAGCAGGAATTATATAAAATAGTAAACTGATCTATATGCCAGAAAGCAGAGCAGTGGTTGCCTAATGATGAGGGTGCAGGAAAGCAGAGATTACAAACAGGCAACTAGATAAAGGACATGTACGAAAAATTTAGAGTTATGATTATACTTGGTGAAAAACTCAATGTTTCCACCTTTCCATCACCAACTCCCCTTTTGGACTGAGAACAAGTAAAAGATGTCTACTTTTACTATGTTTCTTCAACATTGTACTGTAGTTTCTTCCCAGTGCAACAAGGCAGGAAAACAGGTGTGGGAGAGGGGGCAGGCATTCACATTAGGAAAAGAAAGAAGTAAAACTGTCTATTCACAGATGACAAAATCACTTATTTAGAAAATCCTAAAAACCTATAAAACAGCTACTGGAACTCATATATGAATTTAGTTAGGATACAAAATATAAGATCAACATATGCAACACCTGAACACTGAATACTACAAAACGTTGCTGTGAGAAATTTAAGAAGACCTAAGTTAATAAGAGTGATGCACCTTGTTCATGGTTCAAGAGTTGACTGTTAAAATGTCAACATTCCCCAAACTGGTCTAAAGATTCAATGCATTCCCCAACAAAATCCCAGGCTTTTTTTTTTTTATTAACAAACTGATTCCAAAATTCATATGGAATTATAAAAAACCTATAGTAACCAAAAGAACTTGGCGAAGTTGGAGGACCCATACTACCTTATTCTGTCATTTATGATAAAGCTACAGTTGTCAGGATAATGTGGTACTGGCACCAGGTAGAAAAATAAATCAATTAAATTTAAACAAATACAAAATAAAAAGTTGAGATCACTGGTTTGCAGGGCAGAAATAGAGACACAGATGTAGAGAACAAACGTATGGACACCAATGGGGGAAACTGGTGTGGGGGTGGTGTTGGTGGTGGGATGAACTGGGAGATTAGGATTGACATATATACACTAATATGTATAAAATGGGTAACTAATAAGAACCTGCTGTATAGAAAAGTAAATAAAATTCAAAAAAAAAAGTTCACACCCAAAAAAAAAATTTTTAACAAATATGCAAAGGTAATTCAGAGAAAGGATAGTTTTGTCAACAAATACTGCTGGACTAATTGAATATGCATAGGTAAAAAACTGAAATTAGATCCATATATCACACCATGTAAAAAAACTAGCTCTAAGTAGATCACAGACCTAAACAGATTATAGTAAAATCTAAAACTATAAAACTTGCAGAAGAAATTATTGAAGATAATTCTTAGTGACCTTGGGTTAATAAAAGATTTCTTACATACAACAAAAGCACAGTTCATTAAAGAAAAAAAACTTGATAAACTGCACTTCATCAAAATTAAGTTCTTCAGCACTTTGAACAGCAATTAACAGATGAAAAACACAATCCACAGATTGGCAGAAAATATTTGCAAGTTACACATCTGTTAAAGGACTTGTAGGGCTTCCCTGGTGGCACAGTGGTTGAGAGTCCGCCTGCTGATGCAGGGGACGTGGGTTCGTGCCCCGGTCCGGGAAGATCCCACATGCCGCAGAGCGGCTGGGCCCGTGAACCATGGCCACTGAGCCTGCGCGTCCAGAGCCTGTGCTCCGCAACAGGAGAGGCCACAACAGTGAGAGGCCCGCGTACCACAAAAAACAAAAAACAAAAAAAAAAAAAGGACTTGTATACGGCATATATAAAGAACTTCTGAAACTCAAAAATAAGAAATTAAACAACTCTGCCAACGCCCCCACCCCCCACACACATAAGCCACCCTTCCCCAAATGGGCAAGATTCAAAAGGACACTTCACAAAAGATGTATGATTGACAAATAAGCACAAGAAAAGATGCCCACCATCATTAGTCTTTAGGAAAATGCAAATTTAAATCACAATCAGGTATCACCACATACAAATTACGATATGTTAACTTAAAAATACTGACCTTACCAAGTGTTAGTAAGGATATGATGCGGAACAGCTGGAACTCTCATGTGCTGCTGGATGTTTGACTATAATAACATCACTAGCTATTCCTAGGTATATACTCAAAATAAATCAAAGTATGTGTCTACATGAAGACTTCTAACCCAGCTATTCCATTGCTAAAAATTTACTCAAGAGAAATGGAAGCATATGTCCATATAAAGACTTGGACACAGATGTTCATAGCAACACTAGTTAAAAATAGGATAAAACCTAAATGTCCACCAGTAGTTGAATGCTAAACAAATAGTGATATATCCAAAAAAAAGGATACTGCAATAGAAGTTAAATATTGATATGCATAACATGGATAAACCTCAACATGATTTTACTGAGTGTAAGAAACCAGAGAAGAGTACATATTATATGCTTCACCTTATATAAAATTCTAAAAAATGTAAACTGATTTATAGTGACACCCCCCCCCCAAAAAATAACAGTGATTCAGTGATCTCTAGGGATGAAGGGACAGAGCAAGGAAGGATGAGCAAGGTTTACAAAGAGGTCTGAGGAAATTTTGATGGGGTTGGACATGTTCACTATCTTTATTGGTAGTTTTATGGGTGTATACATATGTCAAACTTATCAAATTATAACTTTAAATATGTGCAGTTTAGTTTATGTCAATTATACCTTAATAAAGTTGTTAAATAGGACAGACTTAAGAAACTGAAAATGCAAATCAAATGAGATAAAAATGCATGCAATACCTGTCAGCTTGCATCATGAATGTATTCCAGATTTCTACAATAATAAAGACTAATAACTCAACCTTAAAACAGGCACGCACGCGCACACACACACACAAACTTAAAGAGATACTTCACAAAAGAATATAGGGGAAGCAATGGCCAATAAGCACAAGGAAAAGTGCTCAATATCATTATTCAGCAGGAAAATGAAAATTAAACTAATTCACAGTGACTAGAATAGCTAAACTAAGACTGGGGACACCACATGTTGATGACTACGTAAAAACAGGAACAAAACTCTTATCCATTGCTGGTAGAAGTCTAAAATGGTACAACCACTGTGAAACACAGTTCAGCAGTTTCTCACTAATAGTTTCTCTATTAAACTTCAAGACACATTATAAAGCTATGATAATTACAACAATGTGGTATTCAAGCAGGATAAACAAAACATAATGGAATAGGAGCCCAGAAGTAGGCACACAAACATGTGGATATTTGATTTTTGAAAAAGGTGGCACTGAATGAGAGTGGGAGAAGAACATAAAGGAATCCACATGAAAAATCATGCAACACTATGCCATACTCAAAAACCAATTCTAAGTAGACTACAGGTCTAAATGTGAAAGAAAAACGAGAAAAATTCTAGAAAGTAAAAAAGGAAAATACCTTCATGATCTCAGCTACAGAAATATCTTTTAAGCAAAGAAGACAAAAAGGAAAAGACTGAATTGCTCTATTTAGAGTTAAGAACTTGTGCTCATCCAAAGACATTACTAAAAGAATAAATAATACAAGGCACAGAGTAGGGAAAAGATATGTGTAATATAAATAACCAAGCAAGAATTTTTATTCAGAATACACAAAGAATTTCCACATCTCAATAACAAAAACACAATGCATTAGAAAAATGAGGAACAGACTTGAAGAAGCACTTTACAAAAGAGGTTATTTAAATGAGAATGTACTCACTCATCAACAAGCAGTAATATGCAAAGCAAAACTAAGAGATACACACACATACACACACACACACACACACAACACACTCAACAGAATAACTGAAATTAAGCAGTCAAAAAAATAAAAAATGACAATACTAAGTGTTGTTAAGGATGTGGAACAATAGGAATTCTCATGCACTGCTCCTGGGTGTGTAAATTGGTACACCCACTTTGGAATACAACTTGCAATGAACAATTAAAGCTGAAAACAGGCACATCCTATAAGCCAACAATTTTCTGATAGGTATACCTACAGAAATGTAACATGTGCATCTAATGTACAAGAATGTTCACAGCTGCTTTACTTTTAATAGCCCTCAACTATGGAAACAATGAAATACTCTATGAGAATGAACTAACTACATGCATAACACAGATGAATCTCATAAACATAACACTAGGCCAAAGAAGGCATATAAAAAGAATGGAAGAGTATATTCCTGTTAAGTTCAAAAGTAACCAAAACTAAACTACAGTACATATCCTCAGGCTAAAATTCTATAGCTATTCAAGATTGATTAAAATTTAGGAAAACGATGATCTTTGGGGGGAAAGCAAGAGAGTTGATTTGAGGAACGACAAGCAAGGATCCTTCCAGGGTGCTGACAAATTTCAATTTCTTGATCTGAGGGTAGTGATTAGGCAAATGTTCAATTTATACTAATTTATTAACATGTACATTTAGGTTATCTGCACTTTTCCCCATTTATTTCACAATAAAGGAGTTAAAACTACTGAATAAACTTCCAACTTGGGTCAGAAATAGGAAAAATAAGAATATGTATTTGTTTTTGTTCACATATATATAAAAAATCTAGAAAGATATGTAAGACGTTAATAAAAGTGGTTAGCTTTCTACACAGGTGGGTTGAATGGCGTGGATAATAATAAAAGTGGGAAAAATACTTCTTAAAGTACAACTTGTTACACTGTTTTGACTTTCGAACAGTATAAATTCATTACTTTGTCAAAAAAATATTATTCTAAAAATTACGTCTTTAGAAAAAGGACAATGCTATTTACAGTGCTGGTGAAAGGTGATTAACCCTTCCCAACCTCAATGACTAGAAGAGTGCCTGACACATGCAGGTACTCAATAAATATCTTCTAAATGAATTATCTCTCAGTGCTTGAGATATTCTGACTGAAGTACCTGTTCCCTCCTTCTTTGCCAACCTAATCCTGCTTATTTGTAGAATCCATTTCCACAGTTGCCTCCCCAATAAAGTTTTCTTCTCATGTCACACAAGGGCCCTTTTTAAACAAAGCAGTCAAAAAAAATAAAAAAATAAACAAAGCAGTCATCCCATTCCACCAAGTTAAGTCAGTCTTTTTTTCTTAATGCCAGTGTCTTACATGGAGATGACCATCAATGCTTATTTGCTGCATAAATGAATGTTTCAATGAATACACGCATTAAATTTTATTTAAAATCACAGTATGGGACTTCCCTGGTGGCACAGTGGTTAAGAAGCTGCCTGCCCCCTGCCAGGGGACATGGGTTCGAGCCCTGGTCCGGGAAGATCCCACATAACGCGGAGCAAATAAGCCCATGCGCCACAACTACTGAGCCTGTGCTCTAGGGCCCGTGAGCCACAACTACTGAGCCTGCATGCCACAACTACTGAAGCCCGGGCGCCTAGAGCCCATGCTCCGCAACAAAAGAAGCCATCACAATGAGAAGCCCACGCACCACAACGACGAGTAGCCCCCGCTCACCACAACTAGAGAAATCCCGCACACAGCAACGAAGGTCCAATGCAGCCAAAAATTTAAAAATAAATTTATTTTAAAAATAAATAAATAAAAATCACAGTAATGGAGTCCTTGTTTTCTTGAGCTACACTGAAAATTTACGGTGACAAATAGAAAATGCACTCAATTCTAGAAAAAACTAAATCCGTTTCAAAAGAAAAACAATGATATTTCAGATTTGATTTATTCCTTTTCTTTGTTTATTGTGAACTGTAAGATATATTTTATTGGTTTAAATTACATATAAAACTTCATTACAAGATAAGGGGCTGCACTTTAGATGCTTCATTAAAATATATACAAACTAGAGTTTAGGTGATAAATGCTATAAAAATTCAAGGACCTGCCCCCTCGGTCAAATTTCTGGGAGTTCCGTAATTTGGGGCATGACAACATATCACCTACAAGGTGAAATACAAGTTGCTGCACCTCATACCATCTAGCACAAAAGAAGAGACACAATGTTTGGTTAGTTTTCTCAGATTCTGGAGGTAACACATAAAGTGTGCTACTTTGACCCATCTTCAGAGTTGCCCATAAGGCTGCCGCCAAGTTCAGGACACAGTAGAAGCCACTCTACTACTTGGGCCTTATGATCCAGCATATCCAATGATGGATTATTTAGTGTTCATGGCAAATAGTGATATTCTAGGGAGTGTCTGACAAGCACTAATATGAGAATGACAGTACAGGTCTCTAGAATTTCTGAAATATCCATGCTCTCTTCTACAAATAACATTCTACTTTCCAGAAACAATTTCTGGCTTGCTACTGGGCGTTGGTAGAGGCTGAATGCCTAACCATGGGACATCAGGTGACTACGCAGCCTGAACTTCCTATCATGAACTGCATTCCTAGCCATAAGGCTTGGGCATGAGCAGTAGCAATCTATTATCAAATAAATATGGTATATAAGAGATCAAGTTTACCCAGGTCCAGAATAAGTTGCATGAGCAGGTGGCTCAGACTCCTTCAACACCAATTCCTGTTGCATTGCCTCCTCCACCTCAATCTGTGCCTATGCCCACCCAGGGAGTCCCTTATGACCAGGTGACTGAAGAAGAAAAAACTTGAGCCTATTTCACAGATAAGTCTGCACAACATGCTAGTACTACCCCAAAGTGGACAGCCCTACTCAAAGGTGACCCTGAAGGAAGGTAGTGAAGGAAAATCCTTCTAGGGAATAGAACTTCAAGCAGTACATTTGGTTGTCCATTTTATCTGGATTGAGAGAGGCCACAATTATTAGATCAATATCTAGACATTCATGGGAGCAGTTACTAATGGTTTGGTTGAATAGTCAGAGACTCGGAAGGAAAAGGACTGGAAGACTGGTAACAAGGAAGTCTGGGAAGAGGTATATGGAAGGACCTCTTTCAAAATGGATACAGACTTTGAAGATACCTGTGTCCCCTGTGAATGCACAAAGGGCATCCACTGTACAGGTAAACAAAATAACATGCTCTATGGATGTCTATCAAACTCTTTCTCCCCAGTCAGTGCTTGTTCAATGGGCCCACAAATGAAGTGGCTATTGTGACAGAGATGGAAAATATGCAGCGGCTCAACTGCCAATGCTACTGCTGGGTACCTAATCTGCCAACAGCAGAAACCAATACTGAGTCTCTGATATGGAAGCATTCCTCAGGAGGACTATTTAGTCACCTAGTGGCAGATTATTTACGCTGGACCTTTTCTATCATGGAGAAGGACTATATTTGTCCTCACTGGAACAGGCACATATTCTGGAAATGATCTGCCTTTCCTGCCCATAATGCTTCTGTCACCACCACTATCCACAGGCTCATAAAATGCCTATCTATTGCCTCGGCACTCTAGACAGCATCATTTTCAATCAAGGTACTCATTTTGCAGCAGCAGAAGTACAGCAATGGTTTGTCTCCCCCAACAGCCAGAATACATGGGTCTGATATTCAAGGCGTGGAAACAGGAGTGGCTCTTCTCAGTGTTATACTTAATAACTCATTCACAGAACTTTTACTTCCCCTCCCTAAAACTGTGAGCTCTGCTGGTTTTGATTCTTAGTCTTAGATTATGTCTAGCTATGGAAACACAGCAACGGTTCCACTGAATTAGAGACTTCCACCTGGCCGCTGAACCAAAAGGCAGGAAAAGGGGTTATTCTACTGGCCTGAGTGATTGATCCCAATCACCAAGGAGAAACTGAGTTGCTGCATACAATGGGGGCCAGGAGAACTACATCTGAAGCCCAGGGGGTTCATTTAGGCTCCCTGTAGTACTTTCAAGTCTGCTGTTAAAGGTTAATGGAAAACTAACGGCAACCAAAAGACGGGGGGGGTGGGGTGGGCAGGATAATTAAGGATCCTTCAGAAATGAAAGTTTTGTGCCCATCATCAGGTAAAGAACGCAGAACAGCTGAAATTCTGGCTGAGGCCGGAAGTACTGAATGGGTGGTGAAAAAAAGGAAGCGAGAGATACCAACTACGGGCTTGTGAGCAGTTACAGAAACAAGGACTATATATTGTGATATGTCTGGAGTTGTGTAAACGTTAACCATTTTCTTCTTCCCTCTCTTCCCCATATTTATTTTATATATAAGTTGTTGGAGGTGAACTTTACAAAGTAGTTTGTAGTTAATAGAATATTCAGAGTACTGTGATGGAATATGTAATCAACAGCGAGTAATGACTGTTGGGACTGTGCATCTCCTTATTTTGGGGAGAGAGTAGGAACTTCTTTACTTATATGAACGATAGCTACATCTTGTTAGGTGGAAACAGAGTTGGATGGAAGCTCAAATGTGTTCAGAATGAAAACTGAGTAACCAAGAGAGTGGACTGTACCATTCATTTATTGCCTCTCAAGTTCAAATGTATTTGCTCTCAGTTTCAAATTTACTTTGTAATAAAGCATCTGGATTTAGTCAAGATTCTCCTTTGGCCAGCTGGAAATGTTAAAGCTCTGTCAGTAAAGGGTGCTAGTACCAGGACACCGCAGTAGGAAAGTATTCTTTGCTCTGCGGGGTATGTGTGTGTAAAGCAAAGGGACGTCCTATCTCCAGCCTCAGGGCCCATCTGCACCCTGGGCCGGGTGAGGGTGAGGGAGGATTTTATTGCTTACCGGTCCTGGTCAGAGGATCTCTTCCTGCCAGCCTTGACTCAATAACTGTGGACAGCTCTGGCCCAGGGCAACCAAGTGAACTTCTCCATTAGCTATTGGGCTACAAGTAACATATTCACCAACAAGTTCTGAACTTCAGTTTTGGGGAGAGGGCTCCCCTTTCAAGTTTGTTCCTTCCTTGGGTACTCTGTCCCTTAGTTCCTTTATCCTTCTTAGTACCTAACTTCTTAAAGTAGTTAATAATTCTTTAAACTGTCCCTGTTCAAATTACTGTGTGGTTTCTGTCTACTCACTGATAACGGAGTAACAAATACCTTAATATCTAGAGAAATAGGCTGTATTTTTATAACCTAGAAAACGACTATTATTCCTTGCCTTATAATAGGTACCGCTCATATCTGTTGATTACCATAATGATCATAGCCCAACGCTATTATAATGAACAGAAGCCAAAAATTATTCGATGCTTAATATATGCTAAGCATTATTCTACGTATTTTATTTGTATTGACTCATTTAATCCTAACAATAACCTAATACAAGTATCTCTCAAACACAAAATATAAATCTCCTACCTAGGAACTGCTCTCTAAATAACGATTAAATAGACTTCTACAATCATGTTTGCTGTGAAGTTCATGATGGTTACATTAAAGCATTCCATGACTTTATTGTTTTAAAATCTCCTACTATCAGGAGTTCCCTGGCAGTCCAGTTGTAAGGACTTGGTGCTTTCACTGCCGTGGGCCCAGGTTCAATCCCTGGTCAGGGAACTAAGATCCCACAAGCTGAGTGGTACAGCTCAAAAAAAGAAAAAACAAAACAAAAAAAACTCATACTATCAATTATTTAAAAGATAAACTTCATTGTCTTGATCACAAACTCATGGTGAATTATTGTGGCTGATTAATGGCTACATAAAGTCCTTGACTATTCCTAACAGCAGAAAAGGGTGATAAAATATTCAAAAGAACAATACTAATAATCTTAAAATATAACTGTAGTCAGTTATCAACCCACCTTATTCTGTGTCAGTAGCTAACTCATTACAAATCACTAAAGTGACTTTCAGAAACATAGTAGAAAGGAACAATACCCCAAAGGCTTAAATAACCAAGAACTATTATGTATTTTATTTGTAAAAAAGGTCAACAATATGCTTTATACTACTAATCAAGAAGTACAGATTTCATTTAACTAAAAGTTGATTATATAAAGTTTCAAGAATAAAACCATGGCTTTAAAAATGGCATCAAAACTGAGATGTCTCGTACCATCTGTCAAGTAGAATGTACCTTGATACTTAAATTTAATAGTTTTGCAACTAAATTAATTCAGCTGCAATTAGAAGTCTTACCTTAAAAGCCTAAAAATCTCTTCTCAACATTATTGGGAAAGTTACCAAAAAATTACATTTTTATGTCACAAAATTATAATTTGAGGCCCCAAAATCTTAAGAATTACTAACAGACCAAATTCTCTAAGAATACTATATCTGATCATCTTTCCAACCACTCTTCTTTTACCTAATAATTCTGATGATGATAATTAACAATTACTTGTAACAGCCAGGCACTGTTCTAAGAACTCTCTCTCTATATATATATAAACTCATTTATTACTCAAAGCTGGCCTATGAAATACATCTATTATTGTCCCTATTTTACAAATGAGGAAACTGAGGCACAAGGGGATTAAGTAATTTGTCCAAAAAGTATTATACAGTAGAGCAAAGATGTGAACTCAAGCAGTCTAGCTCTAGAATGTCAACTTTTACAGAGTTCCATTGAGAACTTTGAGTAGTAGCTTGCTATAACCTCATAAGGCACTTTAAATAGGTTCTATTATTATCCTCTTACATACAAGAAAACTATAATTTGTCCAAAGTCATAAAACTAATAAGTGACAAAATCAGGATACTACCCTAGTTCGCATTACTCTAAAAAACGATTTAACTATAAAGATATATTGCCTCCCTATAACTAACAGCAATGAATGCAAAACCATCAGATAAATGAGATCAAATCTCACATACAACTAAAGATCAAATAGCAGTATAATATGCCATGGTGTAAACTATAGATTATACCCCCAAGAAATATGAAATATCAGTTGATTCCTGCCAAGTACTTCAAATAGTACCAAAAAGCAAGGACATTTCTAAAATGTATCACCTACTAAGAGAAAATACACATCTACATAAAAATAGTTTAACGTAAGAAATAAAATAACTAGTTGTAATCTAACTTTGCCTACCACATGCACTAAACAGCAAATGTAAACATACCTGCAAGGAGGCAAAACCATGGAGTCTTTCATAAGCACAGATCCAGAAAGCAGGATATACCAACATCTGGCAATAGTTTCTGAACTGTTTAAATGAATAAGTAAATAGATGAGTAAATAAATACACACATTCACATGTATATGGATTCAGTACAAAATACAAAACATGAAAAATATTCTAATAATATCATAAATCATTAAAAATTAACTCTCCTTGGAAATTTTGCCTGTTGCCTAAGGTTTCATACAGACCATGTTCATATCTTACATAATCACTAGCTTAAGATATAGGCTTCAGAAATGTATGTTTATTAGCTCTATCTTATTAATTTATATCAGTAACTTCCCATTCCTCATTTTTGTGTACTGGATCACCACATTTGATGAAGATTAACTTAAATATTGTACTACATGTGCATATTAAAAAATTCTATTTCTAGGGCTTCCCTGGTGGCGCAGTGGTTAAGAGTCCGCCTGCCGATGCAGGGGACACGGGTTCGTGCCCCGGTCTGGGAAGATCCCATATGCCGCAGAGCGGCTGGGCCCATGAGCCATGGCCGCTGAGCCTGCGCGTCTGGAGCCTGTTCTCCACAATGGGAGAGGTCACAACAGTGTGGGGCACGCGCACTGCAAAAAAAAAAACCTTAAAAAAAAAATTCTATTTCTGATAACTTTTATGTATATTACAAGTTTATTGTATATTAAAGACAATACTGTTTGGAATTCACAAGTTTATCAATGTTCCATCTTCATGTTCAACTATAATTTGGATCTACCTCTTTCTCTTAAATTTTATTCTGACAGAAATACATTAAATGCCTACCCAATCTTTCACTTTATGTGTGTCTGAGGGATAAAAGAATATCAGATGACTTAAGTCCATCATCATTTTTATTTTTAGTTCAGTTAAATCTCCAATGGAAACCAAGAATCTTGTTAGATGTTACTTTATAATCTAATCTTTTCCTCTTTCTCTAAAGTATTTTTAATTTACCATACCTAAAACTTCAATTAATTCCAATATGTAGACAATTCTAATTTTATAAAACAAACATTTCCTCTGAGCTGGAGAACTGTATATCTATCTGACTAGCGACTTGACATGTTAGCTTGTATATCTAACACACAAGTCAACTTCAACATGTTCAAAATCTACCTATCATTTCTTTCAAGCTTCATTTTTTTCATTCTCAATGAATAGTACCATCCTCCACCCAGAAAACTAAGCCTCCAAACCACTCTACATAGCACCCAGGATGAGCTTTCTGGGTGAATCCTATTGCCTACCATAAGAAAAAAGTATCATCAAGTTTCCAGAAGATACTTTAAAGTTCTTTATATCCATCCCTTCCATCTTCACAGAAGGAAGATACAAATGGCTGAAAATCTCCTACTTAAGGTTCTTTGTTTGGAAATTTTACTTTCTAATTCTTTTGAAACATGACTTTTGTACAAGAAGGAATAAAAATCAGTAAAAGAAAATTCTGCCCAAAATCAAGACAGAAGAAAGTTATGATTGGATGCTACCATAAGCCTCTAATTTTTATCTCACTTTGCTGAAACAGTCACAAAGTTGTCAGCAAATTCTACTATAAACGGAGGAAAAATCCTGAAATTCACTCCTACTACCAAGAGAGCCATGCCAGCTCACGAATCAGAAACTGTTCAAACCTTGCAGAGAATTCCACTCTCAGAGCAGTTTGGCAATGCATCTGATGAGTAAACACATGGAAAGTGAAAGTCTTTTAACATGCGGCCATGCTATCTCCTTTCTCTTTGCAAGCAAATGAATCTAAGAATAATTTAGCCTAGAGAAGAGTGGCATATTTAATCTTGTCAGATCTTACTCCTTTCAAAGGCTTCACACTGCTCCTAAAATAAAGAACAAAAACTATTAAGGTGGTCTCCACCTGGCTCTCCACACCCCTCTCTTCCTGTTTCTTCCTCTCTGCTCGAAGCACTGAACATAGTGGTTTATTTTCACTCTTTCTATCATGCTGCTTCCCAGTTAAGGTCAACTATACACATTCTTTTCTCTGCTTCCACTAATCTCTGAATTTAAAATCTTTACTTAACTTCCACATTCATTTTTTAGAAATTCCTTTGTTTTATGATCAGCCAAATACAGATTTGGGTAACTCTTTATACTAATTTTTAAACAGCTTAACTGAGGTATAATCAATATACCACAAATTCACTCATTTTAAGTGCACAATTCAATGACTTTTATGATATTGAAAAGAACTGTGCAAACATCACCACAAAGAGATCTCTTATGCCTCGTTTGCAGTCAATCCCTGCCCCAGGTAACCAATAACCTGCTCTATCTCTATAGATTTGTCTTTCCTGGACAGTTCGTATAAATGGAATCATGTAATATGTGATGTTTCTATCTTGCTTCTTCCATTTAGCATAATATGCTTGAGGTTTGTCCATGTTGTAGTGTGTAGCAGCATTTTATTCCCTTTCACACTGCCAAATAGTATTCCACTATACAGATGCAGAGCATTTTATCTATCTATTCACTGAACAATTTAATTATGTCGAGTTTTAGGCTAGTATGAATAGTGCTACTAAGAACATCTATGTACAGTCTCTGCACGTGTTTTCATTTCTCTTGGGTAAATATGTAAAAGTGGAATTACTAGGTCATATGGTAAAATTTTAAGAAACTGCCAAACTGTTTCCTAAAGTGGCTATACTTACATCTGCACCACAAATATATGACGATTCCAGGTGTCACCATATCCTCACCAACACTTGTTATGTTTAGACTGCAGATACTTTTTTTTTTAACATCTTTATTGGAGTATAATTGCTTTACAATGGTGTGTTAGTTTCCACTTTATAACAAAGTGAATTAGCTATACATATTTCCCCATATCTCCTCCGTCTTGCATCTCCCACCCTCCCTATTCCACCACTCTAGGTAGACACAAAGCACCGGGCTGATCTCCCTATGCTATGCGGCTGCTTCCCACTAGCTACCTATTTTACATTTGGTAGTGTATACATGTCCATGTCACTCTCTCACTTCGTCCCAGCTTACCCTTCCCCCTCCCCATGTCCTTAAGTCCATTCTCTACATCTGCGTCTTTATTCCTGTCCTGCCCCTAGGTTCTTCAGGACCTTTTTTTTTTCTTTTTAGATTCCATATATATGTGTTAGCATACACTATTTGTTTTTCTCTTTCTGACTTACTTCACTCTGTAGGACAGACTATAGGTCCATCCACCTCACTACAAATAACTCAATTTTGTTTCTTTTTATGGCTGAGCAATATTCCATTGTATCTATGTGCCACATCTTCTTTACCCTTGACTGCAGCTACTTTTTAAAATATATTTTTAATTGAAGTAACACTGGTTTACAACATATGTTTCATATGTACAGGGCTTCCCTGGTGGCGCAGTGGTTGAGAGTCCACCTGCCGATGCAGGGGACACGGGTTCGTGCCCCGGTCTGCGAAGATCCCACATGCCGCGGAGTGGCTGGGCCTGTGAGCCATGGCCGCTGAGCCTGGCCGCACAGCCATGGCCGTCTGGAGGCTGTGCTCCGCAATGGGAGAGGTCACAACAGTGAGAGGCCCGCGTACCACAAAAAAAACAAAAACACATATGTACATTGTATTTCTACTTCTGTATACCCTACAGCATGCTCACTATCAAAAATTTAGTTTCCATCCATTACCATACAGGTGATCCCCTTTACCCATTTCGCACGCCTGCAACTGTAGCTATTCTAATGGGTGTAAAGTGAATATCTCATTAATTTTTGTGTGTGGTGTAAGATAAGAATCTAAATTAAGTTTTTGCATATAAACACTCAATCACCCCAGCACCATT
Source organism: Tursiops truncatus (assembly GCF_011762595.2). Classification (NCBI taxonomy): domain Eukaryota; kingdom Metazoa; phylum Chordata; class Mammalia; order Artiodactyla; family Delphinidae; genus Tursiops; species Tursiops truncatus. The sequence goes on from NC_047036.1 coordinate 108,640,569, forward strand.
TGTTGAAAAAACTATGCTTTCCCAATTGAAATGCTTTAGTACCTTCATCAAAAATAAACTGTTCACTGGTGGTTCCTTTTTAATACTCAGTTGTGTTATACCTACATTGTGTGCACATCTTAGCTACACAGCTACAAGGCCATTAAAAATAAAGCACACAGAAACTGTTTATAAATATAAGGGTTTATTTCTGGGTTCTCAATTCTGTTCCACTTATCTATAAATCTGTACTTTTCCCTGATAGCACTTAAATATGTGCAGCTATTTTAATTAACTTTCTCTCCCCCACTATACAATAAACTCATAAGGACAAATCCCGTTTCTTCCCACCACTCTACACCAGGCTAAGCATAATGTATAGCAGACAAACATTTAATAGTAAGTGAATGAATCAACAAATGAACAAATAAAGCTATTAAAATCCATATGAATCCAGTACTTAGAAATAATGACAAACGCAGTGTGCAATGAAACACTGAAGTTAATACCATTTCTCTATACCAGCTGCATACATATAATGAAAGAGATCACTGTTGCCAAAATTTTTGGAAGAAAAACAGAGAAGAATATCTTCATAATCTTGAGGAAGGGAAAGATCTTGTTTTTTTAAAGAGGACATGAGAAGCACTAATCACAAGCGGAAAAACTGAGAAAGTAAGAAATTTCTTCTCTTCAAAAGATGCCATTAATAGAGTAAAAAAAGCAAGCCACACAGTGGGAGAAGATATTCACAACTTATGTACCCAACAAAGGACTCAGATATAGAATTCATAAAAATTTTCTACAAATCAATAGAAATAAGATAGCCCAACTAAAACATGGTCAAAAACTTGAATCAGGAGATCATAAAAGAGCTATCCAAATAGCCCATAAAAACATGAAAATCATTCATCATCATTAGTAAGCAGGAAAACAAAAAACAAAATCACGAGGTAAAATGAAATACATATTTTAGATTCTAATGTTACAAGCTCCTGGGACTTCCCTAGTGGCACAGTGGTTGAAAGTCCACCTGCCAATGAAGGCAACACGGTTTCGATCCCTTGTCCAGCAAGATCCCACATGCCGCGGAGCAACTAAGCCCGTGCACCACAGCTACTGGGCCTGAGCTCTAGAGACCATGAGCCACAACTACTGAAGCATGCGTGTCTAGAGCCCGTGCTCCGCAACAAGAGAGGCCACCGCAACGAGAAACCCACACACCGCAACAAAGAGCAGCCCCTGCTTGCTGCAACTAGAGAGGGCCTGCACTCAGCAACAAAGACCCAACACAACCAAAACTAAATAAATAAAATAAATAAATTTATTAAAAAAAAAAGAATCTCTTAAATTTGAGCATGTGCATTTCCAATGCTTTTATTCCCAAGAATATTCCCAAGAAGAATGAGTAAATAGAGGTACAAAAACACATGAATAAAATATTCATAGAAACTTACTATTCATGATAGGGAAAAACTGGAAACAACCCAAATATTTATTAATAGTGGGAAGGATAAACAAACTATGTTATTTTCACATAACTGTATACTGTTAAGCACTGAAAAAGAATGAATGCAAAAACATGGAAGAATCTGCAACATTTGTGAAGTATAAAAAGCCTGACCAACAGATTTTTATCTATATGAAATTTACAGAGACAAAACTAATCTAAGGTGACAGACATCAGAACTAGATTACCTTTCCAAGACAGTTGACTAGAGCCTTCTGAAGAGCTGATATGTTCTACATATTCGCTGCATAGTAGTTACACAGGTGTATATATTTATTAAACTTCATTGCACTGTACACCTTCTGTGAGCCCTATGTACATTATATTTCATAGTTTAGGAATATATTTCAATCTCCTCTACAGAAACTGTTCCAGAATCAAATGAATTTCAATGCTAACAATCTAAATTTTAAACATTAATTTAAGCTAATTATGGAAATACTTACCAAAAAAGAACTTGATTGCCACTGTATCTCTCATAGCGTGCTCTCGCAGACATTAATCTAACATATTTTTTAAAAAGTAAAAAATTTTAAAATTATTTTATTTGAATTGTCTCAAAAATTGTTATAATTACAACAGAAAATTATCAGATCTATCACTAAATTTTTCACTGGAGTTTAAAAATATGATCACACACACACAAATCTGTTGAATAAATATAAATTTGCTTGTATTTAAAAATACTTTACTACTAATGCCCTAGTTTTTTCTTTCTTCTTGATATACTTACTTGACATATACTAATATCTAATTATGTTACACAGAAATCAGAAAATAATAAATTCCAAACAATTACATTTAGAATCTGGTCCATAGCCAGAAACTTAAAGAATAGCCAGAAAAAGTGATAAGTAAGCTGGTCATGGAAGAAAAACACAGTTTAATTAAAATACTATGCAAAGTTATAATAGTTAGTGCTTATAGCACTCAAAAGTATCTTTACAAATATAATCACAATGAGACAAGGTAGCAGGAGAGAAAACTCATTTTACAGAATAGAAAAATGAGGTTCGGAAAGTTTATGGGTACTGTCCATAGGAGCTTATGCCAAATCAAGAGTCTTGTTCCTTCCACTTTAATATAACACTACATCATACCATGCCCATCTCAAGCATTTGATACAATAAATATCAATACAAACTACAAAGAGAAAGTTCTGTTTTCACTAGCTAGCACAAACTGAGCACTGCACTTTGCTTTAAATATTCTCATTTAATCCTCGAAATGCTGCAACAAAGGTAATCTTTTTATCCCTATTTTATGGAAGACAAAACTGCAGCTTAGATGTTAAGACTTGCTCAAAGTCCCAGGGCTAAGGAAAACTGGAATGAGAAAGGCCCATTTCTTTGATTATCCTATAAAAAGCCCCTAAATGATTTGGTCCCTGCAACTATCTATCCAAACTCATTTGAATAACTCCTTAGCACATGCTCTTAAACACAGCATCACACTTACCTAAGCTGATGTTCCCTGAGATTTGATAATATTTCCATTCCATGAAGATAAGAATAAATAGTATTTAAGTCCTGTAGAACAGAAAAGACTTTAGATTAATTTTCAAATATACTTTTTAAAATATGATATCCCACAATTCTGATTTTAAGCAAACAACCATTTATGACACAACTGTTAACTACAGAAGAGTCACAAAATCTCTGAATTACAATAGATCTGAAAAGGTTTAGAAGAGTTCCCTCAACTCACACAGGAACCCCTCCTCAGCATGGCTGACAACCTCTACTCAAACAATGCCAAAAAACTCATTATTTCATATAAAAGTCTATTTCATTTCTAAACAGATGCAATCTTTCCTTTTTAGTGACCTCCAAATATTTGAAAACAGTTATCTTGTCTTCTTTTAAGTCTTTTTTTTTTTTCCTCCAAATAACAAAGTCTAAATATTTGCAGGTTCCAGATCTTTAAGCATCCTAACTGATCTCCTCTGGAGATGATTCTGTTTGTCAATATTCCTCTTAAAATATGATTTTCTAAACAAAAAACTCTTTTCAAACAGACTCAAGGTGGTATTAATCTACCACTAAACAAAACTGAAATCCAATGGGACAATGCTATTGTTCACTCTCTGAAAGAACTGGGGAACATTTCTCTAGCCCTCATTCAGATAATTAGATATTAATAAACCCAGGTTAATAACGTATAGTAGTATAGTATAACCTCAGCTAAGAGCAATGGCATAGCAAAAGGAAAGTGTGGAAGCAGGGAACATTCCTGACAGAAAAGAGTATTTTACCACAGAATGCTGATGCACAGTGATTATAAAGAAGCTTAAATTCTCTATGTAAAATTTACCTCCTTATTCTCTTACAAGGAGTAATGCCTTTATACCAGGGCAGACTGCTCCCAAACACTACTCTCTTTGATATATAACAAGAGAATTATCAAATGACAGAGAGAAAAAAAGAAAAGACACATAAGACAACCTGTTTCCCCAATATGCTACTAAGACAACAAGGAAGCTCTAAGAAAAAAAGCAATAATCTCTGATTCCAAAGCTTACAACTGCCAATTAACCATGATGGATTCAATGACCACACACATCTCTGCTAAATCCTTACCAAAATAAGAGGGAAAAAGATTTTTAAGTATATATATATATATATATATATATATATATATATATATATATATATATATAAAGAGATGAATAGATTAAAAGAGGAAACCATAGCAAATGAGTCTATAGACCTAAAAAAGGTCTATAAAATTCTATAAGACAGCAGATGGAGCAGTGATATGATAAACTGTACTTCCAAAGAGGACTACAATGATATGTCTTATCCCATATGCTCTTTTGCAATGAGACCTTGTCACTCCCTCAGCAAAAGTAGGAATCTAGGTGCCCTCCGCATGGATCTGGGTTGGTCCTGTGATTTGTTCTGACCCAAAGAATGTGCCAGAAGTGAGGTCGTGTAACTTCTAAGATTCAAATACCCTGAGAGCACCAATGTTGTGAGGAAGCCCAAAATAGCCTCATTGAAAGAGAAAGGCCACATGAAACAGCACCAAGGAACCGGATATGTGATTCCTTCTTAGACCAGACAGGCTACCAGCTGAATAGAACTAAGAGAATGATCCAAGTCGAGGTTCTGTGGGGCAAAAGAAACAACCTCCTAGCCAAAACTTTCTGAGTTGAGGTCAGAAACAGAGTCCTGGAAAAAGTCTGGCTCATAGTGACCTCACTGAGCCTACAGACCCACCTAATAGTCTTGTCTCTCTCCACTCCCCAAGTTTATAACTAGAATTTTTTTATCTGACAGTTAGACTAACTCCCACAAAGGAACCTATGTGGTAAAAGCTGTCATAGTGGAAAAAGTCAAGTGGAAACCTCTGAAATTGCCCCATTCCCCAGAACAAGATAGTAAATAAAAGACAACATTGCTTTTCCAAAGAGGCAAAGAAGCAAAGACTAGGGCCGCCAGTAAGGGCTTAAAAGTATGCAGGGGTGACAGTCCTTCTCATGCATCATCTGCAAAAATCAGACAGATCCTAAAAAACGACTATAGACTGTCATACACTTAACCAAATTTTAGCTCTGGGCACAGCTACAAGTCCCAGACATAATATTGTTGAAGGAATGATTAATTAAGCTTCAGGTATTGATTTGGTGAATGTATTCTTTTCCATTCCAGTTACTAAAGTAAAAAGTACAAGAAACAGTTGGCAGTTGTGCAGGACAATATTAACTTACAGTTTTGCCTAAGGGCTATTGCAACTTTCTCAGTCTCTACCATAATATAACTTGAAGCCATCTAGACCACCTAAGACATTATATATGTATTTTGCTGACTGAACAGAATGAACAAGAGAATGAGCAAGGAGTGGCTGGTACCCTGGAGTCTTGCGTAACACACTTGAACTCCTGGAAGTGAGACATTAACTCTATGAGGGCTCAAAGACCTGCCACTTCAATGTTTTCGGGGGTGCAGTGTCAGAAGTATTACAAAACATCCCTTCAAAAGTAAAAGACAACTTTTGAGACTTCAGCTTTCATTCAAGATGGAATAAGAGGGATTGGACTTACCTTCCATCTAAAACAACTAAAAATCATAATAAATAAATGAAACATTTTTCAAGAGATAAGACATTACGAATGAGGTGATTAATATAATTATCATACCTTACTACCTGGTTGTATCTTGAGAAGAAGTAGCTGGCCACCTGCAGAGTAGAAGGTAGCTCAAGTTTGCAGAGCCAGACAGAGAGGGCGCATACTACACAGAAAGAAAGAATGTTCTGAAAATCTACAGAAGGTCTCACTTGAGTCTAGGTTGAGTACTGATCTTTCCATGTACATGAAGAAATACCTGAACTCAGGGAAAGAACCATCTGAAAGGATTAGAGTAGTGGTCCTCAATCAAGATTGATTTTGCCCCCTGGGTGACATAGTGATATCTGGAGACATTTGGGGTTGTCATAATTTTCAGAGGGGAAGGTGGGGCACTACTAGCATCACATGACTATAAGCCAGAGATGCTGCTAAATATCCTATGATGCCCAAGACAAGGCCCCAGAATAAAGGATTCTCTGGGCCAAAACATCAACAGTTCTGAGGTTTAAACTTCTTGGATTAAAGGGAACAATACCCAAAACTCACACAGGGACCAGAGGAGTTACTATTCCCACCAGGGAGAGTGGAAAAATCTCATAATTCAGAATGCATTTAGTAGAGTACTCAAAAGCCTTTGGATTCAGTACTGGGCAAAATTAACACTGCACTAAATGCTACTCTGGTGCTACGTAGCATAGCTCAAAAAAGAGCCCCAAAGGGTCATATGATTTCCAAATTACCTGTGTCCCAAAAGAATATTTACAGGAAATAAAATATACCCAGCACATAAAAAAGTAAAATTCACAATCTCTGGTACTCCATTAAAAATCACCAGGCATGAAAAGAAACAGGAAAAATGACCCATAAGGAGGAGAGAAAAAATCAACACCAACTCAGTAATTACCAGATAACAGAATTAATACAAAAAGATATTTAAAAACTTACTGAAACTATATTCCATATGTTCAAGAAAATATAGAAAAGATTAACTATATAACAAGGGACACTAAAAAAAAATTCCAGAGATGAAAACAACACTGAGATGTAAAATACACTGGATGGGATAAGTGACACATTAAGACACTGTAGAAGAAAAGGTTTAAAAACTTAAAGACACAAAAATAGAAATAAAAAATAAGATACATGGGGAAAGGAGATCAAGATGGTGGAGTAGGAGGAGTCAGAGCTCACCTCCCCCAGTGAACACATCAAAAATACATCTATTGTACATGTGGGGCAACTCTCACTGAAAACAAACTGGAGACTGGCAGAAAGGCTCTTATACAACCAAGGCTGTAATGAAAGATCCACATGAAATCAGGTAAGAAAAGAGGAGAAGCAATCAGGTGAGGACCTGTGCCCCTAGGAGGGGATACAGCAGAGGAGGGGGACTGCATGGGCTCAGAGACCCTCCCCAAACAGTGAGGGGTGTGAACCACATATTAGGAAACCCAGCCCTGGGGTCCAACACCAGAAAGATAAGTCCTCTTCTTGGCTGACTTGAAGACCAGTGGGACTAGCAGGGGCTGTGAGAAATCTAGACGTTGCTAGTGAAGAGCACCCACGTGCTTGGTTTCTCTCAAAACAGGGTGGAGAAAGCAACTGAAAATGCCAGGTACTTTAGCTGGCTTCCTGCATCTGCCCAAACGTGCACCCTGGCTCATGCTGAGGGCCGCTTCAGCCCCTCTTGCTCCATGGCACAGCTCCCCACTAGGGTGAAGGCTGCCATAGCCAAGTAGAGTAGACAGCTATGGCAGACAGAGCCAGCCCAGACCCAGCACTGCATCTGAATGGGGTGAGGGCAACCATTACTGGCATTCGTGGGGACAGCAGATCAGAAGCAGTCTGGAATTCCAGTGTGCTGGGACTGCCCCAGTGTGCACCTTGACCCATATCGACTGCCCACTCTGGCCTCTCATGGTCCAGCACTGCTACCTTCTGGGGTGAAAATGCCGAGGTTGCTGGAGGGGAGCACACACTTAGAGAAAATGGAACCAGTTCAGATTTAACCTTCAGGACTTCTGCTCTCGAACACTTGAAACTTGGGACAAGGATGCTGATTCCTGCCACTTGTATTTAACATAGTATTGGAAGTCCTAGTCACAGCAATCAGACAAGAAAAAGACATAAAAGGCATCTAAATTGGAAGAGAAGAAAAACTGTCACTATCTGCAGATGATGTCATATTTTATATAGAAAACTCTATAAAATTTCCACCAAAAAAACTATTAGAATAAATGAATTCAATAAAGTTGCAGAATATAAGATTAATATACAGAAATATGTGGCTTTTCTATACACTCATAATGATGAACTATCAGGAAGAGAAAGCAAGGAAACAATTGCATTTGAAACTACATGAAAAGAATAAAATATATAGGAATAAACTTGACCAAGGAGGTGAAAGATCCATATGCTGAAAACTATAAAACACTGATAAAGGAAACTGAAGAGGATACAAAGAAATGGAAAGATATCCTGTGCTCATGGACTGGAAGAATTAATATTGTTAAAATGTCCATACTGGGCTTCCCTGGTGGCGCAGTGGTTGAGAGTCCGCCTGCCGATGCAGGGGACATGGGTTCGTGCCCCGGTCCAGGAAGATCCCACGTGCCACACAGCGGCTAGGCCCGTGAGCCACGGCCGCTGAGCCTGCGCGTCCGGAGCCTGTGCTCTGCAACGGGAGAGGCCACAACAGTGAGAGGCCCGCATACCCCAAAAAAAAAAAAAAAAAAAAAAAAAAAGTCCATACTGCCCAAAGCAATCTACAGATTTAATACAATCCCTATCAAAATACCCATGACATTTTTCACAGAACTAGAACAAATAATCCTAAAACTTATATGGAACCACAAAAGAACCTGAATAGCCAAAGCAACCTTGAGAAAAAAGAACAAAGCTTGAGGTATCATGCTCCCTCACTTCAGACTATACTATAAAGTAACAGTAATCAAAACAGGATGATACTGGCTCAAAAAAAGGACACATAGATCAATGAAATGGAATAGAGAGCCCAAAAATAAACCCACATACCTATGGTCAATTAATCTAAGTTAAAGGGGGCAAGAATATTCAATGGGGAAAAGACAATCTCTTCAGTAAGTCATGCTGGGAAAACTGGACAGCTACATGTAAAAGAATGAGATTAGGACATTTCCTCACACCATATACAAAAATAAACTCAAAATGGATTAAAGACCTACCTGTAATACCTGAAACCATAAACTCCTAGAAGAGAACATAGGCAGAACACTCTGACATAAATCACAGCAATATTGTTTTTTGTATCCTAAGGCAACAGAAACATAAGCAAAAATAAACAAATGGGACCTAATTAGACATAAGAGCTTTTGCACAGCAAAGGAAACCATCAACAAAACAAAAAGACAATTGACCGCTGAATGAGAGAAAATATCTACAAATGATATGACCAACAAGGTGTTAATATCCAAAATATATAAACAGCTCATATAGTTCAGTATCAAAGAAACAACCCAATGAGAAAATGGACAGAAGAAAAAGACATGAAAGACATTTTTCCAAAGAAGATATACAGATGGCCAAGAGGCATATGAAAAGATGATCAGCAACACTAATCATCAGAGAAATGCAAGTCAAAACCATAATTATATACCACCTCACTCCTGTCAGAACAGCTATCAGCAGAAAGATCACAAATAACAAATTCTGGCAAAGATGTGGGGAAAAGGGAGCCCTAGTAAGGAAAGGGAATATAAATTGGTGCAGCCACTACGGAAAACAGTATGGAGCTTCCTTCAAAAACTAAAAATAGAACTACCGTTAAGATCCAGCAATTCCACTTCTAGGCTTACATCTGAAGAAAATTAAAACACTAATTCAAAGAGGTACATGCACCCAATGTTCATAGCAGCATTATTTACAACAGCCAAGATACAGAAGCAACTAAGTGTCCATCAACAGATGAATGGATAAAGAAGACGTAATATGCGTACGTATGTGTGCGCTCACACACACACACATATATACACACAATGGAATACTGCTCAGCCACGAAAAGGAATGAAAGTTTGCCATTTGTAATAACATGGATGGACCTGGAGAGTATTATGCTTAGTGAAATAAATCAGACAGAGAAAGACAAATACTGCATGTTATCACTTACATGTGGAATCTAAAAAGTAAAACAAATGAATACATATAACAAAACAGAAACAGACTCATGGATATAGAGAACAAACTACTTGTTACCAGTGGGGAGAGAGGCAAGATAGGGGTAGGAGATTAAAAGGTACAAACTACTAAATATAAAATAAATAAGATACAAAGATGTAATGTACAGCACAGGGAATACAGCCAATATTTTATAATAACTTTAAATGGAGTATAATCTACAAAAATACTGAATTGCTATATTGTATGTATGATCTAACACTGCATAATATTGTAAATCAACTATACTTCAATTAAAAATATAAATAAATAAAACACAGGGAGAAAATATGGAAAAAATATCAACAGAGCACAAAAATGTGAACAGTAGGACAGGCATCAACTTTAAGCAGGCCTAACAGAAGTATAACTGGAGTCACTGTGAAGAAGACAAAGAACAAAAAAACAATTTGGAGAATGGTGGAAAATCTTCCATATTTGATAAAAACTATAAACTTGCACATCCATGAAGCTCAACAAAACCCAAGCACAAGAAATATGAAATAAACAACTGCAAAGATCATAATCAAATTGCTTAAAAAAATGATAAAATTATAAAAGCAGCTAAAGAAGATAAATTACACAGCGAGATCATTAGAATACAGAATAGTCAGAAACAACGCAATCCAGACAACACTGTAGTAACACCTTTAAAGTCACAAAAGAAAAAAACTATCAATCTAGAATACTATTCCCAGAAAAATACCCTTCAAAGAGGAAGGCAAAATATTTTTCATATATACAAAGGTTGAGTCAGTCAATCACCAGCACACCTGCTCTATAAAAAATGTTAAAAGTCATTCATAAAAGAAGAACACAATACAAGATGGAAATCTGGAGCTACACAAAGGAATGAAGAAAAACTGGAAAATGGTAACTACATGGGTAAATATAAATCTTTTTTCTAATTATTTAAAAGACAATTGACTATTTAAAGCAACAGCAACGACACCAATGAATTATGAGGTTTATTTATGTGTACAAGTAAAATGCATCACAACGGCACAAAGGCCAGGAGGTAAAAATGCAAGTATAGTATTGTAAGGTTCTTATATAAGAAATAGTATAATATCACTTGAAGGTTGACTGTGATAAGTTTAAGATGTATACTATAAACCTTAATAAATTTCACAGTTTGTAGATTCTTTTGGATTTTCTACATATACAGTAACATCTCCTGTGAACAAGAACACTAGTATTTCCTCCCCAATCTATGTATGTACATACTTTTTTTTCCCCCCTAGCTTTAATGCATGAGCTAGAACTTCCAAAACAGTGGTTGGTAGGTGTAGTCATATACTACAAACACAGCTGCTGGGGCCCCACCCTTTGAATTAAGAGTCATCATAACCTGGTCAGACACCCACAAAATGCCTATCCCATGGAAATGTGCTTGTTATTTTCTAACATCAAGACAATTTTGTTTTAGTGGCAAACAAGGTCTGAAAACTGGAAAGGTTATGTCTTGACAAACAGAATTAGAAATCCATAACTTGACCTGCCCAATGAGGGTAGGCTGGAGTCCAGGAGTCCCAGAATTTCCTGAGATCCTCAACTGAATTATGTCATATCATTTCCTCTGTTTTCAAGTCAGAGGACATCTCTGGTACATCACTGATGATGCCATGAATAGCTGACAAAGAATTAGGAATTCACTTTTCCATTTTAAAGTCTAAGTGAGAACATAATTTACAAGTTTTGAAATATACACATGGTTCTCCAGTTCTCTGCCTGAAGAAAGTCTGACAAAGTTGATGAACTACAGATTCTAAAAGTCCTTCAAATTATCTAAAAGTTTGCCCTTTATTTGTCTCCAATCTTTGACAATTTGGCCATTTTACACGCAGTTCTCCAACAGCATCTATAAATGGTGACTGCATGGATCTGAATAGAAGTATTAGGATTACTCCTATCCGGGGTTGGCAAACTTTTTCTATAAAGGGTCAGATAATAAATATTCTAGGTTTTCTGGGTCATATGGTTTTTGTCACAAGTACTAATCCACTTTGCCTTTGTAGCATGAAAACAACCAAAAAAAAAAAAAAATGTAAATGAATGGGTGTGGGCACATTCCAATAAACCTTTATTTGCAAAATAGTTGGTAGGCTAATTTGGTTCCCAGGCAATACTCTGTCAACTCCTATTGCATATGGTCAAAATATCTAACAAAGAAGTCAAGCCATGAATAAACACCTCTTTAGCAAATACCTCAACTTATGAGTTTTGGTGGAAACTGAGTATATCAGATTTTCACTTTTCCAACCTTCCATAAAACTATGGCACAGGCAAATGACCCAAGCACTACCAATCACATATACTCATCATAAACTGTTAATCTAGTGATACCGAGAAGCAAGAACTATCCAGAATCCACTTTGGCAGCTAGTGGTTGAAGGGTCTGTGTACACATGCAGTGTACAGTATAGATGTTCAGCAGTGCAAGCTGTGTTCAGTGCTAGCAGCAGTAGTATCTTTACCAAATATGTGATAAAGAGTATGGATCATAGTTGTCTAGCCCCAAGTCTATTTCTCCAGCACTCCCAACAATTCTGTAGCTACCCACTATCCTTTTAATAAATTCCTTTTCTTTAAATTGACCAGAATTGGGTTCTGCTACGTGTAAGTAACAACCCTGAAAGACCTTTACAGTAGCACCATCAGCATCACTTGGGAACTCGGCAAAAAATGCAAATTCTCAGATTCCATCCCAGACCTAGTGAATCAGAATCTCTGGGAGTAAGACCTAGCTATCTGTGGTTTAATGAGCCCTACAGGTGGTTCTGATGCACAGAAAGTTTAGAACAAGTGGCTTATTGGTAGGATCTATGCCACTCGGGTTATTTGGCTGATAACCTATTAATGAGGAGGAACGCAAGCACTGAGATGTCCAGTAAATCCTGGTCCCTCCAGTGCACCTGGTTTTAGGGTCACAAGATGTTAAGCATTTATGAAAGGACAGAAAATAATCTCCCAGAACAAAGGATGGTTGTAGTAGCAAACTGATTCTCTCATATGATGTGAGTGGTTATGGTTTTGGTTTATGCAGGACAGCAAGTATTGATAGTTGTTGACTGTGTAATGCTGGTCTTAGAAAGGGGTTTCTTCGAAATTGAGTTATTTGCAGTGAGGTGGATGGACCTAGAGACTGTCATACAGAGTGAAGTAAGTCAGAAAGAGAAAAACAAATGCCGTATGCTAACACATATATATGGAATCTTAAAAAAAAATGGTTCTGAAGAACCTATGGGCAGGACAGGAATAAAGACACAGACATAGACAATGGACTTGAGGACACGGGGAGGGGGAAGGGTAAGCTGGGACGAAATGAGAGTGTGGCATGGATATATATACAGTACCAAATGTGAAACAGATAGCTAGTGGGAAGCAGCCACAGAGCACAGGGAGATCAGCTCGGTGCTTTGTGACCACCTAGAGGGGTGGGATAGGGAGGGTGGGAGGGAGACGCAAGAGGGAGGGGATATGGGGATATGTGTATACATATAGGTAATTCACTCTGTTATACAGAAGAAAGTAACACACCATTGTAAAGCAATTATACTCCAGTAAAGATGTTTAAAAAAAAAAAAAAAAGTGTTAATTCCTGCCTGGAAAAAAAAAAAAAGAAACAGGTTTCTTGTGGTTTCTGTACCAATTATCTCTGAGACAGGCTAAAGGTACTGCACTATCTGTTAGGCTTTTGGTATGTCCAAGATCAATAAAAGCTATTATAGAAAGCCAAAACAAACAAACAAACAACCCTGACAGAGGCAGACTGGAAGTCTTGCAGATATTTCTTGGTAATAAAAAATTTAAATGCTATATTCAAAGTGACGTTAATTATTTAGTGTGCACTTGAAAGCTGCTCTACTCAACGTGAAAGAGGGAAATCATGAGGAAGATGAAAAAACTCAGAATTTATGACATTCCAGATCAGTAACACCTAGATCAGCCACTGGTTCTGTAACTACAAAATACTGCAGAAATTATCCAGGGGTATTAGAAGAACAAATACCAACTCAGGATTAGAGAATAAAAATAATAAGTTCTACTTGGGCAAAAAGAAGGTGAGGAAGCGGTGATGACTCAGTGCTTCCTAAAACATATCAGCCATACCCTCTCAGCCAGTCAGTTACATGAGTGAAGGTAAGCTGAGGTGGGGGTGACCACTGCCATCCTACAAACTGCCCTTCAAGTGATCCATACCTAATGCATTTACTGTAGGCATATTCTATGACTTTTCAATTTCACTGTTAAATGAAATATTCAATTCATATTTGCAGCTCTGTATGTATGAGGAATTAATAATTCTGCTAAGTATACACTTCTAATTAAGCACTTTGGGATTTCTAACCCCTTCGTCAACACTGTACCAAGCAGTACGCTTCTCTCAGCAACTCCATCTCTCAATTCGGCTGACTGCTGCTCTACACATGCTTATAAAACCAACCAAACTTGGAAAACTCAAAGTGGAATGCTTAGAGCAATTCTGAATTTTTTGTTTCTCAAAGTCTAAAACTAGTTTATTTCTTACCTATGATAGGCTTAAGTCATCACATATAACTTTCAATACAACATCAAGTATCTAAAACACTCATTAACCAAGATATTTTACTCGTTATCCCAGCAATTTTAACAATTAAAAAACTCTCAGGATGGATCTCTATGGTTAGTACAGATTCAATCCCAAGATATACATATTCTGCAGCTGTAGTTGTATAATCAAAACTTATGCTGAAGAATCTTCCCCAAATTATCGTTAGGCTGCCTTCAGCCTAACAGTGTGGTTAAAAACTTGGACTGTGGAGACAGCTGTGGTTTCAAATTCTGCCTCTATCAATTACTAACCATGTAACATTGGATAATCTGCTTAACATTTATTTTTTGTACAATAGGAATGACAAACTGCTTCCTTTTAAACATAAAATAAAATAATACCTATTAAATGTATAGCATGGACACTATCACATGGTAACAAATGTGTATTACAAAATTACAAAACAAAGGTTAAATTATGTTCAGCAGACAATTAAAGCTATTTTAAAGATTTTCAACAATATCTCCAAGTTAACAAGCCCATACATTAAACACAGAACTCCATTCCATTGGTTTTATCATCCGTGAAGGTGTAAATTTTTTCTGCAAAATGGCAATAAAGGGCTATATAACACTTACCACACCTGGAGCCCAGACCATGGATTCTAAATACCATTTCCTACTAAAAGGAACCCAGGTTCCTCAGATATTCGGTTGGCCAAAAAGTTCCTTCGGCTTTTAAGTAAAAATAAAATACACATTTTTCATTTTCACCAAGAACTTTGTTGAACTATGTATTCACTGTTTTGTTCCACTGCCTTCTGCCATTTTTCAGGCAACTTCATAATTCCATCTTCCCAAAACTTTTTATCTTTTTGAGCAAAGAACTGTTCCAGGTGCCTTTTACAGTCTTCCAGGAAATGGAATTTTTTTCCATTAAGAGAATTTTGTAAAGACCGAAATAAATGGAAATCTGAAGGTGCCAATGTCTGGTGAACACGGCAGATGAATCAGAACTTCCCAGCCAAGCTATAACAGTTCTTGCCTGGTCATAAAAAAAATCATGTGGTCTCGTGGTATCCTGATGGAAGATAATGCACTTTCTGTTGACTAATTCTGGATGCTTTTTGTTGAGTGCCGCTTTCAGTTGGTCTAACTGGGAGCAGTACTTGTTGGAATTTCTGGTTTCCTGGAAGGAGCTCATAAGAGAGGACTCCCTTCCAATCGCACCATATGCACAACATCACCTTCTTTGGATGAAGATCGGCCTCTGGTGTGGTTGGTGGTGGTTCATTTAGCTTGCCCCATGATCTCTTCTGCTCCACATTATTGTACAGTATCCACTTTTCATCTCCCATCACAATTTGTTTTAAAAACGGAACATTTTCATTATGTTTAAGTAGAGAATCGCATACGGTAATACAGTCAAGAAGATTTTTTTCGCTTAACTTATATGTGGAACATCAAAGTGATTCACATAACCAAGCTGGTGCAAATGATTTTCAGTGCTTAAGATCTGGATATCTTGAATATGTCGGCTATCTCCAGCATGGTATAACGTTGATTGTTCTCAATTAATGTCTCGATTTGATCGCTATCAACTTCAGTTGGTCTACCTGACCGTGGAGCATCGTCCAGCAAGAAATCTCCAGCACCAAACTTCGCAAACCACTTTTGACATGTTCGATCAGCCACAGCACCTTCTCCATACACTGCACAAATCTTTTTTTGTGTTTCAGTTGTGTTTTTACCTTTCTTTAAAGAATAAAAGCATAATATGCCAAAAAAGTTGTTTTCTTCCATCTTCAATATTAAAATGGCTACACAAAAATTCACCAATTTTGATGTTTTTTTAAAAATGCACGCTGACATGACAGCTATCACAATACAATCTAACAAAATTGTTTCACATGAAGATAAAGACAACTAAGCGAGCCATCTTACGGAAAACACCGAACGAACTTTTTGGCCAATCCCATAAACGGCTGATTTCAGTAGTAGAGCAAGGAAAGTAAAAGCCTGGAACACCTTTTTGGGCCAGAAAGTAAAGTATTACTTAAAGACTACTGGCTCACGCCAAAAGGAGCTGACTTAGAAAAGGCTCCCAGTGGCTAAAGCTGGGGCAACCTAAGAATCAAAAAGAACAATGACAATATTAAAAATACAAAAATAATCCTTGAATTCAGTGATTTTTCTTTTAGAGAAAGAGGAGAGGGGCAAGTGGGGAAAGTTCTTCTATACAGAATACCAGCTAATTAATGGAGAAGTAATAAACAACCTACACTTTCTACTGCACACTGAACACTTTCACCTGGGTGACTCCTCAGCAACTCAAGTGCAAATATCCAAAGTTAAACTGATTATCTGCATCCCTAGCTGTGTCTTGCTCCTCAGTTCCCTGATTTAGGTGACAGTACTCACCTTCAATGGCTCTGGTAGGAAATCTATCAATCCTACTTTCTAAACATCTCTGCTCATCTCATCTGGAGCAATTTAGGGATTCATTATTTCTTACTGGATAACAGAAAACAGCCTTCTTGCCTCTAGTCTGGCCCCCTGTAATCCATTCTTCAGAGTGCTGCCAGAGTGATCTTTCTAAAAAGAAAATGCAAACTCCTTAACAAGGAGAACACAGCCCTTCATGTTCTGGATCCTGACCATGCCTGCAGCCTCACCTATTTTACTACTTATTCTTGTCCCAATGTTCCAGCTACACAGGCAACTTGCACGTTCATACCAAGCTCATCTTGTGGCCTTGGAAAATGCTGTTCCCTTTTCAGGAAACACACATTGTTCCTTCTTCACCTAACTTTTATATATTCAAATCTATACTCATGTCAGGGTTCCCTTTTCTAAAACAATTTGAATGACACCTACCTACCCTTTACTCCTGTCTCCCAACAGCCCTCCTACAAAACTGCTGAGCACCTGATATGTGCAACTATCACAGTACTTAACCAGGCTGTATTTTGTCTGTGTACTTGCCCATCTCCTCCCCTAAGAACTTTAATCTTTTATCCCTAGCACTTAAAAACAGGACTTTAAAAATATTTACCACACATTCATCAGGCAGTCTTCCACAAAAAAAGCATGCATTCAACTCTGCCTCAGAGAGTCATTTAAGGAGCTCATAAGCAATCCAAACTTCAGTTGCCACTTGTGACACTTATAAACGCTTTTCTAAAAAATATACTATGATGAAGCCTTCTCGTATTAAATGAATGCTTTTAAGAAACCAAACTAGAACAGGCTACCATCCTCTGAAAACAAGTTATAAAACAGAATGGTATAAAAAAAAAAAAATCACATATCAAGCACACCTGTTTTCATTCTACACAAAACTTGAGAATTATAAACTTCCATTAAATTGACACAGGCACCTTAAAGTATTATACTTCATATACTACAGTCACAATTAAATGAGAGACATTTATTTAGGAAAATATTAGGCCTCTATATAGATGTCAGTAAAAAAACACAGTTCAAAGCTTAAAATGTAACCTAAAGTTCACTGATAAAGAGAAAGCAGTGGGGCACTACTGGACTGAGGAAGTGACTGATGAATCATGTGACCTTGAGCAAGACATTTTACCTCTCTCAAGTTCAGTTCCTTTATCTGTATGCAACCCATTTCACTAGCTCTTGAACCATCAGCTAAAGTATTTTTGGAAGAGCTACATATACATACGTTCACAAATACATGCTAGGTGGTGCTGCTACTTCTGCTATGTACTAAGTGTCCTGTCCAACGAGTCCCACTGCCTCTGCCACATGTCAAAGCCAGAAGCCCTAGGGCTGCCAAAATTTCAGTTTGGGGCAAAGTAGTGGAGAATGTCTGGTAGTAGTGAACATCAAATGGGGGCTGCTTATGCCTCCATAACCTCAAGTTCTTAATAAAGTGGCTCATTCAGTTTTTATTTACAGCGAGACCTCAGTTTATACAGGCCAGTTCAAGGTAAAGCCAAATGATAACTACAATGTTACAGAGCTCACAATCCTACATCCCTTTCAAAGAACATGACTTTGTCAGTCAAGTTCACCATGCCTGGCTGCTCCTCCTCTTTGCAGAATTCTCTCTCAGGGAAGATCCTCATCTCTCAAAAACAAGATTTTATGGTATCTAAACTCCTGAATGGCCACAGTTTTTTTTCTCGTTGGGAATCTCCAATACATGTAAAATGAGGTGTCATGCAAAAGAACCGTCTAATAAAGGCCCCATCCAGATCTAGTATTCCCTTTCTATACAGTTTAGCTTACAAATGAAGGTCAGAGGGGCCCAGAAGCATAAATAAGTTCTCTTATTTTCCAAGGAACCCTCTGAATGTGCATCTGCTGTGGAAAAGCACAACAGAATCTTTGTTCTGCCACCCTCAAGGATGCACACAGTGACTCACTCAAAAACGACTCCAAGTACAATGGTACATTTTCGCCAATTAAGAAAAAATCTCTACAAGTGTACACTTAAAAACCAATACTCTAAATTCTGAAATAGATTAACAAATAATTACAAGAATACTAAAGTTTACATTCTTTCAGTCCAAGTTCCCTCTTTAACTTTTGGTAACAAAAATAAGCTATTTTTTGTTTGTTTTTTAACAAAACCCTTTTCTGGATTGTGAATAGGCAATTACATTAACATCTAGCTGAGCATGAAATATTTGCCCAGCAAAAGTTTTAAGCCACCTGGTTAAAAACACATGAAAAGTTAAAACTGGCATTGCAGTTAAAACTGGAAATGTGTTTCAAAGCCATATAAAAAAGAAGTTCCTGTTTCAAGGTATGACTTAAGTTCCTCTCTCTGAACTGTCTCTGAAGAACTGCCAGGTAAAACACATAGTTTCTTTATGGTAATTGTACATTATTCTTATTTTAATAAGAGGATATTAATGGCAAATTTTGCCATTGTGCCAAACTTCATCAGTCTTTTTTCCCCAGCACTTCAAGTATCAGACCAACAAAAATCACTACTAGAAAAATAGGGGAACAGTATTTTTCAGATTCCTTTTCTCTTTAAAGTCATTTGCGCTACAAATATTTGGCTACCTACTATGTAACAAGTATTGCATGATGGAAACTGGGAAGTAAGGAAATAGTCACTGTCTTCAAGGAGCTTACAGTCCAGCCAGAGACAAACATGCTAGTAATCATAACACAGTACAGTAACTGCTATGGCAGAGGAAGGGACACAGAGAAGGAGTGGAAGATGAGATTTCAGTGAGGAGTCTGGATTTGTCAAATGAGAGGATGGTGTTCTAGACAAAGGAAATAACAAACTAATATGTATGGCTACATTTATTGAGTGCTCATTATGACTGGTACTTTGCTAAATAAATACTTACATATATTATCTTATTCAGTCCACGTAACAATCCCCCAAAGATATTCAATCTTAAAGTTAGGTAACTTTCCTAGGGTCACTCAAATTCTCAGTGCTAGAGCCCAGATCTGAAGTAGGCTTGTCCAAATCCAAATCCAAATTCCAGGGCCCTAAACACTTTCCCATCCTATATAAACCACACAGAAAGAATATGGCACAATGGACAATGCTTCTAATCTCTGTCTATATATTAGAATTACTTAAGGAGCCTTCTATAAATACCAATGCTTGATACTCCATTCCAGAAGGTTCTAATTCAAGAAATGAAGGGTGGGCCTGGGCATTAAAAAAAAAAATTCCCCAGGTTGAAAAACATACGTAGCCCAGGTTGAAAAGTACTGTGTTAGGATATTTACATTTCTCTAATAATTAGTGATATTGAGCATCTTTTCATGTGTTTGTTGGCCATCTCTATGTCTTCTTTGGAGAAATGTCTATTTAGGTCTTCCGCCCATTTTTTCAGTGGGTTGTTTTTTGATATTGCGCTGCATGAGCTGTTTGTATATTTTGGAGATTATTCCCTTGCCGGTCTCTTTGTTTGCCAATATTTTCTCCCATTCTGAGGGTTGTCTTTTCATTTCGTTTATGGTTTCCTTTGCTGTGAAAAAGCTTTTAAGTTTAATTAGGTCCCATTTATTTTTTTTTAATTTTCATTACTCTAGGAGGTGGGTCAAAAAGGTCTTGCTGCGATTTATGTCAAAGAATGTTCTGCCTATGTTTTCCTCTAAGAGTTTTATAGTGTCCGGCCTTACATTTGGGTCTTTAATCCATTTTAATTTTATTTTTGTGTACGGTGTTAGGGAGTGTTCTAATTTCGTACTTTTACATGTAGCTGTCCAGTTTTCCCAGCACGACTTATAGAAGAGATTATCTTTTCTCCATTGTATATTCTTGCCTCCTTTGTCATAGATTAGGTGACCATAGGTGCGTGGGTTTATCTCTGGACTTTCTATCCTTTTCTATTGATCTAAACTACTATGAGGTATCACCTCACACCAGGCAGAATGGCCATCATCAAAAAATCTACAAACAATAAATGCTGGAGAGGGTGTGGAGAAAAGGGAACCCTTCTATACCGTTGGTGGGAATGTAAATTGGTACAGCCACTATGGAGAACAGTATGGCGGCTCCTTAAAAACTAAAAATAGAACTACCATATTATGCAGCAATCCCATTCCTGGGCATATACCCAGAGAAAACCATAATTCAAAAAGATACAGAAGATGTGGTACATACATACAATGGAATATTACTCAGCCATAAAAATGAACGAAATAGTGCCATTTCCAGAGATGTGGATAGACCTAGAGACTGTCATACAGAGTAAGTCAGAAAGAGAAAAACAAATATCGTATAATATCGCTTATATGTGGAACCTAGAAAAATGGTACAGATGAACTTATTTGCAAAGCAGAAGTAGAGACACGGATGTAGAGAACAAACTTGTGGATACCAAGGGGGGAAGGGGGAGGGTAGGATGAACTGGGATATTGGGATTGACATACATACACTACTATGTATAAAACAGATAACTAATGAGAACCTACTATATAGCACTGGGAACTCTACCCAATGCTCTGTGGTTACCTAAATGGGAAGGAAATCTAAAACAGAGGGGATATATGTATACATATAACTGATTCACTTCGCTATACAGCAGAAACACAACACTGTAAAGCAACTTTACTCCAATAAAAAAATTTTTTTAAAAAGTACTGTGTTAGGATATTTATATAAGTAGTTTAAAATGCATGTGTTTGGGGGTGGGGGTCGATAAGGCAGAAGATAATGGAGGACTTCACATCTTTCCCATTCCCCTCAGAGCCAAACTCACAAACAGTAAACTTACTGCCTTCACTTTCTTGGGTCTGATTCTCACTTTAATCCACTGCAGTCAGGCTCTGTATTCAGTCCACTGAAACCATTCTGATGGATGCAACCCGAAGAATTTATGAGTCCTCACCTTGCTTGAACTCTCTATAGTACCTGATATTAATGATTAGGGATTTCTCTATGAAATGTCCTCCTATAACACTACTTTTCTGTTCTCCTTCTACCTCTATAAACAATTTCTTTTCATTCTCTTTGGCCGTTTTCTTTTCCTTCCCCCATCCCTTTAATATTAGAGCACCCAAAGGGTCTGCCCTTCTATTCTCACTTAGTTTTCTCACTCTGAGTATTCCTACCAATCCCATGACTTCACCTATGATCCATACGCTGTAGACTCTCAGACCAACTCAGATCCATAACCTGGTTTGACCTGAAGCTCCAAATGCTTACTGAACATCTCTATCTGTGTCTCCTGTAGAGAGCCTCAAACCCTTTCCAAAACTGAACTCTCTTTCTAGCCTAATTCTGCTCTTTAATAACGTACTCTTATACACAGTTACTCAAATGAGAAATTCAGAAATTATCTGAACTTTTGCATTACTCTGAACAGACCCAACCCAAGTCTGTCCCAACAAGCAAAAGACAGAAAAGTTTTGCCAGATTTGCCCCAGAGCTATTGCAGACACTTGAGAAGAATATAAGGACAGAGTATATCTTTGCCTCAAGTGCAGCATTTGGGGTTTGAGGCAGTTACCACAAGAGTAGGCTTGGACAGAATGAGGTGGCCAATCCAAAAGGGTAGGTGAGTCACGGTATAAAAAAGGATAAGTACATGAAGATCAAGGAAAGCCAAGAGAGGAGCTTCAAAGTCCAGTCCAGAGGTAAAATGCAAAGAACCAAGATAGCTTCATAGTCCCCTTGGTTGCTGTAAAGAATACACACTGTATGATTCCACTCAAATGAAATTCAAAAACAGGCAGAACTAATTTATGGTGAAAGATGTCAGAACAGTTTCCTTTGGGAAAGGGTACTGATTGGGAGGGGCAAAGGGGGAGTTTCTGGAGTGCTGGTTATATTCTATATCATGATTTGCATGGTAGCTAAATATATTTGTGAAAATTAAGCTGGTTTATATGTAAAATCATGCGGACTTTACAGTATGTGTATTACAGTCAATTTCAAAGTTAAAAAAAAAAAATCTCTGGTGGGATGTACAAATTCCCGTTTCAACCAGTGACCATGTTGGGCCAATTTTACTTCCTCACTATTCCACTATCAAATATTCTGCTACCTTATCTCACTCCTGAACTACTGCATTTGTTTCCTATAACCAGATCCGTATCTCCTGATTTCCCGGTTATCCTGATATAATCATTAACAGTCTTGCCTTTCACACAGAAAAATATCGTGGTTTGGACAAAATGTTATTTGTTCATCCTACTGTAAACCACCCAGCCTCAAAGGTAGCCGGCCTGTGCCCTTCCCGACCCACCCCCTGCCCCCCCCTACATCTTCAACAATGCCCACAGAGTAATCTTTGTAAAACTGATCTTATTTCTGGGCTTTAAACCCTCCAATAGTTCTCCTTTATTTACAACATCCAGTCCAAATCCCTGAAATGATCCAATCCTGCTATTATACCCAGCTTCAACATTTAACATCTACCACGATGTACCATCGCCTTACACACACAAACACCCCATACACTAACTATCCCAGTGTTTTGCAACCTTTTTTCATTATCACATCCCTCCAAAGAGTATTTTTCATAATTGCCACCCCATCTCCAATTAAATATTAAGGAATAAGACTTTGTCTGGTAGGGATGAGTTT
This sequence comes from Tursiops truncatus, assembly GCF_011762595.2. Classification (NCBI taxonomy): domain Eukaryota; kingdom Metazoa; phylum Chordata; class Mammalia; order Artiodactyla; family Delphinidae; genus Tursiops; species Tursiops truncatus. The sequence goes on from NC_047036.1 coordinate 108,663,894, forward strand.
TGTGTAGATATTACTACACAAACCATAGTAATACCTAAGATTTTATTTTCACTCCCCCCAGAAGACCTAATTTTTGTCCCTTTGGGGATGACATCATCCCCATTGGGAATGCATGCTCTAGCCTTACAGACTGGCTTCTTGTTCTACAAATGTACCTGGCTTGTCACCATTAGTGCCTTTGCTCCTGCTGCTCGCTGCCTGGAATGACCTCCCTTCTGGATATCATCCAGACAGCTATTCACGATATCTAAGCTTTAATTTAAGGCTCCTCCAAGAAGCCTGTCCTTTCCCCACTTGCAGTTGTAAAGTACCCTATCCATACCTTTGTCACTAGTAACCTTAACATTTTACTAATGTTTTCATGTCAGTCTCCTAAGTCACTGAGGAATAGGGACCATGTCCAATTTCTCTCTACTACCTTGGCTTTTAGTATTGTGCCTAACATATCATCTGTTAACTGAATGGATAAATTAATGTTATCATCTGCGTAAGGTAACCATACATCTCAATTTGCTGGAGACAGACCTTTAATCTGTTTTCCTGGTATAAATATTAACCCACCTCTTTTAATTCTCAAAAATGATCTGGATGATAACGTATATTGCTAAGCTATCTAGGCAGTGGGAAATAATTAAATTCTGAGCAAGAATAGAAGATGATCAGACCCGAGTATTAGAAAGATCACTCTAGCAATAATATGACAATAAATAAAAAGACTCAAGCAAAACATCAGGGGTGAAACGATAAAAGTGTGAACTAGTAGTACAGTTAGTACTGTACTGGGTAGTACAGCTGGATAGGAAGAGAGAGATTCAAGATGTAAAATCAAACAAGATTTAGTGACCAGTTAGATATAGAGAGGAAGACAGCAGGGGGAATCAAGAGTAAAAACACTAATTTCTGGATTGAGCAACTGGGGCAGTCACCAGCAGAATATTAAAGAGGAGGAATGATGATGGTTTCAATTTGAGACTAGTGATTGAAGAACCTGGAGGACAATTTACTGGTTAGATATATGAATCTGAAGCACATGGAAGGGGGTAACATGCGCTATACAGACCTAGGTGTCAGCCTATAAAAATTAACTGAAGTCACGGTGCAGAATGAGACCACCCAGGATGTACAAAATCAGCAATTCTAATGAACAGAAGTATTATCTTTTTAACATGAGGACTTTAAAAAATTAATTCTAAATTTTGTTCTCTTTAACATATTTATTGATCATTTAATATGCACAAAACATGGTATTAAGCACTTAGAGACAGAAATATAAGAGAAATAAGGTGTTCACTCCGAGGTAAAAAAGAAAGATTACAGAGAAAGAATGGCACTGAGGGTTTCCCTGGTGGCGCAGTGGCTGAGAGTCCGCCTGCCAATGCAGGGGACACAGGTTCGTGCCCCGGTCCAGGAGGATCCCACATGCCGCGGAGCGGCTGGGCCCGTGAGCCATGGCCGCTGAGCCTGCGCGTCCGGAGCCTGTGCTCTGCGACGGGAGACGCCACAGCGGTGAGAGGCCCGCTTACTGCCAAAAAAAAAAAAAAAAAAAAAAAAAAAAAAAAAAAAAAAAGAATGGCAATGAATATGGACTGAGTTGAGAAAAAGCCAAATTCAAGGTCTCAGTTTTGACTGTGGCATCTTTAATTTTGGCATAACGACTCAAAATGAGTACCTTAACAGCTTTTCTTGCTTTAGAGCACTTAGCTTCCCCCAGACTATTTAAGTCTAAAATTTTCCATTTAAAAAAAAAAAGATCTTTGTAAGGTGGGAAAGGAAATCAGAGAACTAGCTCAGGAAAGATAATGTGCTGTGGAAGCTGAATCTACACTGTAGGAGAAATGGCCAGAAAAGTAAAAACTGTGTTAGAACACAGTTCTAAATGGCATACTTTACGAAAGTTTCCATTCTCAGTGTCTGGCTCACTAGGATTATGCTTGAGTTGATAGTTTCATGTAAGGACAACAGATGGGTCAAAATAAAAGAACCATTAATTTTGTCCCAGAAACAAACAGAAGAGTTCTTTATTCATTAATTATATGATGCAAACATCTGATTACAAGATTATAAGACACTGATTCTTATCTATTTGTATATTTTTTTATAATGCTTTGTACCCAGTACGTATTCAAGGAAAAATAAGCTGAATCAATGCTTTATCCCCTTCTATTACACACTTTATTGGCTTAGCTTCCAGGACAGCACCACTCTATCCTAGTTTTTCTTCTCCTGCACTGTTTGCTCCCATGCCTTCTCCTTTGCTGGTTTCTGCTCTTCTCCCCTGACCTTGTAGTGATCAAGTGCCCCAGGGCACTGTCTTTGGTCCTCTTCTATTCCCATGTACACTCACTACTTCGGTAATTTCATCTAGTCTCCTGACTTTCGACATTATCTGTAAGCTAATAACTATAAAATTTCTATTTCCAACCCAGTCTTCTCTTTAGAAATAATTATAAATTGTATACGCAACTCCTTACTTGACATTTCTAGCAGACATTTCAAATGTGACATATTCAAAACTGAATTTCTGATCCACTCCCCTCCCCAAAACTACTCCTCCTGCAGCTTTCCCAGTCTCTTTTTTTTTTTTTTTTTTTTGCGGTACGCGGGCCTCTCACTGCTGTGGCCTCTCCCGTTGCAGAACACAGGCTCCGGACGCACACCCTCAGCGGCCATGGCTCAAGGGCCCAGCCACACCGCGGCATGTGGGATCTTCCCGGATCGGGGCACGAACCCGGGTCCCCTGCATCAGCAGGCGGACTCTCAACCACTGCGCCACCAGGGAAGCCCTTCCCAGTCTCTTTGATGGCAGCTCAAACTCTCTTCAATGGTAACTCCAACACTCCAGTTATTCGGCCAAAAACCTGAAATCATGTTCGATTTTTTTTCTTCCTCAAAGCACAATCTAATCCATTAGCAAATCCTGTGGGCTAAATCCTGTTTCCATAATTGACTACTACTCACCACCAGCATTACTATCACTTTACTCTGAGTTATGATCTCTTCCCTGCTTTAATGTGATAACCTCTAACTGATGTTCCTGTTTCTTTCTACCCTTGCTCCCACACAGTTTATTCTCAACCCAGCAAGCAGCCAGAGGATGCTTAAAAAACTAGGATAACATTGTTCCTCTGCTTCAAAACATTTTGGTGGAAAACAAAACCCTCTTTCACTCAAAGTAAAAGTCAAAGAATTTACAATTTAGAAAGTCCTGCATGATAAGCTCCATCCTACACCACCACTATCACCTCTCTGACTTCATCTCTTACCACTCTTCTCCAGTCACTCAGAGCTCCTTGCTATTCCTTGAATGCATCAGACACGTTCTCATCTTAGAACTTTTGCAATGACTATGACTACTTGGAAAGCTATTTCCCCATATATCCCCATGGCTAACTCTATCACATGAATCAGACTTTAATCAAAATTCATCTCAACCAGGACACCGACTACCTTAAATTGCACCCAGTCCTTGTCCCTTACTTCCAATTCCTTTATCCTGCTCTTTAACTAGCAATTATCAGCTAACATATTATGTAACATACTTGTTTATTATATTTATCTGCCTACTCCCCTCTCTCTTGTTAGAATGTAAACACCAATAGGGCATGCCTGTTTTGTTCACTGATACATCCTAGTGCACAAAATAGTGCCTTGAACTGGTAAGCTTTCAACAAATAATTGTTGAGTGAATATATTTATAATAGACCCTTAAGAGTCCACTAAAAAGAATAAGGATCTTCTGAAAGCAGGCATGACCCTATGAGAATTTCATCAAATTATTTATCACAAATAGCTCAACACTAGGATTCAATTTATCACTTCTTTATTGATACTTCTGTACCCCGAACAAATTCTACACTCATTCAAAAGCACTGCCAATGATGGGACATCCCTGGCAGTCCAGGAGTTAGGACTCCACGCTTTCACTGCCAAGGGCCCGGGTTCAATCCCTGGTGGGGGAACTAAGATCCCACAAGCCACGTGGTGTGGCAATCAATCAACCAATAAATCAATAAATAAAAGTTTAAAAAGCACTGCCAGTGATTCAAGCAGTTAACAAGTTATGCTGCTAGATGTCAGAGCTCCAGTCTGTGTACTGTGGGCAGCTGTTTAGCATTTCCTTAAACAACGCTGCTGTTCCAGTAAAACAAGATAAAGTACTTACACAGCACACACTGGCCACCATAACTTTGTGAACAGTTTAGAAATTTTCCTAAAGCTCAAAAATAAGCAATTTCAAAGTAGGTAATTCTGTTATTAAAGAAAATTAGGATCTTCCCATTAAAATGTGAATTTATCATAAGTAATACTTAAAAGTAAAACCTACATTATACATTGTAAGCCTTGTATGATACTTTCTAATGATATTAAAACTATGGTAGAGTCACCTGTTCAAAGTGAATGTTTTCAATTAACTCACAATTAACTCACAATGACCTCAAGAATTATCAGAGGAAAATTAAGACACATGGGATTACAAATGCAGGTCTTAAAAAGAGGACTGTGGAAAGTGGTAGAATTTGCTTTGTTTCTATGCAAAGATCAGGATTTCCAATAACAAAGTCTGACCCAGCAGCTACAATTACAGCTTGACTAATATCATGTCACAAAAGGTCAGCCCAAATTACTGAGACTTACTATGCAAAACATTATTAATCTGAAAAACACAAAAGTGACTTAGGAAGAACTAACCAAAGTACTTCATTTTATATATTGCAATTACACACAAGACAATCCAACAATCCATTCACATTGTTGTTAGTTTTTGCTTTTTGGTTTAGGAAACATACCACTTATTATGGAAACTTATCCAAATCAAGGAAAACCTTCCCCCCCCCCCCGCCCCCAATTTAAGCCTCTATAGGGATTGCCAAGGTTAACAGGTTTCAGTTATTTGCCCGAACACCAGCCTTCAGCTCAAGTGAAAATCATTTAACTCAATACAGCAGGTTTTGGATCCAAGCACAAAATACTGTAACATTTCCCAGCGACACACAAAAAACTACCTCCCCAGAACTTATCTTCAGATAGGCATAATTCTCCACCAGAATTCATCATCTGACTGGATGCAAAGTTTTAAACTGATATTGAAAACTTTATCTTTCTTTAGGCAATTGAACAGCATTTCAAAGAACTTTAAGAGAAGTTATTTCTTAATAACACGGCTGTTATAGTTCACTTACAATTTTTCATAGTCTACCTATCTACGGGACAATCTCAGTCCGAGACCCACATTTTACTCTAAGAAAATACGATTTAGTAATGGTGCTTTTTTTATCGAAAACACTGCGAAGTCACCGGCAAGGACGGGTGTGCGGGGAAGGCGGCACAGCGAGCGGGAAAGACGGTCGTCACCCGCCCGCGACAAGGGCCCGTGTCAGGGCCGGGGACTCAGAGAACAGACACCTTGGCAGCAGGTGCGAGGCTCTGACAAGGGGACAGTTGCCGCAAGTTTCGGACCGACCGAGGGATGCTGTCCGTTGGACAGCGGGAGGCGCGCCGGGCCAGCTGGCCTTACCTCGGGCGTCCGCTCGGGCGGCTTCTTCTTCAGCGCCTGCCTGGCTCCGGGGTCCACGGGTGAGTTCATGGTCGCGGCCCCGGCCCCCGTGCTCCCCAGCCTGCCCTTAGCAGCCCACGCGACAGCCCATTCACCCTAGGTAGGGGGGGATACACCCTTTTCCCCCTCCCCTGAAGAAGGGAGCTCCGGACTGCGGCGGGGACCCCGCTTTGGCAAACAAGCCTTCACACGGCCCGCCCAGGGCCTCAGCCCACGCGCGACTGGCCAGAGAAGCCCACGCGGGGGCGGAGGAAAGGCGAGTGCGCGTGCGCAGCACGCGCAAGCGCGCAAACGGACGCCTAAGGGCGTGACTCTGAAATGACGTAAAAACTGGGGCGGTGCAGTGAAGCCTCCTCCAACCCTTCTTCGTGAGATTTGAAGAAACGTCGCGAGACATCACCCAAGCCCGTCACGGGATCCGCCTCGGAGTTGGGGTTTCCGCCGCACCAGTTTCCGGTGGGGGGGGGGGGGGGCTGAAAACGCGCTGTGACCTACTGAACGAGAATAGCGTGTTGGGGATCGAACCCGTGCGGCAGGTGTTCTGGGTGGAGAGTTCTGTTTGTTCCAAAATCCGGAAGCTCGGGGCATGGCCAAGCCCGGGGCGGAGCTCCAGGTCTGCAACTCCGACACCGCTCCCTGGGAGAACGTGCGGAAGTCGAAGCGGCCATTCGGCAAACAAGGAAGTTCATAGCTTCTCTTCCCTGTCTTCTAATAAAACGAATCTGTTGTGGAAGGGGCCCGCCGAGAAGTACCTGCCTTGTCTAAGACGGACGCCCTGACATCAGGGCAGAGGAACCGAAGTTTCGTGGCCTTGAGCAGGGGTGGGCAGCCACCGTGCCTGCAGCCAGCTCAAGAGTTACTGCTGGTTTGCGAAGTCAGTCTAGACTACGTTCACGTAACCAATGCCCAGGACAGCCTTTCCTCCGCCCAACCCCTTCTCAGGCAACGGGCCTTAGGGTTGCCTGGCTCAGGAGTGACCGCTCTCTCACTACACTTTACATACTAGTCTGTTTCCCAACAGGCCGAATAAAGCAAATTAACATTTATTTACTAGTCCCTTGGTAAGAAAAACATCTCGACTACTCTCTGCGGCAGCCACACACCTGCAGAGGCTGTTTCTGCCTTAAGGTCACTAACAGAATTCCAGAATCCATCGTTCTAAACAGTCCTATGTCAGCGTACAGATAAGCCGTACAGGTTACACAGTTCCTTACTTTGGAGCCTCATAAGCATGTCCTTTCCACTGAATACATCTTAGTATTTCTTACAGCAATTGACATGGTTCCCTAAATAACTCGAAGGGATTTAAGATTATGACGTTATTCACATTAATTTTTAATGACATGGTAATAAGAAAATTATATTTTAGAGTAACAAAAGGGAAAGGAGAGTTCAGGCTGCAACATTCACCGTTTCAGGGACCTAGTAATGATGGCTGATGTTAATAAGGGTTTTGTTTTCCGTTGGTCATTAACCTTGCCCAAACTTGAAGTTTACAACATAATATTAGCACATTTCGTTTTTAAGTATAGGACAAAAGTCTTACCAGGGAAGTTATGACTCAGCCACTCTGGGAGGAAATTTTCAGTTGATCACAATTGTGACATTGTCACTTTCGTCATTTTTTTGTGTATAAACATATCCTCTCAAAAGTCTGCGTAAGATCACAAAAGTTATCCCTTCCATTTTTGAAGCATGTTTCCAAAGCCACATCAATATTTTGAAAAGAGGGAAAAGGCATTAAAGCATGATGACCACGAGCTTGGACTTTAGGGGCAAACATCTGTATTTGTCTTTAATAGGCCATTTCTAGTTAAATGACTTAGTTATTTGATATTTCTAAACTTCAGTTTCCTTAACCGTAAAATGGGAATAGTAAAAGACCTATTGCTTTGGAATTCTCTTAAGATTACATGAGATAATTTATGTGAAGCATTTAGGATGTTGCCTGCACAATCCAGGCACTCTTTACTATTTCTATTACTTTACCTCTAGGAAGTGATTTCTCTAAAGCATACATTCAAATTTGAAGAATTGGATAGGTTTTTCCTTTACTGCTTTTTTTTATTAGAACTATTAAGAATCACATTTAAGTATTCATGAAGATGTGGAGCAACAGGAACTCTCACAAACTGCCAGTTAAGTGTCTATTGGGAAACCAGTTAGAAAAAAAAGAAGTATCTCGTAAAGCTGAAACTAGCAAGCCCACTCCTTGATATATGTCCTAAAGAATACCCAGAAAAGATGAACAAAAATGGGCACTGTTCATATTAGCCAAAAATTGGAAATAACCGAATTGTCCATCAACTATAGAATGGGTAAATTGCTGTATATTCATTCAGTGAAATACCACCTACATAGCACATGAATGAATCTCCAACATAATGTTGATAGAAAAAAAGCAAAACAAAATATGGGGTATAATTACACAAAGTTCAAACAAGCAAAACTAAAGTATATCACTTAGGGATGCATACACAAAACTATTAAAAGAGAGCAAGGAAATGTTCACGAAAATCATGTTGGAATTTACAAAAATGAGAAGGGAGAGTATTACGATCAGGATAGGGCACATGGAGGAGGGGTGGAGATCCTGAATTACTGAAAATGATTTACTTCTTGACCTAAGTGATGGTTACATTAGTGTACATTTATTAATTTTATATAATACTTGACAAGAAAAAATTAAGTCTATAAAAGTAACATTAATATAGACCTTATAAGACAGCAACAGTAAAAACAGTATATTAATATCCACAGTAACTATACACACCTAAATTTAAACATATTTTCAAAATCTATCTTGTCCTTTCCTATCCTGTATTGTGCTTTGGTATGCTGAAAAAAGTGAGGAGACAGTGAGAGCTCTAATAGCTATTTTCAGAGAAAAGCCAACCTCTACGAGAGGATTCACCAACATTAACATGTATCTGAAACAAAAAAGTAATGGTTCTGAATGCAAGTAATTTACTAAATTATAGGAAAACAAAAAGATGGTTAAGTCTTTAAAAAAAAAAAGTAGCTTAACTACTTACCCTACCTTAATTTTTGTCATTATACTTACCACAACCTGACAGCATAATATCTTTGTCTATCTCCTCCACCAGCAGGAAATATGTAAACTTCATGAGAAAGTGTGTGTTATTTACTGACTTATACCTGGCACCCAGACCCGTGCCCAGCACATAACAGGTGCTCAATCGATATCTGCTAAATGAACAAATTGATCTATCTAAGGACTAAGTGATTAAGAGGGGATTTTGCTTTTAAAAAGATAGACACTTGATTGCTTTCCAATGGCAAAGAAAGATATCTGGCTAGACAACTGTTCTATTATGCAAAACTGAATACTTATTAGGCACACACAATCATATGGCCATCTTTGCAGAACAACAGCAAACCATCAAAAGACTGAAGTTAAGAGCACTGGTTTTAATAGCACCTAGAATGGAGTAAGGAATTCAGATTTGGGGTATGCTGGGAAACTGAGTCACTACTAGTTGAAAACTAAGAGCACTTGCTGGCCCAATTTCTATCACTGAATAAGAATCTTTGAGGGTGGGGTCTAGGAATTAATACTTTCCAAACACTATCTAGGTGTTCCTAATATGCAACCAGGTTTGAAAACTACTTTAAACTAACTCAGGTTTTGGACTGGTCTGACCCATCTTAATTCCAACACAGTGAAGGGTATTGACTTGTGAGTGATGAAGCAAATGTATGACACAAAAGTGGCATCACAAGTTTCTTGAGGAAATAATATCTTCTTTATATTTACACAACAACACTTCAACAAGGTTATTCCCTTTGAGACAATTTAGGTAACACTGCTTTTATCAATAATTTTACTTTGACTGTTGAGGTGAATATAAAGACATGTTTTGGGACTGTCCTGTTACAATGGTCACTTGGAAAGGAAGGAATCTCCAACCTCTTCAACTTAATACTCTCCTTAAATACAGTTATACCTAGGGGAGGTCTAATCAGATAGTGCTAACCTGGGCAGAGAGCTGTCTGCAACCTGATGAAGGGATAGGTCTAGGCTCATACTTTTACGAAAAGGAGAGTCCCTTTTAAAGGAAACGTTATAAGGGGACCAAATCCTGGGGTGTTGGCAAGAAAGAAGCCCCTGACCCGAGCATATGCTTTAAGACCAGAAGTTCTCCTGAAAAAATAATGGATGGAAATTTCATCCATTTAAAAATCTCTTGCTAAAAATTTCTTTTAAAAAATTTAAAAGAAAATTCTTTACAACTCTCTTTTGGATTGCCTGTATTTTCTTTTCTTTAGGGAAGTTTCAAATCTTAACTCTACAGCAAACATGGCCAAGTCTACAGTCTGCACTATAAAGCAAGGACAAGAAGCATTACAGTCTCCAACTTCCCCCTTTCCTATCTGCCTAAGTCCTTCTCACTCAGAGTTACAATTCCCCAGCCCCCAGTGCACCTTCAGCTCATGTTTGGTCCCACTTGCCACCCGACCCCTACACCTCGTACAATGGCAAAGACAAACAAAGAAATCTCAGGTATCTTTACAACACATCTGTCACCACATCCTAGTTGGAAACATTCTGTTCTGAGACAGGAAAGAGTATATGACCTCAGATTAAATTCTCTGTATTTCAGTTTCTCATTAGCAGAATCTATGCTTCTCAGAAATGTTGCAAGATTTCTTTAAATTTTTATCAGAGAACAGCACATATAAACACAGGTAATTATAAACCTCTAAACTATCTGATAAATGCTTCCCAAATACTTGATACTTCCTTTCTGCTTTAAAACAGTGCACTTAGTCTCTTCAGTCAAATGTAAGAGTGATAAATGTAAAATAATATAAAAACAGGCACTGCAAAAAGCCCCTGGCCTAATCCTGCCGCCTGGCGTAACTCTGCCCAAATCAACCCAACCTGAGTAAGGCAGCTTCCCAACAGCCTACTCAGGGTTGAATCACTGCTGCAGAGCAGGCGCTAAGGACTGATGGAAGAGGTGACTTCCCTACAATGCAGATGAAGACGACAGACTTGCTCAGAGGGACATGCAAATCCATGAACAGAACAGGATTAGAATCCAAACCAACAGGCCAATTTTTTGTTTAATTTTAAAGTCAGGGGCTTCCCTGGTGGCGCAGTGGTTAAGAATCTGCCTGCCAATGCAGGGGACACGGGTTCAAGCCCTGGTCTGGGAAGATCCCACGTGCCGCGGAGCAACTAAGCCCGTGCACCACAGCTACTGAGCCTGCACTCTAGAGCCTGTGAGCCACAACTACTGAGCCCATGTGCTACAACTACTGAAGCCCGCACACCTAGAGCCTGTGCTCCACACAAGAGAAGCTACTTCTCATTGCCTTCTCAAGGCAATGAGAAGCCCGTGCACCTCAACGAAGAGAAGCCCCTACTTGCTGCAACTAGAGATAGCCCATGCGCATCAACAAAGACCCAATGCAGCCAAAAATAAATGAATAAAATAATAAAGTCAGTAGTAATTTTAATTAGAAACAATGTTCTTGACAAGTTTACATGGCTTCTTCTAGTTTTAAATGATTGATATTCAGTTTGTTTTCACAAAAGCACTTAAAGAAAATTTCAATTTGTCATCGTGAAGATTAGGTCAAATGTAAGAATATACCATATTTTTTTGGTTACTACACTTTAACTCAAAAGAATATATGTTAGGACTTCCCTGGTGGCCCAATGGTTAAGAATCCGCCTGTCAATGCAGGGGACACGGGTTTGAGCCCTGGTCCAGGAAGATCCCACAGGCTGTGGAGCAACTAAGCCTGTGCATTGCAACTACTGAGCCTGCACTCTAGAGCCTGCAAGCCACAACTACTGAGCCCACATGCTGCGACTACTGAAGCCCGCGCGCTCTAGGGCCTGTGTGCTACAACTACTAAGCCCGTGTGCTGCAACTACTGAAGCCCGCGCCTAGAACCCATGCTCCACAACAAGAGAAGCTACCGCAATGAGAAGCCCGTGCACTGCAACGAAGAGTAGCCTCTCTCACTGCAACTAAAGAAAGTCCGCACACAGCAACAGACCCAATGCAGCCAAAAATAAAAAAATAAAGAATAAATGTTAAATTTCCCCCAAAATAAAATAGATAGGAGCTGTACAGCAAAGGCTGGACAGATTACCTAGCAACCATAGCACCCCAAAATTACTGAGCATTTGGAGTGTGCCAAGCATTGAGATAAATTCTTGACATTCCTTATTTCATTTGACTCTCAGAATCTCATAAAGTAGATTCTACTAAGTTACCAATTCAGAAATTTAGGATTAGAGAAGGACATTATGAACAAGGTCACATGCCTAGAAGTGTCACATTTGGGAAAACAATCCAGGTGGGCCGGCACCAGAATCCATGTTACATATACCTTATTAAATGTGAAAGAAAGAACAACATCATCCATCAAATTGACATGTGTATTTATTGCACAAATATCCCCTAGAACTGGGAGGTTATTATAATACAGGCGTACATTTGAGAAATGTATACAGAACAAGAAACAAGTATTTACATTTTACATCTCCCACCATCTAAATAACTTAAAGCATAATAATCTCATAAGACATCTACCAGAAGTAGGCATTGTGTAAAATCTGTTTCTTTTTAAAGTGATCATCCCCAGTGTATGCCAATTGCAACAAAATGAAATCTGTGCTAGTATGTTTATTGCACTTAACATTTTCAAACTCAAAATTAAGACATATTAATAAAAGCCAGGAATATTTAAAATCAAACCAATTAGTTTATATACAGGAAAAATTAGTTTTAAATCTATAATGTAAAAGATCCCTTTTTCATCTCCTGTTGCAACAAATAAGTTTTTAAAATGTGTAACATATATCTATCTGTACCGTAAGAAGTTGAAAAAAATTATTTTGAACAGGCCAAAAATTCTTTTCACATTCATCATAATGATCACACTTTAAAGAAGTAGCAGCTCATTCCTTGGGCTTTGTGTAATGCAAGAATGACTATGACGAAGGAGCAGAAATTACAGAAGAATTACAAATTATAAAACTCAGGAATCCTATAAGGATTGATGATTCTATAAGAAACTATAGGCCTTTTCCTTTCAAGCAAAGCTTAGTTTTAAGAATTACAGTAGCATGAGCCATCCATTTATTGAAGACTAGATTTCCTAAATGGTAATTTATTAGAGATTTCAAATAGATAGGACTGTGAATAGTTCAATGATTAATTTAAACAATAACACACATAAAAAAGACACTGTCTACCTGCTACATATTCTGAACTACAATTAAAAATAAAAATGTACAGTGGCCACATATGATCTTTTCTATATTCCGAATTCTGCTAAAGAGATTCATTCATAAAATTCCAAACAACAGATGAGAGAAGAACTTCATTAATGAATAGACTAAAAAAATTAAGCTAACGAAAATATATCCATAAACACCCTTTGACAGCAAGTCATCCATGGAAGACTCTGGTACTAACTGGGACCAGCTGATAGGACACAGGGGCCAAAGCAATTGCAAGCACACCAATTTCAGGTTTACATTCCATTAAAATAACCATTTCTTCTTAGTCTAGCTGGAGATTAGAGTAAGACAAAATGTGACCCAATGCTATAAATTCAAGGTCAAAGACTAAATAAACCACAGAAATCTTCCTTAATTATTGAAAACTTAAATAGCAAGAATAGATGCATTATAGACAAAATGTACCTAGAAACAGAATGAGCAAGTGGTTTTCTGTTTTAAGCTAATCAACTAATTATGATGAAAATAGTTCATGAAAGCAGAAACCAGCTTCACTTCTAGCATTAAAAGCATCTTAGACCAGATAAGTAAAGGATAAACTATAATGTAGTATTTCAAGTAAACTGAGGTAGTAGAGCATAATGAAAACTTTATCTACCCATCTTTCTATTTACATTACTTACAAGAGTTTGGTTCCATATTAGCCTTTCTCACAAGCAACACTCTACAATATATACAAAAACAATAACAACTGAAAAGTTGAAATCTTTGAAAAAAGTTAGCTTTTGGAAGAGAGGAGCTATTAGAGAAAAAAAAAATCTTAAGAGTTAATGAGTTCTTTTAGTGTAAACTGAATATTATGAAGCAGTGAAACAAATATTCAGTTCCTATGGGTTCAAGAAGGGCTGATACCGAAACCAAGGGCCTCGGCTACCTGAGCACTTTTAAAGAAAATAGTATTATTTCTGCCAATGCTTTGGTGCAATTTTTAATCCTAATTTTAATTTATTAAATTAAATGCAAATATGTAAATATTAACATTTATAAGAATTAGCTTATACTTATAAACAAAACAAATGGTATAAAGTAGTATTCTTATTTTGGGAATCTACATTCCTCAGCCTTAAAAAAAGATTGGCTTTACTTATATTTTAGGGTGTGTGAAACAGAAAAATCACCAGAAAGTAATATTTCAACATTATATACAATTAATCCTAGTTGAAAATATATTTTTTAAAAAGGCATGTTTACCAATCTTGTATTTCTACCTCTGCTTTTTTAAAAAATAGATACATATGTACACTTGGATGGATAACATAACACAGATTTATACGCTTTATTCTGAGTTTATTCTAATTAACAAGCTGTTTAAAATACTCTGAGAAATACCCAGAAATCAGCTATTTTGAATTGAAAAACAAAAAAACACAAAGTTTCATAGATCTTTGTACCTTAGAAATAAAGAATTAAAACTAATGAAATGACTCTTTCTGAGCCATTTAATCATGAGATATCCATTCCTCCTACTTATGGGTTGTGGCAAGACTGTAGTGATCATAATGAAATTCCTCAATGTTATTCATTTTGTAGAAACGTCGAAGTTACACTTTGGCTTCTTCAAATGCTTTCCTCCCAAATGCTGTTTTTAGTTTCACTTGGTTAAAAGTCTGCCACCATCCAGAAGTCCAGTCAAAATGAAAAAGCCATCCAGTGATGACACAATATGCACTGCAATGCAGAATACCCACCCAGGTGACTGACTCATTCAGATGAAGGTCTGACAGAGAAAAAAAATTGCCATAAATGCATGTTGTGACTGCTTCCTTGGTTTCTACTTAACTTTCCACCAAAGTTCATTTCCAACAGCCTTTCTGTTAAAGTAGTATCTGAGCAACATATGGAGAGTGAGTGCTTGCTACAGCAGCCAGAAGAGGAAGATCACTGGATTCAATCCTGAAATTAAAAAACAAAAAATCTCAGTTCAGGTTTATTCCTACAGGCAATGACTGCTATCTATAAAGTCACTATACATCTCCACTCAAGGAGCTTGGCCACCCTGGCCAAAAGGAAAAGGGTAAGAGAACTGAAGATAATGAAAATTAGAAATTTTTCAGTAAGTAAAAACCATAACTAAAGATTTTTAAAACAGAAAGCCTCTGAAACCCAACAGTAACAAAGTCACGAATGCAAGAAACCATCTCACTGATGTGCTGATGGACCATGCATCAGGGCAAGGGATAATGTCTAAGAAATACTATATAGGGACTTCACTGGTGGCGCAGTGGTTAAGAAGCCACCTGCCAATGCAGGGGACACAGGTTCGAGCCGTGGTCCAGGAAGATCCCACATACCGCGGAGCAACTAAGCCTGTGCGCCACAACTACTGAGCCCACGTGACACAACTACTGAAGCCTGTGTGCCTAGAGCCTGTGCTCCGCAACAAAGAGAAGCCACCGTAATGAGAAGCCTGCTCACCACAACGAAGAGTAGCCCCCGCTTGCTAAAACTAGAGAAAGCCCACGCCCAGCAACGAAGACCCAACGCAGCCAAAAATAAATAAATAAATTTATTTTTTTAAAAAAGAAATATTATATAGTATAATAACAGAATAATAGTGTGCAGCCATATTGTTTTGGATACAAATGTTTCTATAATAAGATTTACTGGGAAGACATAATGGAAGCCTCTTAAAAATACAACCTACCACAAATAACTTATACGAAAAGAAAAATGGCCAATAAATATCAAAATAAGTTATGCAGACACACTCCTCGTTAGAGAATAAACCTGAATAAAATCAGATTTCATTTTTCAGCTAGTAGCTTGGCGAAGATTAAAAAGTTTGGTAATAAATAGCAGTAAGAAGAGTGTGCTTCCCACTGTTCGTGAAAATTTATTCTGGTACTTTCTGGATAGCATTTACTATTACTATCAAAATACCAACAATTTAATCACATATGGCCTTTAATTCAAAAATTCTACATCAAAGAATTTATCCTATAAACCTCAAAGGTTTATATTTATTCCAGCATTGATTTGTAACAGCAAAACACTGAAAATAAATTCCACCATATAATGGAATGCATTACAGCCATTAAAAATGATATAGATCAGTATGTGTGGTATGTGCTTAAATGAACGAACATTCAAGATACATTAAAAGGCAAGCTGCACCAAGATATACAGAGTACAAATTAATTTATATTTTTAACCCTACACATTTAAAAATTCTGTAAGAAGAAACAATCCATTAACTGTGCTTGACTGAGGATTGGAAGTTGAGGAAAAGACTTACTTTTCACTTTATGCCAAAATGCACTGAAACTTTCATTATATGTACATTACTTTACAAATTAGTTTAAATTTTCTAAAAATAAAGGCATTACATGCAGAGAATCATCTATTTCCAATCTGGATAATAAGCAATAACATTAATGAATGAATTTAATTTGGTTTCAGACATATAGTAGCAACTCGATGTTGGCTCTTTCCCCCTTCATAAAAGCTCAAATTAGACAAATTCTAGCTTGTTTTAATTTATTCAACCAGCATTTCAAGAAATAATTTTCACATACACACACACAAAGTGGACATAGAACACAGGGAAAGTGACTACAGAACATAATGAAAGGGGCTATACTATGCCTCTCGCCAATTTCCTGTTTGTCCTTCAGTTAGCATTTTAGATAATTAGCTTCTTCCCAGGAATAACTTCAGAGTATAAAGACATAATATATAGATAATGGGGAAGGAGTAATAATATGTAGATAATATACCATCATCCATAGAGTGCCATTACTTCAATCAGATCATCTGGAAGGCCGGGCAGATGCTGGGAATGATGA
The DNA here is from genome assembly GCF_011762595.2 of Tursiops truncatus. Lineage (NCBI taxonomy): Eukaryota > Metazoa > Chordata > Mammalia > Artiodactyla > Delphinidae > Tursiops > Tursiops truncatus. The sequence continues at coordinate 108,680,521 of NC_047036.1, forward strand.
GTTTACAACATATTTAATAAATAAAAACGAATACTTACTTATTTTTTTCTAATGCAAAAATTTAGACTTTAATTCCTTTTTATTCGACTATATTCTCAACCTACTGTAATTGCACAAGAGAAAGTGCATTTCAGATCAGTGTAGGACAGGGTTCTGCTTTTATACTGTATACAACAGGGGTCCCCAACCCACAGGCCGTGGACTGGTACTAGTCTGTAGCCTGTTAGGAACCAGGCCACACAGCAGGAAGTGACCGGCGGGCAAGCGAGCAAAGCTTCATCAGCCGCTCCCCATCATTCGCATTACTGCCTAAGCCATTCTCCACACCCCGTTGGTGGAAATGGAAACCGATCCCTGGAGCCAAATAGGTTGGGGACCGCTGGTATAGAACAACCCAGCTGATAACAGTATACAGCTTCTAACAAGACAAAAAACTTAAAAAGAAAAAAGGCAATTCTGAGGAATATTCCTTGCCTAAATAAACACAGTGAAACGAGAAAGCAAAGCCGGAAAAGGAATCAGGAACATACCCTAAAACCACTCCCAGCTCCTTGACATGAACACGCATCTGCCCCCTCAGGTACTCAGACAGCATTTTGCTCTTGAAGTATAGCTCCTGTAACCGGTCTTCAAGATGCATTACACACTGCAGTTACGAGGGAAACAAGAATCAAGTCAGAAAATGGACAGCTCTTAAGTAATGCAAATTCCAAAGCATCATGTTTTGACAATTCTATTTAGTTATTCCAACATAAACTAAAATTTGGAGCACGTTTTTATTTTTTGAATTTTATTTTACTTTTTATATAGCAGGTTCTTATTAGTTATCCATTTTATACATATTAGTGTATATATGTCAGTACCAGTCTACCAATTCATCCCACCACCCGCACAACCCCGCCGCTACATCAATGTACATTCCCACCAACAATGCCAGAGGGTTCCTCCTCTCCACACCCTCTCGAGCATTTGTTGTTTGTAGATTATATGATGATGCCCAATCTAAATGGTGTGAGGTGATACCTCATTGTAGTTTTGATTTGCATTTCCCTAATAATTAGTGATGTTCAGCAGCTTTTCATGTGCTTCTTGGCCTTCTTGGGAGAAATGTCTATTTAGGTCTTCTGCCCATTTATGGATTGGGTTGTTTGTTTTTTTAATGTTGAGCTGCATGAGCAGTTTATATATTTTGGAGATTAATCCATTGTCCATTGATTCATCTGCAAATATTTTCTCCCATTCTAAGGGTTCTCTTTTCATCGTTTGTAGTTTCTTTTGCTGTGGAAAAGCTTTTAATCTTAATTAAGTCCCATATGTTTATTTTTGTTTTCATTTCTTTTTTTTTTTTTTTTTTTTTTTTGTGGTACATGGGCCTCTCACTGTTGTGGCCTCTCCCTCTGTGGAGCACAGGCTCCGGAGGCACAGGCTCAGTGGCCATGGCTCACGGGCCCAGCCGTTCCGCGGCATGTGGGATCCTCCCGGACCAGGGCATGAAACTGTGTCCCCTGCAGCGGCAGGGAGACTCTCAACCACTGCACCACCAGGGAAGCCCTGTTTTCATTTCTTACTCTAGGAGGTGGGTCAAAAAAGATCTTGCTGTGGTTTATGTCAAAGAGTGTTGTTCCTATGTTTTCCTCTAAGAGTTTTATAGTGTCTGGTCTTACATTTAGGTCTCAAATCCATTTTGACTTTATTTTTGTGTATGGTGCTAGGGAGTGTTCTAATTTCATTCTTTTACATGTAGCTGTCCAGTTCTCCCAGTACCACTTACTGAAGAGACTGTCTTTTCTCCATTGTATATCCCTGCCTCCTTTGTCATAGATTAGTTGACCATAGGTGCATGGGTTTATCTCTGGACTTTCTATCCAGTTTCTTGGATCTATATTTCTGTTTTTGTGCCAGTACCATACTGTCTTGATTACTGTAGCTTTGTAGTACAGTCTGAAGTCTGGAAGCCTGATTCCTCCAGCTCCGTTTTTTTCCCTCAAGACTGCTTCGACTATTCGGGGTCTCTTGTGTCTCCACACAAATTTTAAGATTTTTTGCTTAGTTCTATAAAAAATGCCATTGGTAATCTGATAGGGATTGCACTGAATCTGTAGATTGCTTTGGGTAGTACAGTCATTTTCATAATATTGATTCTTCCAGTCCAAGAACATGGTATATATCTCCATCTGTTTGTATCATCTTTAATTTCTCTCATCAGTGTCTTATACTTTTCTGCATACAAGTCTTTTGTCTCCCTAGGTAGGTTTAGTCCTAGGTATTTTATTATTTTTGTTGCAATGGTAAATGGGAGTGTTTCCTTAATTTCTCTTTCAGATTTTTCATCACTAGTGTATGGGACTGCAAGAGATTTCTGTGCATTAATTTTGTATCCTGCAACTTTACCAAATTCATTGATTACCTCTAGTAGTTTTCTGGTGGCATCTTTAGGATTCTTTATGTATAGTATCATGTCATCTGCAGTGTCAGTTTTACTTCTTCTTTTCCAATTTGTATTCTTTTTATTTCTTTTTCTTCTCTGATTGCGGTGGCTAGCACTTCCAAAACTATGTTGAAAAACAGTGGTGAGAGTGGACATCCTTCTCTTGTTCCTGATCTTAGAGGAAATGCTTTGAGGTTTTCACCGTTGAGAATGATGTTTGCTGTGGGTTTGTCGTACATGGCCCTTATTATGTTGAGGTAGCTTCCCTCTATGCTCACTTTCTGGAGAGTTTTTGTCATAAATGGGTGTTGAATTTTGTCAAAAGCTTTTCCTGCATCTATGGAGATGATCATATGGTTTGACCATATTCTTCAATTTGTTAATATGGTGTATCACATTGATTATTTGTGTATATTGAAGAATCCTTCCATTCGTGGGATAAATCCCACTTCCTCATGGTATATGATCCTTTTAATGTGTTGTTGGATTCTGCTTGCTAGTATTTTGTTGAGGATTTTTGCATCTATATTCATCAGTGATATTGGTCTGTAATTTTTTTTTGTAGTATCTTTGTCTGGTTTTGGTGTCCTCATAGAATGAGTTTGGGAGTGTTCCTTCCTCCACAATTTTTTGGAAGAGTTTGAGAAAGATGGGTGTTAGCTCTTCTCCAAATGTTTGATAGAATTCAGCTGTGAAGCCATCTGGTACTGGACTTTTGTTTCTTAGAAGATTTTTAATCACAGTTTCAATTTCGTTACTTGTGATTGGTCTGTTCATATTATCTATTTCTTCCTGGTTCAGTCTTGGTAAGTTATATCTTTCTAAGAATTTGTCCATTTCTTCCAGGTTGTCCATTGCATTGGTAAAGAGTTGCTTGTAGTAGTGTCTTAGGATGCTTTGTATTTCTGCGCTGTCTGCTGTAACTTCTCCTTTTCATTTCTAATTTTATTGATTTGAGTCCTCTCCCTCTTTTTCTTGATGAGTCTGGCTAATGGTTTTTCAATTTTGTTTATCTTCTCAAAGAACCAGCTTTTAGTTTTATTGATCTTTGCTACTGTTTTCTTTGTTTCTATTTCATTTATTTCTGCTCTAATCTTTATCATTTCTTTCCTTCTACTAACTTTGGGTTTTGCTTGTTCTTCTCTACTTCTTTTAGGTGTAAGGTTAGATTGTTTATTTGAGATTTTTCTTGTTTCTTGAGGTAGGCTTGTATAGCTATAAACTTCCATCTTGTAACTGCTTTTGCTGCATCCCATAGGTTTTGGATCGTCATGTTTTCATTGTCATTTGTCTCTAGGTATTTTTTGATTTCCTCTTTGATTTCTTCAGCGATCGCTTGGTTATTTAGTAACATATTGTTTAGCCTTCAAGTGTTTGTGTTTTTTATGTTTTTTTCCCTGTAACTGATTTCTAATCTCATAGCATTGTGGTCAGAATAGATGCTTGATATGATTTCAATTTTCTTAAATTTACTGAGGCTTGATTTGTGACCCAAGATGCGATCTATCCTGGATGATGTTCCATGTGCACTTGAGAAGAAAGTGTATTCTGTTGTTTCTAGATGGAATGTCCTATAAATACCAATTAAATCTGATCTATTGTGTCATTTAAAGCTTGTGTTTCCTTATTAATTTTGTTTGGATGATCTGTCCATTGGTGTAAGTGATGTGTTAAAGTCCCCCATTATTACTGTGTTACTGTCAATTTCCTCTTTTATAGCTGTTAGCAGTTGCCTTATGTATTGAGGTGCTTCTATGTTGGGTGCATATATATTCATAATTGTTATATCTTCTTCCTAGATTGATCCCTTGATCATCATGTAGGGTCCTTCCTTGTCTCTTATAACATTCTTTAAAGTCTATTTTATCTGAGTATTGCTACTCCAGCTTTCTTTTGATTTCCATTTGCATGGAATATCTTTTTCCATCCCCTCATTTTCAGTCTGTATGTGTCCTAGGTCTGAAGTGGGTCCCTTGTAGACAGCATACATATGGGTCTTGTTTTTGTATCCATTCAGCGAGCCTGTGTCTTTTAGTTGGAGCATTTAATACATTCACGTTTAAGGTAATTGTTGATATGTATGTTCCTACTACCATTTTCTTAATTGTTTTGGGTTTGTTTTTGTAGGTCCTTTTCTTCTCTTGCGTTTCCCACTTAGAGAAGTTCCTTTAGCATTTGTTGTAGAGCTGGTTTGGTGGTGCTGAATTCTCTTAGCTTTTGCTTTTCTGTAAAGCTTTTGATTTCTCCATCGAATCTGAATGAGATTATTGCTGGGTAGAGTAATCTTGGTTGTAGGTTCTTCCTTTCATCACTTTAAACATGTCATGCCACTCCCTTCTGGCTTGTAGAGTTTCTGCTGAGAAATCAGCTCTTAACCTTATGGGAGATCCCTTGTATGTTATTTGTCGTTTTCCCCTTGTTGCTTTCCATAATTTTTCTTAGTCTTTAATTTTTCCCAATTTCATTACTATGTGTCTTGGTGTGTTTCTCCTTGGGTTTATCTTGTGTGGAACTCTCTGAGCTTCCTGGACTTGGGTGGCTATTTCCTTTACCACGTTAGGGAAGTTTTCGACTATAATCTCTTCAAATATTTCCTCGGGTCCTTTCTCTCTCTCTTCTCCTTCTGGGACCCCTATAATGCGAATGTTGTTGTGTCTAATGTTGTCCCAGAGGTCTCTTAGGCTGTCTTTATTTCTTTTCATTCTTTTTTCTTTATTCTGTTCTGCAGCAGTAAATTCCACCATTCTGTCTTCCAGGTCAATTATCAGTGCTTCTGCCTCAGTTATTCTGTTATTAATTCCTTGTAGTGTATTTTTCATTTCAGTTATTGTATTGTTCATCTCTGTTTGTTTTTTAATTCTTCTAGGTCTTTGTTAAACATTTCTTGCATCTTCTAGATCTTTGCCTCCATTCTTTTTCCGAGGTCCTGGATCATCTTCACTATCATTATTCTGAACTCTTTTTCCAGGAGGTGGTCTATCTCCACTTCATTTAGTTGTTTTTCTGGGGTTTTATCTTGTTCCTTCATCTGGTACATAGCCCTCTGACTTTTCATCTTGTCTATCTTTCTGTGAATGTGGTTTTTGCTCCACAGGCTGCAGGATTGTAGTTCTTCTTGCTTCTGCTGTCTGCCCTCTGGAGCACATTTTTAAAGCATGCAATCTTAGCTAAAGGAGTGTAAACCTTCTCTAGCTCATATCAAAGATTTAGAGTCTACAGTTATTTTTGTACCGTGGTAAATTACACATAATATAAAATTTACCATTTTACATATAAAAGTTACCATTTTAAATACTTAAGTGTTCAACTGAGAGGCATTATGTACATTCAAAATGTTGTGCAAGTATCACCACTACCCATATCCAGAACTTAAAAAAATATGTTTTTATTCCAAATTTGATAAATAAAACACTCAAATTAATACATGACAAATGTATTTAAATTAGAAAGGCTGCATTCTCCTGTGAAGAGCAAAAGAAAAAAACTTTGCAACAGCTCACAGAGAGTGCTCTATAGGCCTTACTAGAAATGTTTCTAAGCTGGAATATTAAAAACTAAAACATATACATTTTTTTTTATTGTCAATTAACTTGATCAATTCACTAATAGGTGATTTTTCATGTGAATGGATGATATATATGTATGAGGAAAAAGGCATGAGGTGCAGGTGCTAAAACACTAAATTCTTGCAGAGTATTTCTTCCCAATGGAAACCAGCTGCTGTTAAAGCTTCTAAGAAAAACACATTTTGTTTTTCTTCAGAAAAAACAATTGAATGTATTTCTTGGCATACATTGTTTTGTGGTACATATTTTGTGGTATAATGCTCATGTAGGCTGAAAATAACTTAAGCGAAAAAAAATCTATAAAATGTTTATAATAAAATTCATCCATATATATATACACACACACACAATTTACCACACTACCCATTTTTAGGTATACAATTCAATGGCATTTAAGTACATTCGCAATGTTGTGCACCATCATCACTATCCGCTTCCAGAACTTTTTTTCATTATCCCAAATAGAAACTCTGTACCCAGTATACAGTAACCCTTCATGCCCTCCTTCCCACCACCCCTGGGAACCTCTATCTACTTTCTGTTTCTATGAATGTGCCTATTATAGATACCTAATGTAAGTGGGACCACACAATATCTGTCCTTTTGTATTTTGCTTGTTTCACTTACTGTAACGTTCCATCCATGTTGTATCATGTATCAGAATTTCATTCCTCTAGGTTGTCACAAAGCATCGGGCTGATCTCCCTGTGCTGTGCGGCAGCTTCCCAATAGCCATCCATTTTACGTTTGGTAGTGTGTATATGTCAGTGCTACTCTCTCATTTCATCCCAGCTTCCCCTTCCCCCATGTCTCCATGCCCTCAAGTCCATTCTCTATGTCTGTGTCTTTATTCCTGCCCTGCCACTAGGTTCACTGGTACTGCTTTTTAAAATTCCATATATATGCATTAGCATACATTTGTTTTTCTCTTTCTGACGAGATATGGGGATATATGTATACATATAGCTGATTCACTTTGTTGTACAACAGAAACAAACACAACATTGTAAAGCATTTACACTCCAATAAAGATGTGAAGAAAAATAAAATAAAATAAAACTAAGACCCGCCAGGGACAGACGTGGTAATATGTATATTTAAAAAAAAAAAAAAAAAAAAAAGAATTTCATTCCTCTTTATGGCTGAAGTATTCCATTCTATGTATTACACATCATTTGTTGATGGACACGAGTTGTTTCCAATTTTGTCTACTGCAAGTTAATACTGCTGTGAACATTACCATACAATTGTCCCAGTCCCTGCTTTCAGTTATTTTGATTATAAACCTAGAAAAAGACTTGCTGGACCACATGACAATGCAATGTTAAACTTTTTGAGGAACTGCCAAACTGTTTTCCACAGCAGCTGCACCACTTTAGATTCCCACCAGCAACACACAAGGCTTCCAATTTCTCCGCATCCAATACTTTTTATTTTCAGGGTTTGCTTGATCACACCCATCCTTATCGGTGTGAAGTGGTATCTCACTGTGGCTTTGATTTGCATTTTCCTAATGACTAATGGATGTTGAACATTCTCTCATGTGCTTATTGACTATTTGTATATCTTCTTAGAAATGTCTACTCAAGTCCTCTGCCTATTTTTTGAGCTTTTTTTTTTAACATCTTTATTGGAGTATAATTGCTTTACAATGGTGTGTTACTTTCTGCTTTATAACAAAGTGAATCAGCTATACATATACATATATCCCCATATCTCCTCCCTCTTGCATCTCTCTCTCACCCTCCCTATCCCACCCCTCTAGGTGGTCACAAATCACCAAGCTGATCTCCCTGTGCTATGCAGCTGCTTCCCACTAGCTACCTATTTTACATTAGGTAGTATATGTAAGTCCATGCCACTCTCTGACTTCATCCCAGCTTACCCTTCCCCCTTCCCATGTCCTCAAGTCCATTCTCTAGTAGGTCTGTGTCTTTATTCCTGTCCTGCCCCTAGGTTCTTCATAACCATTTTTTTTTTTTTAGATTCCATATGTATGTGTTAGCATACAGTATTTGTTTTTCTCTTTCTGACTTACTTCACTCTGTATGACAGACTCTAGGTCCATCCAGCTCACTACAAATAACTCAATTTCATTTCTTTTTATGGCTGAGTAATATTCCATTGTATATATGGGATCCCCATCTTCTTTATCCATTCATCTGTCAATGGACACGCAGGTTGCTTCCATGTCCTGGCTATTGTAAATAGAGCTGCAATGAACACTGTGCTACATGACTCTTTTTGAATTATGGTTTTCTCAGGGTATATGCCCAGTAGTGGAATTGCTGGGTCATATGGTAGTTCTGTTTTTAGTTTTTTAAGGAACCTCCATACTGTTCTGCATAGTGGCTGCATCAATTTACATTCCCACCAACAGTACAAGAGGGTTCCCTTTTCTCCACACCCTCTCCAGCATTTATTGTTTCTAGATATTTTGATGATGGCCATTCTGACTGGTGTGAGGTGATACTTCATTGTAGTTTTGATTTGCATTTCTCTAATGATTACTGATGTTGAGCATTCTTTCATGTGTTTTGGCAATCTGTATATCTTCTTTGGAGAAATGTCTACGTAGGTCTTCTGCCCATTTTTGGATTGGGCTGTTTGTTTTTTGATATTGAGCTGCATGAGCTGCTTGTAAATTTTAGAGATTAATCCTTTGTCAGTTGCTTCATCTGCAAATATTTTCTCCCATTCTGAGGGTTGTCTTTTTGTCTTGTTGATGGTTTCCCTTGCTGTGCAAAAGCTTTTAGGTTTCATTAGATCCCATTTGTTTATTTTTGTTTTTATTTCCATTTCTCTAGGAGTTGGGTCAAAAAAGGATCTTGCTGTGATTTATGTCATAGAGTGTTCTGCTTATGTTTTTCTCTAAGAGTTTTATAGTGTCTGGCCTTACATTTTGAGTTTAATCCATCTGGAGTTTATTTTTGTGTATGGGGTTAGGGAGTGTTCTAATTTCATTCTTTTACATGTAGCTGTCCTGTTTTCCCAGCACCACTTATTGAAGAGGCTGTCTTTTCTCCATTGTATGTTCTTGCCTCCTTTATCAAAGATAAGGTGACCATATGTGTGTGGGTTTATCTCTGGGCTCTCTATCCTGTTCCATTGATCTATATTTCTGTTTTTGTGCCAGTACCATACTGTCTTGATTACTGTAGCTTTGTAGCATAGTCTGAAGTCAGGGAGCCTGATTCCTCCAGCTCCGTTTTGCTTTCTCAAGATTGCTTTGGCTATTCTTGAGTAGTTTCTTTGCTGTTGTTGAACTGTAGGAGTTCTCTATGTATTCTGGATATCAATCTCTTTTCAGATATATGATTAGCAAATATTTTCTCCTGTCAATTGTCTTCACTCTGTTGATAGTGTCCTTTGATACACAGAAGTTTTTAAGTTTGCTGAAGTCCCAATTTATCTATTTTTCCCTTTATTGCCTGTGCTTTTTTTTCTTTGGCGGTACGCGGGCCTCTTACTGCTGCGGCCTCTCCCGCTGCGGAGCACAGGCTCCGGACGCCCATATTGCCTGTACTTTCGATGGCACCTCCAAGGAATCACTGCTAAATACAATATCACGAAAATTATCCTCTATGTTTTCTTTTTTTTTTTTTTTTGCGGTACGCGGGCCTCTCACTGTTCTGGCCTCTCCCGTTGCGGAGCACAGGCTCCGGACACACAGGTCCAGTGGCCATGGCTCATGGGCCCAGCCGCTCTGCGGCACGTGTGATCTTTCTGAACCGGGGCACAAACCCGTGTCCCCTGCATTGGCAGGCGGACTCTCAACCACTGCGCCACCAGGGAAGTCCCCCTATGTTTTCTTTAAAGAGTTTTATAGTTTTAGTACTTGAGCTTAGGTTTAAGTTTAGATTTAAGCTTGAGTTCATTTTTGTATATGGCATAATAAAGTAAGCATTCAACTTCATTCTTTTGCATGTATATATCCAGTTTTCTCAGCATGATTTTTTGAAAAGACTTGTTTCCCCTTTGAACAGTCTTGGCTTCCTTGTCAAAAACCAACTGACCATATTATGTGAGGGTTTATTTTGGGGATACTATATTCTATTCGTCTTTATGTCTGTCCTTATGCTAGTATCACACTGTTTTGATTACTGTCATTTTGTATTAAGTTTTAAAATTAGGAGGTGTGAGTCCTCCAACTTCATCTCAGTACTATCATCTTAATAATACTAAGTCTTACAAACCATGAATATGAGATGTCTTTCATTTATTTATGTCTTTAACTTCTTTCAGAGATGTTTTGTAGTTTTCAGTGTACAAGTCTTTTGCCTCCTTGGTTAAATTTATTCCTAAGTAATTATTCTTTTAATGTTATTGTAAGTGCTTTCTTAATTTCCTCTTCAAGATTGTTCATTCCTAGCTTATGGGAATGCAACTATCTTTGCATGCTGATTTATCTTGCATCTTTGCTGAATTCATCTATTAGCTCTTTCAGGGTTTTTTTGGTGGAATCTTTAAGTTTTCTACATATAAGATCATATTTGCAAGCAGAGATAATTTCACTTCTTCCTTTCCAATTTGGATGCCTTTTGTTTCTTTTTCTTGCCTAACTGCTCTCGCTACAACTTTCCAATACTATGTTGAATAAAAGTGGTGGAGGTGAGCATCCACGTCTTGTCCCTGTTCTTAGGGGTAAAACTTTTAGTCTTTTACCACTGAGTATAATGTCAGCTGTGGGTTTGTCATATATGGCCTTTGTCATGTTGATCTACAAAGGTTTTTAACTATGCTATATTATAGTTCTCCTAACAAGAAAAGGAAAGAATCTTGAAAGTTGGAAATGATGTCTTCAGTAAGAGGTTACCAGTGTTACAAAGAGCAATCATCCAAAGTCCTAACACAAAAATGAGGATATAGAATTCACTGGCATTCTGCACAGAGCTTAGGGATGTTGCATTGCCATACCTCACATGATACTAAGTAAGGCACTAAATTCTGGCTGCTGAAATCACAGACTATATAGACACGTACACATCCCTTTCTGTCTTAGTCAGCTTGGGCTGCAACAACAAAGTACCACAGACTCAATGGCTTAAATAACAGAAAATTATTTTCTCCCAGTTCTGGAGACTGGAAGTCTGAGATCAGATCAGGGTGCCAGCATGGCTGAGTGTTAGTGAGAACTCTCTTCCTGGCTAGTAGATGGCTGCCTTCTTCCTGCGTCCTCACATGGTAGAGAGAGCACAATCTCTCTCTTCCTTTTCTTCTAAGGCCACTAATCCGATCATGAAGGCCCCACTCTAATGATCTAATCTAACCCTAATTAACTCCCAAAGGCCATCACACTGGGGAGTTATGGCTTCAAAATATGGATTTTAGGGGAACAGAAACATTCAGTCCATAACACCTTCTTTCAGGAAAACAATGATGAAGCTAACAGTAGTATTCAATGTAGGCACATACATAACAATAGGGTTAAGTTAGCTATCACAGTGCTCACAGTAATTCAAGCCTTACAGATACTTACAAAATTTGGAGACAAGTTATGCTTATAAAGCTGAAGAGTGGAATGAAGCAGATTGGAAACAAGACTGGAAACCAACACTTCCTTTCCCAATTTATTATCTGTCATTCGTCTCTGGCTACTGGCCACTTGAACAGTCCATTTATCCATATCTGCTATAATACAGACAGCTTCTGCTATTGGTTCATCCAATACTGGATGCTGGGGAAAAAAAGAAGACATCATCTTATGATAAATAAAGTTTTCAAAGATAATGTTAATGGGATGGGCAAGGAAGAGATACTAGACAAAAACAAAATAAAAGAATATGAAATTCTGAGAGCTACTGCCAAAGAAACCTTGACAGTGAAGAGTGAAATAGTAAAGTAACTTAATAACAAATACCCTGAGATATTTTACAGAAGTCATCATAGGTAGAGGTTCATTACCAGAACTTTGTATTCTTTAATCCAGAACTTGAATTTCACCAGTATTTTGATCATTCATTCATTCAAAAAATTTACTGAGTGCCAACTATGTGCCAGGCAACGGAAAGAAAATGTTTTTACCTTGAGAGAGCTAAATATTTTAAAAATCAGTAGGAAATAAATTCATATGAAGAAGTCAATGATAAGGTTCTGTGCTAACTACCCCATCCAGTCAGGCATTAATTTCCTTGAGCACCTCAGAGGCTATCCCTTGATTATCCCTTCCTGGCTACGTATGCCAGGTTTTTTCTGTTTTACAGATGTATATCCAGAGTATGGATATAACCGTTCAAAAGGAGACAAATCAACAGGTACTAACATGTCTCTCCAGGATACATGGTTAAATGGAAAAAAAAAAGTCACTACACACACACACACACATACACATTATATCCCAATTATGTTTTTAAAAATCAGGGGACTTCCCTAGTGGTCCAGTGGGTAAGACTCTGCACTCCCAATGCAGGGGACCTGGGTTTGATCCCTGGTCAGGGAACTAGATGTCGCATAAATGCTGCAACTAAGAGTCCGAATGCCACAACTAAGACCCACCACAGCCAAAATAAATAAATAAATATTTAAAAAAAAAAATTTACCATCTATATCTAAATGCAAATGTATAGAAAAAAGAATGAAAATACTCAAATCAAACTATCATAAAGATCTTTGCGAAGAAGTATGGAATATTAAGAGTATGAAGAAGGATTTTTACTTTTTGCTTTGTATATATTGTTTAAATTTCTATCAGAAGCATTCACCTAAAGGATACTTTTATAATTAGAAAATTTAACACATAGTGAAAAAAAAATTTTTAACTCACATACACGGATAAAAGGACCACAGGCATATGGCTGTGCCCTTGGTTTCCCACAGTTTACACACAAAGGCCAAAAATGACAATTAAGTACACAGCACCACCATAAGAAAGAAATGCTCAATACTTTAATTTTTTTTTGTATTTGGAAAGGTAAGGATTTCTTCACCACTGGACAAATGAATTAACAACAATAAGACTGAAATATAAACTACAATCTTGAACCCAATGGCCTTTTTCCTTTATAACTTTTACTATTACTAAAATTTCATAGCAAGAATGTAAGTTTATTCCTGGATAAACCCAAGTTTGGCACCCCCAAAGGATATCCCTTTGCCCAGTTAATAACCACTTTGAATAAAGCTTTTTGCTCAATGCTAAGGAAACAAAGAGAAGGGAGCTCACAGTCTTATGAGGGAGATAAATACATGTGGCTATGAAAATACTTGCATAATAGACAAAATAGTAACCAAGTGCTGTGGTACCAGAGGAGGGCAAGAGTGGGTTCTGTGTGACTGGTAGTTACACAGTGGAAGGGACATAGGGATATGACACTGATTCTTAGCGATTCTTAGGATTCTTACCGATTCTTAGGATTCTTAGCGAAAAATGGGAGAGGAATATGGATGATTCTGTAAGAGGGAATATCATGAGAAGACTCGAAGATAGAAGTAGATGGATGTAACCAAATTTGTGAAAAATGATACGGAGAAGTGGGGAAGAAGAGAATGGCAAGTAAGAAGCGTGGAAAGATACATTGTGAAGACTTTCCATGGAACTCTAAACTTTATATTTGTTTTTATAAAATCGTACTTAAATATTTCTTATTCAACTCTTACCAAGGATATAACATTTTTCTATTCATCAACTTCATTACTGAAACATAATTTTGGAAAGGGTATATATACCTAAAGATGTAAGGTATATCTTACTTTTTTAAGAAACAATAGTGAATATATATTTAACATAACTACCTCTGTGATTATAAAAGAAAAATAAGACAGGAGATATGATCAAATAATTAAAGTGGAAAACAAACTGTTAAAGGAAGATACTACTTTCAGAAGCAGTGGGCATCTTTAGGAGATGAGAATTATGATGGGTGTTCATCTACTATCCTCACAAGGAAATGTCTAAACCGATAATGGGGAAACTGCTATGAACTACACCTTTTACTTTAAAGGGTTAAAAAGCACTTTAGAAATTAACTTTATAGCTCCTCAATCAAAAAGTCACGTGGCTAAGATTTTAAAAGCTATTTTTTTGGTAAGAAAAAGGAAAATGAGCCCACATCAGTAGTTTCCCAAGAAAGAAGGGTCTAAATCCCAAGTTTGAGATTAGAAATAATCTAAATCAAACTCACTTTAGGAGCTGTTAAAGAAAAAAGGGGGCAGTGCCAGTCATTCATTCTGAAATTGCTTGTTTTCACACAATGGATTATTATAAGCAATGTCCTAATTGGATAAAATTTCAATTGAACCAATTTCAGTTCTTTCATTTCATCATCAACTTCTGGAAAAAACAGCCTACACCCCACGGGAGCATATTCTCAACTGACATATTATAGTAGTCACCTCCACAATACTAAGTTTGCATCCAGCCTCAAATACTTCCAAGTCACAAAATAGGAAGTATATGAATGGGAATTCATATGAATCTAAAGTACATGAATGGGAATTCATATGAACCTAAATTCAGTGAATCTAAAGCTTAATATTTTTTAAACCTTTTTCTCTGAGTTCCATAACTTCTACAATACGAATGTATCCACAATCCTACCAGCCCTTTTTCTCTCCCAGGCATTTCCAGAATCTCAATACATAAACTCCCAAATCCTTAAGTATCTCCTCTCTAGCAGATACTCCTAGATTTCCACCACATTATAAAACCTGATTTTTTCAGTTGCCTTCTAGGCATTCAAACATAGCCTTGCAGAATGCACTTTTAAACTCAAAATGTACCAAATCAACTTCAGTGTACCTTCCTCAAAACTAGCCAGTTTTCTTTTTTTTTAAAAGAAGAGAGCGAACCCCAATGTTGTAAAGGGAACAGGTTTTAGGGACATTACAAACTGCTGTTCAAACTAGTATTGTCTTTTGGAAAAGAAACTACAAAACATGTAACAAGAACATGAAAATACTTCTAATCTTAAAAACTGGACAGTAACTTCATTTCTGGGAATCTAGCCTAAAGAAATCATCTTAAATTCATAAAACACAGCAAGAGTATCAGTGTTATTTATAACAATAAAATGAAGAAAAGTTGTTTTAAAAGTTGAGCAACAGAGAATAGAGAACACAGAAATAAACCCATGTATATATGCTCAATTAACTTATGACAAAGGACCCAAGAATATACAATGGAGGAAGGACAGTTTCTTCAATAAATGGTGCTTAAAAAACTGAACAGGGACTTCCCTGGTAGCACAGTGGTTAAGAAGTCGCCTGCCAATGCAGGGGACACAGGTTTGAGCCCTGGTCTGGGAAGATCCCACATGCCGTGGAGCACCTAAGCCCTTGCACCACAACTACTGAGCCTGCATTCTAGAACCTGGGAGCCACAACTACTGAGCCGGCATGCTGCAGCTACTGAAGCCTGCGTGCCTAGAGCCCATGCTCCACAACAAGAGAAGCCACCACAATGAGGAGCCCGCACACCACAACGAAAAGTAGCCCCCGCTCGCCACAACTAGAGAAAGCCCACGCACAGCAAAGAAGGCCCAACACAGCCAAAAATAAATAAATAAATTAATTAATAAAAAAAAAACTGAACAGCCACATTGCAAAAGAATGAAACTGGACCACTATCTTACACCATACACAAAAGTCAACTCATATGCTATATGAGTACTATATACCATGACCAAGTGGGTTTTTTCCCACCTAGGAATACAAAGATTGGATTAACATCTAAAAATCCATCAATGTAATCTATCACATTAACAGTTTAAAGAAGAAAAACCCACGATCATTTCAATAGACACAGAAAAAGTATTTGACAAAAACCCACACTCATTCATGATTTAAGGGCGTGGGGGACAGAAAACTCAAAACACTAGGGATAGAAGGGAACTTTATCCACCTGATAAAGAGCATCTTATAAGAATCTAACAGCTAACATCATGCTTAATAATTAAAGGCTCAATGTTTTCCCCCTAAGAAAAGGAACAAAACAAGGATGTCCACTATCAGCACTTCAATGCAACACTGTACTGAAGGTTCTAGCCTGTACGATCAGGCAAGAAAAAGAAAAAGAGGCATCCAGACTGGAAAGGAAGATAACATGAGCCTGTATGTAGAAAATCTTAAAGAATCCACACAAAAAAACTATGAGAACTAATAAAAGAGTTCATCAAAGTGGCAGGATACAACAGCAATATACAAAAATCAATTGTACTATATACCAGCAATGAAAATTAATTCCATTCACATTTAAGCATTTGCAATATTTTGAAATTATAAATAACCTAGTGATGAACATCTATGAATACGTACAGTATTTTCTGATTTCCAGTTTGATAGATTCCTGGAACTCTCTACTTGCTTTCACAATGACAGGTACAAACATGCAGGTTTTTGCATATAAAGTGATGGATTTAGAGAACAACAATTGTATTACACACTGAAGTGTTACCAAAAATAAGGCAATTTTGGGTTATACTGGTTAACAGAGTTCGTCCTAAATAAATTTAAGAGCAGTGAAGGTCACTTACCTGCACAGCATGAGACAAATCTGACACTAAACACTGACGGAGCCTCTCATCATTCCCAATTCCTTGAAGAACAAAGTCAGGCACATAAGAAGAGCAGTAGCCACCCAACAAGGACCTCCCGAAGTTGGCAATATTGGGCTGAACAGCACTCACTTCAATTAACTTTGACCTGCAAGAAAAGTTCCAAAAGAAGGCATACCTAATCAGTAATAAATATATTTTACCAACACACACACAAAAAATTGGACTCTACTAGTCCACATTTCCAGTATCATCATTCTTTATAAAATATACTAATAGTAAAATCATCCTTAAATAAAAACTGGCTTAAGGGCTCAATGAGACCACAAAATACTCCTTCCTATCCAAAAAGGGTCTGTAATGGACAACTCTGTAATGAGGTGAACATAAATCTTTCATAACAGACTTTAGGAATGCTGTCCCTTGTGTATGTAACACATTCTTAATACAATCAAATTATGGAAACCATCATCCAAAACCAAGTATAAATAACTCACAAACCCAAAGCTTGGTATATAACATTTCTCATGTATGAATCTTTTCCTTGTATTCTTGACCAAGAGTATCCATTCTATGCTTTCCTCTTATTTCCAAACTTATTTCTAACAGCTATTTCCTACCTTCTCTCAGCGATTACCTCTCCCTAGTTGTCAGGCTCAGCACAGGTCCTTTCTGGGCAGCATAACTCACTGCTAAATGAAAACTCCTAGGCAGTAAGCCATCTCCCACACACCAACACAACTTTTCTCTAATGCCTTCACAAAGCTTTTCTGGGGCACCTGTGGGGCTTAGCCTTTAATCCTTCTTCTAAGTAGGAGCATGTGATAATAAAAGAGTATTTGTCCAGAACAATGGTCTCTTCTTTTATATTAGCTACTACCAACTTTCAGAGATGAGCTAAACAAAAGAATGGTACATATTTTTATAGGTTCTATAAAAGGCTAAAACTTCGTACTTACCCAGGAAAAGGTATCTCATCTTCTTCTGCCCAATCTTCTTGCTCTCCTCCATAATAACTGCTTACTTGTCTAGTCACATCATGACCTGTATCTTCACTTTCACTATCCCCAAGGGCACTATCTGAACTTTCATTTCTTGGAATGTCCCATTCAGCTCCCACAGCAACTTTTTTCTCTGAACTCTCTTTATCCCCATGGGGGACAAGAATGGAGAGTGTACCTCTTTGGTCTTGCTGAGGAAAGCAGGTTTTACATGAATCTTGGTGAACTGTTCCTACACATTTGCAAAATTCATTGCTCTGTTTGCTATTTTTTGTATAAAATCTTTTTGAAAACTCTAACATACAGCAGTGTTCTTTACTGTCTGTACTTGTTTTAACTGGAATATCATCAATAGTCCTGGTTTCAATTGAATCATCATTAAAATATTCATCAAATAAGCTCATGCTTTCGGGGTCTGAATGATTCCAGCAGGAAAGTTCACAGGGCTCTCCAGATACCATGTTCAGTATATCAGGCTCTCCAGATTTAGCTGTTTGTGCAGTTTCTTGATGCTGATCAACAGCCCCTCTTTCCTCCTTCGGTGATTTGGTGTGATGCCTGGTAATCTGATCCACTACTGCCTGACTCCGGAGTTCAGTATCTGAGTCGGGTGACATAGAATCCCCAATCAAGAAAGTAACCTTTGTTTGGGTTGCCTCACAAGAAAATGCAGCTGTCACAAGTTTATCTGGAGGTTTTTTTTCCACAACCATTCCCGTGGATCTGAACACTTTACCTGTGTGATTACCTGAATCTAGCAATTCCTCACTCTGCCATGACTCCTCTGCAGGCTCTAAGCTTGACTTTGACAATGCACATCTGTCCACTGGAGCAGATCCTGTGCAAACAACTGTTTCTAACTTGGTGTCAAGGCAAGTTCTTAATTTATCTCTGCACTGTTTAACATCAACAGCATTTTCTTCTTGGCAGTCAGAAGAAGGAGAAATCATTCGGCACTCGTTTGAATTTCCTAGCAGCTCCTTAGAGCTGTTTTGAATATCTTCTCTCTCTTGTCGCAAAACATTCTCTATATTTTGCCCAAGGAGTGGACGACTGCAATATTTACAGCTACAATTAGGAGTCCTTGTTTCTTCTGACTCTTTAAAGAGCAAACTGTTTTTGTTTCTATGCATTGTAATAAGCACGTACTCAGATTCTTCGATTTCACCTTTCTCTAAAGTGGTTGTAATTACTGTGCCTGGCATAACAATGGCTTCATCGTCTCCATTTTCTAAAAGATGGGTTTCTTGAAGTTCAGAGCATCTTATGAAGTAAGTAAGAAAATAAAGCAGCCTCTGGACCATGTCTTGTCGTTTACCAACTACCACAGTCCTTGCTAACCGTACAGGAGAGCCAATAGCGCCATACAAGTCTCCTGAAATGGAAAAATCAGTTAATGGACACATCCTCTACTCATACTAAGCAGGCTATTTTCAATTATCAGAAACCCACTATTATTTTATGAGGGGTAGTTCAGATTTTACTCTTGGTTCCTTAATAGGTTAGTGATTATTCAGGACTAGGATGAGATGAATGGTCTTAACCAAAGAGAATGGTGAATGGATAGGCTTTCTACCTTCCTCCTTAAGCAGCTGCTAATAAGGTGCTGAAACCATAGCAAACAGTTGTGAAAGTCACCAAGAACATGCTCTGTGCCAGTCCCCTTGCAGAGCACTTTATATGGGTGGAGAAGTACTGACTGAAGTATTATGTGCAAAAGCACATATGCTGGGGACCAAGGAGAGGAAAGGAGTAGTAGTGAAATGGAACAGAGCTGAAGTAGTCACATCACACACTTAAACTTCCTTGATTTAAATCATATTCCTGAACTTCGCCGGTTGCTGCCCTACCAAAGACCTCACCTTAGCTCCCGTGTTTTTAAAAGCCCATTTTCCTTTCCATTCCATTCCCTAGAGGGTTGGGTACTCAGGATAGACCCAAAAGGGCAACACATTTAGCCCTGTGATTCATTTTCACTTCTGTTATCCATATTACACATGTAGAGCCATTACATTTAAAAAAGGAGGAGAGGGATCTAATTCAAGTTTTGCAAGTTGTCAGTATACCCATTTAAAGAATCTCTATTTTTACTTTATAAGAACCCCATACTTTTTAAAGGAACAAACATAAATAGGTCTCAAATAATATACCACAGACTGTACTAAGATAATTTTCTCCTCTGGCTAAGAAACTGGCTCTAGTACCATCATGCCACTGTTCAAAACTACTCCCAAGGTTTCCACTAACAACCAAATAAATTGAAACTGCTTTGGTATGGTAAATGAGTCTTTCATGACTGGTTCCACTTTACTTTTCCAGGTTTATCTTCTGATAGTTTCCCTATTTTACCTTTATTCACCCAAAGTCCCACTTAAACTGGACCCCTGAATGTGCTCAGCACTTTTAACACCTAGACCCCTTTACTCATGCTATGTACTTTCCCTTCCCTCTGTATCTCTGCCAGTCCAAAGTTTCCCACCCAAGCATCCTCCCTTGGACAAAAGTAAGCTTCCCTAATTGAACTCCCACTAAACTTTTCATTTCTTATAGTTCCTATTTGAATTATCATTATTGTCCACATATACTTTACCTACAGTATAAGACTGTCACTTCTTAAAGGCAAGGACTAGATATCATTCATCTTTATACCCTCCAGGGTTCTTTGCACAGAGCCTTAGATATATTGTGCATTCAATAAATGACTGTAGAATTGAAAACAGATTTGAAATGTTCAAATTAAAAAAAAAAACCTACTGAATTACTTGGTTTGAAAAAAGGTAAATTAATATTCATACAATGAAATACTACATAGCATTAAAAAGGAATGAACTATTAATACATACAACATAGGTGAATCTCAAAATAATTATGTTGAATGAAAGAACTCAGACCAAACAAAAGCACTTAAGTGTATGATTCCATCTATATAAAGGTCTAGAAAATACAAACTAATCTACAGTGACAGAAAGCAGACCAGTGGCTACCTGAGTATAAGGAACAGTGAACAGGCAGAGTAGGGAGGAATAGGAGGGAGGGATTACAAAGGGCATGAGGAAACTTTTGTAGTGATGAATATGTTCACCATCTTGATTTTGGTGATGGTTTCAGAGGCATATACATTTTGACATATATATCAAAATATATATGGAAAGGAAAAGGAGGGAGGAAAGGGAGGGAGGGAGAGAAGAAACAGAAAGAGTAGGAATGAGAGAGGGACATTGGTTGGTTATATGAATTAATAAGCCACATTACAATCTGCCTGGCAAGCTCACTCACCATAACAACCTAAGGGAAGTTTAAGTTTCTACCAGGTCACCAAAACATTCTCACCATACTCCTCCCCACATCACTAAATAGCAATAGACTAAGAGCTGGAGTAACAGCAACTACATTTACCAGCCACTGTCCTAAGCACTGTTCTCACAGTATCTCATTTACTTTTCACATTATGAAGTATTTACTATTTATTTTATTTTACTTTTCGGCCACTGCACGGCTTGTGGGATCTCAGTTCCCCAACTAGGGACTGAACCCGGGCCAAGGCAGTGAAAGCACCCAATGCTAACCACTAAACCACCAGGGAACTCCCTGTACTATTTACTATTATCCCCACTTTATAAATAGGGAAACTGTGATTCAAACATGGTCTGCCTGACTCCACAGCCTATGCTTAAATTTAAGCACCATGCTACACTGACTTCCTAATAACTGTCAACTCATCAACTAACCCCTCTCTCCTGTTACCCATTTATTTAGTGGGGTACCAAGCACTAAGAGAAAGATTTTCAAAAATTACTCAACAAACAAAGGTGGAACAATGGAAACCTCAATGACTGCTTCTCAGTTAAACAGATTTATTCTAGCGATCATAGGTGACTTTGTTGATTCATTCTTTCTAGGCAAAGTACCTAACACAAAACACCCTGAAGACCCTGAAGTTACTAATAAACCAGCCATCATCCTGCTCCTTTTGTTCCAGCTGCAGGTCACTATAAGGAATGATAGTAAACATAAGATGGAGATAACACAATTTAGCAGTTATGAAATAACAAGTAAGGAAGAAATGCTTTAGAAAGGAAGGGGGAAAAGAGAGCACTTAATTTTTCTCTATTTATTTTTGCCATAAAGTAACTCCAGACAGTTACACAAAAGTCTAAGTATAATGCATAAATGTAAGGGTTTTCAGAATACATACCCAGTTGTGCCCAAAGTGGGTTATACGGATGAGTCTTTGCCAACATGTCCACACTCTGAGAGGAATGTTTTTCTAAAAATATTTTTATAGGTGGCTGTCCATTTGGCATGACTGTTGGAACCCAGGCAAGATGATTGGTCAGAACTGCAGTAATGAGTGCTGGCAAGAATCTGAAAACAAAATTCATCCTATCAGATTCTAATCTGCTTTCATAAAACCTCAAGCAAAATTCAGTGACAGAATAAAGCAGAGAGGGTACATGGCCAAACATCATAAAAAACGAGAGGATAGAAGGAAGGATAGGTATATCACCAGGATGAAAACAAAAGTTAATAAATTTTTTTGGTTGGGTAGGAGTTAAAAGAAAAATCCTTAAAATAAAGACAGCATTCACAAGGAGCTATTTCTACTCATAATTAAAAAACAAAAATGCCATTTTACTTGAGAAACTATGGATTCTTTTCAGTGTTTAAAATACACATATATGAATGAATCAACCAGGAAGTCTATACATATCCAAATTACTGAAAAGGATAATGAAGGAACGTATTAAGAAAACTTTGTTTACCATCAAAGAGAATAAAAACACCCAAATTACTCATCTAGATTCTAAGAATTTGATGATTAAAAGAAAACAATATGATAAAGTACCACACTAAAAATGTATTATTGGAATCCTGGCACTTCCCTATATATTTTTAAACTTCTTTTCTATAGAATGAAACCGCATTCATGGATACAATTCACGAAAAATGGGAAGCCTCACAGAGTTCTGTAAGATGTCAGGAATTTTAATTTAACACACAATTAAAGACATTTTTACTGTTTCTCATTCATAAGGTTCTTTGGTCTTCTTCCATACCCTGTCTTGTAATTATCTTAGTTATCTTTTATAATTCTGTCTTGCTCATTAATAATATGAAATAATTCCAAAGATAATGATTAATTCTTTCACCTTTGTACTTGAACTTGATCACAATCTAGATATCTAGTTATAGTAAACAATAGCTAAGATAGTTAAGGGAAGGAAGGGAGGGAGGGAGGAAGGGCGGGCCATACTGATTTTTGGAAGCATTTTCCATTAGAAAAGTGAACTCCTTCATGAAACGATGGCAAAGCTGGTTCTTTTCTGGAGTCCCCGACATCATTGTAAGCCAGACAGGCTCTCCAATTCGTGGCATTGTGTAAAGATTACAAATTGTTGTTCTAAAAAGAGGAAAATACATTATAAAATTCATAGTTCCCAGAATTACATACTCTTAATAATAATGTTGCCGGCTTGGGTCTTACATCTAGATTATTAAAGCTTTTGAGAAAGACAATGAATCAAGTCTTTCTTTCTTTGTCATCAGCATAGTACCAAGGGAAAGGTTTTATACATGACCTCAAAATGTGTTGGTTCTGGCACTGGCTCCGCCCTCAAAGGCTGTGTGCCTTTGGGTAAATTATTTCCCTGCTTTAAGCATCAGTTTCCCTTACCTATAAAAGGAAAGGACTAGGTAATTTCTAGAACCTTTCCAGTTCTACATTTCCAAGGTTATAAGCTATACCTAAATATATTGCAAATAATCAACATAGAAAACAAAAATATTAAGTGGGGTAATAGCTTATGTATAATATCCACTCACAACAACAGTTTATCAGCATCATTTTATTGCCTATGCTGAGACTCCTTAGTAAAGTTCTGAAGAATGACGAGGACACTATATATGCATGCTATATGACTCAATTTTCTGAAGTTTTCCCTTGAATCAACACAAAAGAGGATTAATGCAGTTATCACAGTGCTTTTCTGGCTGTCTCCTGCATTTATTTAGATAATAGCTAGTCTTGTGACTTGCACTCTTTACTAACAGCTTTAGAGGATACCTTTAAGATGTCAATTCTTTTCCTTTTACATTAATATCTGTTCAGCAGAGTCCTATACACTCATCACACGAAGCAACTCCTGCAAAGTTGGGGCTTAAGAACCTAGTCGATCTCTTAGAAGCTACAGAATGGTGTCCTACTTTCTACTCTCTAGAATAGTGCTGTCTTACAGAACTTTTAGCAATGATAGGAATGTTCTATACCTGTGCTGTCCAACATGGTAGCCACTAGCCATATGTGATTACTGAATACCTGAAATGTGGCCAGTGTGACTGGGGAATTGGATTTAAAATTTTATTTAGTTGTAATTAAATTAATTTAAATAACCACATGTGGCTAATGGCTACTGTATTAGAGAGTACAGCTCTAGAAAGTTCTCTGAGATCTCCACAAAGCTCTGATACCTACCTCAGTATAATTTTCTAATACCCAGAATTCAAAAAAGGAAAAGAATTCTGTTGCTTGTACAAGTTTTATTAAATCTCAACCCAATATGAACATGATACATTACCATAAATAAAAGTGACAAATACAGGTCACATTAATGAATTTTTAGTAGGGCATAAAATGACTACTGAGAACTTAAAAATAAATGAATGGAAAAAAATTACAGGTATCTTACAGAGATAAATATGACGAATATAAACTAGCGATATTGAAAATGCTTATTTTTTAAAGACTATTAAAGATGTCCAGATAGGATGGAAAACTGAGCACAAATGTGTATCCCCTTTCAGTTCTAATGCCCCAAATGAACACTACTTAATGATTTAAAAACAAATGAATCACTACAACAAATAGAACTGAAGAGGAACTTTAGTGAAAATTAAAATTACAGATTTAATACAATTCTAGAAGACAAAACACAGAGAAGAATGTTAACTGAAGTACTAGGGTAGAGGAAGATAATGGGTTATGGTGCTCATGGTGGCGGGGGGATGTACAAAGAGGAGCTAATTTACCCCACTGAAGCAAGAAGAGTCTAAGGACTCAAAAGTGCCTGCTAAAAAGGAGGGCAGCAGCTATATAGGACTATAAACTAAGAGACTAATTCAAGGGCCATAAATGGTTGGTGACCCCCCTACCCTCCACCCCATTTTCCCACAGAATAACTAAAGATAGGAGAGCAGATGTAGCAATTGACCATCCCAGAGAAATGACATGCCCAAACCCTCCCTGATATTTGAATCTTTCACAATACACAAACAGATATACAGTAAATCTTGTGATATTAAAATTCCATGGCAGAGGCAGCAAGTATGGGGAAAAATGTTTAAATATGCTCCTTCAGGCTGTGAAAATGAAAAAAAGTTGAGCAACACTGCTCTAAAGTGAGGTTCTCCAATCTGCACTCCCAATCTGTATTTTGGTGCCTCACTCTCACTCTTAATGGGCAACCAAAATATTGATATATAGAGAAAGCCTCCAAGGAAAGAGGGGCACAAACAGAAAGATAGAAACACACACACACAAAATGACTCCAGAGGAAATAGAAAATAATAAAGTCAGAAAAAGAGAAGAAAAACATGAAAGAAAAGAGACATAGAAGATCAATCCAGGAGTGTCAGTTTCTAATAAAATATATTGAAGAGAAAATAGAGGAAAATAAATTATCAGAGAATACAGATAATTTACCAAAGTTGAAAGACATGATAGTGCTAAAACTATACTGAAAGGCTAAAAGGACCAAGGATCAGGTATGAATTTACAGCAGGAGATAAATATGCTCTACAACTGATAAATCAAGAAACAGCTACACTAGGTATACTATTTAATAATATGGAGGTAAACAACAACAGGAATATTTAAGAGTTAAAAGAGAATGTTCTTCAGCAGTAAGAATGGGGATGGGAGAGGTAGGACAGGGCTCATTTATTTTTCATTATTAGAACTGTCAGTATATATATTTTTTTGCTTCTTAACCACGTGAATGTACTTTTGAATAAAATAAACTTTTTGATTAAATGAATGAACAAGCTGATCAATTCATTTTCCATGAGTTTCTTCAGCATAATATTGTCTACTACAAGTCTATGTGTCATGGGCCAGTTATATCACTAACATTAGCATAGTGGGTCACTGAGGACATTAGCTTTATAGTGTTTTGCTGTTTAAAAATATGTACCATGGGGCTTCCCTGGTGGCACAGTGGTTGAGAGTCCGCCTGCCGATGCAGGGGACACGGGTTCGTGCCCCAGTCCACGAGGATCCCACATGCCGCGGAGCAGCTGGGCCCATGGGCCGTGGCCGCTGGGCCTGCACGTCCGGAGCCTGTGCTCTGCAGTGGGAGAGGCCACAGCAGTGAGGGGCCCGCATACCGCAAAAAAAAAAAAAGTACCATGACCTTGGAGTGTATCAAGTGCAAAGAAGGCAAAAAAATTAATTACGCAATAGTGCTTCTCACTAGACACAACTCTGCGCTGTCATTAACAATGTAGAAATAATGATGCTTGCTCTCTTCCCCCTTTAATGGTTATTCCCTACCCATGAATGGTAAGAAGGGCAAGTATTTTCAGTCATCTGACCCTTTATTTTTCTTGGTCCGTCCCTACAGAATGGAAGACTCCTTCAGTTGCCAGGAAACTGTTGACATGATTTAGCTTTCACTGATACGCATGAAGTCTAAGTAAAAATCCAAGTACTTCACCTCTGCCAGGCACCAATGCTAACTAAACATACTTTTAACTTCTCTAGGTTTCAGGATTTGCGTCTACACGTCCTTCCTCTTCTCAACTACCCGAAATTCATTAATCATCTGGTTTCAAATAATCACATAGTTTAAAAATTACCTAACTGCTAGATATAAATAAACACTTAATTTAAAAATTAAGTATGACAGCTTCTCATTATTTGCAGTAATGTTCTATAAAGTCAACACAAACACTGAATTAGTGAACTGTGAATCACTGTTCCTGAGAGAAATACAGAGTTACCTTCCTGTGAGTCTCTGATCACAACATTTTTGTCAATCCATCAATACATAATCTTGTTTTATGTGAGTTTTTGTTTAAAGACACTTTAATATTCTGTTAATTTGTTAATAATGAATTCACATCCAACAGCACTATGACTCATGCCTTAACAAAGCTCACCTAACACGTATTTTTCTCTATAAGGCACATCACAACCTTCTTGTACTTAGAAATATTAGACAGAATTTCAACACTATGCTTGTGCACAATTTTTTTTAATTGAAGTATACTTGATTTACAATGTTGTGTTAGTTTCTAGTATACAGCAAAGTGGTTCCATTTTATATATATATATATATATATATATATATATATATATATATTCTTTTCCATTCTGGCACACAATATTGAATACAGTTTCCTGGGATGTAACAGTAGGACCTTGTTGTTTACCTATTTTTTTATATAGTAGTGTGTATCTACTAATCCCAAACTCCGAATTTTATCCCTCCCCTCCCCCTTTCCCCTTTGGTAACCGTAAGTTTGTTTTCTATGTCTGTGTGTTTCTGTTTTGTAAATAAATTCATTTGTGTCATATTTCAGACTCCACATATAAGTGATTATCGCATGGTATTTGTCTTTCTCTTTCTGACTTACTTCACTCAGTATGATAATCTATATTGCATCCATGTTGCTGCAAATGACATTATTTCATTCTTTTTTATGGCTGAGTAGTATTCCATTGTATATATATGTACCACATCTTCTTTATCCATTCATCTGTCAATGGACATTTAGGTGTTTCCACGTCTTGGCTATTGTGAATAGTGCAGCTATGAACATTGGGGTACATGTATCTTTTCAAAATTAGAGTTTTCTCTGGATATGTGCCCAGGATTGGGATTCCTGGATCATATGGCAATTCTGTTTTGACTTTTTCAAAGAAACTTCATACTGTTTTCCATAGTGGGTGCACCAATTTACATTCCACCAACAGTGTAGGAGGGTTCCCTTTTCTCCACATCCTCTCCAGCATTTGTTATTTGTAGACTTTTTAATGATGGCCATTCTGACCAGTGTGAGGTAGTACCTCCATGCCCTTTCGATTTGCATTTCTCTAATAATTAGGGATGTTAAGCATCTTTTCATGTGCCCTTGTCCATCTGTATGTCTTCATTGGAAAAATGTCTTCAAGGGCCAATTTTCATTGCAAAACCACTAACAAGGGGCTTCCCTGGTGGTGCAGTGGTTGAGAGTCCACCTGCCAATGCAGGGGACAGGGGTTCGTGCCCTGGTCCGGGAAGATCCCATATGCCACAGAGCAGCCGGGCCCGTGAGCCATGGCCGCTGAGCCTGCGTGTCCGGAGCCCGTGCTCCGCAACGGGAGAGGCCACAACAGTGAGAGGCCCATGTACCGCAAAAAAAAAAAAAAAAAAAAAACTAACAAAAAGCAAAAAACACTTAAAAAAAAGTGGCAGTACATAGATCATGACAAGGACACTTGTGTACAGAATGAGAGCTGAAACAAAAAGGCAGAGCACTGTCTTGTTTGACCTCATCTGCAAATGTGTGTCAGGGCACTCAATTTTCACTTCTCTGCATATGTCCACAAACGATCATAAAATCACTGTAAGTATATTTTAGGTTTATAAATAAATTTTAACAAGCAGGTGAATTCACATATACAGAATCCGTAAAAAGTGAGGACCAACTGTACATATTAAAGTACTTCTACAAATAGACTTCTTAAATAAAAACTATAGAAGTTTATAAAGTACTTTTAAAATATTGCAAGGATGCCTAACTAATTTATATAGTCTCTCAGATTTGCACAGTGACTGAAGTAAAATAAACTAATACAAAAAAGGAAGGTATACAATCAGAATATACTTTTACAATGTTGTTTTTTTCTCTTTTTTTTGGCTGTGCGGTGCAGCATGTGGGATCTTTTTACCCTGACCAGGGATCCAACCTGGGCCCTTGTCAGTGAGAGCACAGACTCCTAACCACTGGACCACCAGGGAATTCCCTACAATGATTTTATAACTCATACATGTTGTAAATTCCAGGCAATATTAAAATTTTAAGGCTAGGCCATTCATACTACCTTATATCATAGCAATTACCTCATAGGTATTTAACTCAAAAAATTCATAAATACAAATGCTGGGTATGTCTAACAGCACGATCAGTATTCTACCAGGAACGAGTCTCATGACAATGTTTACTATCCTGGTAACCTCAGCTGGATCTATGATAACAGTGTTTCCTCAGAGCTCAAATACAGACTCTTGGCCTTTTGCCACAAAGCTTGTGACCGCAGAAAAGAAACTAATCCAATAATGTACGACACAGCTCAAAGTGCAAGGGTAAAGACTCAGTGCCTTGTAATACTGCGAAATGTGAAACTCGAAATAATGGTGCAGGACTCTTTTAGGCAAATAAGCAAAAAGGATTGTTCAAAACATATATTTATAATAATTCCAGTCCAAAGTCAACTGAACAACTTGAATTAAACCATGTTCATGCTCACTTCAGCAGCACATATAATAAAATTAGAATGATACAGAGAAGATTAGCATGGCCCCTGCTCAAGCATGACACGTGAATTTGTGAAGCATTCCATATCTTTTTAAAAAAACCACATTCGTACTATCCAAAGCAATCTACAGATTTAATGCAATCCCTAACAAAATTCCAATGGCATTTTTCACAAAAATAGAACAAACAATCCTAAAACTTGTATGGAACCACATAAAACTCTGAATGGTCACAGCAATCTTGAGAAAGAAGAGGCAACATGCATCCTGATTTCAAACTATATTACAAAGCTATAATAATCAAAACAGTATGGTACTGGAATAAAACAGACATATAAATCAATGGAACAGAATAGAGAGCAGAGAAATAAATGCAGGCATACATATGGTCAATTAATTTATGACACAGGAGCCAAGAACATACAATATAGATAGGATAGCCTCTTCAATAAATGGTTCTAGGAAAACTGGACAACCACATGTAAAAAATGACTGGACCCTTATCTTACACCACAAACAAAAATCAACTCAAAATGGATTAAAGACTTGAACACAAGACCTGAAACCATAAAGCTCCTAGAACAAAACAAAGGGGTGAGCTCCTTGACATCCATCCTGGCAATAATTGAAGATAACAAACCTTAACACGTATGCACTTAAGAAGAGAGCAATGACATAACGTAAGGTGTTGGGGAGGAGAGGGACTTGAATGAAAGCAGTCAAAAGGTACTACAGGGCTTCCCTGGTGGTGCAATGGTTGAGAGTCTGCCTGCCGATGCAGGGGACACGGGTTTGTGCCCTGGTCCGGGAAGATCCCACATGCCGCGGAGCGGCTGGGCCTGTGAGCCATGGCCGCTAAGCCTGTGCGTCCGGAGCCTGTGCTCCCCAACGGGAGAGGCCACAATAGTGAGAGGCCCGCGTACAGCAAAAAAAAAAAAAAAAAAAAAAAGGTACTACAAACTTCCAGTTACAAGATAAATAAATACTGAAGATGTAACATACAAGACAAATATAATTAATACTGCTGTATGTTATATATTAAAGCGGTTAAGAGAGTAAATCCTAAGTTCTCATCGCAAGAAAAATATATTTTTAATTTCTTTAATTTTGTTATCTACAGAAGATGTTGTTCACTAAACTTACTGTTTACTTCCTCATTTCATGATGTATATAAGTCAAATAATTACGCTGTAAACTTATACAGTGTGCTTTATGCCAATTATATCTCAATAAAACTGGGAGAAAAAAATACTGACAGGCAAATACACTATTATACTTAGAAAATTCAGCATTCTCTAGCAGAAAATGACATATCCAGCAGGACGAAAATCACTAACATATAGGTGAGTTTTTTTCAGCTTTACTGAGATATAATTGACATTGATATGGTATTACTTTAAGATGTACAACACAATGACTTGATATATGTATACTTTGTGAAATGATTACCACAGTAAGTTTAGTTTTTACATTCAGCACTTCACGGAGTAACAAAAAAAAATTTTTCTTGTGATGAAAACTTTTAAGATCTACAATTTTAACAACTTTCAAATATACAATACAGGACCAGATGGTTTCACAGGCAAATTCTATCAAACATTTAGAGAAGAGGTAACACCTATCTTTATGAAACTCCAAAAAATCTCAGAGGGGGCTTCCCTGGTGGCGCAGTTGTTGAGAGTCTGCCTGCCGATGCAGGGGACGCGGGTTCGTGCCCCGGTTCGGGAGGATCCCACGTATCGCGGAGCGGGTGGGCCCGTGGGCCGTGGCCGCTGGGCCTGCGCGTCCGGAGCCTGTGCTCTGCAACGGGAGAGGCCGTGGCAGTGAGAGGCCCGTGTACCGCAAAAAAAAAAAAAAAAAAAAAAAAATCTCAGAGGAAGGAACACTCCCAAACTCATTCCATGAGGCCACCATCACCCTGATGCCATAAACCAGAAAAAGGTAACACCAAAAAAGATTACAGGCCAATATCACTAATGAACATAGATGGAAAAATCCTCAACAAAATACTAGCAAACCAAATACAAGAACACATTAAAAGGATCATACACTATGATCAAGTGGGATTTATCCCAAGTATGCAAGAGTTTTTCAATCTCCACAAATCAATCAGTGTGATATACCACATCAACAAATTGAAGAATAAAAACAATATAATCATCTCAATAGATTCAGAAAAAGCTTTTGACAAAACTCAACACCGATTTATGATAAAAACTCTCCAGAAAGTGGGCACAGATGGACCATACCTCAACATAATAAAGGCCATATATGACAAACCTACAGCTAACATCGTACTCAACGGTGAAAAGCTGAAAGCATTTCCTCTAAGATCAGGAACAAGACAAGGATGCTAACTGTTGCCACTTTTATTCAACACAGTTTTGGAAGTCCTAGCCATGGCAATCAGAGAAGAAAAAGAAATAAACGGAATCCAAACTAGAAAAGAAGTAAAACTGTCACTGTCTGCAGATGGCGTGATATTACACATAGAAAATCTTAAAGATGCTACCAGAAAACTACCAGAGCTCATCAATGAATTTAGCAAAGCTGCAGGATACAAAATTAATGCACAGAAATCTTTTGCATTCCTATACACTAACAACGAAGATCAGAAAGAGAAATTAAGGAAACAATCCCATTTACCATTGCATCAAAAAGAATAAAATACCTAGGAGTAAACCTACCAGAGAAGACAAAAGACCTGTACTGTGAAAACTATGACACTGACGAAAGAAATCAAAGATGACACAAACAGATGGAAAGGTATACCATGTTCTTGGATTGGAAGAATCAATATTTTCAAAATGACTATACTATCCAAGGCAATCTACAGATTCAATGTAATCCCTATCAAATTACCAGTGACATTTTTCACATGACTAAAACAAAAGATCTTAAAATCTGTATGAAGACATGAAAGATGCTGAATAGGCCAAAGAAAATTTGAGAAAGAGAAACAGAGCTGCAGGAATCAGGCTCCCTGACTTCAGACAATACTACAAAGCTACAGTAATCAAAACAGTATGGTACTGGCACAAAAACAGAAATATAGATCAATGGAACAGAATAGAAAGCCCAGAAATAAACCCATGCACCTATAGTCAATTAATCTATGACAAAGGAGGCAAAACTGTACAATGGAGAAAAGACAGTCTCTTCAATAAATGGTGCCAGGAAAACTGGACAGCTACGTATAAAAGGATGAAATTAGAACATTATTTAACACTATACACAAAAATAAACTCAAAATGGATGTAAGACCAGACACTATAGAACTCTTAGAGGAAAATATAGGCAGAACACTCTTTGACATAAATCACAGCAATAACTTTTACAATCTGTCCCTAGTAAGAGAAATAAAAACAAAAATAAACAAATGGGACCTAATCAAACTCAAAAACTTTTGCACAGCAAAGGAAGCCATAAACAAAACACAAAGACAACCCACAGAATGGGAGAAAATATTTGCAAATGATGTGACTGACAAGGGATTAACCTCCAAAATTTACAAACAGATCATGCAGCTCAATATCACAAAAAAACAAACAACCCAGTAAAAAAATGGGCAGAAGGCTTGAAGAAGACATACGGATGGCCAAGAGGCACATGAAAAGATGCTCAACATCGCTAATTATTAGAGAAATGCAAATCAAAACTACAATGAGGTATAATCTCACACCAGTCAGAATGGCCATCATCAAAAAGCCTACAAACAATAAATGCTGGAGAGGGTGTGGAGAAAAGGGAACCCTCCTACAGTGTTGGTGCAAATGTAAATTGGTGCAGCTATGGAGGTTCCTTAAGAAACTAAAAACAGAGTTATCATATGATCCAACAACCCCACTCCTGGACATATATCTGGAAAAAAACATGGTTCGAAAGGTTACATTCATCCCAATGTCCATCACAGTACTATTTACAATAGTTAAGACATGGAAACAACTTAAATGTCCATCGACAGAGGAATGGATAAAGAAGATGAGGTATATATACACAGTGGAATATTACTCAGTCATAAAAAAGAATGAAATAATGCCATTTGCATCAACATGGATGGACCTGGAGATTATCATACTAAGTGAAGTAAGTCAGACAGAGAAAGACAAGTAGCATATGGTATTGCTTATATGCGGAATCTAAAAAAAAAAAAAAAAAAAAAATATATATATATATATATATATACACACACATACATGAGATAACAAAACTTATTTACAAAACAGAAACAGACTCACAGACTTAGAGAATGAACTGGTTAGCACGGGGTAAGGGTGTGGGGGAAGGACAGAGTGAAAGTTTGGGATTGACATGTACACAGTGCTATATTTAAAACAGATAACCAACAAGGACCTATTCTATAGCACAGGGAACTCTGCTCAATACTCTGTAATAGCCTAAATGGAAGAAGAACCTGAAAAAGAACAGATACATGTATATGTATAACTGAATCACTTTGCTGTTCACCTGAAACTAACACAACATTGTTTTACTCCAATATAAATAAAAAAGAAAAAGAAGATACATGGGAAAGCCCCAAATACTTGGAGATTTTAACAATACATTTGTGCATAAGGGTCAAAGAAGAAATCTCAAGAGAAATTTTAAAATAATTTGAATTAAATTTTCATTCAACTTAACAAAATTTGTGGGATCCAGCAAAAGTAGTGCTTAGAGGGAAATTCATAGCACTGAATGCACAGATTAGGGAAAAAGAAAGATCTGAAAGCAATAATCTAAGCTTTAACTTTAGGAAACTAGAGAAAGATAAGTAACACAAAACTAAAGCAAGTAGGAGAAAAGAAATAAAAATTAGATTAAAAAATCATTGAAATTAAAGACAAAAATCAATGGATAAACAAAACAAAATCTGGTTCTTTGAAAAGATCAAAGATTCTTTGAAAATTGATAAATTTCTATCCAAGATAACCAAGCAAAAAAGAGAAATGACAAAAATTACTAATATTAGAAATAAAAGAGGGATCCATCACTAATGATCTATGGACATTAAAAGGATAATTAAGAAGTAATATGAACAACTCTGTGCTTGCAAATTTGATGACTTAGATGAACCAGACCAATTCCCTGAAAGACACAAACTACCAAAACTCACACAAGAAGAAACAGATAACCTGAATAGTCCTATATCTATTTTAAAAATTGAATCAATAATCAATAACTCTCAGCAAACCAGGAATAAAGAGGGAACTTCTTTAACTTGATAAAATGTATCTATAAGAAACATAACTTCATACTTAATGGTGAGAAACTTGAAGCTTTCTCACTCAGATCTGGTAAAAGGCAAGGATGAACCTTCTCACCATTGCTTTCCTACATCGTACTAGAAGCCCTTGCTAATGCAACAAGGCAGGAAAAAGAAATAAAAGGTATACAGATTAGGAAGGAAGACATAAATGCCATGATTGCTTATGACTGCTTTATTCAGAAAATCTGAAAGAAGTGACCAAA
The DNA here is from genome assembly GCF_011762595.2 of Tursiops truncatus. Lineage (NCBI taxonomy): Eukaryota > Metazoa > Chordata > Mammalia > Artiodactyla > Delphinidae > Tursiops > Tursiops truncatus. The sequence continues at coordinate 108,714,991 of NC_047036.1, forward strand.
AAACTCCTGGAATAAAGAGGCAGTTATAGAAGGTTGCAGGATATAAGGTTAATATATAAAAGTCAATTGCGTTCTTATATACCATCAATGAACAGTTCAAATTTGAAATTATAAACACAGTATCATTAATATTAACCAAAAAAAAAGAAATATCTGAAATATTTAGGTATAAATCTTTTAAAAATGTACAAGATCTATAGGAGGAAAATTACAAAACTCTGATTAAAGAAATCAAAGAAGATATAAATAAACAGCAAGCTATTCCATGTTCATGGACAGGAAGTCTTGCTATTGCTAACATGTCAATTTTTCCCAGTTTAATCTACAGATTCAATGCAATCTCAATCAAAATCCCGTAAGTTATTTTGTGGATATCAACAAACTGATTTTAAAGTTTGGAGAGGCAAATGATCCAGAATAGTCAACACAACACTGAAGGAAAAGAACAAACTTGGAGGACTCATATTATCTGACTTGAAGAATTATTATAAAGATGGGGGCTTCCCTGGTGGTGCAGTGGTTAAGAATCCGCCTGCCAATGAAGGGGACACAGGTTTGAGTCCTGATCCAGGAAGATCCCACATGCCGTGGAACAACTAAGCCCATGTGCCACAGCTACCGAGCCTGCACTCTAGAGCCCACAAGCCACAACTGCTGAGCCCATGTGCCACAACTACTGAAGTCCACGCACCTAGAGCCTGTGCTCCGCAACAAGAGAAGCCACTGCAATGAGAAGCCCGTGCACTGCAACAAAGAGTAGCCCCCGCTCTCCACAACTAGAGAAAGCCCACACACAGCAATGAACACCCAGCATAGACAAAAATAAATAAATTTATATTAAAAAAGAATTATTATAAAGATACAGTAATCAAGACAGTGTGGTACTGCTGAAAGAATAGACAAATAGATCAATGAAACAAAACAGAGAGCTCAAAAATAGAGCCCCAGAAATATACTCAATTGATATTTGATAAAGAAGCAAAAGCAATACATGGAGCAAAGATAGTCTTTTCAACAAATGATGCTGGAACAAGTGGACACTCATATGCAAAAATATGCACCTAGAGAAAGACTTTACAGCTTTCACCAAAAAAAAAAAATCAAAATGGATAATATGCCTAAATGTAAATGCAAAATCATAAAACTTCTAGAGTATAACATGTGAAAAATCTTAATGATCTTGTGTTTGGTAATGAATTTTTAGATAAAACACCAAAGGCACTATTCAGGGAAAAAAAGAAATTGTTAAGTTGGACTTCATTAAAATTTAAAACTCTGCTCTGTGAAAATATTACAAGAATTAAAAGACAAGCCACAGACTAGGAGAAAGTATTTGCAAAACACGTATCTGATAAAGGATTGATATCCAAAATACACACAAAAACCTAAAAACTGAACAATAATAAAAGCAACAAACCAAGTTAAAAATGGACGAAAGATTGAACAGATATCTCACCCAAAAAGATATATAGATTGCAAATAAGTATTTGAAAAGATGCTCAACCTCATATGTCATTAGGAAACTGCAAATTAAAACAATGAAATACACATCTATTAGTACGGTTAAAAAAAAAAACAAAACCTGACATATCAAATGCTGACAAGGATATGGAACAACAGTAACTCTAATTAACTGCTAGTGGGAATGCAAAATGATACAGTCACTTTAGAAGACAGTTGGCAGTTTCTTACAAATCCAAACACAGTCTTCTGTGAACATCTAGCAATTATGCTCCTAGGTACTGACTCAGTTGAACGGAAAACTTAAGTCTATACAAAACCCCGCACATGAATGTTTAGAGAAACATTATTTATAATCACCAAAAACTAGCAATCAAGAAGATCACCAAAAACTAGCAATCAAGAAGATGTCCTTCAATTGAGGTGAATGGAGAAACTGCGGTACATCCACACAGTGGGATATTACACAGTGAATTTTTTTATATAAATGAGCCATAAGCGACAAAAAAGACATAGAAGAATCTTAACTGCATATAGCTAAGTCAAAGAACCAGTCTAAAAGGGCTACATACTATATATGATTTCCAGAATATGACATTCTGAAACAGGCAAAATTATAGACAGAGATCAGTAGCCAATGGGTTTGGTGGGAAGGGAGAAAGAAAAGATAGGTGAAGCATAGGCGACTTTCAGAGTGGTGAAACTACTCTGTCTGATACTGTAATAGTGAAACATGACATTATGCATTTTTCAAAACGCATCCAACTGTACAATACAAAGAATGGAACTCAATGCAGACTACGGATTTTAGTTAATAATAATGTATCAATATTGGTTCATTAATTGTAACAAATATACCACACTAATGAAATATGGTAATAATCAGTGAAACTATGGGTAGTGGGGAGAGAGCTATATGCAAAAACTTTCTGAACTGTTAGCTCAATTATTCTGTAACTCTGACACTGTTAGAATTAAGTCTATTAATTACATGTGTATATACACATATATATCTACATATGTACATACACATATATATGTGAAATTAAGCTATTTACACTCTTAATTAATAATACAGAGTGGCCAAGAAATAGAGGATATAACAGATAGCCACGTCTCCAAATCTACCATTTTGTTCATGGTTTGTTTTGTTGTTTTTCATTCCCATTCCCAACACTCCAGAAGAGGGTTCATTATTCAGCCTGTATTGGGCTTGCTCCAAAGATACAAACATGGATAGTTTCAGAAAATGGAAGAGAATCAGACTGAATTTACAGACTAAAAGAGAATTGGGTCTAGATTAGTGGATATATATCACCAACCCCTAAAACAGACGTTTAAATTTTAATAATGCTCAGTGGCCAGGACGCTACAAAATTATACGATATATGGGTTAATACAACTGGCAGAGATAGAGCTTATGGCAAACTAGAGAGAGCTTGTCTGGCTTAAACGCCTAAAGGTTCAAATGTTTGTAAAAAACAAGGAGGCCAAGTAAAATGTGTGCTGGCTGGAGTTCTCTCAACTACCTGTTAACCTGGTCTCAGTAACTTTATTCAACATAGATAAAATAGAAAAGCATTTATGTTGAGCCTAATGTGTCCCTCTTTTTCTTTAACTGTAGAACACTTACTGAAATATCAAATCTATTGATAGAAAATTTATCCAATGCAGCCTAAATCATTAACATTTGCTTTAAGCAACTCAGTATAATTTACCTCTTGAATCATACAAAAAGTATCTTTAAATTAATTTTTAAAAATACACCTTGGAGGGTCTTCCCTGGTGGCATGGTAGTTGAGAGTCCACCTGCCATTGCAGGGGACACGGGTTCATGCCCCGGTCCGGGAAGATCCCACATGCCGCGGGGCGGCTGGGCCCGTGAGCCATGGCCGCTGAGCCTGCACGTCCAGAGCCTGTGCTCCACAACAGGAGAGGCCGCAACAGGGAGAGGCCCGCGTACCGCAAAAAAAAACAAAAAAACAAAACAAAACAAAAAAATACACCTTGGGACGTCCCTGGTGGTCCAGTGGTTAAGACTCCATGCTTCCAATGCAGGGGGCGTGGGTTTGATTCCTGGTCGGGGAACTAAGATCCCACATGCGCAGGGTGCGGCCAAAAAACAAAACACCTCAAAGAAATTCTCATTTTAAGCAAACATCCTGACATAAAATTATTTATATAATCGTATGTTCATAAAACGATCAAATTTTGAGCTTTCACATGAAAGCTTTTAGAAACATACAAAGAGGTCTACATGAATTGAGAAGTTATGAAGATAATACAGACAGCCAAGCAAAGTCAGCTCATTAAATTTGTTTGAAATTCCATCTAGAAATATTGAGGGAATGTACTTCATTTCCTCTATACTTCATCTATAAGAAACATTTATGTATATAAAACTTGATTTAATCATGAATGGCACCAGAAATGTAATAACCTGAATTCTTAAGGTATGAACAAATGAAATTATGAATAACTTCACACATAATTCATATATAGAGTGAAGATGCCAATGAACTAAAGAAACAGACGGATTAAAAATACTATATTACTAAACTAGTATTGAGTGTTTATAGTTTTAACGCTGTAAGATGAAAAAGTTATAGAGATTTGTTGCACAATGTGAATGTATTTAACATTGCTGAGCTGTACACTTAAAAATGGTTAAATGTTAAATTTAATGTTGTTTTACTTTTACCACAATAAAAAGATTTTTTTAAATACTGTATTGTTTGTTAGCATGCTTCATTTGATAACTTATGAAAGGCCTAAAATGAATATGTTAACAAAAATATATGGCAGAAAATATTAGCTCTAACATAATTTTCACCAGTACAAATTACTTGCAAGACAAAAAAAGAAATAATAAAGCCTGAAATTTAATTCTCTAATGTGTTTTTCTGTACATTTCCTCTAACCACTGTGTTTACTGCACAAGAAAGATTTAAAAACTCACGTTTAACGTCTTTTATCCTAAAAATTATGGTGAATAACAGATGACTAGAAAATCTTCTCCTCCTCAATAACTGAATCCAGCCAATGAATATTATGCAACAGTCATAAAGCAAACTTTTTCTTTTTTTTAAATTTTTTACAAAACTTTTTGGCCACGTCGTGCGACTTACAGGATCTTAGTTCCCCAACCAGGGATCGAACCCGCACCCTCAGCAATGAAAGCTTAGAGTCCTAACCACTTGACCATCAGGGAATTGCCAAGTAAACATTTTCAATTGAAATAAATTAAAAACATGATTAAATATTCCATATTAATTTAGGTTATTTTTACCATACAATTGCTATTTAATGCTTACCTATAATTCTATCTCAAAAATCATACAGAACACTTCTATAAAACATACCTTTTATTTAGGAAACTAAGTTATTTTATCATAAATTCAAAGATTCTAGAATATGGCTGAGGCAATGAAATCTCTCCTTTTGAGAGAGGTTTAAAAAACCAGATTTACTTTCACTGTGGTTTAACACAAAAAGAGAAAAATGAAGAATAAAAAAGGATCAAAGTTGAAAATAAACATGAGTTCTCTCTTATTGTCAAATTTACTAAATACACAACTCCTTAGTCATTTCCATTTAAAAAAAAAAAGTATATTACATGACATGCCTACAGTTTCACAATAGCAATCCTGCAATATCACAGGCTAAAATAGGCTTTCACTTCAAAATGTAACAGTTCATATTTAAGCAAACAATTCAGAAGACCCCTAACCCAATAAGGGACCATACAACACAAGCCAATGAATACAAGTGAGGTACATGGACTACTGGTGATAATAAACCTTATGTGTACACAGATACATATTTTTAATTTTAATTATTATGCATTCATTTTTACAGCTTGCTTATTACAGCAAAGAAGGGTGATTCCCCATCTAGGGTAATGATGCACACATTCTGAAATACACTTATTTAGGTATAAAATAGGGTCAATTTAAAGAGAAACATCAAATTAAAATGGCATAGATGATATGCAGATTTGGCAATACTGTGAAGGTGAGCTGTGAATGACTTTTAAGAAGCACTGCTGTAGGTTATATTTGTCACAGAAAACAGCAGTCACATTAATGTTGGGTCTTCTGCTAAGTACTTTACATACATTATCTCATTCTATCTTTACAACAATCTATTAGATTATTACTAAATTGAATTCACAGGTATTACATTAGAAAACTAAGGGTCAAAAATGCTAACAAATCAAAGGCAGAGCCAGGGTTAGCCCACAGGTCTGTCTGTCAGGTACTAAAGTCTGAGTTCTTGGGCTAAGTGTTATACTATTTCTCCAGTCTAAAGGAGGAAAGACTGAGAGGATGAGAGGATGAAGTAAAACTGAAATGAATCTCTTTGAGACAGAAACACATCAGTCATTTAGCGTGATTCCCAACATAAGTTCATATGTAATATGTTTCCTTGCCATAATTAGAGTGCAGTTACAGCACTTGCTGGAGCTTCAGGCTCCAAGCTTTTTTGTGTCAGAAAATACTGCTAGAGAAAGGATTAAGCAACAGAGTAATATGGAACATCAAGTTCATATTCCCTATATCCGTGTATCTTTGTATTCCACGTATCTAAGAACATGTGATTACCATCACTGGTTAAATAACACTTAACCAGTCCCTACATCTAGGAGCCCAACAAAGGACAAAGCACATTTCTGCTAAAACAAGGGTCTCTTCTGGTCATATCTGCTTGTCTAGTGGTCCAGTGCTAGAAACCATACCACTGACTCCTCCCACGTGTGCTTGAATTCGAAGCACTTTTATATTTAATAACAAAGGAGTCAATGGCCCACTGAATTACACCCTCATTTGACTATGGGACAGAGAAATTTAAAGAATTAAATTTTATTAGAATAAGTTAAAAAAATAAATAAATTTTCCAGTGTACACTGCGAAACAATTCTATATTATGAAAAGCTGGAGAATAGGTACCTGAATTCATTTAGGGCATCAACTATTCGATTATATGCCAAACTCCTCTGACTGGCATCAGCTGATCTCCGGCTCATTTTCATAGCCTTGAAAGCAATCAAATAGTTAATTCTTACACTGATCATGGGCAAAATATGGGGGGAAAAAAAGTAAAAGACAAAGTCACATATTTCCACAACATTCTACCCATCATTCTTAACTAGATATACATAAAGAAGGCACACATATTTCTAGTGGCTTTCTTTTATTTTATTTTTTTTGCACCTTTGGTCATTTAATGAGTATAATAAAATTCAAATTCCTCCAATGGTAAGCCTCTTACTTAACTGTCAAACCACAGAATGTCAACACACAACGAGGATGATGTTGACAGTTTCTGGGTTACATAAAACTTTTTTCTCCCAAACAGATCATAAAATGATAAGTCAGTAACAACAGCTCCTGGGTTTCACTAATATTTCATAAACAATGGTTCTGTTAACTAAATCCTTTTTTAAAATCTAAAATATAAAGATGCTACTGAAAGATGTATCAAGTTATTAGTAATATCTGCTTTCTTAAAAACATATTTAGCCAAAGTTGATAAGTCCTGCTTTAGGTAGACAAAAAGGGGATCAGGATTAGAATATGGATATCAGAAAGAACTTTGAAATTTTTAAAACTTTTTCAAAAATACGTAATTATGCATTACTTATGTAATTACACATTATTTTTAAAATGTTTAAACATATATTTAAGAAAATGTTAGACTACTTCAGGCCAGAATCATTCACGTTCATCCAAAAGCTTCAATAGGGTAAAAGTGACAGTTAACTTTATGTTTTCACTAACTGCTGAGAGACTCCCAATTTATAAAGAAATATTCTTTAGCTAGAATCGAGCAGTATTCTTCCTTAATTTTACCAACAATAAAAAATTTTACATTATAGATCTCAAAAGGTAGCGCAGACTTTGAAATAATTCCCACAGTGCTCAGAAACAGCATCCATAGATTTTCATTAAAAAAATAAGTAAGTGATAGTTTGAAAACTGGCCCTAGAACATAACTTATTTGGATGGTTCAGTGTTTACTACATTCTATGATTAATTACCAACTACAGAACATTCTAAACTAAGTCCTATTCATTTATATGAAAGTATTCACTCAGCTTTATCTTTCAGCTTTATTAAGAAATAAGATGTTAAACTTGAACAAACATCCACACAACTCTAAGTACTGCAATGTGCACTTTCGGTATAGAATGAACAAAACATTAAAACATTTAAAAAGTAATGTTTAATGAGTTCTATAGTGCCTGAATATTTCAAGTTTTATACAAAGTTTAAACACTTCTGCAAGTAACTGAAATGTCAGTTCAACCACAGCTTAATATTCCATGTATTGACTTTGGCAACAACAGACTACAAAAAGAGACTGCAGCAAACTGTAGAAAATGTCACCAGTGCTGAACTTCTGAAAAAGTAAATGAAAATGTACTTTACTCATCTGCTCAGTAAAAACGTACTGCTAATAATCTATTTGTCTTTAACAGATTTAATGTAAATAACTAATATAGTGTCTTCTCTAGAGGCAGATGATCCTCAGACACTAATGAGTTACTGAAATGCATCCTCTGCTTTCTAGAACATTCTAATTGGTCTCGCATCTCTACTCTCTTTTACTAGTCTCTTTTAAACATACTGCCAAAATAATGTTCCTATAGTACAATTTGAAGACAGCCTAACAAAGTCAAAAATTCTGGCAAGCATTCTAGACTCTCTGTGATCTGGTCACCATTAGCTCTGCCAGCCATATCACTCACTACTCCTCTTTGTATCTTTTCCTTTCTGCATATTGTCACAGGGATTAAGAACTTTAGTTACACCCACTGATAGTTCAACTTATAGGAATCTCTTATAAAATATAATCTGGAAAATTCACCAAGATGTTAACTGCAATGTAGCTATAACTGTGAAAAAGCAGAAATGACCTAATAAAAGAGTTATTTAAATGGAGGAAAGCCACTAAAATATATTCAAGAACCATTTAAAATGAGAAATGTGTATGTTAACAATGATGAATTTTTCAAAATGGGCACATAATTAAAACAGCATGAACACAGCACAGTCCCAATCAAGTAAAAGTACAATACACATAGAAAAGGCCTGGGTAAGACTTTCAGCAAAATGTTAATGAGTTATCCTTGGGCGACAAGGATATCAATTTTTCTTGTTATTCTGCAATATCCATTTTTCAAAACTTTGTTTAAAAAATCCTACACATCCTTTAAGATACAGTTCAAATGAAACATCTTCCCAGTAGGAAGTCATTTTTCTTCCCTATGAACTCCTAAAAAACTTTGATTTTCCTTCTTTTTTAGTTATCTTTATGTTCTATCATATATTCACAATTTTCTTACGTTACATCAATTTATTACATGCACTATCAGCAGCATTTGACACAACTGATCACTCCTAACTTCTTAAACTACTTTCTTCACCTGGCTCACCCCTAAAAGTACTCTCTCTTGTTTTTCCTCCTATTTGAATGGCCAATCCTCAGTCTCCCCTGCTGGTTCTCAATTCCTCAAATTTTAACTACTGAAACGCTCTACAAATCAGGCCTAGGATCTCCTCTCCTCTCTTCTCTCTCTCAATCAGTTTCTTGGCTAAAAATACCATATATACACTGGTGACTGTCCAGCCTGGACCTTTCCCCTAAACTCTAGACTCACAACAACTTGGATGTACAGGAGGCACTGCAAACAAACTGCTGATCTTCCTCCACCAAACCTGTTCCATTTGTAGTCTTCCCATTTTAGTACTGGCAATTCCATCCTTCTTACTGCTCAAAAGAAAAATCCCAAGTCAACCTCTATTATTCTTTGTCTTAACCCCAATTCGGTCCATCAGCTAATCTCCTTAGCTCTATTTTCAAAAATATCCAGAATCCAACCACTTGTCACCAATTCCATCACTAAAGTGCTTTAAGTATCCACCATCTCTCACCTGAATTACTTCAACAGCTTTGTAACTGATCCCAAAGCATCCACCTTTGCCCCTGAAATCTATTCTCCATCAGCAGTAAGAGTGATTCTCATGAATAATGTCATTTCCCTACTCAAAACACTCCAATGGTTTCCCATCTTTCTTAAGAGTAAATGTCAATGCTCATACCATGGTATCCTATAAATTCCTACATGATCTGGTCCTATTTCTAACTTAGCCACTTTGGCATCCTTACTCCTCCTTGCTGATGCTCAAGCATCAGGCTTACTCCTTTGCCCCTCTTGGAGCATTCTTCTCTCAGATGGTTATAGCTGACTTCCTCCATATCTCTGGACCATATGTCATTTTATCAGGAGCTTTCTTGACTATCTTATAAAAATTTGTAATCCTTCTATCCAGCATTCCTTAAAAAGCTTTCTCTGTTTTATTTTTCTCCATAGCACTTATTACCATCTAAAATCTTATATATTCATTTGTTTATTTTCTATGCCATGAGGTCAGGAGTGTTGCTTTTTTTCACATCTTATCCTCAGTTGCTAGAATAGTGCCTGCCACATTCTAGGCCCTCAAATACTTATTTATTGAATGGATAAATGACCTTACAACTTTTTTTTAGGTAGTAGGCTTCTTAAAAGGAGCTGAAGTCTACTTTGCATCTCTCAGATCACTTTGTAGGGTACCTGCACAGATTCTGTTAATTTTTCTGCCAAATGAATAAACACAATGCTTAAGCAAGAGAATAAGATTCAAAGAAAAATAAAATAAAAAATATAAATAAACCATAAACATAACTATGCTTACCTGTTCTATTGCACTCTTTAATTTGTTCATGTGGCTTTCAAACAGAGGAAAATGTGAAAAAAAGAATTCATTAAATTTGTTACTTTCATCTTCATCTTTGGATAATGAAAAGATTACCCCAATTGCAATCTTCTTTTTCCTCACAATCCCTGGGTTAGGGCCACAGCTCTCCTCTGACAGATTAAAACTTTCTTCTATAGACCTTAAAAATAAATGGTTTTTCATTTTAAAAAAATATAAAAATAATTAAATTCACAATTCAATCCCCTTGCTAATTAAATGTAGGCAAGCTAAAGGTCTTCCAGTGTTTTATCAAGTAAATCTAAAAATCCATACCAATTGTGTATTTCTTTGAGAAATCTACTGGCTATTCCTTTATACTCATATTTTTGTAAGAAATTTTAATAGAGAGTCAGATTGGAAACATTTTTGTTCAATAAGAAGTCACTAAAAAAGTAGATAATCCCAATGTATAACCAACCTAAAAGAGCCTGAATTTTAAGGTTTATAGATGAGTCTGATATAATCTCTTCACTGTTCTAGAATATACTTATCTCCCCTTTAGATTCCAGGAATAAAATCAAAGGTGAAGGAATAAAGGGAGTGAATAAAAAAGGAAACAAGAAGCTTCATCATCTTTAGCTGTACTTAACACAGACTAAAAAAAAAAAATCTATCAAGAATGAATTAACTTGCCAAAATAGAAACATGAAAAACTGAAATATCAAAACATGCAGTAAATGGATCAAAGACCAAAACAGAAGAGTTAAAACTATAAAACCCTTAGAAGAAAACATAGGGTAAAAGCTTCATGACGCTGGATATGGCAATGGTTTCTTGGATATGACACCAAAGGTAAAGGCAACAGAAGAAAAAAATAAATAAATTGGGCTACATAAAAATGAAAAACTGTTGTGTATCAAAAGAAACTATCAACAGAATAAATGGGTAACTAATCAAATGGGACAAAATATTTGCAAAGCATATATCTGATAAGGAATTCATATCCAGAAATATATAAAGAACTCCTACAATTCAACAACAACCACCAAAAAAAACACCTGATTTAAAAATGGGTAAAACACTTGAATAGACTATCTCCAAAGAAAACATACGTATGGCCCATAAGAAAGCAAAAACATGCTCAACATCACTAGCCATCAGGTAAATGCAAATTGAAACTACAAGGAGATACCACTTCACACCCATAAGGATGGTTATTATTAAAAATAAAAAAAAAAAAGGAAATTAACTACTGGTGAGGATGTGGAGAAATTAGAACTCTTGTGCAGTTCTAGTCAGGGAAATTTCTTAGCGGTACAGTTGTTAGTACTCCACGCTTTCAGTGCAGGGGACACGTGTTCAATCCCTGGTCAGGGAACTAAGATATGCAGCGTGGCCAAAAACAAAAAAACACCCTGGCCATTTCTAGGGGGAATGAAAGTAAAATGGTACAGCCACTGTGGTGAAGAGTATGGCAGTTCCTTAAAAACTTCAACAGAGAATTATGATATGATCCAGAAATTCCACTTCTGGGCATATAACCAAAAGAATTGAAAGTGGAGACTTGAAAGGCATTTGTAGACTCACGTTCATATCAGCATATTCACAACAGCCAAAAGGTGGAAGCAATCCAAATGTCCAAGGACAGATGAGTGGATAAACAAAATGTATATACCATGGAATGTATATGTATATACAATGGAATGTTAGTCATAAAAAAAAATGAAATTCTGATACATGTTACAATATGGGTGAACCCTGAAGGCATGCTAAAGTGGAATAAGGCAGACATAAAAGGATAAATATTCTATGATTCCACTTATATGAGGTATGTAGAGCAATCAAATTTACAGAGAAAAAAAATAGCATAGTAGTTCCCAGGGGCTAAGGGGAGGGAGGAATGGGGAATTATTGCTTAATGTGTATAAAGGTTCAGTTTGTGGAGATAAAGTTCTGGACGTGAATGGCTATGGCTGCACAACAATGTGAAGGTACTTAATGCCACTGAACTATACAGCTAATAATGGTTAAAATAGTAAATTGTATGTTACGCATAACTTACCACAATTTTTTAAAATGTAGTACACTTTAAAAGTTTCCAGTTCCAGACTTGAAAAATACAAAATACAAGGTCCAGGCTCGTAACATACACAATTGTGTTAAAGGAACTATTCAATCTTGTGGTAAATTAAAAGTCCCGGCCTTCCCTGGTGGCGCAGTGGTTGAGAGTCCACCTGCCGATGCAGGGGACACGGGTTCGTGCCCCGGTCCAGGAAGATCCCACATGCCGCGGAGCGGCTAGGCCCGTGAGTCATGGCCGCTGAGCCTGCGCATCCGGAGCCTGTGCTCCGCAACAGGAGAGGCCACAACAGTGAGAGGCCCGCGTACCGCAAAAAAAAAAAAAAAGTCCCAACTTACCATCTAGGAAACACCCCATTCTCCAAACTTGTTGTTTGGCTACGTCGCCAGCGTCGCTGGTAGCTGCTGGCACAACTTCGGGTAAGTGAGGAGTTTGGAGAGGGAAATGGTGTAATAAGCAAGCTGCTGAGAGATGCTGTCAAGTCAGAGTAAGAACAAGTATAATGTATAAGTTAATAATTACTAAAAACAAGAACAGATTTCTTTTTAACAAATTTAAGAGTGGTGACTCAAATTTTCCATTTTGCTGAATGAGGCTCTAAAATTTCCATTTAAAAAAATACATCATTGTTGGAGCAAGGTCCCAGAAAAAAATCACATACTAAAAGTGAGCTGGCAAGAGACCCTGATACAATCCCCTTTTGACATCCTTACCTTCCCCACCCCCACCCCAGACGAAAATGCTACATTGAAATAAAGCTTTATTCCTTTGGCCATGACACTGTCTCCTAGCTTAGCTGAATCCTTAGTCCTTAAATTAAATACGATGCAGTTCAATTCCAATGCAGCAGCTGGATTTTAAGAACAAAAGCTAATTTGAAAATAAGTGTTTGAATGCCATTTAAAACATCATTTAAAAGTACTCATGGAGTGGGGCTTCTCTGGTGGCACAGTGGTTGAGAGTCCACCTGCCGATGCAGGGGACACGAGTTCATGCCCCGGTCCGGGAAGATCCCACATGCCGCGGAGTGGCTGGGCCTGTGAGCTATGGCCACTGAGCCTGCACGTCTGGAGCCTGTGCTCTGCCACGGGAGAGGCCATAACAGTGAGAGGCCCGCGTACCACACACAAAAAAAAAGTACTCATGGAGGGACTTCCGGGGTGGTCCAGTGGTTAAGACTCCACAATTCCAATGCAGGGGGCACAGGTTCGATCCCTGGTCGGGCAACTAAGATGCCACATGCTGCGTGGCGGCCAAAAAAAAAAAAAAAAAGAAGTATTCATGGATCACTTGTGCATAGGTAGCCACCTCTGAATGCTTGGGTACTTTTACCAAGAGTCATGACTATACCTATCAAGCTCCAAGAAAGAGTAAATCCTATAGATTGCTCTCTGGAACATTGCTCTCTGGAACACTGCTCTCTGGAACAGACACATCCCAATAGAGTCCACTCTGATTATAAGTGCTGCAATCCCCTAACTATGGAAATTATTCTCTTCTGAAAACCCTTCTCTGCAATCCAAAAGCTCTGTTTCCTGCCTGGGGTATTAAAAGCTAAAATCCTTTCTTTTATGGGGGGATTTGCTCCTTCTCTCCACTTAATCTAGAGAGAAAAAGACCTCAAGGGCTTGCTTTTGTTTAGAAATATTATAGATTCCCATTTTCATCATTATAAACACACACTGAAAATTTGTAAAATAATCAAAAGGGAAGTATTATTATCATCTATAAAAAGATACATGCCAGATGATATATTATTTTGGACACCGGGACTGAAAACTAAGAGATTATCATTATGAAAATATGTTCATTTGAATTCTGACAAATTCAACGGTAAAGGGGAGAGCTCTATGTGCCATGCAAACATCTGGGCCACCAATGAATTAATTCTGGACTACTTTCTTGAAAATACCACATTTTATCAATTAGTAGAATAAAACTTTGTAGTCTAAGTTTAGGCATGTATAACTAATCTGGGTATGGCTTCTGTGAGAAATCAAATGTTACTCTAAATTTGGAAAAGCTCTGTTTTATCAAATTCTGTTATTAAAAATAACACAATCAGAAAAAGGAAGAAAATATGCAATTAACTTAAACAGCATATATGAATTCAATGGCTTGGAGAAGCTTTACAGATCAGTCTTGCCAGGCCCTTCAATTTACAGATGAAGAAAATGAAGTATAGAGACATTAATTTATCACTTCTGAAATCTTGGATAAATAATGAAAACTAAATTCCTGCCACAGAAAACGAAATCTCTAGATTACATAGATGCAAACAGTATTAAGAGAAATACACTCTAGATTAGTTCCTAAGAACAAAAATAACTCAATTAGAAAAGAAGGGTGAGATTATTTGAAAGATGAGACTTCTCCTATTAGAGTAGTGGTTCTTAACTCGAGCTGTCCATCAGAATCAGTGGTTGAGTTTTTCATTTTTTGTTCCTCAAATACAGATGCCTAAGCCTTTCTCTAGGGTAAATGAAGAATCTTCAAGAGTAGAGTCCAGGTATCTGAAAAATTTTCTTGAAATTTCTTATGCATAACTAGGGATTACAATATATGGGAAGTTTGGAGTCTCCATCCAGACTCAAAACTGACTTGTGAACAATTTAGATAGCAGAGCCATGCAATGTGACAACACATACAGATAATCACAGTGGATAAAGTTTCTCATATCCAACAATAATTCAAACTTAAGAGTACTCCACCTTTCTCTTATGCTTATCTCTGAGCCCTGACACTTTTCCTTTTAACTGAAATGTCCTTCTTTCATGCCTTTGGCCAGATAACTCCTATTTATTTCAAGTATCAACACTCTGTAAAGCTTTACTCACAACCTGCCCCTTGCCCAGGCTAAGTTAGGTGCCGTTTTTCTGAACCTCTCCACAGGTCTATCACAGAACACCTCAAACAATAAACTATGACAGATGATTTTCCTGGCTATTCTCTCATTAGAAGCTGTGCTCGTTAAGGATAGAATCTGGGGGTTTTTTTGTTTTTTTCTTTTTAATCCTCACAATGTTTCAATAAAACTTTGTCAAATTTTGGAAGAGTACGTATTTCAAAGAAATATGTATAACACTGGCTCAAAATGCCTAAGCTCCTCTGGGCAAGAGACAGTCTGACACTTTAAACCCTAGTTAGGAGAAAACAGATATAAGCAAATGTGTTTTTTCTACTATGCTATCTAAGCAGTCTCTTGAGCAATATTATTTTTCTTACACTGGCTAAGCCTAAGCCAGCCTGTATTCATCCAGGCCATGTTCCACCAGGCACATTTACCATTAAACATGAAAAATTTTTTAATTTAAAATATTTATCTCTGCTGTTTCTACCATCCTCTTGTAAGGCTAATATCAATACTAACAAACTGTGCACATAAAACTGGATGATAAAATTAAAGATAAAAAAGGAAATCAATGTCAGCTAACAGT
Source organism: Tursiops truncatus (assembly GCF_011762595.2). NCBI lineage: Eukaryota > Metazoa > Chordata > Mammalia > Artiodactyla > Delphinidae > Tursiops > Tursiops truncatus. Next base: position 108,730,710 of record NC_047036.1, read on the forward strand.
GATCTCATCAAAAATTGGATTAATACATGAACCTGTCATTACCAGAGCGTGCTATGCCACTGTCTCTGTCCTCATTCAGCTCTCTTCCAGGCATGTCCATTGGGTTGCTGTGAACTGCAAATCAAGACAAAACTGTGACTTATAAAATACAGTGCTGTTCAGGTTGATGTTGTTCCTTTTATGTAGCAAACTAAATCATGCTCATCTCATTGCATTCCTTTATTTTTTTCAACAGCATGGCACAAACCCAACACCAAGAGCTATTACTCAGTTGAACAAGCTTTGAGATCTCTCTGAAGATTTGACATATAATATGAAATAATCTATGGTATAATACCTAAAGAAGCAAGGAATGACTAAAATAAGTATTTTAGAAGCATATTCAAAGATATATGAATATATTCACAATATACTGCTAAATGAAAAAAAGGCAATCTACTGACCAGTAAGAATGATGGTTGCTGGGGTAAGTGACTGGTATATGATGGTTGTCTGCTATTCTGCCTATAAAAATGTATGTTTAAAAATTCTCCATAATAAAAATTTTAAGAAAGCTGAACCCAAAGTATAAACCCAATTTTGTTTTAAAACAAACAAAATAAGGTGATTTCCACTTGACAAGATGGCTAATATATTTTTTTGCCTATTTTTCATATTTTCCAAATTTTCTATAATATATATACATTGTTTGTATCTTACATTTGTAAGAAAAATAAATATTAATTAAAACAAGAAGTTGGATACAACTTCCTGGATACAGAAGCATGAACACACTCTACAATCATCTATTTAATGATGTAAACAAACATAGTCATATATGCCTTTTACAGAATATAATGGTGCTTGTTCATCTAAATTTTAGCTCCAAGAGAAATCATTCTTATGGAATAGTGTAGATCAGAAATTTTATAATAATAGTAAGGTAGGATATTTTCTGCGATTGATGAACCATGATACAGAAGCTACTCAGCCATGGAAACAAGATAGTGTCACATTAGAAATTCCACTGGTATTATAAGAAATAACGTTCATACTATATTTTGGTTTAGGATTCTAAAGTTAAAATCATTATTACATAACAAAATAAGAAATGACAAACTGAAATTTCATGAAAATGTCAATTCCACTGATAACTTAGTTTCTGGAAACTTTAAGAACATATTCAGTAGAAAGATACTAAGTTCTTAAACTTCCTAAGCAATGTTTTCTCAACTACACCTTCCCCAACTGCATTTCTCTACTCTCTTGTTTCCACAGCTTAACTATGAATTCTAGACGCTGGGGCACACCAACTAGTCTACCCACACAGCACATGGCAAACCTGCAAAGAAAGAGGCGCTCCTGATCAGGCGGAGCGGACCCTGTTCAGAGAATGCCCGCCTGGGGCTGCAGAACTGTGAAAGACCTACATGGCAGAAACGTAAAATACATATGAAAGAGGGCTGTTAGAGAAGCCACAATGCGTCAGGAATAAAAGGTGAGCTAAGGAAGTACAAAAGCAGACCAACAGATATGGATGGAAACCTTTAAACAAGTAAGAATAATTCAAGCTGGCTTCCTATTTTTGAAACAGGATGGTTTCCCTCTGGTCATGGCTTATGTCAACATAACAATTTACTAATAAGTCCACATATAATAATAAAAATAAAACATAAATAATAAAAATAAGCTTCCACTATACAAGGTAAAACGTTCAATCCTTTCTCATCTAAAACAATGTTTTTAAAGATTCAAAACAGCACAGTAATGTTATCTATATAATTTGACATTTGCCAAATAAATTTATCTTTTAAAAAGTCAGTTTTAAGATTACAATATTGTGCAACTACAGTTAAGAAGAAAACCACCTAAGCACTTGACCGAAAAAACAGAACACAAAATAAAACAAAGTGCAAATAAAGAAAAGGGGTCTACTAACAAATAAGTATAAAATTGGTTTTTCTAAACTAGTGGTAAATTATAAAGTAACAGAAGAAACCAAAGTTCCTAGAGCAGGGGTCAGCCACTATGGAAGCAAGAAAGCCAATGCAGCCTGTCAGGGCCAGACTCCCAGCTGCCCAAGATAAGTAGCTGTCACACACTTGACCAAGAGAAGATAAGAGTCTGAAGACCCAGAGAGGGTAACATTCCAGCCCAGAAGCAAGCAGCTGAGTTACTTGTTAGTTATGCTTCATCAAGATGGCCTAAATAGCCATCTAGGAGGTTTATCTAGGATAGAACTGGGGACTTTTCCATTTTAAAAAGTGACAGATGTATTTTTCAAATTGCTAATAGGTATTTTTCTGTAACAAGAGTTTCTATAATTATAATGCATGTGCAGCAAACCTTCCATTTTCATTGTTCAGTTCCTTCTTAATTTTTTCCTAGTTACCTCAAAACTTACCTGCTCTCTTTAATCTCCTTCCCTACCACCTCTTCTTACTCTCAGCACATGACTTTGTCTCGTACAGTATGCATATGTATACGTTTGTACACATGAAGAATCACCATATGGGAACTCTCCTTCTCCTACCATGCTATCTCCAAACGTAATCTCCAAACTTAATCAACTTTCATCCCTGCCTCCTTCCTGCCTGAGCAGTAATAACAAGTAACATTATTCAAGTCCCCTTTATGTGCAGGGACTATCTGTGAAAAATCCTGAGAGGTACCTCCCTTCCTCCCTTCCAAAGCTAATTCTTCTAAGTCAGCTAGGCCCTTCCACTTTACCAGTATCACCTCCATCTCCAACCTCATCCTCCTTATAACCTCCTTTTCCATCAACATTTAAATACAGTCAGAACTCTTCTACCTTCTCCCCTATATCTAATCCTATAGTTCAGTAGTTCTTAAAATGTGGTCCAAGGACCCCCTAAGGGGACCCTGCAACCCTTTCAAGGGATTCTTGAGGACATTCCTTTTTCTAGCTACATATCTATGTGAAACTATACTCTCTTAACACACTTCAACCAAAACAACATATTACAAAAGACTGAATGCAGAAGAAGATATGAGAATCCAGCTGTTTCTATTAAGCCAGACAATAAAAAGTTTTGCAACAATGTAAAACAATGCCACTCGAAGTTTTCTTGTCTTGGAAAGTATAGTTATTTCAAAACATGTTATTTATATTAACATAAAAAGGGTTATTAGTGTTATTTTTAATGAGTTACTAAGTAAATATTTTAAAATTGTTCTGAATTTTAATTTCTAATACAGTATATATCAATAAATGTAACCTACATATACAAAAGCTCTCTGTGGTCCTCAATAATTTCTATGTGTGTAAAAGGGTCCTGAAACCAAGAAGTTTGAGGATGTCTGCTTATATCTTAGAAAAGAAGACTAACCTCTGAGTCTTTCCTCAACTTTGGCTTCTATTCTCCCCACTGAAACTACTCACATAGGCCACCACCAAAAGCCTTCCTGTTACTTAATGCACTCCGTACTATCTTACACTACCTTACATCATATTTGATGCTGACTACATTACACTTTGAACTTTTTTCCCTCAGTTCTCATGATAACACACACTAAGTTTTTTTTTTCTTAGTCTCCTTTACGTGATTCTCTTCTCCTACTCCATCTTTAAAGCCAGCATCCCCAGGGTTCTATCCTCAACAATATTTCCTTCTCATTCATTCTTATGCTTTCAATTATCATTTATATGATAATAATTCTCAAATCCATGGTAGAAACTGCTAACAATCTAAAAAAGGATTGTGTTCTCCCTTGCATAACATCAAGTAGTCTGTGGGAAGCAGCTGGCCAGCTAGGGACCATATTTCTCAAACCTCCTTATATACAGGTGAAGCTGTATGATTAGTTACCACCAATGGAATATGAGCAAAAGTGATGTATATCACTTTCAGGTTCAGGTGGTTTTGAAGGGAATGTGTCTTCTCCATACTCAATCTTTCCACTGGCTTTGTGTAGGTGAGCACAACCTTGGAGCCCATATTGTAAAGAAGGTAGAACTCCAAGAAGGAAGGAGACTGGACCTCTAAAACACTGCTTTAAGGAAAATTGTGAGAAAAAACCTCTATTGTTTTAAAACTATTATACATTCATTATCTTACAGCAGCTACCACCAGAATACATCTCTCTCTCTCTAACTACAATGGATATCTTCCCTTGGATATCCTACCAATAATTCCAATTCAACATGCCTAAACCTAAAATCATCAACTCCCAATTTCTCATGTTCCTCCCGGTGAATGGAACCAATATCCATGCAATTACACAACCCGATAGCTCAGTGCCATCCCTGATTCCCCCTCTCCCCTCACCTCTTCTACGTAATTACCAAGTCCCGTCTACTCTATTTCTCCCAACAAAGTTCTCAACAATTCTTTATCCTTATGGACACAACTTTACTCTACATCCCCATTATCTGTCACTTGGACTATCATAAGCAGCCTTCTAACATGGGTGTTTTCTCAACCCCACTGGCTCATCTGAATCTATTCCTACAGCAATTAGAATATTCTTTTGCAGATAAAAATCTGATCTGATCATGTTTCTATATTGTGAAAACTCTTCTGTTGTTGCCTTGAGAACGCACCACAAAACTCTCCAGCTATAAGAACTGCAAATGGCCAAGCACCGCAGCTGCTGTGTTCTTAAATTCACTGCCATGCTCGTGTAGGGCCACATATCCCACAGGCTGCGCCTAGCCAATGACTAAACACAGTAGCTATAGTAAGGCAGGCCCATTTTGGCAAGATATGGGTCACTTCTGACAACCAACTCTGACTCAAAGACTCGTCCACAGCCTTATCAAACCCTCCTTGGACTATATGGCAGGCTGGAACATGTCCACTCAAGCTTTTATTCCTCTCTTTCACTCAAGGCAAACTTGCACCACAATCTGAGGGCTCTCTGAACCCTTCCCAGCTCCCTCTTCATTTCTCTCACCTAGTAATAATAAAATCCTTGCATGTTTAAACCTGTCTTGGCACCTGTTAAAAACCAGGAGGAAGACCCAAACTAACACACCCTCACTGGTACCCAACTGCTTATCCAAAGCATAAGTCCAAATTCCTCAGTGTAACCCACAATGCCCTTCATGATCCGGCTCTTGCTCACTTCTTTATTTCCTTTTACTTCCTTTACTTATATCCACACTGTGCTCCAACCACACTGATTTGTTCACATTCTTTCCACACTCAATGATCTCTTGCACTAGGTCTGTGCACATGTTACTGTTTTTTCCTAGAACATTTCTCTTCCCAACTGTCAGGCTAATTCTTCAAGTTTAGGCTCACTTCTTTAAAAAAGCCTTTTGTGATACTCCAAGACTGAACTGGGTGTTCCTCCTCATTTCTATCACAACATGCTCTTAGTCTTGTCTAAAAATTAACTACAGTATACTGCAATTGTATACTGTATTGTATTGCTTGTCTGACTTCCACTAACTAAAAATCTGTTGAGGCAGGAACTGTGTCTGGTTCACCACTATATTCTCAGGGCCTAGCAGAGTGCTTGGCATATAATAAGTGCTTGATAAGTACTTGTTGATTAGTTGGAAATTTAAAGAAAATAAGAAATGGTGCTCAAATATCCTTGATTCACAATTAAGAATGTGCAAGAAAAAGCCGTTCATAACAAAGTCTGTGCTTTGTTAAATGCGTTAATTTCCTATTCCATGCTAAAACAGAGAAGTTGAGTATATCTAGCAACTATAGTGTACTTTACCTTTATACATAATGGATTTGTATTATTAAAATAGCTTTTAATAAGCCCCTTTAGCTTTGAAAAGTACCAAATTATAAAGAAAAAAAGACTTATTTCTGTCACATTTTTACTTTATTAAAATGAATGAACTAATCAAGTTAAGAAAAAGCAAAACTTCTATTTTTCTATGAAATGCATGCTTTCTAAAACACGTGTCTGACACTGCAACTAGCCCATAGTAGGTACTTAATTAATAGCTGCTATTTGAATGAACATGAAGTATAAAAAATAATAGGATGCTACACTGTTAAAGGTGGGAGAAAAAACTGTTTTCTACTAATATGTATAACTGACATTTATTAAAATTAATTACAAATAAAAATTTCCACTAGGGCTTCCCTGGTGGTTCAGTGGTTGAGAGTCCGCCTGCCGATGCAGGGGACACGGGTTCGTGCCCAGTCGAGGAAGATTCCACATGCCACGGAGCGGCTGGGCCCGTGAGCCATGGACGCTGAGCCTGCGCGTCCAGAGCCTGTGCTCCACAAAGGGAGAGGCCTCAACAGTGAGAGGCCCGCATACCGCAAAAAAAAAAAAAAAAAAAAAAAATTTCTACTAAACAGGAAATGAGTGAAACATTCATCCTATTCTTTTTTTTTTTAACATCTTTATTGGAGTATAATTGCTTTACAATGGTGTGTTTGTTTCTGCTTTATAACAAAGTGAATCAGCTATACATATACATATATCACCTCCCTCTTGCGTCTCCCTCCCACCCTCCCTATCCCACCCCTCTAGGTGGTCACAAAGCACCGAGCTGATCTCCCTGTGCTCTGTGGCTGCTTCCCACTAGCTATCTATTTTACATTTGGTGGTGTATATATGTCCATGCCACTCTCTCACTTCATCCCAGTTTACCCATCCCCCTCCCCACGTCCTCAAATCCATTCTCTACGTCTGTGTCTTTATTCCTGTCCTGCCCCTAGGTTCTTCAGAACCAATTTCTTTTTTTTTTTTTTAAGATTCCATATATATGTGTTAGCATACATTCATCCTATTCTAACTGCTGTCCACTTTCTAATACACTACAGTTCGTTTTGCACTGGAAATATGGTCAGCAGTAATTTATTTGATCTTTCTAAGATAAAACAAAGGACCAGAAATTTTAGAAACAGTTTGTCACTTTAAAATGTTGAACTTAAATAACAAACAATAAACTAACCAAATTACTAAATAAGCTGCTATTTTAATAAATCTCTTAAGAAACATCAAATTTGAATATCTGCTCATCTGAATTACAGGTCGAAAAAACAAGCACCATTTTAAAATTACTCTATGGTTAGGGAAAAGAAAAGAGAGAAAGTATAATACCTGTCTCCCTCAGCTGAAATATTCAAGAGAGCTAGTAAGGGCTTTTTACATCAACAAAATTACTTTTCAAAGATGCATCGAAATTAAAACCAAAAAACAAATTAGGTATTTCTTCAGCAGTTCTCTTTTATCAGGTACAAAATAAACATTATGTTCAAATATATGAAAACTAAATTTTTCAAATAATATAAATATTACACATTCTTGCAATTTAAATCCCTTTTCCACTTCTAGTATTTGAAATTCTTTGGTCTTCTAACATTATTAAGAACATTATTATCTACACTATTAAGAACATTTTTAAAATGTATAAAACCGTTTTACCTATATTTCCAAGTAATCCATTAATAATTGTGTTATTATCAGCCTTTAATGTACTGTTGTCCTGATTGATGAATTCAAGACTGTCTTGCAGCCTAAGTGGGAGGAGAAAAAAATAAATTCCAAACTTGTTTTATGCTCTTAATGGCAATTCTTTGTATACCTCAAATTTTAAGTGTAAAACATTTTTTTTTTAAGTTTTAAGTTTCCCTATTAGTACTATAAACCAACTAATCATTTAAATCAGGGGTTAGCAAACTACACCCTGAGGGTTAAATTAAGTCTGCTGACTGTTTCTGTGAATAAAGTTTTACGGAATAAGCCACACCCAAGTGTCTGTCAACAGATGAATGGATAAAAAAAGACTGTCATGTATATATATAGACAGTGGATATTATTCAGCCATGAAAAGAAAAAAAGAGGAAGTCCTGCCGTTTGCAACAACTTTGGTCCTTCAGGGCATTATGCTAAGTGAAATAAGTCAGACTGAGAAAGGCAAATGCTGTATGATATCACTTATATGTGGAATCTAACAAAGTCAATTCCCTGGCGGTCCAGTGGTTAGGACTCTGTGCTTCCACTACAGGGGGCACGGGTTCAATCCCTGATTGGCAAACTAAGATCCTGCAAGCCGCAAGGCATGGCCAATAAATAAATAAATAAATAACTTTAAAAAATTTGTTTAATTAAAAAGAAATTAAAAAGCCGAACTCAGGGGCTTCCCTGGTGGCTCAGTGGTTGAGAGTCCGCCTGCCGATGCAGGGGACACAGGTTTGTGCTCCAGTCCAGGAAGATCCCACACGCCACGGACCTGCTGGGCCCATGAGCCATGGCCGCTGAGCCTGCGCGTCCGGAGACTGCGCTCCGCAACAGGAGAGGCCACAACAGTGAGAGGCCCGCGTACCGCAAAAAAAAAAAAGCCAAACTCAGAGATGCAGAGAGCAGAGTGATGCTTACCAGGGACTGGGAGTAGGGGAAATGGAGATAAAATGGTCAAAGGGTACAAACTTCTAGTTATAAGATTAACAAGTTCTGGGTGTCTAATATACAGCAAGCTAATTATAGCTAATAATACTGCGTTATATCTTGAAAGTTGCTAACTGAGTAAATCTTAAATATTCTCACCACAAAAAAGAAATGGTAATTATGTGACAGGATGGTAGCAGCTAAGGCTATGGTGGTAATCACTTTGCAATATATAAATGTATCAAATCAACATGCCATATACTTCAAACTTACATAATGGTGTATGTCAATCATATCTCAACAAAGCTGGGGGAAAAAATCTGGCCTCCATAAACTTTCAAACTGAAGGGATGGAATAAAATCTGAATTTATGCTGCAATCCTGAAAGCAGCTTATTAGTTTTCATACTCTGCAGATCTTAAAGAATTCATTTCTCCCTTGATCCATAACTACTTACGTATTGAGACTTCCACAGATGCTGCTGCCAGTCCGTGCAGTAAAAACTTTGCTAAGCATAAGCTGTGGAGGGGAACTATGAAGAAAAAGAGAGGGATAGAGAGACATCGAAACTGAAACACAAGGACCTTTCCAATTTATTACAAATAAAAATGTTTAAGTCACAGAGATGTCACAGCATAGTTACAACAGCCATGAAGTAGCATTAAACCCATAAAACATCATAAACTTAGTATCTGACATTCTCAATCTGAGTGAAGACTATATGAAATTCTCCCATCTTTAAAAAACTAAACATTCTAAAATGGATTCATTAAGAAAACTCAGAAAATCCCTCACCGGATCTGATGAATCTTTAAGGTGGAGCCTTTGTAGCTCATTGCTACTGAGCCAAACATCATCTCTCCAAGCATATTGGCATCAGAAGAGCATCGAGAACCCTAAACAATAAGCATAACATTAATAAAATTGCAGAATTTAAAACCTATTTCAAAAACTGATTTTTATTAATAATTCCTTTGCTGTATTCTACGTAATGTTTTTTTAAATGATTTTACATTGTATACACTGTTCTGCAGCTTGATTTTCTTCATTTCACAATGTCTTATAGATCTAAGCATATTGTTATACATAGATTCCTTTTAAGAGCTGCACAGTATTCTCCTATATGAAAATACCAGTTTATCAAGCCTGTTCCCCTTACTGACAGGCATTTAACTTACTTCCTGTTTTTTGCTATTACAAATAACGCTCAAATAAACATTCTTAGCCACATCTTAGGCATATGCAATGCTTCTCCAGGACAGATAACAAGAAGTAGAATTCACTGAACATGCTGAACAGATTTTACCGCTCCTATTGTGCAAAAAGAAGCATTTGCAAAAGGGGAAACTTGGACATATTTTGCATTTTTTTTAAAAGACTTATCTTAAGCATTAGAATGTCTTGTTTGCAAAGAATTCTGATTTAAAAAGTTATTCTTTTCCATTATTCTTTAATTGTCCTCATAGGAGTCAAAAAAATCTAAAAATTGACTCATCCATTTGGTTACTATTTATATACTGTGGCAAATACAACTAGTTAACCACTAAATATCTTATTCCTTATTTTTTGAAGTACAATTTGTTTCAAGGAAGCAATGTGCCCAAATGAAAAAACTGCATTTCAGAGCCTCCCTTGCAGATAGGGGATTTCGAGTTGGTCTCTATATTCAAAGAGTTAAACCAGTGGTTGGAGTGGTAGCTTTCAGAACTATCCATTTACATGCATTCAACACAGTCCTGGTCAATGGAATATAAATGGAAATCATTGAAGATGAAGACACCATAAGAGGACGACAAGGCAACAAGTATGTACACAGTAGCTGTGGCTAAGTAGAAAGATAAGGAAGCCTTGGTCTCTGAGGCCATCTTGAAGCCCATAAATTATCGTGCCTAGATGGCCTCTCTGCAGACTTGTCATGTGAAGAAATCAATCCCTAATTTGTTTAAGCCACTGTTTCATAGGATATCCCAATGCAATTCCTAACCAATACAATTAACATAATAAAACTGATGAGAAAGATGACCAAAAAACTATCTAAGATAGTAAATGAGGATTATGCACAAATTTCACTATGCCATTCTACCATGGGAAATCAAGAACTAGGAGTTTTTAAAAATACTTAAAAGATTCTTCTGAAGATAACAATAAAGTGATGAGGACCCCCATTTTACAAGTGAAAGCCAGGGAATACATCTACATACTATTTTTCTTTTTATAATGTGATTCTCTTTTACTCATTTGCTTACTACCTGCCTTGGGTTAAAAAAAAATCTATATATTTACATTTTGTCACCTTTCTTAAAAAGAACATCTTCAAATAGCAATCCATTTCATTATACATACTATGTTCACATTCGTTTTTTAATACATTCATTGACATATTGTTTTTTCTTTCTCAGTGCTATAGTCTTAATTTTAATAAAGGCACAAAGTTATTTTTTAAGAAAAAATCACTTCTGATATACCTAGTTTACTACAAGAAGCAACTCATTTATTCTTGGGATTTGGTTAAGACAAAGTTTTTATTTCCAGAAGTCTAGGTATTACGAACATTTTAGAAACAGTAGAATAATTTTTTAAATGATAAAGTAGTTTATTTTTCTTTTAAGATCAACAATACCAATCTTACTTGGCAAACTAAACTGCTTCTGGATAATGAGAGAAATGAGAACCTTCTCTTACAAGCTCATTTTTGTTACAATGCATCTAACTCCATTCTTATTTTGACTAAAAATAATATTTCTTATATTAAACAAGCTACACAAATTTAAATATCAAGTCATTTAAACATTTTAATATTATAATTAAAAAAAAATTCTCAGAAGGCAAAATACAGTAACAATAAATTGGTGTATAAATTTTATGAAACCACATACTTTGCTATTAAAGTTTCTCTCTGCCTGCTCTAATACATACCAAATAGTTATCATGAATGTCACTGACATGTTATATATTTTAATGTGACATAAGCTATAATGAAGAATATAATTAAGAAAATGCTATTATCTTTAATGCTTTTTTAAAAAGGCTCTTATTTAAAAGTTCAATTCTTTGTAAGTACTCATTGCTGAAAGCAATAATCTGTAATACCCCATAAATCAAAAATAATGTTCTAGTTACCTGAAATAACACTTTATCAAGTGTAGTGAACTATATGCTATAATAATTCAATGCCTTCTTGCTAAAAAAGCAGATTTCCAAGACCATAATGAACCTACTACTAGAATATCTAGACATATAACCTGGGAACCTGTACTTAAAAAAAACTAGGGATTTTTGATGCAAAATGAGAATTATAATCACTCACTGCTTCAGGGTTTCTACAGTCTGGATCCATTTGCTAATACTATTTAACTGCATAACATTAAGAAGAAAGGCAAGTTTGTACAGTTGATCAAATTAGAAAACTTGTACATTGGCATAAGTATAATGATCCTACATAGCACAGCACTATTAGGAACCTGTTAGGGTAACATGCTTAAGATGGAAGAGGAATAGAGGAGGGCAGGCAGACCTATGTAGATATTAGGACTACATACTATGTAGGTAGTCCTAACATCTGGACTTTTATAACTTCGAAGCTGTTCCACATATACTGTCAAGTTGATATGGTATAAGGGTTAGTTTCTATCCAAAAACAATTACCTAAGTATAAATAATTTAAAGGTCCAGGATTCTATTTTGGTACTGCTAAATGTAAAATACCTGTGATTCATTAATGCAAGCTTGAATGACACAAATTCACATTAGATGACATTTGCTTATTTGAAACCAAGTACTGATCCTATGTAAAATATAACAACATAACATAAGTTTATAGAGAAGTTCCTACATAGTCAAATGATTGGTTAATTCCATATTTTAAAAGAACAGCCACATTAATTTTGAAAAATGAAAATGTACATTTCTGATAACATATACTTCAGCCATATTTTAATTTCATACTACAGCTGACTTGTATTATATTTATCTTCATATTTCAATAATTAAAAAGTATATAAAATAAGACATTATTCTGGTAGCCTAAAAAATATGAAATGGGAAATAAAAAGGAGAAAATGTCCCTGCTACCTGTGCCCAAAGCTCTCTATGCTTCCCCTATCCTAAGATTTATCGAAGTTCATAAACTTACCTACTTAATTATCTGTCTCCCCAGCTATACTGTAAGCTCCAGGAGGGTAAGCACTAGTCCCTGTTACATCCTCAGTCCCTAGGATGGTATATAACACGTTGTAGGCACTCAAAAATACTTGTGGGGCTTCCCTGGTGGCACAGTGGTTGAGAGTCCACCTGCCGATGCAGAGGACACAGGTTCGTGCCCCGGTCCAGGAAGATCCCACATGCCGCGGAGCGGCTGGGCCCGTGAGCCATGGCCGCTGAGCCTGCGCGTCCAGAGCCTGTGCTCCGCAACAGGCCACAACAGTGAGAGGCCCACGTACCGCAAAAAAAAAAAAAAAAAATACTTGTGAATGAATAAAAGACATCAGTGATCTTACCTGGTACTTAGGACACTGGTCTTTTACATCAGAAGATGAAGTCATGGAACTATCTAAAGAGGAAGAACTGTCTCCTCCAGGTTTCAGTTGGCAGCATTTCCCAAAGACTTTAACTTGAGCATCACTACAGAGCTTCTGAAAGGGAGACATTATTCCCATTCATATTTTAACAGATTTTCCACCATATATAAATTATAGCATAAAAACCTTTGGAAAACCAAGGATGAAATAATTCAAAATAACATAACCTTAATATAATGACTATTTGCATTTTACTGTATTTTCTCCAGTACTGTTTTCTATTCTTTGTCTCATAGCTATAATAATATTTGTGGCATTTTTTAACTGTACTTTTCTCACCAAAATTATTAAATCACGGGAATTTTTCTATATTACAATGGTCTACACAATATTCATTGTTGGGACTTAATTATATACTGCAGCAGTTTTCAAATTATTTGATCTCAAAAACCTATTCATGCTCTTAAAAATTATTTAGGATCCCAAAGGCATTTTGTTTATGTGTGATGTATGTATCAATATTTTCCCATATTAGAAATTAAAATTGAGGAATTTTAAAATATTTATAAATTTATTTAAATATAACAATATACCCATTACAAGCTAATGTAAGTAACATATTTTAATGGAAAAAAACTGGGGAGATGTAGGAATAGGAAGAGAAATGCAAATGAGACATATTTCAATCTACGTTCATATATATGTAAGTTTAATCTTTTGAAATGAGAACGCATCCATGTATTGGACAGTTACATCTTTAATAATAGCTGAGCTTAGAACCAGAAGGCTGTACCGTCTAGCATGGAAGAAGAATGTATTTCAATTTTTTGCTTTAGAAATAGAGACACAGACATAGAGAACAAATGTATGGATGTATGGATACCAAGGGGGAAAGGGGTGGGGTGGGAGGAATTGGAAGATTGGGATTGACACTACTGCATTATTGATAATATGCATAAAATAGACAGCTGATTAGAACATACTGTATAGCACAGGGAAGTCTACTTAGTTCACTGTGGTATCCTAAATGGCAGGGAAAAGAAAAAGGGAGGGGATATATGTATATACATGGCTGATTCATTTTGCTGTGCAGTAGAAGCTAACACATTGTAAAGCAACTAGACGCCAATAAAAATTAATAAATAAAAAAATTTTTTTTTGCTTTATTCCTCTTGTTCTCCTCTCCCTCCTGAACAGGTTCTAGAGCTTTCACTGCTCACAACTACCAAAACTGCAATCCACCAAGTTCTCTGATACTCCTAAAAACATTGCAATGCTTTACCACAGTTACCAGTATGTTCATCCTTCAAAACCCAGCTGGCCTGACTTATCTACTATTGCAAACCACCATTTATCAGTCAACAAAAGTAACTGAATACTATGTGTACCAAGCACTAGCGAAAAGAAGTGAATAAAACAGTTCTTTTCCTCGTGGAACTAACAATCTAACAGGAGAAGGAGATATTTAACAAATAGACAAATTAGTATAATTAAATACACTATTTCAAATATGTCTAATAAAAATAATAATGATAGCAACAGTTAACTCACATAGCACCTAGTATCTGGTCAGGTACTCTTCTGTTTTACATATATTTACTCTTTTATTCCTCACAACAACTCTATGAAGTAAGTGCTATTATTATCCCCATTTTACAGATAAGAGATTAAGGAGCAATGATGTTTATGTGAACTGTCCAAGAAAGACTTAACTTAGTCTAGGCAGATCAGAAATGATATTTAAACTGGAACTACAAAAAAGCATAGGAGTTAAGGTGAAAGAAGAAGAATGGGAGGGCTAGAAAGACATTCCAGGCTGAGGTAACTATATATGTCCAATCTCTGAAACAAGAAGCAATTTGCTAGAGGGAAGAAAGGGACAAACATATATCAATTCCAGGACTGAAGCATAATTTCTGCTCCTAGAAGGCCAATGTCTATGGTGCCATGTGCCCTCACTAGACCATCTTCCAACAAAGCTGTTGCTGCTTGGTTTCAAAAAAGCCATAACTTAAGAATGGGAAAGAGAAAAGACACTGTACAGAGAAAGGGGTGGGGGTGTGTGTGTGTGTGTGTGTGTGTGTGTGTGTGTGTGTGTGTGTGTGTGTGTGTGTGTGTGTGTGTGTGTGTGTGTGTGTGTGTGTCTCACACAGCTTTTACATACACTTCTATGCACAATGTCTTATAGATCTAAGATCTCTACAACAGGACGATCAAACTAAGTCAGAATTGAAATACACATAACATGCCTTTCCCAATGTTCAATGTGCATCTGCATTATACATTAACCAGATCCCCTCAAGGTAGGAGGATGTAATCAACTTTGAGAAAAACAGTCTCTTTCTTCTAATGCCAGCATTGTAATTTTTAAAATTAATATTCCTTTCCCATCCTCTACAGGGGATCACACTGACTAAAGGCTCATTCTGTATGTGCATACCTGACTATAAAAAATCTATGATGAACTTTATTTATAATTTTAACTTGTCAATATGATACATGATTCTTTCTCTCAAAAACATACACCTCTCTAACTCCTGACCAGTGGAACAATTCTCAGAGCTTCTGAAAATCTGTCTCCCACGTTACAATCCTCAATTTGGCTCAAATAAAATTATCTTTATTTCTTCTTAGCTTAATTGTTAATTGAATTTTCATCGACACAAAGAAATCTAGATCCCACTCTTTACCCTTTTCCCCACTCCACACATTGCCAATAAGTAAAATCATTTTTATTGGTTTACTATTATCCTTCCAGTATCTCTTTTCAAATATAAGCATATTCCCTTTCCTTTTCTCTTACAGAAAAAGTGATTCAGTTCTGCCATTGCTTTATTTTCCACTAATATCATAGAGAATCTTTTCATCTATCTTTAGAAATCTTCCTCATTGTTTTTTTAAAAAAAAATACAGCTACACAGTATTCCAGTGTGTGAATATACTATAGCTTATTTAACCAGTCATCTGTTAATAACCCTGCCAGTGGAACTGCTGGGTCAAAACATAAATACATGTAATTTTGGTAGATACTGCCAGACTACCCCTCCAAGGATGTCATTTCACTCACTCACTTTAACAGCAAAGTACTGTCATGCAACATTTGGGTTTTTGCCAATCTAAAAGGAAAGAACTAAAATCACAACATAGTTTTAATTTTAATTTCCTTATTATGAATGAGAAGAAGAATCTTATTAAATGTGTAATGGCCATCTGTATGTGAACTCCCTGGTCTTATCTTTCACCTAATTTTCTACTGAATGTTTCTCCTGTCTTGATTTCTAGGAATTTTTTATATAGAAGGATTACCAGCTGGTTTTATATCCTATAAAAATGTTTTCCCATACCATTTATCTTCTGATTTTCCTCATGGTAGTTTTTTTCTTTTTTGTTTGCTTTTGCTTTGCTTTGCCCACCATCCAAGTTATTTCCGTTTCTTTTTTTATTTGGTTGTCAAATGTGTAAGTCTTTTAACTTTATGGCTTCTGCATTTTGAGCAATAGCTAAAAGGTGTTTTCCACTCCATGGATACATAGGAACTCATGTTATCTTTTTGTAATGTCACAGTTTTATTTTTTTTACATGTAAATGTTTGATATACTTGAGATATGAATCTAAGTTTATCTTTCTTATAATTGGCTAATTATCTAATACCATTTATTAATCTTTACCCTACTGATTTAAGATGATGCCTTTATCATATATTAAATTCTTGCATGTATTTAGATCTACTTCTGATCCTCTATTTCATTCCATTAGTCTATTGATCTATTTATGTTCCAATAATATATTCTTTTAATTATTGAGACTTTACAGTATATTTTTCAAATCTGGTAGAACTTACTCAACCTCACTACTCTTTCTTTTTCAGTTTTCCAACCTATTATTGCTAATTTCTTTCCATTTGAACTTTAGAATCTGCTATCTAATTCCAGATACCACCACCCACCAAAAATAATAATAATAATAACAACAACAATAAGGTTGCCATTTTTATGGAGATAGCATTATTTTACAAAGCAACTTAGAGACAATGGACAACTTTATGACATTAAGTATTACCCAAATATATATTTTGCCTTTTCATTTGCTCAAGTAAGCTTTTATGTACCTCAGGAGATTTTTAAAGTTCTAAACATATAGATTTTGTTAAGTTTATGAAAAGGCATTTTTTTAATTGCTATTTTATTTTTTTAAGGTGCTAAAAAATAAATTAATTTTATTGAGTTCCCAAATGCTTAAAGCACTTGTCCTTTTTTACTTAGAAGCCTCCATGCTCCTTTTTTTTTTTTAACATCTTTATTGGAGTATAATTGCTTTACAATGGTTTCTTACGTTTCTGCTTTATAACACAGTGAATCAGCTATACATATACATATATCCCCATATCTCCTCCCTCTTGCGTCTCCCTCCCACCCTCCCTATCCCACAAAATTGCTATTTTAAATGGAGCCTTAGCTTCCTTCATACTTCCAATTGGAAGTTATTTGTATATACTGAGTTTACTGATTTCTGTATATTAACTTCTATATAGATTCAATTAACTAACCAAATCCTATGTTCCAAATCTGATATCACAATTACAATTCAACTACTAGCACTTGTACAATGCTTCTGAGTATACAAAACTCTAACACATTAATATTTGTATTCACCTTTCCAAAGTTATTTGAATCTGCTGATGTACAACTTTATTCTTGTATATAACCAATGAAGGCTGAAACATGTGAGTGACGATGTAAATTCACTGGGAACACATGCACTGGATTATTGTTAACACAGAAATAATGTCCAAGATAAAGATAGTATCATATGATCAAATCACACTTGATCCATTTGGCTATATCAGTGTTCAAAGAAACCACATCTCAATAATTTTTACATTTCAACTAGATGCTGAATAAGGTCTGAGGATCAAAAGTAAAAAAATAAAAATAAACTTTTACAAAAGAGAGAAGTTTCTTGGGCTTCCCTGGTGGCGCAGTGGTTGAGAGTCCGCCTGCCGATGCAGGGGACACAGGTTCCTGCCCCGGTCCGGGAAGATCCCACATGCCGTGGAGCGGCTGGGCCCATGAGCCATGGCCACTGAGCCCGCGCATCCGGAGCCTGTGCTCCGCAACGGGAGAGGCCACAGCAATGAGAGGCCCACGTACCGTTAAAAAAAAAAAAAAAAAAAAAAAAAAAAGTTTCTTGATTACAATCACTGAATGTTCAAGAGTCATTTTTCACAGAATATAATAGAGTTGGAAAAATAAATGTTCTGAGAAAGCTATACACTGATTAATATAATTTTATTTCAGCATTGTAAGACAATATTCAGGAAACTGCTAATGCCTAAACTATCTCATCATTATGTATAGACCCAAAATATTGTGTAGTAAGTTTAAAATGATCATTTACATCACACAGTCCCTCTTTACCTATATAGAACTGACATGATTTGATGTTCCAAAGGTATAAGTACAGTAAAGTAGATGAAAAAAATCACTTAATGATTCCAACAGCTCACAATTTGGGAAAAAAACATGTGTTCTGTAGCGTTCAAAAGGAACATATAAAATCTTCATTAAAGTATTTACAGGATTTTGATAATAAACTTCCTAACTTTTAATTAAAGCTGATCAAAATATGTCCTGGGTATTTACCATGTGTGAGGCAGTGTGCCGTTTAGGAAACAAAGGTGAATAACAGACAAATTTTTTACTTTTTTTTGCAATTTAATAACAAATAAACATACAAATATAGCTCCGATATAGAAGTCTGTGAAAGACTATAAACAAAGGACTATGAGAATTCTTATGTAGCAGAAAAGAGGAATCAGAAAGGATTCATAAAGTTGTGATACAATAAACCTTGAAAGAAGATAAATCTTCATCTAGGGAGATAGCACGAAACATGAGGATATATAAAACAACTGAGACTGGAAATATTCAAGGCTGTTTGATTTCTAGTCACTGATGAGTCTAGAGGAAAGTTTGAAAAAGAAGAAGCAGGCTTACAGGAAAATTTCAGAAGACTGAGAAATGAGTGGATGGTATGAGCTTAGAGCTGGTAGACAGATTACTACTGAGAGACTAAGAGACACAGAGAAGAGACTAAGAGATACCAAGGAGAGATTGAGCTGAAACACTGAGGAGAGCCAGAGAGAGAGTCAGAGAGGCTAAGAGACACCAACAAACACTGAGAAGGAAGACTGAGAAGGATCAAAAAAGACAGAGACAGAAAAAGACAGAAGGGCATATAAATAAAGGAGAAAGTAAAAGGATAATTATTTTGTTGGTGTTGGGTAAAGAGACTTTGTGAAGATTTGCAGGCAAAGAAAAAAAGCTAACAGAGAGAAGAAGGAGATATCAGATGGAGAGAAGACTAATGAGACTAATGAAGCATCATTTCAGAAAAGGTGGGCAGAAAGGGTTCAAGAAACAGCATGACACGACACTTACAAGGCTGTTTAAGACAAAAGGGAAGAATGCTAAAGAAACACAATGAATAGCATCAAGAGAAATAGTAAAGAAGTTATATGCTGCAATTCAATGGAACATCATCAAGCACACAAAAAAACTTCAATAAATATTTGCTAAAGAAATCATCAAGAGAGTATTGATTGTTAACCTGTCAGTCTTAGACAAGTTCTGCTGAGCTATTAGCAGTCTAAACACAAAAAAAACATGCCTATCACATTTGCAGCTAGCCTTAGATTTCAACTGTCTGCTTGACCATCTACAATTCTATGACTCTTAGGCATCTCACCACTCAGCTATTCAAACCAAAACGCTGAATTCACCAAACACTTCCTTCTCCCTCATCCCCCCACATCCAACCATTCCCTAAGTAACAAGGTGATTTTTTCACTTTTTTTTTTTTTTTTTTTTTTTTTGCGGTATGTGGGCCTCTCACTGTTGTGGCCACTCCCGTTGCGGAGCACAGGCTCTGGACGCGCAGGCTCAGCTGCCATGGCTCACGGGCCCAGCCGCTCCGCGGCATGTGGGATCTTCCCGGACCGGGGCACGAACCCGTGTCCCCTGCATCGGCAGGCGGACTCTCAACCACTGCGCCACCAGGGAAGCCCAATTTTTTCACTATTTTTAAAAAATTGACATATAAGTGACAACAGCATTATATTCATTTCAGATGTATGACATAATGATGCAGTATTTGTAATATATATTATGAAATGATCTCCATAATGTCTACTTAACATCCATCACTATGCATAGTTACAAAAAAATTTTTTCCTTGTTATGAGATCTTTTAAGATCTACTCTTTTGGGCTTCCCTGGTGGCGCAGTGGTTGAGAGTCCGCCTGCCGATGCAGGGGACACGGGTTCATGCCCTGGTCCAGGAAGATCCCACATGCCACGGAGCTGCTGGGCCCGTGAGCCATGGCCGCTGAGCCTGTGCGTCCGGAGCCTATGCTCCGCAACAGGAGAGGCCACAACAGTGAGAGGCCCGCATAACGCAAAAAAATAAATAAATAAATAAAAGAAAAAAAGATCTCTTTTAGCAACTTTCAAATATACAATACAGTATTATTAATTATAGTGACCATATGTACATTACATTCCCATGACTTATTTATTTTATAACTGGAAACCTATACTTTTTACCCCTTTCACCCATTTTCCCCACTCCCTACACCTGCCTCTGGCAACCACCTATCTGTTCTCTGTATCTACGAGTTCAGTTTTTTTTAGATTCCACGTATAAGTGAGATCATACAGTATTTGTCTTTCTGTGTCTGACTCAGTTCACTTAGCATAATGCCCTCAAGGTCTATCCATGTTGTCAAAATCAGGAAGGTTCCCTTCTTTTTTACGGCTGAATTATATGTATTTTTTTCTTTATCCATTCATTCATCAATGGGCACTTAGGTTGCATCCATGTCTTGGCTATTATAAATAATGCTGCAGTGAACACTGGAGTGCATAGATCTTTTCAAGTTAGTGTTTTTATTTCTTCAGACTCAGTAATGGAGCTGCTGGATCATATGGCAATTCTATTTTCAATTTTTTGAGGATTCTCCATACTGTACTCCATTGTGGCTACATCAATTACATTCCCACAGATACTGCCCAAGGGTTCTCTTTTCTCCACACCCTTACCAACATTCGTCATTTCTTGTCTTTTTGGTAATAGCCATCCTAACAACTGTAAGGTGATACACAGTTGCAGTTCTGATTTGCATTTCCCTGATGATTAGTGATGCTGAGCACCTCTTCATGTACCTGTTGGCCAACTGTATGTCTTCTTTGGAAACTGTCCATTCAGATCTTCTGCCCACTTTTCAATTAGATTGTTTGTTTTTTTGCTATTGAGTTGTATGAGTTCTTCATATATTTCAGATATTAACCCCTTACCCAATACATGATTTACAAATATTTTCTCAACTTGGTAGGTTGCCTTTTCATTTTGTTGATGGTTTCCCTTGCTGTGCAGAACTATTTTAGTTTGATGTAGTCTCACTTGTTAATTTTTTATTTTGTTGCCTTTGCTTCTGGTCTCACATCCAAGAAAATCATTGCGAAGACCAGTGTCAAGTAGTTTACTGCCTATGTTTTAGTCTAGGAGCTTTATGGTTTCAAGTCTTATGTTCAAGTCTTTAATCCATTTTGAGCTAGTTTTTGTGTATGGTGTTAAGAAGCGGTCTAGTTTCATTCTTTTGCATGTGGCTGTCCAGTTTTCCCAACACCATTTATTGAAGAGACTGTCCTATCCCATTGCATATTCCTTGGCTCCTTTGTTGTAAATTAACTGACCACGTATGTGTGAGTTTATTTCTGGACTCTCTACCCAAGTGATTTTTTGAAACATAAACCAGATCCCTTCAATGGCTTCCCACTACATTTAGAATATAATCTACACTTCTAACCCAGAGATCTATGAGGCCCTGAATATTCTGGCTCCTGTTCCATCTCTCTCCAATTTCATCTCTAGTTACTTCACATACTACTTTACTATCATTCCAGCCAAACTGGCCTTCTTTTAGATCCTGCAATTCACTAAGCTCCTAAGTCACCCTGTAGACTGCATTTGCTGGTCTTGCTTAAAGGAATACCCATCCCCTACACCATGCCTTCAATTTCTTGAGATCTCAGGTTGAATGTCACTACCTCAGTGAGACCTTCCTAATACCCCTACAACCAAACTGATAAAAAATGGGTTCCTGGGCTTCCCTGGTGGTGCAGTGGTTGAGAGTCCGCCTGCCGATGCAGGGGACACGGGTTCGTGCCCCGGTCCGGGAAGATCCCACATGCCGCGGAGCAGTTAGGCCTGTGAGCCATGGCCCCTGAGCCTGTGCGTCCAGAGCCTGTGCTCCACAACAGGAGAGGCCACAACAGTGAGAGGCCCGCGTACCGCAAAACAAAACAAAACAAAACAAATTTAAAAAATGGGTTCCTTCCTGTGGAATCTCATAAGAATTCTGTGTGTTTCTTTCACAGTACCCAATCACAATTTGGAATTATTTATTTATTTGTTTGTTTGTTCAATGTTCACCTCCCTAAGAATGTCTAATTGCAGGCACCAAGAGGGTAGAGACTGCTAAATCTCCAAGAGCCTAGTGCTCTGTAGATACTTAGTCATTTGTACAACCAAACAATACTTTAAGAAAAGTTTGCAATGTTTTTTTTCTTGTCAGATTGAAAAAAGTGTCCAGAGAATGGCTAAGAAATCTAAACAAAGCACAATCTCCAGAAAATTAAGAAATGTGTTACTAATCAGAAGAACATCATAAAACCTGACAATCAAAATAACTCAAAAATTAGGCAAGTACTTATTATATGCCACCTAAGTAGATGATGAGGATGCTATTATAAGACAACAGACCACGTCCAATGTATCAAATTTTTCTAAGAACACAAAATCTCAAGTACAAACTCCCAAGTCTCGAGAAATAAAGTTTGCCTATTAAAAAATAACTTTTTGTCTATTAAAAGTCAATTCTAGTTTACTGAAATGTTAGTGAAAATTGTCAGTTTAGGGAAGGAGAGAAAACACAATTCCAGGCTTCCATTTCCAGATTATAGATCCAGGCGATGGACAGTCTTTACATCTGAAAGTTTAATAGAAGTAGCAGCAGCAAAACAACAACAATCACTTGGGTTTTCTTGGATGACCAAGTGAAAGGCCATTTGTTACTGCTAAACTAGTCATAAAATATTTCAAAATATGATGTTGAAAGTCAACAGAATAGATGTTCTTACTACTGCTGTATAGTATGGGAAAATATGATGAACTAAGGGCTACAGATTTAACTTGCTTTGTACCTTCAGACAAATAATTTCACCTCTCCAGGTCACACTTTCCACAGTCATATGGTGAGAGGTTTGTACCAGATCCACTTTAACAATCCCTGTAGCTCTAGCCATATCTCATAATACAAGTATATAAGTAAATACATGTCAAACTAAAATTTTCTCTGGTACTAGACCAATGCAAATAAGGCAAATGTTTTTTCCTTTAAAAATTCTCAAAACCAGTGTTCTAAATTTTAATAACATGGTAAAAATGTTTTGTACTGACAAATAAAAGTACCATAACTGAAATCTTACTCATTCCATCTTGAATTAGAATATCTGACATTAAATTTGAACCAAATCAATAATGATGCTCACCGATACTGATATGTCCTCATTTTTTCTCTTAACACTGGAGTCAAACAAGACATTTCTCCCTCGTCTTTCACAGTCTTGATATACAATTAGTCGAATTTGGCTTGGATCAAACTCTGGCAAAGGCCAACTTTAAAGAAAAATAAAGATTCATTAGAATTACTTTAATAAATATTCCACATAAACTCCCAGAAATAAAATCTATATAATGAAACCCAAAGTTGTACTACTGCTCAAGATAACACAGAAGAACTTTACATAAAATACCACCATTTAGTTTTACCATTTAGTTTAGGACTGAAAATTTACACAGCTATGACATTTTAGATTAAAAAGAAAGAATAAAATCTGTGGCAAGTATCACTCAGTGTATATAAAATATAGTCATCCCACATGAATCTAAAAATAGCTAACAATAAAAATATGTCAGTACATTTAATATAATGAAAATACATATTAACTTCCTGGCATGGACTCAGATGGCATAAGGCTAACCCAGATTTTTAAATACTTTTGTTACTTTAATATCAAAACGAAAAAACAGAAACAGCTTTCAGTTTAAATAACAGTAGCTAATTCCTTATAAAACAAAAACAAGTAAGAAAGTGATGAACAACAAAATGGGGTAGAAATCCTCATATATAGTTGGTGTGAGTGAAAATGGCATAATCTCTTTAGAGAATAGTTTTTTAAATATGTACACTAATTAGACAAATCTAGTAAAAATGAAGTTGACCCAGCAATTCCATTCCAGAAAAGTATGCCATTATACAAGAATGTTCATAGCAGCACTGTTCATAATAGCTGAAAACTGGACACTATTCATATACTTACCAACCAAATGGGTAAATATTCATACTATGAAACACCACACAACAAACATAATGAATGAACTTCAGCTATAGGCAAAAACATAAATGGACTGTAAACAAAAGAAATGAGACAATGACACACAATGACACCCATAAACACAGTTACTGTATTTTGCCATTTATAGGAAGATTTAAATCAGGTAAAGTTTTGTCAAGGGATGAATATTTAGTTTTTAAAACTATAAGCAAAACAAAGGAAATGATGGCTTCAAAAGTTTGGAGAGTTGCTATATCTGGGAGTTAGGTGAGGGTGGTGGGGGTTATACCAGGAGGACTGGGGCAGTGATAATGTTCTATTTTTTGACTTGATAATGTTTACACAGATACAGTACCCAAAGGAAAAAAAAAGAAAGTCCACTGCATTTGTTTTGTGTACATTATATTTCACAATTAAAAAGACTAATGGAGTAAGTGAGATGAGGAGGAGAGGGAAAGAAAGAAAACAATGAATTGTATGATGGAGATAAGAATCTGGTGAACTGAAGGCACTACAACATGTAGGACAGTTGCCAAGAAAGAAGAGAACTGTCGTTCCAGGAGCTGTCTGTTGTTAGGCTGAATGGTCAATTCCTCACAATTCATCAGTCACAGCTTTTGATTGCGTTCCTTCATTTCGTTAAGAGAACCTTAACCCTAACCCTATTGATGCATGTTTAAAAATCCATAACTGGCAACATAACACATCTTCATCCCAAATCTTGACAGCAAATACAATTTTAGTTTTCCTGTATTTAATCCTTAGCAAATGTCTATGAATTGATGAAAGACTTATCCTAGACATTCAAGCTAAACCAGAGATTCATCCTTAGACCACAATGATTTGCATCCCCCTGAACAGCTTTTACTAAACTGTGCTTGATGTTATGCAAAGGAAACTATAAAAGGACAGATTGTTTTGGAATTAAAATCAGGAAGCTGGCCTCAAAGAAACCAAGAAAGAGGAGCACTTTAGAGAGGAAGAAGAAATACCACAGTTGTTACTAAAAAGCATCCACTAGCTTTAGAAACAAAGAAGTCATTGGTGACCATGGCAAGGACAGTTGTAAGGACAGAGTCCTGGGGTCAAACTGCAGAAAATTGAGGACTAAATGAGAGTAAACAGTGAGTTTAAGACAAATGTCAAGGAAAGAGAAAAAGAAAAGGAATCATGAAGTAGAGTGACAGCTATTTTGTTATTAAAAAGGACACATCTGAACATGTTTACATATTGATGACAAAGAATGTGAAGTGGAAGGGAGATGGTGATTGACAAAGTAAGGCGTCTAAGGAAGCGGATGAGGACAGGATACAGAGTACAGATGAAAGGGTTAACCTCAGAAGAAATGATAACCCCTTTGCTAGGATAAAAAGGAAGCAAACATGGACACGGATACAGAAAGATTTACAGATATGAACGTAAGGATGAGGGGACTCATGTCTAAGAGTCCTATATTCTTTGTAAAGTAGGTGAAGGAAAATAAAGGATAAGTTGTAAAATGTGGGGACAGTAGAGAGTAAAAAGAGAGCAGTCTTTGTGGCAAAAGAAAATATGTTGACTAGGAAACATAAGATTTCTTGGAAATTCTCCCCTTTCCCCACTGGTAACCACTAGTTTGTTCTCTGTATCTGTGAGTCTGTTTCTTTTTGTTATATTCACTAGTATGTTTTATTTACACATATAGGTGATATCATACAATATTTGTCCTTCTCTGTCTGACTTACTTCATAAGCATGTGGGGTGATGAAATGTTCTGGAATTAGATAGCAGTTATGGCTGCGTAACTCTGTGACTATACTAAAAAACCACTGAACTGTATACTATACACAGGTGAATTATACAGTATGTGAAATTTATCTCAACAGTAATAAAAAAGTTAGAATGCTTTGCTCCTGAACTTATCTAAGCATTTGTAAAGTATTCTCTGTTAACTCAAAACAAGATTATATGTAAAAGCTTAAATTATAAAGCTTCTAGAAAGAAACAGAGTATCTATACAATCATGGAGTATAAAGAGTTCTTTAAAAAGACACAAAAGTTATTAAGCATAAAAGAAAAATCGATAAATTGCACTTCATTAAAATTTAAAACTTGCATATCAAAAGGCAAATTTTTTTAAAAAGGCAAGCCATAAACTGGAAGAAAATATTTGCAATGTATATAAATGATGAAGGACTTGTAAACAGCCTACACAAAGAACTCCTACAAAGCAATAAGACAAACCATTCACCCAATTTTAAAATGGGTGAAAGGCTTGGGCATTTCACATAAGGAGATATATGAATGGTGAAGGAACAAAGCACATGGAGAAGATGCTAACAGTATTAATCATCAGATAAATGCAAATTAAAACCCTTCCACAAAAGACTAATAACATTAGTTGTTGGTAAGAATATGAAGCATGTGGAATCGTATACACTGTTGGTAGGAGTATAAAAGGGTACAACCATTTTAGAAAATTATTTGGCAGCTATGACCCAGCAATTCTTTTCATAGATACATATCCAGTAGAAATGAAAATATATGTTCAAAGACTTCCATAAAAGTGTTTCGTGCAGGGCTTCCCTGGTGGCGCAGTGGTTGAGAGTCCGCCTGCCAGTGCAGGGGACACGGGTTCGTGTCCCGGTCTGGGAGGATCCCACATGCCGCGGAGCGGCTGGG
Source organism: Tursiops truncatus (assembly GCF_011762595.2). Lineage (NCBI taxonomy): Eukaryota > Metazoa > Chordata > Mammalia > Artiodactyla > Delphinidae > Tursiops > Tursiops truncatus. The sequence goes on from NC_047036.1 coordinate 108,757,654, forward strand.
CCCGTGGGCCATGGCTGCTGAGCCTGCGCATCCGGAGCCTGTGCTCCACAACAGGAGAGGCCACAACAGTGAGAGGCCCGCATACCGCAAAAAAAAAAAAAAAAATGTTTCTTGCAGCTTTATTCCTAATAGCAAAAAACTGGGAACACCCAAATGACCATCAATGGGAGAATGGATAAACAAGCTATGATACATTCTACATTGAAATACTATGCAGAAATAACAAGGAATGAACTACTAGTCATAACATAGGTGAATTCTGGAAGAATGTTGAAAAAAATCCCGACACAAAAGCATACATATTGGTAATTCCATTTATATGTAGTTCTAGACCAGGTAAAACTAATCTATGGTGATAGAAACCAAAGCAGTGCTTGGGCAGGGGCAGGGTGTGAAGGGAAAGGACTAGAAAAGTATATGAAGGAACTTTCTGGAGTGACTGAAATGTTCTATATATCTACTAGGGTTGTAGTTAAACAAATGTATACATTTTTCAAAATTAATCAAATTATACACTTAAAAATATGTGCTTTTGGGGCTTCCCTGGTGGCACAGTGGTTAAGAATCTGCCTGCCAATGCAAGGGGCATGGGTTCAAGCCCTGGCCCGGGAAGATCCCACATGCTGCAGAGCAACTAAGCCTGTGCTCTAGAGTCCGCAAGCCACAACAACTGAGCCCATGTGCCGCAACTACTGAAGCCTGCGCACCTAGAACCTGTGCTCCGCAACAAGAGAAGCCACCGCAATGAGAAGCCTGCGCACCACAACAAAGAGTAGTCCCCGCTTGCCACAACTAGAGAAAGCCTGCGCACAGCACCGAAGACCCAACACAGCCAAAAATGAATGAATGAATGAATGAATTTTTTTTAAAGTGTGCTTTTTAAGTAAATTGTACCTCAATTTTTTAAAAGGAGAGGATTGTGGGAGAAAACACTATATATATGGTATATATATAGTGTATTTACATTATAGACATCAAAACCATGGATTCACATTACAGAGATCTCACTAAAACAGAGATATTGAACATTTACCATGCTCAAAGCACAATGCCAGGCACTGGGAATATTTCTGTGCATTCATTCACTGACTTAAAAGCATTCATTAAGTATGAAAAGAAAAACATGACTGTGAAAACGTTCACAGTCTAATAGGAAGACATATAAATAATTTCATCACTGTGGTACAGTCTACGACTGAGCAAACTTATAATGTAGACAAAGAGGTCTGCGTAGGGAGGTCAGGTATGGACTCACTGAAGAACAATAATAAATGATACACAATGAATAATAAATAATAGCTAACAGTTATACATTATTGTATACCAGCTACTGTTCTAAGGGCATCACATATGTTAATTCATTTACCCTTCACACCACTGATTCATCGTCACAACTTTACTCCTATTTTATGCGCGAGAAAACTAAGGCATAGAGAGATTAGGTAACCTGCCCAAAATAACACAGCCAAATACATGGTAAACGGCAAAGCTGCGTTTAGATTCCAGGCAGTGTGTCTTTGGAGTCCACAACCATAACCATTACTCTGTACTATCGATTAAGTACTTAAAGCCTCTCAGCTTCAAGTTGGGAAGAAGGGTATTCTCTTTCCTGCAAGAAGAAAACATCATAGGCTGTAATTCTTAGTGACCCTAGCTCTGGAGTGTGCAGTGAAGCAACAAAAGCTACAAAGGCAGGCTGGTGCCAGATCAACACTCAGAACCATTTCACACAAACATGTAAGGACTTCACCATTCAGGCAATGAGTAAACAGAGTGTGAAATAATAGGTAACAAGATCATTTTGTGCCTTTTAGAAAATCACATTGACAGAAACTTAGAGAAATGACTAGAGAAGGAGGCCTGGAGGTAAGAATAATGTTCTAACCTGAACCAAAAAATAGCACTGAAGATAGAAAGGGACAGAGCTAGATGTTATTTAGGAGACAGAGAAAGGACTTGGGGACTGGATATGGGGAATGAGGGAAGAGGATGCCTGACTCTTAGGTTTCAGATTTGATGAAAAGAGAGAGGCAGAGAATACAGGAGGGAAAGCAAGTTTGGGATAAGAGTGTTTATAGATTGAGTTCAAGGGGCCTGTGAGACAGCTGCAGAAACACCTCTGATATTTTGATGAAAAAATGCTCTGGAGTTCAGGAGAAAGGCTTAAACTAGAGTTCTAGATACAGGAGTTATTCACACATAGTTGGTAGTGAAATTATTCAGGAAGAACACATTAATCAAAAAGAGAAAAGATATGGATAAACAACAAGATCCTACTATACAGCACAGGGAACTACATTCAATATCCTGTAATAAATCCTAATGGAAAAGAATATGAAAAAGTGTGTGCATGTGTGTGTAGACACTGAATCACTTCGCTGTACACCAGAAACAACTAATGCAACATTGTAAATCAATTATACTTCAATAAAATAAATTTAAAAAAAAGAAAAGGTCAAAGAAAGGAAAGGATCAATAAACCAGAATTTTAAGACATAGCAATATTTTAAGGACAGAGAGTAGAGAAGTCACGGAAGATCAGTAAAGACAGACCACAAAATAGAAAAGAGAAAACCAATGGTAAAATATTATTTCAAAAGTCAAGGAAGACGAAGATGAAAAAGGAATAATGCGCAGTGCCAAAGGCTGCAAAAAGCCAAAATTTTTATAAAGACTACAAGCATCCATGGGATTTAGCAATTTGGTGGTCTTTCGTACTCTTGCAAGAACCATTTCAGTGGAGAGTTGTGGTGGGGGTAGTTACACAGCAGTAGCAATTGATGAAGAGAAAAGAGCTAAGAAAGTAAGATGGTAAGTATTATATATACTATTCACAATGGTTTCCCTTTAAAAGGGGGAGAGAAATAATGTGACCATACAAATGATCATCTAAACTGCAGAGTTTGGGGACTTCCCTGGTGATCCAGTGGTTAAGACTCCACACTCCCAATGCAGGGGGCCTGGGTCTGATCCATGGTCAGGGAACTAGATCCTGCATACCGCAACTAAAGATCCCACATACCACAACTAAAGATCCCTCATGCTGCAACTAAGACCCAGTGCAGCCAAATAAGTCAAATAAGCCAAATAAGCCAAAAAAATATTTATTTTTTTTTAAAAATGAGGTTATAATAATAATTAAAAAAAAAACAAACTGCAGAGTTTTGAAAGTAAAAGACAGCCCTAAACACACAAGAGAAACCTGAGATTATCTTGGGCAACCAAGATCTATGGTCACCCCAGATAACTAAAGAAGAGGTGGGGCTACAAAAGGCTGTTTCTTAAAGGAAAAAGATATATAGATATAAAACATATATATATATATATAAAATTGTTTGTATGTATGCATCTATCTATCTATCTAAAGGGAAAAGGTATATACTTAAAGATACGTATTTCCAAACTGAATGGAAGAAATCAGACAAAGCATCTAAAAGTAACCAGAGAGAAGTGTTGGACTAAGATTCCAAACAAGTTAGGACACAGCACTCTATGCAAGGCTAATGTACTACAGAAGCACTTAATGAGGCAGAAAAAAAAAAAAAAGACCTACAAATGAAAATTACTGCAGATAGGTGTGCAAGTAGGAGACAACAAATTGAGCATTTACATTGATTTCTGTTTTCTCTGAAAAGCAGAATCAAGAATGTATACAAGCATATATGAGATTGGTGGTCTGAACTGGGGTACAGGGATTGAGAGATAAAGGTCTGGCAAAGTCATCGAAAAATTAGGAAAAGTGCTAACCTAAGTAAAGCAAAAGCAATATCAAGCCATAGAGACGGCCCAGCTGAGTTGAAAACCACTGGCTTCTTAAGCCAATTGTCTGTTGATGGGCACATGGGTGGTTTCCATGTCTTGGCCATACTACCCCAAACAATCTACAGATTTAATACAATCCCTATCAAAATACTTATGACATTTTTCACAGAACTGGAAGAAATAATCCTAAAATTTAGATGGAACCACAAAAGACCCAGAATTGCCAAAGCAATCCTGGGGAAAAAGAGCAAAGCAGGAGGTATAACCCTTCCAGACCTCTGACTATACTACAAAGCTACAATAATCAAAACAGCATGGTACTGGCACAAAAACATAGATCAGTGAAACGGAATAGAGAGCCCAGAAATAAACCCACACACCTACGGTAAATTAATCTACAATAAAGCAGGCAAAAATATACACAGTCTCTTCAACAAGTGGTGTTGGGAAAGCTGGACAGCTATGTGTAGATCAATGAAATTAGAACATTTCCTCATACCATATACACAAATAAACTCAAAATGCTTTAAACCTAAGTATAAGACATGACACTATAAAACTCCTAAAAGAGAACATAAGCTAAACATTCTTTGACATAAATTGTAGCAAAGTTTTCTTAGATCAGTCTTCCAATGCAAAAGAAATCAAAGCAAAAATAAACAAATGGAGCCTAATAAAACTGAAAAGCTTTTGCACTGCAAAGGAAACCATCAACTAAACAAAAAGACAACCTATGTACTGAGAGAAAATATTTGCCAACGATGCAACTAACAAGGGGTTAATATCCAAATTACACACACAGCTCAATCAACTCAGTATCAGAAAAAAACCAAACAACCCAATCAATAAATGGGCAGAAGGGGTTTCCCTGGTGGCACAGTGGTTAAGAATCCACCTGCCAATGCAGGGGACACGGGTTCAAGCCCTGGTCCTGGAAGACACCACATGCCACAGAGCAACTAAGCCCATGTGCCACAACTACTGAAGCCCATGTGCCTAGAGCCCATGCTCCGCAACAAGAGAAGCCACTGCAATGAGAAGCCCACACACCGCAACGAAGAGTGGCCCCCGCTCACCGCAACTAGAGAAAGCCCGCACACATCAACGAATACCCAACTCAGCCAAAAATAAAAACAATAATAAAAATAAATAAATAATAAATGGGCAGAAGACCTAAATAGACATTTCTCCAAGGAAGACATACATTGCAGCAACATGGATGGACCTAGAGCTTACCATACTAAGTGATCTAAGTCAAAGAAAGACAAATAACATATGATATCACTCATATGTTGGAATCTGATTTTTAAAAATGATACAAGTGAACTTATTCACAAAATAGAAGCAAACTTACAGATATCAAAAACAAACTTATGGTTACCAAAGGGGAAACATGGGGGGGAGGGAAATATCAGGAGCTTGAGATTAACATACACATACTACCATATACAAGACAGATAAGCAACAAGGACCTACTGTATAGCACAGGGAACTCTACTCAATATTCTGTGATAACCTATATGAGAAAAGAATCTGAAAAAGAATGAATACATGTATATATATAACTGAATCACTTTGCTGTACACCTGAAACTAACATAACATTGTAAATCAACTATACTCCAATAAAATAAAAAAACTTAAATTAAATTAAATAGGGTTTCCCTGGTGGCACAGTGGTTGAGAGTCCGCCTGCCAATGCAGGGGACATGGGTTCGTGCCCCAGTCCGGGAGGATCCCACATGCCACGGAGCAGCTGGGCCCGTGAGCCATGGCCGCTGAGCCTGCGCGTCCGGAGCCTGTGCTCCGCAACGGAAAAGGCCACAACAGTGAGTGGCCCGCATATCGCAAAAAAAATAAATAAAATAAATTAATTAAATAAATTTACAGGGAAAATGTAAAAAAAGAAGACATACAGATGAAAAGATGCTCACCTTCGCTAATTATTAGAGAAATGTAAATCAAACAACAATGAGGTATCACCTCACACAGGTTAGAATGGCTATTATCAAAAAGCCTACAAAAAATAAACACTGGAGAGGGTGTGGAGAAAAGGGAACCCTCCTACCCTGTTGGTGGCAATGTCAACTGGTACAGCCACTATGGAAAACATTTATGGAGGTTCCTTAAAAACCTAAAAATAGAGCTACCATGTAATCCAACAATACCACTCTCCTGGGTATATATCTGGAAAGAAAACCCCAAAACTCTAATTCAAAAAGATACATGCACCCCAATATTCACAGCAGCACTATTTACAACAACTAAGACATGGAAAATCAAAGACTTTAGAATGATCCTTTATTAACTAGAAGCCAAACTCTGACATCTAATTCACCATATTTTCCACCTCATTGCATTGCCTCTTTTTATCAGAATTTAACTGAAGACATAATTAAGCCTAATCATTAACAGTGGTAAGCACACTATAACCATTCACAAAAACTGTCTATATACTACAGCAAAGTTATCTTCAGTATTAAGCTATTGTACTCAGCATAATATTAAACATTAGTAAGAAGACTGTTCAGTGATGAACCACAAATTATTTTGACTTTACACAGATGTTATTTATAATTTATGTCACCTTATCTGCTCTGTATGTCTTTTATCTGACACCTTCAAAGAATGTTAATGAAAAATAAACATGCTGGAATAGACATCTCCCTTTACACAATGACAGAGCAACTCAGAAGACCATATGAATTTCTATAATACATGTTACTGGCTATGAAATTAAAGCTAAATCATGCATTCTCAATGAGAGCAAGATGGCTTCCAAAGAAGCAAATTTGGTTAATGGGGGGAGAAGGGGGAAAGAAGACCAAAACCAAACTTGGGTGTTACAATGGGTGTGGCCCTCCAAAAGGCCATAATACGTAAGAAAATACACAGTATATCTATCTGTGGTATTAAAAGTTCAAGTGGGGAGGGTGGCAATTAAGGGAAAAAATGTCTAAAAAAAGCTCTCTAGCGGGATAATAATGTTAAAAAAAAAAAAGACTGAGAAACACCAGACTAAACACTAGTTTGTATCTCAACACATTACCTAAATAAGACATTTTCACTTCAACTTTAATAATCTCTTACTAAACAGTATATTCAGCAAACCTATGGATTTTAACTTCATTCATTCAATAATTATTTGTACAGTGCCTACTATGTACCTGGCACTATGTTAGTTGTTCTCTCCTGAGCCTTATCCATCACTGGTGTCTCAGTGAAATGGAAACATGCAAGATGATGAAGACCAACTCTGAGAAAACATTAACAACCTGTCCTCTTGCAAGAAATGGAGAGAGCAGCCCAGTTTCAAAAGCTATGCATGTATTGATAGATTAATTGCCTCAGTACTGGAAAACATTTTGAATTTGATAAAGGATAAATTACTGGGGAAGGAAGGAAACAATGGTGCGAGGAAGAAAGAGAAGGAAGAATGCTAAATTAGGCTACAAGTGACAAGCAAAAAGCTTTCCAAACCTAACACCGACATGCCAAGAACTGGTCACCATCAGAACCTCAAAGCACCAGAGCCAAAAGTACCAGAGCCAACTGGAGAAACATTTTCTGTACATGGGGAAAGTGATCTGAGTTTTTTAAAACCTGCAGACAGATTTTGCTTTAGAAAACTCTGCTGCTAACTAGCCAATGTTTAAATATATCTCCTGAAAGCAAAGTATATAAGTCTTACAATGCTTTTTAGTTTAGATAACATTTTAATTTTTTGGTCCCATGATGGAGAAATAACATTCACTATTCCCTCTGTAAAACACACTGACCAGCAAAGGACTGGCAAACGAATGCATATTTACATGCTTTAAGCTGAAAATAAAATGTTACAATGTATACAATAAATTCCTCACTTCAACTGACTTTTCCACTAAACTCTAAGTCCCAATTGTATCAGGTAAGAGAGCTTCTTATTTTCCTTTTGATATATTTACTGTGCATTTAAAAAAATAATCATTGTGAACATATGGTCTATATCAGCAATTCCCAATCATTCTAGTAAAAGGACACCTTTTTAATGTTAAAAAAATTTTAGCATCCAGTAACTGAGAAAATGACTGAAAGCTACTATAAATTCAATATAGTATTAATAAAAGAACATAAATACACGTGAATTACATATGCATCAGACAACTGCTTACTCAGTTTATAGACAGTACTCAATGTTTTTGTAGAGTTAAGGACCCAATATGATAACTCTACCCCAAATCAAGGGTTGAAAGACCTAATGTCAGAATATATACAAAATTAGAGGAACCATATACAGAAAATAATAGGAACCATAAAATACATGTAAACGTTACATTACAGAAAGTTTTTAAAGAATGGAAAATATTGATCACTATTCAGAGTATTACTGCATTTCTGCTAGGAGTCACACAACTAAAGAAGTGCTTAAAATAATTAATTTTCTTGGGTACATAGGATCATCAGTGACAAGGTGCTGTTATTGCACCAATTTTGTTTTCAATATAATTTAACTGATTTTGTAAACAGTGGAAATTCCTCCCAGATTAACAACTTGTTAATCATTTTAGTTTATATTTTGTTTTGGCTTTTCATGTTTCAATATCTTCCTGAATACTATAGTTAGAAGCTGAGAGAGATAGCAATATAACAGAACTTCAATTAATTCACTGAACAAATGAGTGAATGAGTGACTATTTCAGGAGATACCATTTTAATGCTGGAAGCCTACATTATAGACTTTATGTAGAGTAATTATTTCTGTATCTAAGGAATTATAATCCTCTAACCTGACTGAAAAATAATCCCATGATTTATTTATTAACCTCAGTTCCAAAGAATTTAGGTATCAATTTAGGTCTTTTTCTTCTCAGAACAATCTTAATTTTCATATAGGCTGCTAACAGCTAATGATTCTTCTCCAACTACATTTTAATAAACTAAATATTATAATAAAACTAGTTAATCTTTATTTTTTAAATTTGTATTTATTTATTTAGGTTATGCTGGGTCTTCGTTGCAGTGCACGGGCTTCTCTAGTTGTGGCATGCGGGCTTCCCTAGTTGTGGCACCCAGGCTCTAGAGCATGTGGGCTCAGCAGTTGCGGTGCATGGGCTCTCTAGCTGTGGCATGTGGGATTCTTAGTTCCCCAACCAGGGATCGAACCCAGGCCCCCTATATTGGGAACGTGGAGTCTTAACCACTGGACCACCAGGGAAGTCCCAAAACTAGTTAATCTTTAATATTTTAATTATTTTCAGTCATACTAAGTTCAGTTATACCCAGAATATTAATGAAATCCTAATGACTGTCATTTACATTTCTATGACAAGTATAGTCAGCTACTTGGCTACAGGATTACTATCTTCATTTAATCAAATTAGGTAATACATGTGAAAAAATACATTTCTATGACAAGTATAGTCAGCTACTTGGCTATAGGATTACTATCTTCATTTAATCAAATTAGATAATACATGTGAAAAATACCGTAAGATAAAAATATAAATTATTACCAGCATTAGGTAAAATCCCCAAATCCATTTATACTTATCCCATAATCTAACATGTATAAAATAATATGCACAAAGTAAAATTTACATAAAGTATTTCAGAGAAGGAAAAGTGACAATGTATAACATGAATTCTTTGTTAAATGGAACCTCAGCAACAGCAAATTTCCATACCATGAGAGGATACCATGTTATCATATCTGCTATCATATTTTACTTAGTATTTTTCAGCAACACCTAGGCCCAACTGAAATACACCTGACCTATGTGGTTTTTAACTTTCTGACATTAATTCTACATACCTGAGAACTTAAACTGCAGTGAAACACTGGAAGAATGTTTAAAAGAGCTAAAACAATTGAGAGAGCCAGTATCCATGTTGTTCAACTGGGTTACACATATTGAAAAAGTATTTTTAAATATTTTTAATCCTACTTTCATAGTAGGGTTTATTTAAAATATAAAATCAATGTAGCTTAGTCTAAATTCACTACTAATTCAAATCATTTAATTCTAGTCATAAATGTGTGGCGACACACAATTAAGATGTTTACAAGAGCATCAAAAATACTACCAGATAGGGCTTCCCTGGTGGCGCAGTGGTTGAGAGTCCGCCTGCCGATGCAGGGGACGCGAGTTTGTGCCCCGGTCCAGGAAGATCCCACATGCCGCGGAGCGGCTGGACCCGTGAGCCATGGCCACTGAGCCTGCGCGTCCGGAGCCTGTGCTCCGCAACGGGAGAGGCCACAACAGTGAGAGGCCCGCGTACCGCAAAAAAAAAAAAAAAAAAACTACAAGATAAATTCAGGTCTATATCAGTAAAATTAAAGAATAACATCAACTATAAAATAACTGGATTATAATCAATAAGCTGACTAATACAATGTCAAGTTTTCAATTTAAATTTTATTTATAAATATGTATATGAGATAAACAAAAGTACAATGTTCTTCAAATAGCTGTATTGAGCACTCCTACATACACATGAGAAAGAAGAGCAGTAAATGACAGAGAGTAAGACACACATAACGCCCAGACTAAAATGTACTATTTATAAATTAGAAACTTTAAAATAATGAGTACCACCTGCTCAAAACATTCTCAAGCCCTTCTAATTAAATTTATAACCATAACTTTAATCAATTATTCATAAAATAAGTCTATCTAAAATCGCAGCATTAACATTGTTACATCACTAAATTTATAACTAGATTTGGGCTGATTTTGACATTAACAACATTTGAAAATAAAATCTTAAGCTGTATGTTAGTAGCATCTCTATTTCTCTTAAGCAATTCTGCTTTTCAAAATCCCTAAAAACTCCAGTTATGTACAACTGCCAACCCAGGTTAATAATAGCAATGAACCATATTCATCTGAAACCACAAGACTGTCAGGTGACATACCAGGAAGCCTGAATTTAACTCAAATAAAAGCCTCTCCATGCTGCAATGCAAAAAGGCTTAATCCTAGCAACAAGGCCATGGGACACTGGGAGCTTTTAAGAAATCTACTGCCAAAGACAAAATCTATTTTTTGCAAAAGGTCCATCTATCCAGTCCTACCATTTCATAAGTGACATCCTGTTCTTTTGTTTCACCAAAGAATCTGGGATTTTTACAGAAACAAATTATGACTGACTACTTTTCAATTCCTTTATCTCTTCTACTAAAAATATATGATTAAAGAAAATCAACCTGAGTATTCTATAAACCAAGTGCCGTCCTGGCAAGTGGTACAGACTAGGAATGCCAACTTGTTTTAAGGGTTCTTTAACTCAAAAAGGGCAGGTCCTAGGCAGAGTACTCAGGCAACCATAGCTAGAACCCAACTCTTTAACAACCCCCATCTATGAGGAACTCAGGGTCATCTAATAAACAAGAAAACAGAATAGCGCCTTTGTCAACTTCCCTGTGTCCCAACTCTGTCATTTCAAACAAGTACACACACACACACACACACATTCTTAAAAGCCACAAGTTTGTGTTCTACCCAGATGACACACAACTAAAAAGCAGGCCCTAATGATCACAGGACCCAGAAAGGTCAATATGAAAATTGGTTCACAAATCTGAACTCTACGTTGAATTCACATAGACAAGTCTAACACAAAATACTACCTTTGAAGTTATAAACTTCAATACATCTATCAAGTTACATTACTTGGTTGGTTCATGAAAAAGAAACATTTCAGCTTGCTTTAAAAACACTGTCTTTCTCTGGGTTTTTGCATTTTAACATATATCAGCATATTCTTCCAGAAAACATGGAGGGTGCATCTGTGTATTATGCTGATGTGACAAATGCAGTAAGTAACAGAAATGCCTTAATATAATGAGCTATTAAACCAAATCCTAACAGACAATATGCTAAAACCAAGAATCATTCCCCACATCCAACATGACAGAAGCAGAATGGGCTCTCAATAAGCCAAACTTGGATTTAAATCCCAACTCTGCCACATACTGACTGTGAGCTTAGAAAAGTGTCTTAACTTTCTAGTCCTCAGATTCCTCATCTGTAAGACAGGACTATCTCTTTGATTAGTATAGGGAGAGTGTTTTATCTCAACACTTAAAACACTGTCACACAGATCAAGATTTCAATAAACATTTGGTGAATTACTGACACTGTTACTAGAAGTATCTCTTCCAAGTACAATGCCTTCTTGTCCTAGTTATAAAAACTATAACTTTATTTTAATTGTAATACTTTATAATTAATTCTAATAGTCCTGGTACTTGTTAAAGATAAATAAAATCTGCCACAGTGGTTCTAGAGCTTCACCACAATTCATTAGGCAGAAACTTTTAAAATCCATCTTTCATGTGTGGGGGGCAGGGGATATATGGGAAATTTCTGTACCTTCCATTCAATTTTGCTGGGACCTAAAATTGCTCTAAAAACTTAAGTTTATTTTTTTCAGTTATATTTATATATTTTTTCAAATTATTTTCCATTATAGGTCATTATAAGATATTGAATATAGCTCCCCGTGCTATACAGTAAATCCTTGTTGTTTATCTATTTTACAGTAGTGTGCATCTGTTAATTCCATACTCCTAATTTATCCTCCCGACCCTTCCCCTTTGGTAACCATAAGTTTGTTTTTCTACGTCTGTGAGTCTGTTTCTGTTTTGTAAATAGATTCATTTGTATTATTTTTGAGATTCCACCCAGAAGTGATATCATACAGTATCTGCCTTTTTCTGTCTGACTTATTTCACTTAAAACGTAAGTCTGTTTTTAAAAATCTATCTTTTTTTTTAACACCTTTATTGGAGTATAATTGCTTTACAATGGTGTGTTAGTTTCTGCTTTATAACAAAGTGAATCAGCTATACATATACATATATCCCCATATCTCTTCCCTCTTGCGTCTCCCTCCCACCCTCCCTATCCCATCCCTCTAGGTGGTCACAAAGCACTGAGTTGATCTCCCTGTACTACGTGGCTGCTTCCCACTAGCTATCTATTTTACATCTGGTGGTGTACATATGTCCACGCCACTCTCTCACTTCGTCCCAGCTTACCCATCCCCCTCCCCGTGTCCTCAAGTCCATTCTCTACATCTGCGTCTTTATTCCTGTCCTGCCCCTACTTTCTTCAGAACCAAAAGAATCCATCTTCGATTACTTAAGTTAGAAGCCTGCATAAAGACATAAAAGTAAATTGAATAAATTTACAGATCCAACATTTCAGGGCTCATTCATGACAGACTTGTGATACAAATCTGGGTTTAATATAATCAGATATAAGCATGTTTGCTGCAGCACTAAATGTATTAAGGGGAAAAAACAAAAACAACTAAACTGCCCATCAATAAGAGACTTGATAAATACATTGCAGTACCTTCATTCAGTGGAACACTGTGTAAGCCTTTAAAAGTGTAAGACAGAGCTGTATATAAAGATCTCCAAGATCTTTATATACCTTGGAGGATATATATAACCTTGAAGAAAACAAGGTTCAAAAGAACATGTATACCGTCAGACTCTCCTCCAAGGAATACAAAATAACTTGATAACCTTCATAATCTTATGGCAGAACAAGATGTGTTTTTTCACTGAAAAGTTTCAGGATAGAAAAGAACTAGCCAGAGAAAAGTCTGATGTCCACTAGCTCAAAAACCAGCAAAGTACCATAACACTAAGAAACAATGGAAGAAAAAGGACGTGTTCCAAAACAGGAAAAAAAAAAGGAAAGCCAATAGCTGAATTAATTAAAAGTTTACTTCTCTAACGTCAACCTGCAAAAGTCTCCATTCACCTAGATGCTCAACCAAAAATCCAGAGGTCACCAAGTCCTGTTTATTCTATCTCCTAAATGTCTTGAGTCAGATCACAACCACTGTCACACTGCCACCATCCTAGTGTGAGCTACCATACTATCTCACTGCTTAACTTAGTCTCCCAGTCTCTTCTGCTTTCCTCCAATTTATTCTCCACAGTGTACCTAAAGTGGGAAAACCTTAATATGTCACTCACTTAACTTAAAAATTCCTGGTTAATACCTCATTGCTCTCTGGATAAAGATCTAACTTCTTAATAGATTTGGTTCTTACCTATTCTCTCCTCCCACCTCCTGTCATATCCACTTCAATCAGTTCTTTAAAGGCAACGTTTTCACTTCAAGCTTCTTCACTGTGTTTTTTCTTTGGTCTAGCACACTTTTTTCTGTCCTCCCCTATTAGCCTGGTTCATTTTTCAGGTCTCAGCTTATATGTTACTTCCCACAAGAAGCCTTCCTCGTCATTCCAATCCTCCACCCTACATCTGGAATAGGTTCCCTTCCCATGTGCCTCCACTGCATTCCTCTCTCTACCTCAATAGAGCTCTAAACTGACACTCTGTACATCCTCCATTCTGGCGTTGAAGAGACTACTGTCGTAATTGCCTATTTATTGTCTCCATTTCTACTGAACCATAAGCTCTGTGAGGATGGGACCATACTTCTCTTGTGCATAGCTATATTCTATGGTTGACATTTAGTAGCCTGTCAATAGATCAAAACTAAAAACTAATGTTTGAATGAACTCTCATGAAATGTTTTTTATCTTGAGATTATTAATGTTAACAAAACATGAAATAGGATTTTGGTTTATTTTTTTTTTTTAATGAGAATGAAAAAATATCTCAGTACCTACTTTTCATTTCAGGGAGGTAATGCATTCAGTATTCCCTCCCAACTCTTTATCCTTAAAAGAGAGAATAATTATTCTAAACATAATATAAACTGACTATACAATCCTCTTTTCTTTTGCCAAAATTGGGGGAGAGGGGTCCCAGACATAAAGATTAGGGGGATTTTATGTGAAGCTAACAGAACGTTTAACTTTAAATGTCCCTTTTTCTCCTTTAACTTTCCCTTTCAGTGCTGATCAAATTTAAATTCATAAATATTTTTTAAAGAGTTTTTAAAATATTTGGAACTCACATAACCTGGCCTCCAACTTTTACCAGCTTTGGACATCATTTAAGCTCCTTATTAAAGGTCCTATGTGCTTACCCATAAATTGGTTAATAAAATTTCTTTCCTCTACCAACCTCAATAAAGAGTTGTGGGGAGAATCAAATAATATACAAGAAAGCAATCTATAAACTATTACTTCTGGCTTTGCCTACTTGGGGACATGGCATTCATTCTACAAGAAACCTAGAAAACCAACATGAATAAAGCCAGAGAAGAGCGTGCAGAAAGGAGTTAACATGGCAAGCCTAAGTCTGCGATCCTGAGAAAGGCCTGCTTGTAAGATTGGTCTTTAGCTGGCATCTGGGAACTTGACTGGTAAACAGTTTTCTACACTCTAAGTGTAGAAACTTCCTCTAAGTGGTAAGTGTGGTTTACTATAACTAAACAACTGTACAAATTATGGTTTATGCTGAATACCTGCGTTTCTTCTGGGAGTCTGGATTTTGGTACATGCTGGTCAGAGATTTCTACATGACCAGTATCTAATAAAAACGTTGGGCACTATCTGATCAGTCCCCACTAAATAGCACGTCATTGCTGAAGAATTTAAATGCATCCTGTGAGACTCCACTGGGAAGGGGTACTTGGAAGTTTGCACCTGGTTCTCTCTGGACCCTGCTCCGTGTGCCTTTTCCTTTGCTGATTTGTATAAGCTTTGTATCCTTTCACTGTAATAAACTTTAGCTCTGAGTTTGACTATATCCTGAGTCCTGTGAGTTCTTCCAGTGAATCAATGAACCTGGGGTGGTCTTGGGCACTCCCAACACAATAAAGAAAATGTATTCACAAAGTACAATGTCTGTCTGTCTGGAATGGGGATACAGCCTGCAATACAAAGACAGAAGTAGTCCTCTTTTGTCCAGTATCATTAAAAAACAAAAGCAAAAAGTGGGGAATGTAAATTGGTGCAGCCACTATGGAAAACAGTATGGTGGTTCCCAAAAAAAAATTTTTTTTTTAATTTAAAAAAAACTACCATATGATCCAGCAATCCCACTCCTGGGCATATATCCAAAGAAAATAAAAACACTAATTCAAAAAGATACATGTGTCCCAATGTTTATAGCAGCAACATTTACAATAGCCAAAATATGGAGCAACCTAAGTGTTCATCAAAAAAGATGAATGGATAAAGATGTGATACACACACACACACACACACACACACACACACACACACACACACACACAGGAATATTATTCAGCCATAAAAAATAATGGATTTCTGCCATTTGCAACAATGGGGATAGTGAAATAAGTCAGAGAAAGACAAATACTCTGTTACCACTAATATGTGGAACATAAAAAATAAAACAAACAACGAAAATAACAAAATAGAAACAGACTCACAGATTTAGAGCAAAAACTAGTGGTTACCAGTGGGGAGAGGGAAAGGATGAAGGGCAAGATAGGGATAAGGGATTAAGAGATACAAACTACTATGTATAAAATAAATAAGCAATAAGGATATATTGTACAGCACAGGGAAATATAGTCATTATTTTGTATTAACTTTAAATGTAGTACAATCTATAAAAAATACTGTATCACTGCTCTATACTGAAAACTAAAATATCATGAACCAACTATACTTCAATTAAAAAAAAAGACACTGGGACTTCCCTCGTGGTGCAGTGGTTAAGAATCTGCCTGCACATGCGGGGGACACTGGTTTGATCCCTGGTGGGGGAAGATCCCACATGCTGTGGAGCAACTAAGCCTATGCACCACAACTACTGAGCCTGCACTCTAGAGCCCGCAAGCCACAACTACTGAAGCCCATGAGCCACAACTACTGAAGCCTGAGCTCCCTAGAGCCTGCAAGCCAAAACTACTAAGCCCGTGTGCCACAACTACTGAAGCCTGAGCGCCCTAGAGCCTGTGAGCCAAAACTACTGAGCCCATACGCCACAACTACTGAAGCCTGAGCACCCTAGAGCCTGTGAGCCAAAACTACTGAAGCCTGCGCACCCTAAAGCCCACGCGCCACAACTACTGAGCCCATGTGCTGCAATTACTGAAGCCTGCGCACCTAAAGCCTGTGCTCTGCAACAAGAGAAGCCACCGCAATGAGAAGCCTGCGCACCACAATGAAGAGTAGCCCCCGCTTGCTGCAACTAGAGCAAGCCCGCGCGCAGCAACAAAGACCCAATGCAGCCAAAAAGAAATAAAATTTTTTTTAAAAAGACACTAATTGGGCTTCCCTGGTGGCGCAGTGGTTGAGAGTCCGCCTACTGATGCAGGGGACGCGGGTTCGTGCCCCGGTCCAGGAGGATCCCGCGTGCCGCGGAACGGCTGGGCCCGTGGGCAGTGGCCGCTTGGCCTGCACATCCGGAGCTTGTGCTCCACAGCGGGAGGGGCCGCAGCAGTGAGAGGCCCGCGTATCGCAAAACAAAAAAGAAAAAAAAAGACACTAATTAATCCAAAAAAAAAATCTTTCTGTTCAGTTGTAGAATAAATAACTGTTTCCATCCTACCCTGTCCCTCCAGTTACTCAAGCTCTCTAGTTCATTCATTCCAGTGCAGAAGCCTTCTGGCTAAGCTAGACTTTCTGCAGCCTGACACTTCAATGTTCCCTTTACTACCAGCTACATTTTCCTAGATCCCATATCTTCAAGACAACCTCCTGGCTGTGCTTTCCAATCTTGAATCCGTACTTCTACCATATCTCCCCATCACAGTCTTGCTTTTTCAACTGAAAAGCCTTTCTATTAGAAAACTGAAACATCACAGAGTGGCCTAATGAACCACTGCTGTTGCCTGGCACACCTCTAATTTACCTCTTACTCATTATCTAGCGAATGCCCCATATTTAGCCCTATCATTGTTACTGGACACTATTAAGGTTTCACCATTATATCCTAAAATCTCTACAGTCATTCATATTGAAAACTAAACTAAGACTGTAGGTTAAGACTACCAACTGTTCCCTAGGGTTTTGCCCTCCTTTCCTTTTAATAATAGAACTATTAGAGTTTTCAGACGCACATGGTTACCTAGCTAGAGACTACATTTTCCAGCTTCCCTTGCATCTCAGCATGACCATATTACTAAATTCAAGTTAATGGACTACAAGAGGAACTAGCATGTGCAACTTCTAGGCCATCTCCCTAAATACAAACTGCTTTCCTTCTTCGCTCCTTGCCCCTTCCCGATAGCTGGGAAACAGCAACAATTAGTGCAGCCCCCTTGGACTCAGAAAGGGAAACCACATGATAAACATGGCAAAGCTGTCCTAGCACACCTACTAGTTTGGATCATTAAATGACTTCATGCAACTGCACTGTCTACAGGCCAAGAATTACCTACCTACTTCTTGTTTTTTTTAAATTAATATATAAGAGAGAGAGATCATTTTATCTTACTTTACTGTACTTTGCAGTCTCTGTTATAAACCTTTGCTTACACCCCAATACACAGTTACATAGTCTGGGTTTGAGCCTCACTTCTTAGGCAAGTTGTTTTCCCTTTCTACGATCAGAATCCTAGACGACCACTTCCAATTTTGAAGTTATAATGGGTATACACTGCCCTCTAATTTTTGTCAATTCAGAGTTTTTAAGAGTGCAATGTACTGGACAGATCACTATGCTATATTTCAGGACTGTAAATTTACAGAGTAAGCTTCATATTTACGACCATGCACTTAAATATGAGAGTGTCTTAGGATGCCTAACATAAATTTAGAAATCTTATAAACATAAATTCACATAAACACATTTTATGGGAAGGAGTATAGCAATTAAGTGGTTTTAAAACAGAAAGACCAAGGTACAAGTCCCAGCTCAGTCATTTATTAGCTGTATCATTAAATACTACAACTATTAATGTAAATAACAATACTTATGTCATGCAATTGTTGTAAGGATTTAGAGAAATTTAATATGTATGAAGCATACAGCACAATGCATGGCATGTTATAAATATACAATAAAAAGTGACTATTAACTGATTAATTAATTGCATTTTACTCACTGAACACACCTAAACTAGGGACCTATTTTGTGCCAGGCACAAAAATAAGCTTAAGATATAAAAATACTTATCTTTATTCTATGCTTCCAGAAATATTAGCATTACAAGTATCTATCTTTATTATTATTATACATAAAAGTCAAAACTGGCTTTTGTAGAGGTAAAAATGGCCAGCCCAGCCCTGGAAAAGCCTATAACCTAAGAAGATAGGGTATGTGCTAAAATATTAATTGTTATATGATGAAGTATTACAATATATTATATATCCTAAATTCTTCAGAAATTTCTACACTTGAGGGGGTACTGTGATATGAGGAGGCAGGCACAGCACTGACTAGGCCTTGTAAGGTAAGAGTAATATATATGCAGCAGTTTCACTGGCTTACTAAACCCAAAGGTTGTATACAGATTTCGAAAATAAGAATGGAGAGGTAAAATTCACCCAATGAAATTTTCACATACAAGAATTCTAAAACTTTCAGGTATGTGCAAAAAAACAAAACCCCCAAAACCACGAACAATAACATATTCTTTAGCAAGGGAGTAACACAGTATAGGTGCTATTGAAAAATAACTGAGGACTTCCCTGGTGGCGCAGTAGTTAAGAATCCGCCTGCCAACGCAGGGGACACAGGTTCCGGCCCTGGTCCGGGAAGATCCCACATGCCGAGAAGCAACTAAGCCCGTGCGCCACAACTACCGAGCCTGCGCTCTAGAGCCTGTGAGCCACAACTATTGAGCCCACGTGCTGAAACTACTGAAGCCCACGTTCCTAGAGCCTGTGCTCCGCAACAAGAGAAGCCATCACAATGAGAAGCCCACGCACCGCAATGAAGAGTAGCCCCGATCGCCGCAACTAGAGAAAGCCCCCGTGCAGCAACGAAGACCCAACGCAGCCAAAAGTAAATTAATTGATTAATTAAAAAATAATAATAGTAACAGAGAGAACCAGCCTGAAATTACCAGGCCTGGACAAAGGATGATGGTAAGGGCAATGGTCAAAAAAGGAGTTGAGAGAGCAAAAATCAAAAACATTCAGTGAATAATTAAATGTGGTACTAAGACAGTGTTAACTATTCCTCAAATAAGTGGTAGAAATAAGAAGCCTAAACAATTTGATTTTGTAATTATCCTAAGGCACTGGTGGGATGTCAAAATTAAGATGTCCTAAAGGAAGCTAAAATGTGTGTCTGGGTGTATCTCTGCTAGAAAGTCAGGGACAGAGATACGATTTTGAAAATCACCAGCAGAGAGCTGACAGCTTCTACTGTCAGTAAAAATCAGTAATGTCTTTTTTTGTTTCTTTCTCTGTCTTCCCCTCCACTTCTAAAATGATCTCCACACTAACAGGTTTTTATCTATTTTTAGGTTGAGAAAATCTCAGCATTTTTGAGAATATGAAGAACTGCACAAAATACACAAATAAACCTCATACCATCCTTTTTTTAGCTAGGAGCTTGTTAGTAAGTTTAACTTCCAAGTTATAGAAGAAACAGAAGTGTTAAAACCAGCCTGTTGGAATTTTATATATTTAATAATCAACCTGAAGGCCATTGTTCTGAATGGTCTTCTATTTCACAAAATGCTTCTGGACTTATGAGAATCAAGAGGTTATCTAAAAGAAAGCAAACATCACTCAATCATCATATTAAAGCATTATGAACTCTCAAACAGGAAAAATTAAAACTATTCATTTTTCATTATCAGCCTAAAGTTAATCCTTGAAAATTGAGAGGTTGTCTAAAATACAGAAACAGGTTTTAGAAGAGTCACTGTGCTATGGATTACTCACAAATAAGAACTAAAACAAGTTAATTTAGAATCACAGTGGTGATTCTACAGGCATATATAGTAAAAGCAAATGCTTGGAAAATTAAGCATCATCTCAATGACACCAATTCCATTAGGTCATTCAATCTTCCTTCAAATATTTTTTTAGCTAATAGTTTAAATGGCTAACAATTCTCAAAATAACCTCTAAACCACACACACAAAAAATTAAATATCTCTAGTATCTATCACTTTCATTTCTCATGACAATCCTAAAAGTCCAAGCCCTCAAGATGTCATACATAGATATAGCCATTTTGTTAACTGTAGGCTCTCCTGTTCCAATTCATCCCAGACTCATCTTCCAGGAGTATAATGATTCATCAGGTCATTCCATTACTACAAAACTATTAATGACTCTTTATTTCCTTTCATATCAATGGTCACAAATTTTCAAAAATAACCATTCCCCCATCATCGTAACAGAGCCCAATCCTATCACCTTCCCTTTTACCTTAAAAGGAAAGATGTTCCTCTTCCTCTCCAAGTCTACAGAGTTGATTCCACCCCTTCTGGTCTCTTGTTCAATCTTTCCTTTTTCTTATAACTCTAGTTTGTTTCTTCCAACCATTTATCTCTAAAAATC
This sequence comes from Tursiops truncatus, assembly GCF_011762595.2. Classification (NCBI taxonomy): domain Eukaryota; kingdom Metazoa; phylum Chordata; class Mammalia; order Artiodactyla; family Delphinidae; genus Tursiops; species Tursiops truncatus. Next base: position 108,778,767 of record NC_047036.1, read on the forward strand.
TCCATGTTATGTTACTGACACATTTCCTTCCCTTCTAAACGAATGTTGAAAAAGTTACCTAAGCACAGCCTCTTTAATGCCCTATTCAACCTCTGAATGTGCACATTTGACACTGTCACCTCCTTGCACTCTATTCCCTGATACTCTCATCTCATCCAGTTTCCAACACATTACCATTTTCTAGCTATCTTTCTGAATTCAGACACAGTATTTGGAGCCCAGGTATGTGTGTTTTTTAAAAACCTTCACACACATAGTGCAATACTACTCAGCAACGAAAACAACTACTACTACATGCAATAACACAAATGAATCACAAGAGCATTTATATTAAGTGAAAGGGCCTGATACAAAAGACTACATAATATATGGTTTCATTTATGACATTCTGAAAAGAACAAAACTACAGGGACAAAAATCAGATGAATGGTTGGTTGTCAGGAGCTGGATGTGGAGGAGGGGAGAATAACTACAAAAGGGGTACAAGGGAACTTTTTGATGTGACAGAAATGTTCTATATCTCAATTGTGGTGGTATTATATGACTATACATTTGTCAAACCTAAAAAAAACTACAAACCTAAAAAACAGAATTTTAATACATGTAAATTGTATCTCAATAAAACAAACCTTAAAAAAATTCACAGATGATTGTAATGCACTGATTTAAAGATTTCAAAATCTCTATCTCTAGCCCCAACTATCTGCCTGAGAAACCTCTACCTGAATCTCAAGGTAGCTCAGCCTTATTAAGTACAGCTAAACTTCCTTATCTTCTCCACCATGCGTACTATTCCCTCTTGTATTCCTTACCTTGGTTAATGGCACTACCATCACCCATGTCCCAATCTCCCAACAGAGTAGATTCAGCCACAACTTCTCCTTCACATTTCATATCCAAACACTGAATCCTTTTCTCCCAGATATATAGCATCTCCTTTCCCATCCTTCTGCTACTGTTATGACCTACCTTCTCTAACCTGTAACAAATATAACAGTGCCTTTACTGGCATCTGCTTCCAGTCTCTCTCCATTCTGTCCCATCTGTCTGTCACAATGCTATCTGAGATTACATCCTAAAACACAAAGCTGATCACATTATACACACCACTAGTTCCCAGATGCCTAGTATACACAAAACTCTGCTTATAATGTGAGCTCCAGCATGATCCCAACTTCTCATTCCCTGCTATTCCCTTATACGCATATCCCAAGACTCAATAATCACTAAATTTGCCATAGCCTTTCCTTAGGCTATGCCTATGAGCATGCCTCAACTATAAGCACCCCCCCTTCATTCAATCTGAAAATTCAGGGTATCCTAAATTTAGGATGCAGCTCAATGCCACCTCCTCTAACAAAAACAGAGGCAATTGCTAAACAGAGGTAACGTCCCCTTATGCACGCTCAGAATTATTTACATAGCTCTATTAGAGCATATTATAGTCATCTGCTTAATTAACACTTACTTGTCATTGTGGGATTATGAAAATACAAAGATAGATGAGACAAAATCCCTGCTCAGATTTCAGCTTTTACTACCTACTCAAGTATCAGTTTCACAGCCTAAACTAAGAGCTCCTAAAGGAGGAGTCTTAAAGTCAAGTTTACTAACCCACAAGGGATCTGTGGTTCGGTGTGCAAAAGGAACTTGGATAAAGGAAAAAATGGCATATTTACTTTCACTAACTCTAACCACAATTTAGCATTTCCTTCCATTAAAATGTAGGCAACAAACCTCAATGGTATTAGTAGTTCCTATAACTTTGATCATCAAGAGGAATCACAGATAGTCCCAACACACTACAGTTGATGCACATATCGTAGAAAAATTGTTTACCCTCATTATTTCAAAAGTACCATACTTACTAGATCCGATAATAGCTCTCAGTATTTAATGAGTTAATATGCAGAATGTTACTATCTCACAAACTTAACATTTTGACGACTTCAATGTGAGTTTCCTTTATAATCCTATGTTTTTTGTTTTATGTGTTTATAAACATCTTTCTAAGAGATCTATACGCCTTCCCAAGCTGCCAAAGGGATACTTGGCAGGAAAAATGATTAAGAATCCCTGCCCTAGAGAATCTCATTGTTTTCCATAGGCCCAGCACCATGTCTGGCATTTCAAAAAAAAAAAAAAAAAAAAACAAGTGCACAAAATTTGCTTACCAAATGAATGCACCAATATATGTTTTTGGTATGTATGTATGTATTTATTTATTTATGGCTGTGTTGGGTCTTCGTTGCTGCACGCGGGCGTTCTCTAGTTGCCGTGAACAGGGGCTACTCTTCATTGAGGTGCGCGGGTTTCTCATTGCGTTGGTTTCTCTTGTTGTGGAGCATAGGCTCTAGGCGCACGGGCTTCAGTAGTTGTGGCATGCAGGCTCAGTTGTTGTGGCTCGCAGGCTCTAGAGCGCAGGCTCAGTAGTTGTGGCACATGGGCTTAGTTGCTCTGCGGCATGTGGGATCTTCCCGGACCAGGGCTCAAACCCGTGTCCCGTGCATTGGCAGGCGGATTCTTAACCACTGTGCCACCAGGGAAGCCCCAGTATATGTTTGAAGTCAATTTTTTAGCTCCTTTACATTTTTAAAACAAAGTCAAGGTAGTCTTTATTTTACAAATAGTGTAAAAGCAGTTTATCAGAGACAACTCATGTTTCCTCTAAAAAAGTAACATTGAACAAGTCTTGAGTGATAGATTTTTAAGAGCTCTAATATCAACTTTGAAAGCCACGCACCTGATATCTTTTTCTTAATTTCTTACTTTTCCATTGTTATGTAAAATTATGTTATATGAGAATTTTATGTAAAATTCATTCACACTTTTTTTTTTTTTTTTTTACTGTGAAGGAGTAATGAAGCCAACTAATAAACGTCACTCCCAGTATAAAATGAAAGCATCCCAAAGCATAGGTCTGCATGTTGAAGGAGGTAAGCAAAGTCAGATAACAAATACCAAGAAGAGGGCTTCCCTGGTGGCGCAGTGGTTGAGAGTCCACCTGCCGATGCAGGGGACGCGGGTTCGTGCCCGGGTCTGGGAAGATCCCACATGCCGCGGAGCGGCTGGGCCCGTGAGCCATGGCCGCTGAGCCTGCGCATCCGGAGCCTGTGCTCTGCAACGGGAGAGGCCACAACAGTGAGAGGCCTGCGTACCACAAAAAAAAAAAAAAAAACCAAGGAAAGAATAAATGCAAAATTAAAATTATCTAGTGATATGATTTTTATCAGTTGCAAATTCTCAGAGCTCTAGAAAATTTAATACTTGAAAAATTTTAAGAAATACAGCCATCAGATTTGTGATTTATCCCAACAAAGCACTTTTTTTTTTAAACATCTTTATTGGAGTATAATTGCTTTACAATGGTGTGTTAGTTTCTGCAGTATAACATAGTGAATCAGCTATACATATACATATATCCCCATATCTCCTCCCCCTTGCGTCTCCCTCCCACCCTCCCTATTCCACCCCTCTAGGTAGACACGAAGCACCGAGCTGATCTCCCTGTGCTATGTGGCTGCTTCCTACGAGCTATCTATTTTACATTTCGCAGTGGATATATGTCCATGTCACTCTCTCACTTCGTCCCAGCTTCCCCTTCCCCCTCCCCGTGTCCTGAAGTCCATTCTCTATGTCTGCGTCTTTGTTCCTGTCCTGCTCCTAGGTTCTTCAGAACCTGTTTTTTTTTTTTCAGATTCCAAATATATGTGTTAGCATACAGTATTTGTTTTTCTCTTTCTGACTTACTTCACTCTGTATGACAGTCTCTAGGTCCATCTACCTCACTACAAATAACTCCATTTCTTCTTACGGCTGAGTAATATCCACTGTATAGAAGTGCCACATCTTCTTTAGCCATTTATCTGTCAATGAGGTTGCTTCCATGTCCTGACTACTATAAATAGATCTGCAACGAACATTGTGTTTCATGACTCTTTTTGAATTATGGTTTTCTCAGGGTATATGCCCAGGAGTGGGATTGATGGCTCATATGGTAGTTCTAAGTTTTTTAAGGAACCTCCATACTGTTCTCCATAGTGGCTGTATCAATTTACATTCCCACCAACAGTGCAAGACGGTTCCCTTTTCTCCACACCCTTTCCAGCATTTATTGTTTGTACATTTTTTGATGATGGCCATTCTGACCGGTGTGAGGTGATACCTCACTGTAGTTCTGACTTGCATTTCTCTTAATGAGTAGTGACGTTGAGCATTCTTTCATGTGTTTGTTGGCAATCTGTATATCTTCTTTGGAGAAATGTCTATTTAAGTCTTCTGCCCATTTTTGGATTGGGTTCGTTTTTTTGATATTGAGCTGCGTGAGCTGCTTGTATATTTTGGAGATTAATCCTTTGTCAGTTGCCTCGTTTGCAAATATTTTCTCCCATTCTGAGAGGTGTCTTTGAGTCTTTTTTATGGTTTCCTTTGCTGTGCAAAATCTTTTAAGTTTCATTAGGTCCCATTTGTTTATTTTGTTTTTATTTCCATTCTCTAGGAGGTGGGTCCAAAAGGATCTTGCTGTGATTTATGTCATGGAGTGTCCTGCCTATGTTTTCCTCTAAGAGTTTGATAGCGTCTGGTCTTACATTTAGGTCTTTAACCCATTTTGAGCTTATTTTTGTGTATGGTGTTAGGGAGTGTTCTAATTTCATTCTTTTACATGTAGCTGTCCAGTTTTCCCAGCACCACTTATTGAAGAAGCTGTCTTTTCTCCATTGTATATTCTTGTCTCTTTTATCAAAGATAAGGTGACCATATGTGCATGGGCTTATCTCTGGGCTTTCTATCCTGTTCCATTGATCTATATTTCTGCTTTTGTGCCAGTACCATACTGTCTTGATTACTGTAGCTTTGTAGTATAGTCTGAAGTCAGGGAGCCTGATTCCTCCTGCTCCATTTTTCTTTCTCAAGATTGCTTTGGCTATTTGGAATCTTTTGTGTTTCCATACAAATTGTGAAATTCTTTGTTCTAGTTCTGTGAAAAGTGCCGTTGGTAGTTTGATAGGGATTGCAATGAATCTGTAGATTGCTTTGGGTAGTATAGTCATTTTCACAATCCAACAAAAGCTCTTTTCTTGAGAGGAAGGAGGAGTCTGAGAAGCTTCTACAGCCAGACAAACAGTACTGATAAATGTTTCCTCATGATCTCTCTCAATTAATTACCGAAGATCATTAAGTATCTTCTATTAATTCATAACTTATTCATAGAATTATAAAGCTTTTATAAATATCACCTAAACAAGTAAGTAAATTTAAGTGTGCTACATATTGCTTCTGTATTAAGGTATATAAAAATGGACTGGATTCAAGCAAGTTGCCAGTTTCTCAGAAGTTCCTAGTTTCATAGAAGTATATACACAAGTAAAAATAATTATGATCAAAGAAAGACTCTAATGCATACTTAAGCTACAGTGGAACATTAGTGTTTGTTTAGTATTTAGTTCCAGCTCCAAACTACTATAAATAAGACATGAGACACCAAACAAACCTACGTAATACCAACTGGTACTAGAAGACAACAGGGCTTTTTCCCCCTCCCCCAGCAAATAGTTATTTTATTGTGCATGTTATGTTTTCAGAAAGCTGATTAATCTTTCCTCTGAGCTTTTAAAATTAACATATAAAACATATCAGTGTATATTTAACTGAAGATCTGACGGGAATAAAACATAAAATCCCAAGACATCTTTTGTACACAAACAAAACAAAACGGTTAAGGGTAAGAAACAGTTCACTAAAACAACAAAAAAACCTATCTAATCTAATAATTTCATGTTGTATTTATAAAACATTTTAAGATAGCATTCTTTATAGTTAGCTCTGCTCTCTAGGTAAGTGCAGAGTTTTATGCTAGTAATTTTTATTTACTCCTCATCATAATTAACAAGTTGGAAAAACTGAATTTAGTAAACACATAAAAGTATTTCTAATCTTCAGCTTCTAAAACATCGTCTCTAATTCTAAAAATTTAACTTTTCAGATATCCATTATATACTTAAGGAAAGCCAGACTACATAGTTGAGATATTACTTAGATTTCTTACTGCTATAAATCCACTATCAGTGGTTGCCAACAGTTAGAAGGGAGGAAGGGTCTGACTGCAGGGGAGCAGCACAACGGAATTCTTTGGGGATCTGGAATTGTTCAGTATCAGTGGTGGTGGTTGCAATAATCTAGTCATGTATTAGGAATGAAAATAAATATATATATATGTTCTTACCAGCACTATTCACAATCGCCAAGAAGTGGAAAAAGCCTAAATGTCCATCAACAAGTGAATGGATAAACAAACTGTGGTATGTACATACAATGCAATATTATTCAGCCATAAAAAGCAATGAAACATGCTATAGCATGGATGAATCTTGAATACATTATGCTAAGTGAAAGAAGCCAGACATTAAAGGTCATATCATATGATTCTACTGATATGAAATATCCAACATAGATGAATCCACACATCTGTGTGGATTCATCTATGCTGTGTGGATTCATCTATGCTATTCATCTGTGTTATTCATCAATAACAGATTGGTGGTTGCCAGGCGTTAAGGTGGAAGGGAAGCAGAAACTGTTTAATGGATAAAGGGTTTGCTCTGGAGTCTTGGAAATGTTTGGAACTACTTAAAAGTAGACAGATAGAGGTGATGATTGCACAATACTATGAATGCACTAAATGCTACTGAATTGTTCACTTTAAAACGGTTCATTTTATGTTATATGAATTTCACCTCAGTAAATTATATACATATACACATATATGAAGCTTCATACAGAAGCAACATGATGACACTAATGATGGTGCTAATGAAAATGATGATGATACAGTGGTAGCGATATATGCTTCCAAAAAACCTGGGAGGGCATAGTACCTGCCTTCAACATACTTAATATTTACGGTATATGCAGAACATGTGGAACCATTAAACGCAATCACTTTAAAAAAAAAAAAAAGAGTTCCATCCCTCTGAAAATATAGTTACAGTATAAAAGGAAAAACAGATTCTCATTTGACCAGAAAGTCTTGTTTAAATGACAAAGCTTAAAAACAATTTCAGTAAACCTTTGATATCACAGTTACTGACATTTGGCTTTGACAGCTGTCAGTTCATGAAACTCACCAAGAAAGTGAAAACATGGCCTTGTCTGGGGACCATAAGCTGTTGGTGATGGTGGGGAGGGAGACCTTGTCATCAACATAGGAAAGAGCAACTGTGATGGGTAACTGCTTCCCAAATGCCAGAGCTGAGCTATATGTCATCCAGATCACAGGACATTAGAGCAGAGGGCCAGAACTCATGCCTTCATTCACTCAGCAACTGGCATCTTCTGTGTGTCATTTACTGTGCCAACCAGTGGGTACACAAAAAAGAAGAAAACTCAGGCCCTAAACTTCAAAATATCATAGTTCAAATTTAAGCCTCATGAGAATGTGGAAAAACAGAATTCTCATACATGACTGGTAAAGTAAAAACTAGTACAACCACTTTGGAAAATAATGTGGCAAAATCTAACAAAGCTGAACATACACATATCTTATAACCTATAAATTCAATCCAACATACATACTCAACAGAAATGTGGATATACCTTCCCAAAAAAACTTGTACAAAAATGTTCATAGCAACATTATTCTTTACAGCTTCAAACTGGAAATGATCCAAATATCCATCAACATAGTAGCCTGGGTAAATAAATTGTGGCATACTCAAAGGAATACTGTACTTCAGTAGTTCTCAACCAGACTCTGCCCGCCTCCCCAGGGGACATTCAGCAACATCTGGAAACATTTTAGGTTGTCATAACTGGGGGGCGTGCTACTGGCATCTTGTGATTGGGGTCAGGGATGCTGGGAAACATTCTTTGATGCACAAAAGAGCCTCCCCTATAACAAAGAATGTCAATAGGGCCACATCTGAGAAATCCTGGCCTACAGCAATGAAAACAAACTAGACTACATACACTATATGGATAAACACAAACATAATGTTGAGCAAAAAAGAAGCCAGACAAAGAAAAGAGCATATGTATGGTTCCATTTATATAAAGCTCAATATCAGGCTAAATTAATCCCTGGTGTTTGAAGTCAGGAGAGTGGGGATTGAAAGGGTCATGAGGAGGACTTCAGAAACACAAGCAATGTTCTGTTTCTTGAACTGGGTACCAGTTACCTGGCAACGTGTGTAAATTCATTGAGCTGAATGGTTAAAATGTGGACACTTTTCTTAAGTATGCTATTCTTCCATAAAAAGTTTGTTTTAAAAAGAATTCATAGGACTTTATACCACAAGAAGGGAATTTTATTGTATGTAAATTTTAAAAACAAAAAAATTTTAATGCTTTCCTACTACAAATCAGTTAAAATTCATTATCACATGGGTTAATATTTCTCTGAAAAATTTCTCCTTTGGAGTCTGAGAATTCCAAGTCTTAGCTATGCCACTTGCCAGTTGTGTTGATCTTGACCAAGTTACATTTTTCACATTTATATCTTTTTAAAATTACAGAAACAACAGACCTTATTTGCAACAGCCAGGTGAATACAAACAACAAACAGGTATAAAATATGAAAAAACCACCCTACCAATCCTTCTTCTCAGACCTAACCACTCTCAACACTTTTCTGTTTCCATCTAGACTTTTTCCTATAAGTATGTACAAATAGCCACGTTAACAGAATTCAATGTTTAACTCTCATGCATTTATAAAAGCAAGATCACACTGCATACTACCCAGCAACTTTTTAAAATTTAATATATGTGTAAATCTCTACCAGGGAATACAAAATTACCATATTCTATTACAGAGCTACCCAGTGTTCCAATGTATATACCATAACTTATTTAATCGATCTCCTAATTATGGTCACAGTTAACAACTTAAACTGGAAACAACTTCAAATAATGCTTTAATAAACATCAGAATATGCTTACATGATCACTTTTACACAACTGATGCTCTCCAAAATAGTTGTACCTACACTCCACAATCATAAAATAGGGCTTGCTTCACCACTCTTTTACCATAACAATATATCATTCTTTTTAACCTTTGTTAGACAGCTTAGTGAATTATAGACATGACATCTTGATTTGTATTTTTTAATTACTGAGGTTAAGCATCACTCAAAATGTTTAAAGGTCATTTTTTAAATGTTTTCTGTTAAGTTTCTTGTTTATATCCCTTGTGGAGGAAGGTATATAATCACATTAAGCTTCATCTTCCTCATGTGCAAAACTGAGCTAACACTACTTGTCTCACAGGATGACTGAGAGGTCAAATGAGAAAATGGAGTATAATCAGGGATTGATAACTTGGGCTGTACATCAAAATCATGTTGGAGAGCTTCAAAACAAACCAAAACAATCACCTGCCCAAAATCCTAGAAGATTGAGAATTAATTCCAAGTAGGGCAACCTGAAGGCTTTTTAAAGAAATCCACAGCTGATTCTAAGGTACACATCAGCAAATTAGAAAATAAAGGTCATATGTATAACTGATTCACTTTGTTATAAAGCAGAAACTAACACACCATTGTAAAGCAATTACACTCCAATAAAGATGTAAAAAAATAATAATAAATAAATAAATAAAAAATAAAGGTCATTCCTTTTCCGACATGTTACCAAATATGTGTTCTGTTTTTAGATATACACAGAACCTCTACCACTGGATTCAACATTTCTTGGAGTTGGAAATTCTACTAAAAGCAGTCTTCTACTACTTTCACTCCCTAGACTGATTAGAATAGCTGAATAAAAATATTTTCAGTTTTTATGTGCAGCTAAGACTAAGGCCCAAAGTAAACATTCTTATTTACGAAGCACATTATGTAAACGTGCATTGTGCTTTGGCTGATTATTACAATAAAACCTCATAATTTATCTTTTTCTACATTTCAAAAACATGCATAATCTTATACTACACTATTTCAAGTATATGATAGATGGCATTTATTATGGTTTATTGGGAAATTTCTTCTGAACCAGAATGTATCAATACAAGAGAAAGACATGTTAACACATGGTAATTAAGCAAAAATCAAAAGAAAGCATCTCGGGCTTCCCTGGTGGCGCAGTGGTTGGGGGTCCGCCTGCCGATGCAGGGGATACGGGTTCGTGCCCCGGTCTGGGAGGATCCCGCATGCCGCAGAGAGGCTGGGCCTGTGGGCCATGGCCGCTGGGCCTGCGCGTCCGGAGCCTGTGCTCTGCGACAGGAGAGGCCACAGCAGTGAGAGGCCTGCGTATTGCAAAAAAAAAAAAAAAAAAAGAAAGCATCTCCACAGATGGTGCTGGATAAGCTAGATACTTGTATGGAAAATACTGAGCTCACCCCATATGTAAAAATTAACTAAAAATAAGTCATAGACCTAAACATAAAACCTCAAAAACTATAAAATTTATAAAAGAAAACAGGAGAAAATCTTCTTGACCTTAGAGGAGGGCAAAAATTGTTTAGAACACACACAAAAAAACATATATATAAAATCTTTAAAATATAATAAACTAAGAAACTTCACCAAATTTAAGGCTTCTGATCTTTGAAAGATACCACTAAAAAACAGATGCAAACCAGAGATTGGAGAAAATAAGCTAACAAAGAATTTTTATCCAGAATACATAAAGAAGTCTTACAACCCATAATAAGTAGTACTTCAATTTTTAAATGGACAAAATAATTGGACATTTTACAAAAGAATACATATGAACAGCCAATAAACACCAAAAAATATGCTCAACATCACCAGGCATAAGGGAAAGGCAAATTAAACTACAGTGAGATGCCACTACACACCCACAAGTGCTGATGATAACTGGAATTATCATACACATTTTTAGTGAGAAAGTAAACTGGTGCAAGTGCTTTGGAAAACAGTTTGGTGATTTCTTATTAAGTATACACTTGCTTACAAACCAGCAATTCCACTCCTAGGTATCTACCCAAGAGAAACAAAAACGTGTTCATACAAAGACTTATACATGAATGTTCATAGCAGGTTTATACATAATAGACCCCACAAGCCAGAATTAATCTAAATATTCATCAACTGGTACATGGATAAACAAATTTTAGTATATTTATATAATCGGATACTGGAATACTATAATGGAATAAAAAGCAATGAGCTACTGAAATAAGCAGTATTTGGATGAATGGATGAATCTCAAAAACATTCTGCTGAGTGAAAGAAACCAGATACAAAAGAGTACATAGGGCAGGATTTCATTTACATGAAATTTTAGAATATGCAAAATTAATCTGTAGTGACAGAAAGCAGATCAGAAATTGTCTGGGGGCAGGGTGAGCAGGGATTGGTTACTGACTACAAAGGGGTACAAGGGAACTTTTGAGGGTTATACAAAGTTCTACATCTTGACTGTAGTGGCTGTTACACAGCTGTATACATTTGTCCAAACTCATAAAGCTATACTGATTTTAAAATGAACCCAGGATTTGTTTTAATCAGGTATGGTAAGACACAGACATGGAAATAACTGCCATGAAGAAAGAAATTTATACTCACAATTCCCTGGAATTAGGAAGAATGCCGGACCACAACAGGCCATATGCAGAAGCACCAGGGTGGGTCAGGAGGCAGAAGGAATGGGAGGAAAATGAGGCAAGAACCTTTATTGTGGTTTTCACAAGAAAGAATGGCAAAGTAAACAAGCTAATCAGGTTTAGGATTGGCTAGTTTGAATAATTTCAATGGTCTCCATGGTACATAAACTGCCCCTAGTTGGCTGGTACCTGGCCCTGGGGTGATTAGAGCAGGGAAGTAGTGGCCCAGGAGGGTAAGAGCTCAATATAGGAGGTAGGTGGAGGGTACAACCAAAGGAGGATTGGTTGGTTTGCACATGAAAGGCACACTTCTGGAGGAGTCCTTTGCTATCTCTAGGAATTAGCTAGCCCTAGAAGGGGCAGTTGTTCAACTTCCCTCTTATGTAAAAATTATAAATTTACTGTCAGTGAGGTTTTAGCTACATCCCAAGTTTTGTAATATGGCATTTATTACAATTCACTTCTAATTATTTTAAAATTCACTTTTAAAATTCACTTCTAATTATTTTAAAATTCCATTTAGGATTTCTTCTCCTTTGACTCATAAGTTGTTTCCATAACTGTTCTATAAATGTTAGAAAAGAATGTGTTACCTCCAACTTCCAATTGCAGATTTCTGTATGTCCATTAAGTGTTGACTGTGTTTTTAAAATCTTTTTTATTCTTAATAATTTTTTTCTACTTCATCTTCAATAATTAGGACAGGTATGTTAAAACTCACCTACTATAGTAAGTGTATGCATTTCTCCTTGACAATTTCTTCTTACATATTATCAAAACTTCTCGGTAAATTAACCTTTTATTATTGTATTTATCACTAATAATTTTTGTGTCTTAAACTCTATTTTATCTGGTATGACTGGAGCTACACCAGCTTTCTTTTGGTTTTCTAGATATCTTTTTCTACCTTTTTGCTTTCAATCTTTCCGTATTGGTGTACTAGGGTATGTATCTTAAACAGTAGCCTACAGCTGAATTTAATTTTTTTCCAGCCTATCAAATCTTTGTCTTAACTGCATTATTTAGTCTGCCTTCACTTAATACGATCCTTATAATATGCTGGAATTTATTTCCACTAGTACATTATTCTCTTTCTTTGCACTTGTTCTGTGACTTGTTTCTTTTCCTATCCTTTCATACATTTTTTTCTACATTCCATTTCTTCTATTAATTTGGAAGTTACATACTTCAATTTACCATGTAACCTTGAAATTTTAACATGCATACTTCATACTTTATTATCTTCATCCTCAAAAGATAAAAGAACCATAGAATGTTTTTTTTTTTTTAATTAATGTATTTATTTTTGGCTGCATTGGGTCTTTGTTGCTGCACGCGGGCCTTCTTCACTTGAGGCCAGGCGGGGCTACTCTTCGCTTTGGTGCACGGGCCTCTCATTGCAGTGGCTTGTCCTGCTGCAGAGCACGGGCTCCAGGCACGCGGGCTTCCGCAGCTGTGGCACACAGGCTCAGCAGTTGCGGCTCACAGGCTCCAGAGTGCAGGCTCAGCAGTTATGGTGCACGGGCGCAGTTGCTCGGCGGCATGTGCGATCTTCCTGGACCAGGGCTCAAACACATGTTCCCTGCATTGGCAGGCGTATTCCTAACCACTATGCCACCAGGGAAGCCCCCTAGAACCACAGAATGTTTTTGTTTTTTGCTTTTTACATCTTTATTGGAGTATAATTGCTTTACAACGGTGTGTTAGTTTCCGCTTTATAACAAAGTGAATCAGTTATACATATACATATGTTCCCATATCTCTTCCCTCTTGCGTCTCCCTCCCTCTCACCCTCCCTATCCCACCCCTCTAGGTGGTCACAAAGCACCGAGCTGATCTCCCTGTGCTATGCGGCTGCTTCCCACTAGCTATCTATTTTACGTTTGGTAGTGTATATATGTCCATGCCACTCTCTAACTTTGTCACAGCTTACCCTTCCCCCTCCCCATATCCTCAAGTCCATTCTCTAGGTCTGTGTCTTTATTCCCGTCTTACCCCTAGGTTCTTCATGACATTTATTTTTTCTTAAATTCCATATATATGTGTTAGCATATGGTATTTGTCTTTCTCTTTCTGACTTACTTCACTCTGTATGACAGACTCTAGGTCCATCCACCTCATTACAAATAGCTCAATTTCGTTTATTTTTATGGCTGAGTAATATTCCATTGTATATATGTGCCACATCTTCTTTATCCATTCATCCGATGATGGACACTTAGGTTGTTTCCATCTCCTGGCTATTGTAAATAGAGCTGCAGTGAACATTTTGGTACATGACTCTTTTTGAATTATGGTTTTCTCAGGGTATATGCCCAGTAGTGGGATTGCTGGGTCATATGGTAGTTCTATTTGTAGTTTTTTAAGGAACCTCCATACTGTTCTCTATAGTGGCTGTACCAATTTACATTCCCACCAGCAATGCAAGAGTGTTCCCTTTTCTCCACACCCTCTCTAGCATTTATTGTTTCTAGATTTTTTGATGATGGCCATTCTGACTGGTGTCAGATGATATCTCATTGTAGTTTTGATTTGCATTTCTCTAATGATTAATGATGTTGAGCATTCTTTCATGTGTTTGTTGGCAGTCTGTATATCTTCTTTGGAGAAATGTCTATTTAGGTCTTCTGCCCATTTTTGGATTAGGTTGTTTGTTTTTTTGTTATTGAGCTGCATGAGCTGCTTATAAATTTTGGAGATTAATCCTTTGTCAGTTGCTTCATTTGCAAATATTTTCTCCCATTCTGAGCGTTGTCTTTTGGTCTTGTTTATGGCCACAGAATGTTTTAATTCTACTTCATTCTCTCCATCTCAACTACCCTCTAGCATGGTACTATTTTCGAATATTTAAGCTCTGTTTGACATGTCTGTTGTTTTTATACTACCAATATCTGTGTAGATTTACCCACGTGTCTCATTTTATATTGTCCGTTTCTTTTTCCTTACCATTTATTTTTTTAATTGAAGTACAGTTGATTTACAATGTTGTGCCAATCTCTGCTGTACAGCAAAGTGACTCAGCTTTACACATATATACATTCTTTTTTTAATGTTCTTTTCCATTATGGTTTATCCCAGGAGACTGGATATAGTTCCTTGTGCTATACAGTAGGACCCTGTTGTTTATCTTAACCATTTCTTCTTGCACTGCAAACATTTTTCTATTAGTGGAATTCCCTCACCTTTTGTTTCTCACACATATATGTATGTTAGACTCTCAAACAAGTCTCACTATATATCAATTCTAGGTTGATATTTTGTCTCAGCAGCACAAAGCTATGTCAGTGGATTCTTTGGAAAACAGAATGGCAGTTCTTCAAAATTTTACACATACCGTATGATCCAACAATTTCATTCCTAATATATGTCCAAGAGAAATGAAAACACGTTCACACAAAAACTTGTACACAAAAGTTCACAGCAGAATTACTCATAATAGCTAGCCAAAAAGTGGAAACAACCCAAATGTCTACTAACTGATGAACGGACAAATATGATATCCCATACAATGAGATATTATTCATCAATATAAAGGACTGAAGTACTGATACATGCTATAACATGAATGAACTTTAAAAACATATGCTAAGTAAAAGAACCCAGTCACAAAAGACCATATATTGTACGCTTTCATTTATATGTAATGTCCAGAACAGGCAAACCTACAGAGACAGAAAGTAGATTAGTGGTTATCTAAGGCTGGGGGAATGTGGGTGGTAGTGGGTAGGGTAATTGAGAATTACTGCTAATGGGTACAGGGTTTCTTTTCTGGTGATAAAAATGTTCTAATATTGGGAAGTCCCTGGCAGTCCAGTGGTTGGGACTCCACTCTTCCACTACAGGAGGCCCGGGTTTGATCACTGGTCAGGGAACTAAGATCTCACAAGCCATGCAGCATAGCCAAAAAAAAAAATTCTAATATTGATTGTGGTGATGGCGGCATAACTTTGTGAATAAACTAAAAACAACTGAATTACACACTTTAAGTTTGATCACTGGTCGAGGAACTAAGATCCCACAAGCCATGCAGCACAGCCAAAAAAAAAAAAAAATTCTAATACTGACTGTGGTGATGGCGGCATAACTTTGTGAATAAACTAAAAACAACTGAATTACACACTTTAAGCGGGTGAATTATAAATTTATAATTTATATAAAGTGTAAATTATATCTAATGAAGCTGTTATATATTTTTTTAAAAATAGCAGACACATTTGCTAGATACAAGCACAAGAAATGAGTGATACAGCCTATATTAACTAGCTTTATTAGAAGCTTCTAAAACTGAAGATCACAGCTGCAGTTGTGGTACAAAGAACCACCTCGGCATTCAAACATCAACATCAGTCCTCAAATTTCCAAGGACCATCTATTGTTTACAAAAATTTCACCAGCTCTCCAAGAGATTCTGATGCATACTAAAGTTTGAGCATCACTGAAATAATCTAATAATCAGCATAAATAGAAGCTAAATCCATTAGGTGAACAGTTGATGGGCAACTTTAAAATGGAGGAATCAGGCTCACACCACCTGAACCTGCTGATCAACCTTAGCACCACTTAAAGTGGGACAACCAGACGTTATGTGCTTCCTGATAAAATGCAGTAAGAAGTACACAGCACCCCTACGAAGTAGTCTTAGGAAACAATACAAAACAAACAGGAAACAGAAACAAAACAAAACCCTGCACCTAAATCCAATCAAGTCTGAGATCTAACTCCCAATTTAAAGAAAATAAGGTGGAGAGAGGAACAAGGTAAAGGACACAGTGAAGATGAAATCAGATCCAAATCCGAATATGCAATATTCTACAGACAAATTAGAATCCAACTTCAAACTCTAAAAAGACATTTCTGAGACAATCAGGGGAAACTGAACATGGACTGAGTATTAAATATTAAGGAATCACTGTTAATTTTCAGGAATAATAGTAATCGTTTAGAGATTCATACTCAAGTATTCATGAGTGAAATGACAGGATTTTTGGAGTGTACTTTAAAATATTCCAACAACAACGAATAATAGTATTAATATTTAAAATAAGTTGAGGGAAGAGAGAATGAAACAAACAAAAAGAAACAAAATGTTGATAACTGTTAAAGATGGGTACTGTTATAACATTCTCTTTACTTTTTGGTTTGAAGTATTTCATAAGTTTAAAAACTTTTTTAGGAAATCCAGGTTAAGCACTGGTACACTGATACATTCAAATCCCATTCAAATGACAGTAAATGAAGTGTGTGTGTGTGTGTGTGTGTATGTGTGTGTGTGTATACATATATGTACACACACGCACACAAATATATACATATATACGTACATATTTAAGACAAAGACAATATGAGAGGAAAAATTTCAAGCATAAAGAGACCGCAATAAATAATTGAAAGATGAAAAGTAGCAACTAACTTTTCAAAAACATAAGCAGCTACAACCTAAATGTCAATAAATGTCTAGGAGCAACCGAACGATTCATCTCCTCAGAGTCCCTGAGAAGCAAAGGCCTTGGAAACGTAAGGCCCTTTGGAAGGTAGAGGAGAGACAAAGGAACAAAAAGCATATCCTCCACAGGATGTCAAAATGTCCTTCATCTTCTCTCTTAACCCACCCCTTATACATAACAAATATTTATGTTCTTGGGAAACTTGTCAGAGTTGCACCAGCCTCAGGGCGTCTCTAGATTGAAAGGCCCATCAAGTATAAACCAATGAATTTTTTTAAAAAAACAAAGGTACAGGTTCATCACTGTGAAATTTCAGAACAAAATAGAGAAAACAGAAAATTCCAAAAGCTTCCTGGGGGCTGAGAGTTATAGCTCCAGCCTTTTCAGTATCAATATTGGAAGACAGAAGACAAGGGAGCAATACCTTCAAATTTCTGAATTAAAATGATTCTCAGCATAGAACTGTGCATCTACTAGATTGCCAACCAAACACAAAAATAGAATAAACACTTTTTCACACGTGCGAAGTCTCAAAAAATTTATCTCTAACAATCATTCTCAGGAAGCTCCAAGAGGAATAGGCAGCACCAAAACAAGGGAACAATCCAAAAACGAAGAAGTCATGAAAGCCAGTCTACAGGAGATCCTAACTTTTAAAGGTCAAAGGAATTTCCAGGAGGAAGGCAAAGGAAGGCTCATCATGTTGCTGTGGAGCAGACCTACAGGGCAAGAAGTACAAACTAGAGCCAGAGAAGGGCAGATGGTTCCAAGATGGACATATCCAGGAGGAAAAAGTGTTAATTATCAACTATCTAGGGACCTCCCTTGTGGTCCAGTGGTTAAGACTCCACGATCCCAGTGCAGGGGGCCCAGGTTCGACCACTGGTCAGGGAAGTCGATCCCACATGCTGCAACTAAGAGTCCACATGCCGCAACTTAGAATCCTGCATGCCACAACTGAAGATCCCCAAAGACCCCACAGACCACAACTAAGACCTGGCACAGTCAAATAAAGAAATAAATATTTTTTAAAAAGTCAATTATCGACTAGGTTTAACTAAGAGAGAGAAATTGTTTTGACAGGTATTTTATGGAGCTGTAATACTTAGCTAAAGATTTCAAAGAAAACAGGGCAAACAAAAAAAGAAAAAGAAAAAAAGGCAATTAACTCCGAGATAAGTAAAAAAAAGAACAATAAAACATAAAATATATTTAGCTCAGCAGTAAACATTTATAATACAATAATATAGTTAACCTTGATTATCTAAACTAACCAAAAATTGTAATATTGGAAGAATGAAGAAGAAAGGGAAGGGTATGCATGAGTGTGTGTATATGTGTGCATGTTTAAGACCTAAATCTTTACCAATACAAGAAATTAATGTCTAAGATGAATAAATTTTTTATAAAACAGTCTATTCATATTATTTATAAATATAAAAGCAAATACTTAAGCAAACATCAAACAATTAAAAAAGCAGTTGCATCTAGGTTCAGGACTGGGTTGGAGGAACTTACTCTAAGTAAATTCCTGCCATAATGTTGTTGGGCTGGGGGCAAAAAATTCAACACATAAATTTAGAGTCAGATTCACATGTAAAAAGCTTGTCTATGGGCTTCCCTGGTGGCGCAGTGGTAGAGAGTCCGCCTGCCGATGCAGGGGATGTGGGTTCGTGCCCCGGTCCGGGAAGATCCCACATGCCGCGGAGCGGCTGGGCCCGTGAGCCAGCCAGTCAGAAGTTCCATGGGTCCAGGAGCCACTTATGTCACAGCGGGTGCATTAACATGGGGTTTTACTGTCTAATGTTTAAACTACGTTCAGGTATTTCTTTGATTATTCACAAATAATATTTATTATATTTCTGCATTCAATAAATGTATAGTATATATGTTTTATATTCTAAAGTAATTAGGAATTAATAGAAATTAATATAAAACAATACAAAATCCCTATTTGTGGGAATCATATCACTACTCGATTTCATTCACCTTCTCATTAACATCACAATCTGTAGTTTCTTGATATAAACGGAAAACTTTAAAAATTATATAACAGACCACAACAGGGTGGGAAAGCAGGCCAAAAAGCTGCAAAGAGCCTGACAGCTGCATCCTACAAATGGGATCATAACAGTATAAACTGAAACCCACATGCCCTTGAAACCAACTCTGCCACTCTATTAGGATTACACTAGGGTGTAATCTCCCTGGGGTGACTTGGGATAAAATGCCATTGTGTCAAGGGATACTATATACTGGGCAACGTGAGTACAAGGAAGCAGATCCCTAGAGCTCTGGCTGTGTCCCCAAAGAGCCAGGTTAAATTGTTGCTCCACTTCCCCATAAGGTCTGCTTAACAATCAGAAGGTCTAAGGACCTAGTATGCTCAAATGGAAAAGAAATTCCATGGTACCTCAAAACCTCTTGTGTTCTTGAAATAAACTCCCACTACCAAGAAGAATACATTACTCAATGGATAAAAGAATGAGTTCATTTACTCATTCTTTTATCCATTCAGCATATACTGAGTACGTCAGAGAAGACTCTGTGTACACACACATATACACACACACATTTTGAACGTGAAAAATGGTAGGAAGGGGAAGTATGAGGTGTTACAAGAGATATAAATAGAGAATCTAACCTATTTCTGGAAAATCAGACCATTCTCGCTATCTTAAAAAGATCAAAATAACAATGGAATTTTCCTTTAAATTGGTAAACACTGATGTCAAAGAAAAATGTGCTCAAAGTACAGAGAAATAACTACTTTAGACAAATAACCCAAGACAGAAACATCCTTGGTTAAAGGAATTAAAATTTTTTCAATCAGTGACTATTTTTATTCATTCATCAAATATTTACTGAATGCCTTCTGTGAGTCAAACACCAGGAATACAGCACTAAACAAGTTAGACCATGGTTGTGCCCTATGGAACCTACAGTCTAGTGAAGTATATAGGTCCATAAAGAAGCAATTACAACCCAAGAAAATAACTGCCTTGATGCGAAAACATGGTTTCTATTGTAGCCTTAAGAGAGATGTGTTGTAGCCATGTAATTTCAAGCAGTGTGCAAACATGAACCAGAATATTCTCAAGAAACATCAAGTAATCTGATTCAGAGCCCACAGCTAGAGGAAAAATTAGAAGGAAGACTGGAAAGAATAAACTGAAGGATGAGGGAGTGTGGGAAAGAATTTTAACATTTGAGAGACTACCATGCCATTTAATCCTCAAAACAACTCTAAGATGATAGGTACAACGGACAATCTCTTCAGCATCCTCTCCCCCACTGTGACATGCATACACCACAGCACCTTTAATGATGACATGATACTGCTTCCCAAGGTTATATATACAGGAACCACTGGAGCAGGGATCTGAACCCAGGTCCATTACAGTAAGCTACAACTCTAAAGGAGGCTGACATGAAAAGCTGAAGAGCTTGGACTTCGTTTAAAAAAAGGATCTGGAACTCAAATGTCTGAATTTATATCTTAATTATATCACTTACTAAATGTGTGACCTGGGACAAGGTCCTTAACTTCTCTGTGCCTCTATTCTCTCATCTATAAAATAGGGATAATCAGACCTACTTTATAATAAAGCTATTGTGAGAATTAAATGAATTAATATGTGTAGAGCACTTAGAGCAGTGCTTGGCACAGAGCAATCCTCTATTAAGCAACAGGGAGTCAAAGGAGATTTCTGAGTGAATTGACCAGAATTATGGTTTAAGAAAGTCAATTTAGCAGGATAGTATAGAGGGGAACACACACGAAGTGGGAAAGTTATGGCAAATTTTTACGAAAAGCATTAAAGGTCTAAGTGAGATGATGGCAGTGGAAAATGAAAAAGAACTAAGATGTTGCAGAATTTGAATCAACAGGACTTAACAAATGACCAAATGAGGCAATTAGAGGAAAGAGTAAAAGATGATTCTTTTTCAACTTGGTAGACTAAGAGAATGGTAGTGCCAGGAACAGAAGTAAGATTGTGTAAGACTAGCTTAGAACTCCTTTTAATAAAGAAGATTCTACACGGGGAGGGGGAAGGATAAGCTGGGACAAAGTGAAAGAGTGGTAGTGTATATATCGACATATATACACTACCAAATGTAAAATAGCTAGCTAGTGGGAAGCAGTCGCATAGCATAGCACAGGGAGATCAGCTCAGTGCTTTGTGACCAAATGGAAGGGTTGGATAGGAAGGGTGGAAGGGAGGGAGACGCAAGAGGGAAGAGATGTGGGGATATACGTATATGTATAACTAATTCACTTCGTTATAAAGCTGAAACTAACACACCATTGTAAAGCAATTATACTCCAATAAAAATGTTAAAAAAATAAAAATTAATCAAAAAAAATAAAGAAGATTGTTATGTTTTACATGGGGGAGTTTTTTTTTTAAACAAGTCTCTCCTAAAAGATAACTTAGGGCTTCCCTGGTGGCGCAGTGGTTGAGAATCCGCCTGCCGATGCAAGGCACACGGGTTCGTGCCCCGGTCCGGGAAGATCCCACATGCCGTGGAGCAGCTGGGTCCATGATCCATGGCTGCTGAGCCTGTGCGTCCGGAGCCTGTGCTCCGCAATGGGAGAGGCCACAGCAGTGAGAGGCCCGCGTACCACAAAAAAAAAAAAAAAAAGATAACTTAAACTCATCAAGATTTAAGACAATAGTTATTATATTAGTAAGAACTGAGGTCCAAGTTTTATAAGTTGAATATTAAAGCTGCATTTTTTACTAAGCTATTTTCTTTCAATAAACATGGTTCCAAAAAACAAATCTAATACCACTACTTAGAGATGGAAAAGCAAATCAAATTAACAATAAAAAGCTGGGACAAAGTGAGAGAGTGGCATGGACATATATACACTACCAAAGGTAAAATAGATAGCTAGTGGGAAGCAGCCACATAGCACAGGGAGATCAGCTCGGTGCTTTGTGACCACCTAGATGGGTGGGATAGGGAGGATGGGACGGAGACGCAAGAGGGAGGAGATATGGGGATATATGTATATGTATAGCTGATTCACTTGGTTATAAAGCAGAAACTAACACACCATTGTAAAGCAATTATACTCCAATAAAGATGTTTTTAAAAAAAAAAAATTTGTATTTCTTATTGCAAAATTAGACTCTTAGAACCAAATATTGATTTCATTAACATGAAATTAACTTAAAATTCTCAGCTTCTCACTTTAATAAGATACGCTCTCACAGGAGTCTCTGTAAAGAATATTATAACTTCTATCTCTAATATAAGATTAAAAGGTACAGTTTATGAAGGGGTTTTTTTTTTAATTTAAAAAAACTTGTGGGCTTCCCTGGTGGCGCAGTGATTGAGAGTCTGCCTGCCGATGCAGGGGACACGGGTTCGTGCCCCGGTCCAGGAAGATCCCACATGCCGCGGAGCGGCTAGGTCCGTGAGCCATGGCCGCTGAGCCTGCACGTCCGAAGCCTGTGCTCCGCAACGGGAGAGGCCACAACAGTGAGAGGCCCGCGTACCGCAAAAAAAAAAAAACAACAGGGCTTCCCTGGTGGCGCAGTGGTTGAGAGTCTGCCTGCCGATGCAGGGGACACGGGTTCGTGCCCCGGTCCGGGAGGATCCCACATGGCGCGGAGGGGCTGGGCCCGTGAGCCATGGCCGCTGACCCTGCGCGTCCGGAGCCTGTGCTCCGCAACGGGAGAGGCCACAACAGTGAGAGGCCCGCGTACTGCAAAAAAAAAAAACAAAAAAACAAAAAAACAACAACTTGTGAATGAACAAATGTTTAAAAATCACATTAAATAAAAACTTCTTAACTATGATTCTTACAAACATTGATAATATTGAGATGCTAGCCTTTAAAAACTTCAGAAGCTCAAAATGTGACATAAAATCAGAATACTGAAAGTGAAAAGATAACGCAGCACTACAGATTGCTTCCCCTACAGAAATAGAAAGCTTTAGCAGTGAAGCCATTTCCTCCCTTTTCATTTAATACACATCTCACTCTTTCCCCCAAACATGCCCCCTCAAAAAAAAAAAAAAAACCATTAAGATCACCAGTTATCTCCAACTTGACAACTCCAACTATACTTTTCTGTTTTTGATCTCATAAGACCTGTCAGCAACCAGCATACAAAACAATTTATCACTCCATCATTTTTTAAACACTTCCCTTTCTGAGCTTTCCTAACGCCACACACCACTGGCCTTCCCCCAATCTCTCTGGCCATTCTTTCTTTGTAGACTTTCCTCCCCCACATCTGTACATTTTAGATTTCCTCAGTACAAAACCTGTTCTTTCCAATTCTCTACCTACATACACCCTTTTCCTAGATTATCTCACCCATTCCCTTAGTTTTAATATTGACCATTGACCCTAAGCCCAAGTTCATCATCTCCAGGCCCACGCTCTACTGTGAACTCCAGATTTACTTTATTAAACTGACAAATAAATATCTCATTAGTAATTAACACTAGACCAAATGTCCAAAACAGAACTTCCGACTCTTTCTGCCCTTAAAATTATTTAATATATTCATTCTACAAATATTTACTGAGCACAAGCTCAGGCACTGTGCTGTATACACTGACTCACAATGTGAACTTGAGGGAGAGAGATGGTAAGTTGTAAAAAGAACTATGAAGGATATAAACAGTGTGCTCTGACAGAGAATAGGGGAGAGAGCTGCTACTTTTGATGAGGTGTTCAAGATGGGCCTCCACAGTATCATGGTCTCTCCTTCGAAAACGGTGTCTACCTAGCTGCTCCAGACAGAAACCTAGGCATTTGTTCCCCACAAACAACCCATCATGTGGCTTACAAGGTTCTAACTCCAAAATACACCTTGAAGTTGAAGAGGGCTCTCAAGCAAGCAAAGAGAGGTGTGGACAAGTAATGACAGCTGTGATAGATGTCACAGCAGGAAATACAGAAACCTATGGAAGAAAATTACAGTGAAACCAAACTCAGGGAGAAATCAGAAATGGCTTCCTGGAGAAAGAATAATTAGGATAAGCCCAGATGATCAGTACAAAAAGCTAAACAAAAAGGTATATAAAACTATGCCAAAAACAAAGAACAGCACAGCATGGCACATCCCAAAACCTAAAACAAATCCAAGGTGTTAAAATCATAGAAAAGGAAGGTGATTAGATTAAGACAAGTCCAGAAGAAAGCAACAAGTTATCAAAGATTAATGAGATCAGATCATGTCAAAGGGCACAGAAGTCAACTTGAAAAGTCTTCCACTGGCTAAATACGGGACAATTTGACAGTAATGGATTAAAACACATTAAAATCCAAGAGGTGATGGTAGTACTAAAAAATGATAATTAAAATGAAAACCTTCATTGAACTCATCATAAATTATTCTCAAAAGTGATAAACTTTGATGCTGACTTTCCTGTAGCAAATAACCAAATAAGTAGTAAGAGAAAGTTCTTCCAGGAAATAAATGCAGAAAGAATTAAAGAATCAGAATATTACCATTTGCATCCCCTAACAAGATAATGGATTCAGGCAATAATCAACAAAAGACGCTAAAACCATTAGTGAAGGGTGAAGTTTATAATGGAAGAATAAAGCTGATACCACCTGAAACCACTAATCAATCTTAGCAGCACTAAAAAATGGGACAACCAGACATTACGTATGGATACGAAGTACACTGCAAAATCTTTGGAATATTTTAATTAAAAAAAAAAAAACTGGGGCTTCCCTGGTGGCGCAGTGGTTGAGAGTCCGCCTGCCAATGCAGGGGACACGGGTTCGTGCCCCGGTCCGGGAGGATCCCACGTGCCGCGGAGCGGCTGGGCCCGTGGGCCATGGCCGCTGGGCCTGCGCGTCCGGAGCCTGTGCTCCGCACCGGGAGGGGCCACAGCGGTGAGAGGCCCGCGTACCGCAAAAAAAAAGAAAAAAAAAAAAAACTGAACCTGAATCTAGTAAAGTATCTAACCACCAGTTTTCAGGAAAGAGAGAATAAGTTATAGCAGTGGTTCTCAAACTTGAGCATTCAGAATCACCTGGAGGGTCTTGTTAAAACAGAGATTGCTGGGAACCAGTGAATTAAAGGAAACCATTAGAGAGCAAACAGGCAAATAGACAATGTGGGAAATTTCATAGGAAAAATACCCAGTTTAAAAACAACAAATGCTATTTTTAAAAGAGCGGGGGGAGGCCGTTGTGGAATAAAAATTACTTAAGACACATAACGGCAAATTCAATATGCAGACTGATTCAAACAAACCTACTGTAAAAAGACATCCTGAGACAACTGAGAAAATTTGAATATAGACTAGTAGATAATATTAATAGATGTATATATATATATATATATTTTTTTTTTTTTTTGGCTGCATTGGGTCTTTGTTGCTGCGTACAGGCTTTCTCTAGTTGCATCGAGCCGGGGCTATTTTTTGTAGTGGTGTGCGGGCTTCTCATTGTGGTGGCTTCTCTTGTTGCAGAGCACGGGCTCCAGGCACGTGGGCTTCAGTAGTTGTGGTACGCGGGCTCAGTAATTGTGACTCGCAGGCTCTAGAGCGCAGGCTCAGTAGTTGTGGCACACGGGCTTAGTTGCTCCACGACACGTGGGATCTTCCCGGACCAGGGATGGAACCCGTGTCCCCTGCATTGGCAGGCGGATTCTTAACCACTGCACCACCAGGGAAGTCCCTAGATATATAATATTAATAGATAATATAAGGGATAATAATAGATTAATGGCTATGTTAAAAAATGACCTTATTAAAAAAAATTAAAAGGTCAAGACTAGAGACTTCACAGAAGCTACACCACCACAGGCTATGTTAAGGAGTTTGGTCCTAAACTGTCCTAAACTGAATGGTTTTATACATAAGCATGAGATCATCACAGCAAAAACAACTTCTGGTTGTGAAAGCCATGCACTAAAGCACTGCATTAACAGCTCAACATGATTTATCTCTTTGAATCCTTAAAATACCTCTGTGTTGTGGAGATTTTAAATTCTATACCATTTTGCCTGCTGACCATGATCAGAATTAGCATTTTTTTAAAGAATGAAGTATTGAGAATAGTTTGGAGAAAGGCAAGAGTGATGACAGAAAGACCAGTTAAGAGGTTGTTAACTGATACAGACAAAAAGAGCAAACGTTCATGTATTAGGAATAAAATAAAAATACAGAAACTGTTTTTTGAACAAAACATGAATTATGTCCTACAGATATATAACTCTAAAACAATCTTCTTCGTCAAATTAGGCTTCTTTCAAGAACTTTTTTTTGAGACTTAGCTTATTTATTAACACAACGCAGTTTAGTGTACCTTCACTAATATACCTCATGACAACCCTGCACAGTTGCCATTATTAACATCATTTTTAGATGAAGAGAATTTTATTTTTAAAGCAATCATTTTATAAGTACTGCAGTTATTAGACTTACACTTAAATCTTACTTCCCCTGGAAAGTGGCCTGATGGAGAAAACATAAAGCAGTATCTTCCCTGTCTTTCCCAAATTCTTTAGAAGATTAAAACAAATTACTGTTTTAGTTCTATATATGATTAAAATAATATTCTCCCTGTGATACCCTACATACTTACCTCCAGCTCAAGAACCTTAGATAGGACAAAGCACCAGAAACCTATAAGGTAAGGGAGTTCAGACTGAATGGAAAGGGGTAATCCCTGACCATCTTTTTCAGTGGAGTAACCATGAAAAACAATACTGAAAAGCTCCTAAGACTTCTCTATTTCAGGTCTTTCCTACCCAAGAGCCCTATTATGGCTTATGACTATTGAGCCTCGTATATTGTTTACTCTAGGAACTGACTCTTACAGGCTGAGCTATAGTTAGTTGCCAATGGCTGTGTCCAAGCCTTATTTAACAACTTACACTGACTAAAACAAACAAAACCAAAAAAGTATTCTAGAATGAAAACCATGGTATACTGGAATAAAAACTAAATTTTAGTCTACTCAAAAACAGGAGTTACATAAAAAGATGCGAAACACCGTTTATTATTTGGAAAATGCAAATTAAAACCACACAAGATACCACTATACCCATTAGTATGGGAAAAGAATCTAAAAAAGAGTGGATATGTGTATTAATATATGTATAACAGATTCACTTTGCTGTATACCTGAAACTAACACAACATTGTAAGTCAACTATACTTCAATTTAAAATTTTTTAGATAAATAAATAATAAAAATAAATTTTTAAAGAGACTCCAATATGGTTAACATAGTATATTTTATGTTAGGTGTTTTTTACAACACAAAAAATTTTTTTAATTTAAAAAAATCAGACTAACAATATCTGGATTTGGAGAGAATCTGGAGCAACTGTAACCTCATACACTACTAGTGGGAATACAAATGGTACAAATACTTTAGAAAAGTTTGGCAATTTTTTTAAAAAGTTAAGCATACACTTAGCATATGACCCAGCAATCCCACTCCAAGAGAAATGAAAATGTATTTCCGCATAAAGATTTGTTCACAAATGTTCACAGCAGCATTGTTATTACAGCCCAAATCTGAAAACAACCCAAAAGTCTGCCAACCAGTGAATGGATAAACTGTGGTATACCTATACAATGGAACACTATTCAGCAAAAAATGGAACGAACTACAGATAAATGCAACAACATGGATGAATCTCAAAATCATCACTCTGAGTTAAAATAGCCAGACACAAAAGACTATAAACAGTATGATTACATTTATATGAAATTCCAGAAACGTCAAAACCTCTGTCATTAGACAAAAGCAAGTCAGTGATTGCCCTGGATGAGAAGGCATTAAGAAATGATAGCAAAGGGGCATGAGGGAATTTTTTGGATGATAGAGTGTTCTAAAACTTCATTGGGGTGGTGGGTACACGACTGTATACATGTAACAAAATTCATATAACTATAGACTTCAAATGGCTCGATTTTACTGTATGTAAATTATAGCTCAATGAAGGTGTTAAAAAAAAAAGATTGGGTTGATCAAATTTGCAAGTTACTACGTGTGTGACATTACCCAGTTTTCATTTCCTCACATGTACACTTCTACGCATTTTTCCGTATTGTACTGCATTTTTTGTGCTTACACATAATTCTTACACATAAAAAGGATCATGTAGTTATCTATACTGCTACTTGCCCTATCTCACAAGACTGTTGTGAAACATCACATGAGATAACTGATGAGAAAGTGCTTTGGCAACTCTAAAGTAGTATTACACAAACATATAGTAGAGTTTACATTTTAAAAAAATAAACTTTTTTTCACAAGAATAACTTGAGATGCTTGGAAACTTGGGTACCCCAAAGTAAATCTTTACCCAGAAATAGAAAACCTATTCAAATGTCACCTTTTTAATATCCCTCCTGAACTTGCTTTCTACTAACCCTTGATTTACTGTATGGCTCAATGTAGTACTATCTATACTGCACTTTCATTTTTCAAAAGAAAAACACTAAAGAAATCTTTAAAGTCATTAGATAAGCATGGCAAGACATTTATTTCCCAGTAGAAAAGACCAAAAGCTAGATAACTTTTACTAAGTACTGTTCCAAGATGTTCACCACTGAGATTTTTCTTCCTCTAAAAGTCAAATTTCTTTCCATTTAATACTTCAATTCCACAAGTTACTGAGTGTTTAGTAATGGGACCTGCATTAGCAAGAGAGAGTGAATAATTTTAAGATTATCAAAACCTTTTCAACCAGTGTGGTACACTCATTTCAGACTCTGGCTACTGCAAAATTTAACAGATACTCATCTCTTCCTACTACTACTGTACAACTGGGCTCTATGCTATCCTACCAGGTTTGAGTGATATTTGACATTTAGCCTAGTTACATTTACAAGTTTCCACACGGCAACAAGTATGAAGGCTGTTTGAAAGACATAATCTCTTCTTCAAATGCAGTTTCGAAACTAAATTTTACCTAGAATTCAGGTTTATATTCTATTGTCTTACAATTTTTTAAAGTTTTTCTATCAGCAACAGGTACTGTAACCAAAAATTAACAAAGCCTGTAATACCACAAAATATGATGCTACCGTTCTCAATTTTTAAAAACTCGTTTTTAGTAACAGTTCCAAGGGGGTGGTCAATTTTACGGCCATGCTTCATTTGATTCAGCGCAGCTTCATTCTGGTCAGTAAAAACCACAAACTCTTAGGTTTCACATTTCTCCTTCGGCAACATTAAAGCCACTGGGTCCGGTATCTACACACCTCCAACTTAGGTTTACAAGAAATCTGAAATAACAGCAGCTTGCCTACACGCTCCTCCGGCGTTCTCTACTCCGAAGGTTGGCCAAAACGTGCGGCTCTCTCCACAAGAGCAACCAAGCTGGAATGGAGCACCCGGAGGACGACTGGCCGCGGGGAGGAGGGGAGAACTTTTCGGCCCGGAGGACGGCGGTAGAGGTCCAATCCAGCCCGCGCCCAACTCTACGCGTCGCCAGGAAGGCGTGTGGACCCTAAGCTCAGGCCGCGATGCTGGGTCCGGAGGGGCAGAGTAGCGCGTGGCTGCCGAGCAGGACGTAAACAAACAGCCCCGGACGAGGGGGAAGGGGCAACCGTGGGAGAGGGGGGTAGGCGAGAGAGGACCTCGCTCGAACCGTCCAGCGCAGGTCTGCAGCTGCCCGGCCCCTCCCGACCGCGGCCCTGATCCCGGTCCCGGGGCGACGCTGCCGCTCAAGCGTAAGCACCGAAAGCCCCAGCGCCTTTGGAAGCCAAAGCCCACTAGGCCATCGGCTCCGCGCCCCTCGCTGCTCGCCCCTCGCCCTGCAGCGACCTACCTGAACGCGCAATCCGGGTCCCTCGCGTCCCGACCGGGTGCGCCCAGACCGCTCCTCTTGCTGAAGAGCTTCTGGAACAGCGTAGGGGCCATGATGGCCACGGCCAGGCCGGGGTCGCTCCACAGGGCACTCGCCAGGCCCCCGCTCTTAGAGCTGCCCCGCCACCCCCATAGGCGCCTCAGTCATATGACAGAAATTAGTCACTTCAAACGGCCACGGCGCGCGGGGCGGGGCGCGAGGCAAGGCCGGCGTCCATTGGCTGGCGGTGAGCCGCATCACGTGGTGGCGCGCGGAGCAGGGTGCAAGGCGGGGCCGTGGGGCGGAGCTGGCGCCCATAGGCTGGCCAGTGGATGTCCTCACGTGGCAGCTCACGGGGCGGGGCATGCGCGGAGGGGAGGGGCGGGAAACTGGGGTGGCTGGGGACGTGAAAAAGGAACATGCAGCGGTCCCGGTCCTTCTCCGTGACGCTGTTAGTTGCTACCTGGGTCTACAGCAGGGTGCCGCGGGGACGACGCCAGGGACTTTGGAGTGTAGAAACCTTCCGCTTCCCGCATCCACGACTAAGAGAGAAGTTCAGGACCCCACTGGCAGTCGCCCCTCCCCCGCCGTCCTCCCCTCAGTCTCTGCGGCTTCGCGCCTCCGTCCGCGCCTGGCGGAGTCCGGCGGCCCCCGGAGCAGGCCAGGTGCGCGAGCGTACCCGTGGGGCCGCGGCACATGCTGGAGTTTAAGCCCTGGACCACAGGCCCGCTCACGCTGGGCCGCGAGAGGTTTGGGCTCAGAGCTTAACTGAGCGGGGCTGGCTCACGGGTCTGGTGGAGGATCTGCCAAGACGCTCCCCGCAGCCATGCCTCCCGGCAGAGATGGCCTCGGCCAGGCACTGAGGGCAGCGGCCCTCGGTGTTTACCACTTGCGCCTCGAACCCTGACACACCGGGAATTAGCCCCTTGGAAGAGCTAGCCATAGGAGGCTCAGGATTTACACTCAATGTCTAGGTATGGAGAGAGAGAGAGGAACTGTGAAACTGTGAACAAATGAGTTTAATAGGCGGAAAACCCTTTCCAAAGAAAAACATTGCTCATTAATGACCGTACAGTCTACTTAAACCCAGGGAACCAAAATTTATCAGGGTTTGGATCAAATTGGTCTTACAGATCTTCAGTTCCCCTACTCATTCCCCTACTGCCCCTACAGCAGGAGGAATTTTGTACCATGGGACGCAATTCTCTGACAGATATGAATGTCTGGAAATTACTGGTATGTGGTTTGGAAGGTTAGATTAAAATACTTTTTTGAGAATTTCACTTAATAAGGCATACAAATCAAATTGTCTCTAAGTGGCTGCCAGCTCCCACTGATTTGCAGCTAGAGTTTATGCTATGAAATAAGTGGCCTTATATAGAAAAAAGAAAAGTAATAGCCAGAGTATGTATCTCGGAGAATTTCAGTGGTCATGTAACAACGTGTTGTTCAGTTTCAATGTTACAAGAATTTTTAAAGCACTATTTATAGGTGATTAAGAAATTAATTTATTCCTTCCACAATGTCTAAGTGTCCCTGGTCTAGGCACTGGGGATCCAAAATTTAAAAGATAGGGCTAACTTTCTATATGAGGAAACAGTAAATAAGTAAAAAAGGTAATTTGAAATTACCAGTGTTGTGAATGAGAAACAATGAAGTGAGTGGGGGAGGTCTCTCTGAGGAGGTGACATTTGAGGTGCTCAGGTTAAGAGTCATTCAGAGTTGCTCCGTACATTGCCCAAGCTCCAGAATTACTGAGCAATACAAGGTCAAAATAGCAAGACTGTATCCCCTATAAACTTAAGATATTCTCTGGCGCCAAACGCTGAAAGATTTCTAATGAGGCAAAATAGCTATGTATATTTATCTCACAAAATATGAACGCGGAATGGAATTTTGTAAACAAAAAATGAAGTCTGAAATTTTTTTAAAGTGAGAAAACGCGCATCCTATAAGTCAATTAATGAAGCGATCATTTGGGAAAGTTTTGTTTTGACACTAGCAAGTATCACTAAATGAGTGCAAGTGGAAACGGGCTCAAGCCTGTCTATATTTGACCAAAGACACAAGGAGGAATCATGGCCGCTCCGTGGCTGGCACAGAGTAGTTCCAGTTCCCCTCAGAATGAAGTTTATAAATACAATAATCTTAGGTGCTTTCATCTTGGCAAAAAGTTACCTCGTGGATAATTATAGATATTAATAGTAAGGGAAAGAACATTAGGACTTGCATAAGAGATACTTTGTATTAGTGTTCTCTAATCATGTAAAGGTTTCATTTCTGTGGTCTTATACTTGAAAGGTACAGAAAAAAACAATTTACTTGCTATCATTCATCACATTTCCTTTATGTTGTTGTGTAATACTCAAATTATAGACTCAGAGAGCACTGAAATGATACAAGTTTGTCATAAAAGAGGACATATAACTATACGTAATTATGCAGATTAAAATGAAAATATTTTCAACTTCAATAACTGTATATTATCTTTTTTTCCCCTTTTACTTAACACTACCTCTTCCCCCAGAGAAGCTGAGGTGTCTTAAAGTAGCCTCTTTAAGTTTAGGAGCAAGGAGGAAATGTAAGAAAGAAAATAATTATTCATTAATGTTATATGAATGTGGAACTGTTGGGTTAGAAAATTAGACATAAGGCCTACACTTTCACTCAGGAGTAGAAGATTTAGCCTCCCCACAAACCCCAACAGCCTTTGGGGCTCTGTCCAACTGATTCCAATATCACAGAAGACAGGGGCACTTCTCACTACAGCCATTTTCCAGTTATCAAATATAGCAAAAGGTGGCAATAAAACTGGAATCTTGCTCCCTTAACCACCATGCTAGTAAGCACAACCTGAGTTGTGCTAAATTTTCCTGAAACAAGTTAAATTTTCATTGATAGCATCTCAGAACAAGATAGTCAGAATCAAGATGATAAAGTAAAACTTCCTGAATGGCACTTAGATGGACTCATGACGGTACCTCAGTTTTAAAAACTCTTAAGCCAACCAATGATTTACTGCTATATAATAAGGGAATGGCAGTGGTTTGAGGCAACAGCAAACAAACAATCATTTATTCAACAAATATTTATTGAGTCCCTCAAAGGTCCCAGACTCTGTTCTGGTAGTCTATTCCTACTCTCAGAAACTTAGTTCTTAGTGGGAAGAGGCAAAGTAAACAAGATGTTTGCAAGTAGTCCTAAAAGCTAGGAAAAAAAGAGTTGATAGTACAACTGGTGCGGCCAAATTTAGATAGAGTGGTCAGGAAAATCCTCTCCAAAGATGCGGTATTTGAACTGAGGTCTAAAGAATGAAAAGGAACCCGTGACGGGAAGATGATGGTAAAGAACATTCTAGCAGAGAGAAGAAGAAGTACAAAGACTGAGGCAGGAATGGGTTTCTCCTGTTTGAAGAAGAAAAAGGAGGCCAAAACAGCTGAACACCCTGTGGGAGGGGGAAGATGTTTGAGATGTGGCTAGAAAGGTACAAGGAGCCAGATTATGTAGAACCTTGTAAATCATGCGAAGGAAGTTACATTGTGATGGGAACTATTGTAGGAGTTTAAAACAGGAGAGGGACGTGATAGAATTTATGATTTTAGAAGATCGGTTGCTCTGTGGAGAAGGGATTATAAAAGAATAAGAATGGAAGGAGAGAAACCATATAGGAGTCTACCATGTATTTTAGGCAAGAGCTGATGTTGGCTAACTATTTTGAAGATAGAACTAACACGATTTGTAGTAGGAGTGAAAGAAAGGAAAACTAAGGATTGACTCCTACGTTTTTGCCTTGGGCAACCAAATGGAAGTCATTTCCTGATGGAAAGACCAGGGAAAGTACAGGTTTGAAGAGGAAAATCAAGCATATTAAGTTTGGATATATTAAGTTTGAATTGGCTATTAGATATCCACGTGGAGATTCTGAGAATATATGAGGAGAATCCAGGATTGCAGAGAAATTCAGTAGGCATCAGCTAATACACAGAATTTAAAATATAGAATGAGTGAGTTTACCTAGAAAGAATGTGTATGGGACTTCCCTGGTGGTGTAGTAGTTAAGAATCCGCCTGCCACTGCAAGGGACATGGGTTCGAGCCCTGGTCTGGGAAGAGCCCACATGCCGCAGAGCAACTAAGCCCGTGCACCACAACTACTGAGCCTGCACTCTAGAGCCCGCAAGCCACAACTACTGAGCCCATGTGCCACAACTACTGAAGCCCGTGTGCCTAGAGCCCATGCTCTGCAGCAAGAGAAGCCACTGCAATGAGAAGCCCACGCACCGCAACGAAAAGTAGCCCCCGCTCACCGCAACTAGAGAAAGCCCGCGCACAGCAATGAAGACCCAACGCAGCCAAAAATAATTTTTTTAATTTTTAAATGAAAGAGTGTATAATACAGAAGAGAGTCCAGCACTAATATTCAAAGAAGGCAACACTTCCAAGTCTTGAAGAGAAGGATCCAGGAAAGAAGGATGAGCATAAGCAGTAGTAGCAAGACAAGAGAAGAAAATAACCCAAAACGGAGGAAGGGGTCAACTGTGTTGAATGTTACTGAAAATTTAAGTGTCCATTAGATTTGTCAACATGGACATCTTGACAAGAACAGTTTCAATGGAAGGATGAGCAAAAGCCTGAATGGAGTGGACTAAAAAAGAAAGAGTAGGGAGGGAGTGGTAAAGCAAGTATAGACAACTACTCCATTTTGCTGAGATAAGGAGCAGAAAAATGAGGATTGAGAGGAGACGGGAGGAGGGAAAATTGTCCTCCTCTTTTTTTTTTTTTTTGAGATGGAAGATATTAGAGAATTTCATATGCTAAGAGAAATAATCTAATAGAGATGCTGAAATCAAATACCTGCTATGTTCCAGAATGCAATAATGTACAAGACAGGTACAGCCCTCACCCTTAAGAAATCAACAAGTAAACAGGTTATTACAGATTGTGATAAGTGCTTTTAAAGAATCAAACTTTTATCTTCAATATAAAATTGGCTTGAAATCCTCATCTTGAATTCTATTAGAAGTATGCAAGAATAATGGCACACTTCTATGACAAACATTCTTTCAACAAGTATTTTTCAAACACTTAATATGTTTACTATGTGTCTGGGAGCTGTGCTACAACCTGGAAATACAATGATGGACAAGATGTAGTTCCTGCACTCAAGGACCTTACAGCCTAGAGAGAAAAAACAGAATTTGACAGGCAATTACATGGTGTTACATTATGATAAATGCTATGATGTGGCAAGTACAGGATGCCAGGGGAAAACAAGGAAAAGCAACTAACCTTTTGGGAGAATTACAGGGAGTTTTCTGAAGGGTGAAATAAATAGGAATTAAAACGGGATATGCTAAAGAAAAGAGGATGTGGGCATGGAAAGTGTTTCAGGCAGATGGAGCAGCACATACCATCTGCCTGGTGGAGGCAAAAGAGAATATAAAAATTCAGTGACCTACAATATAATCTAATGGTAAAATTGAACTGGATTAAGAAAACTATGTAAGGGACTTCCTGGTGGTCCAGTGGTAAAGAATCCGCCTTACAATGCAGGGGACGCGGGTTTGATCCCTGGTCAGGGAACTAAGATTCCACATGCTGTGGGGCAACTAAGCCTGCACACCACAACTACTGAGCTCACGCGCCTCAACTAGAGAGCTTGCGTGCCTCAAACTACAGAGCCCACGCGCTCTGGAGCCCACACGCCACAACTACAGAGAGAAAACCCCCACGCCACAACTGGAGAGAAGCCTGTGCACCACAACGAAGAGCCCACGTGCTGCAACTAAGACCCAATGCAGCCAAAAATAAATAAAATAAATAAATAATAAAATAAATCTTAAAAAAAAAAGAAAACTGTAAAAATCACTTAAAAGATAAGACTTTATCCAGAGGATATGGGGAGCTATTGAGGAATTTTAAGCAGAAAACATGATCAGATGAGCATTTTAGAAAGCTCTCTGGATACGTTGTGGAAAGCTGACTATAAGGTACAAGAATAATGATTGAGAAACTAGTGAAGAGGCTCTCATTCTAAGCCAGGCAAGAAGTACTGACATGAACTCAGAGAATAGCCATGGGAATGGAGGAGTATGGAAAATAATGAGGGCTTTTAGGATTCAAAATCAACAGGACTTCATGACTGACTGCCTGTGGGAAAGTAAGAGAAAGAGAGGAGTCATGGGTGACAGCAAATTTCTGGCTCAGGTAACTTGGATAGATGAAGATATATAACACTGAAACAGATGATAGGAGAAAGAACTGCTTCAAGGGGGAGATAAGTTGAGTTTGGGATATGTTGAATATGAGATACCATGAGAATCCCTGTAGTGATGACAAGTAAGCTTTTGGCTACACAGACTTAGAACTCTAGAAAGGTCTTGTGTGAGTCCATCAATCAGGATGTTCTGTGTTGCACATGATAGAAAACCCAAATTAAACTAGCCTAAGCAAAAAAAAAAAATTGATTGGCTCGCATAACTGGAGCTCAAGTAGAGCACAGTTCAGGTACAGCTGCATCCAGAGACTGCAACAATGATATCAAGAATCCAATTTCTCTATCCCAGCTCTAATTTCTCTGTATGAACTCCATTCCCAGGCAGGGCCTCCATTTGTGGACACAAGATGGCTGCCAGAAGCTCTCCTCTCAGGTAAAATCCTTTCAGATAAAAATCCAAGAGGAAAAGTAAAATGTCTACATCCCAACATTCCCAGAAAAAGCCCTGAGATTTAATCCAATAGATTATTTTAGGCCTTGCACCCGTTCTGAACCAATCACTGTGCCTGAGTTAGGAGGGCCATGTTAATTGACTTAAACCGTTAAAGGCCCACCCCTGGAACTAAGGGTGGGATCAATCCCACCTAAACCATGTGACCTGGAAACTCAAAATCCAATTACAATAGAGGTAGAGGGGAACAGAAATACAGTGATGAACAAGATGTAGTTCCTGCACTCAAGAAGCTTACAATCTAAGGGAGAAAAAGTAGAATTTGAAAGGCAATTACAGTACATTGTGATAAATGCTATGACGTGGGCAAGTATAGGATGCTGTGGGAATACAAGGAAAGACAGCAAACATTTTGGGGGACAGATACAGGGCCAGTCACGACACATCTCCACTACCAATATCCATGGCAGTTACTGACAAAGATTTGGGGTCAACTGAACAGAGATGATAACTGATGGCAGTGGTAGATGACATCACCCAAGGAGACTGTGTAACATAAGAAGAAGCCCTAGAATAGAACCCGAAGAAACAACAAAATTTAAAGACTGGACAGAGGAAAATGAGGCTTCAGGAGAAATGGAAGAGAAAGAGCTATACATGAGATGAAAGACTGGAGAATAATGTTTCAGAGAGGTCATTCCTTACTGGAGGCTTTCAAGAGGAGAGTAATAGTCTACAACATCATTAGCTGGGAAAGGTTGGGTAAGACAAGAACTGAAAAATACTCCTTAGATTAGCATCAAAGTAGTTGCTTGTAGCCTTGAGGGGACCAGTGTCAGTGAAGGATCAGAGCTAAAACCAGACTTTATGTGTATTGGGGCAGGGGAAGGAAGAGGAGAAAGGGCTGAGTAGTGAGGGAATCAGTGAGAAAGCAGAAAGCACTCTTTTTAGGAAGCATGGATGTAAACAGGTAAAGAATTATTGGGTAGGTAGAAGAACATATGGAATCAAGGGAGTATTTAAGATATAAGCTGATTCAACATTTTAAAATGCAGGTTAGAAAGCAACAGTAGAGCAGGAGAGGTTGAAGATAACATCTATCTGGAAAGTCTGGGCACCACACCCTTCATATAAACACATATCCTGTATACACAATATGAGATAAAGAGGCTATTCATAACTGAACAAACCATGATGAATTACACCTGGGAAAGGCGAAAAAAACTCTAGTTAAATTTTTTTAAATGGAAACGGTATCATGCCTGGCCTTTCATGAATTTTTAACTGGATTTTCACACTTACGACCTGAGATTTTTTTTCATGAAGTGTAATTTGAAAATATAATTTTAAGTGCTTAAAAATGAAATGTAATTAGTTATATGCTAAAGTAAAGGGATCCAGTCCCATTGTTAACTTTTTAAAAATCACAGACCGCTTAGAAAATATGATGAAAACTATGGAGACCCTCACCCCAGAAAGAGATGGTCCTTTCTGATGATCTTCCAGGCAGGTTCACTGAGAGACGTCTGTGGCCTACCCACCAATGTAAAGTTAAGAGTATAACCTTCTTCTAGGATTTGCCAACAGGAATCCTCTTGGAACTTCTAACGTCCACCAGACAGCAAGCAGGCTTATTTTACTTTCCCTCCTCTTAATCATAATCGAAGTTATGTCCTCTACCACTAAACCTTCAACTCCAATTGCAACCCCTTCCTCCCTCCCACCTTGCCCTGTGCTCAAGCTGATAAAAATATTGAACTCACATAGTCCTACTTTCACATCAGCCTTGCCAAGTATTTATCTTTCTAAGGTGGCTATATTTTTCTTATCAGCAACATGGAACTATCAAATGTTATCTCCTCCAGCCCCACTAGGCCCAGTCTAAGAATCAGGTATCGTTTTTTCTCACAAGAACCTACCACCTGTTTAGAAATTATCAAATACTTTGTTCTCATTCTAACTCCTCCCCCTTGGATTATAAACTCCTTGAAGGCAGGTAATAGGCCTTCTATTCCATTTCTTCTTCCCCCACTGCTTATCACACTTCTTCTTTAAAACTACCACAGGAGTTGCTGACTTAGCTGAGTACTGATTTAGAATTCAGGTCTAAATTTGGTTCTAACATCCATCATTAATGATCTCTTCTACATTTCCTAACAACTTTCCCATATTTCACCTCTAGATTAAAATGTGGAACTGAAATCACAAATAGTTTTGTTAGTGGCTTAAGACCTTGTCAAATCGTTTACAAGAATATTTTCATGGGAGTCCTATTTAAAAATGAGTACTATATGGGTTATGTAACCTCAGTTAATTCTTCAATTTTACAATTCTCTTTCATATTGAAGGAGCTTTGAAAATTGGCCTCATTTACTTTTATGTCTAATAACATTAGTAAAACCAACAGAGTTAAAATCTCACCGTTATACACTGTTCACTGACAACAGGATTGTTCCTTTTTAGGAAGGGCATTTCCAAGATGCCACAATAAGCTGTATTACCCCCCCAAAAAAAATCCTACAGATAGATAGCATTAGCTAAAAAAGGTTGTTCGGGGATGAGGTAATATATTAAATACTTAGTGTGTGATTGATTGTACGTATTATACATTCCCTGCTTCAGCAAACCTTAAGTATAGAGTTTCTTTCAGTCAGACCTGGAATTAGGTCTCTCACTCATGTGGTTTCAATTAAGTTCTGTTAAAAATAGCTCGTAATATAAGCATCAACAATTTTACTACCTTTAATCCATACAAAGGATAAACTTGGGAAAAAACCATCAAAGGAAGTTACCTAGTATCCTGGTGTTGGGTCTTTATAAATAGCTGAAGTCATCTATTTAGTGTACAGTCTTCTAATATAAGCTATTTGTTATTTTATAATACAAATACATACATTTAAGAAGCAGACAGAAGATTCTTTCTCAGCTCATTAAAAGTAATTTATAAGACTCAACAGAATTTCAACATCAGGATATATCACAAATAATCAGAGAATTTTGCTTTTTGAATTTCATGTAATTTTAGGCAGACATTCTGCTTCACGGACTTTGACTTCACATTCAAGTCTTCAAAGTAGTGAAAATTCAGCCACAGCTGCTACATCCTGCCACTTGTTTTTATTATAATATCTGGAGAAAAAAATAACAATAGATTATTTCATATGCATCACAAGCAGGTGTTCAATAGTTATTAATAATCAGTCCCTGGGGGAGAGAACGCTTGATGTCCAAGCAACTCCATCCATCGAGCCTTAGGAAACAAATCCAGAGGTCATTAAAAAAAAAAAATGGAATAGCTGGCTCACTCCTTCCTGGACATGCTGAAGACGCTTCTCTTCTCTTTGGAGACACAAAGAGACCTGCTCAATAACATTCCAATGGAAAGCCCAGCAAAGACAGCTGTTAGTGGCCATCACAAGTCGCTAACTCCAGCCTTGTAACCTGGTGGAATGGATCCAGTTGTGCTCCTAATCCCAGTCCTCCTCAGCCACCACCTAGTCAGAACCTCCTCACATTTTCCTACCCATCTCTCCTTTTCATTCTCCTACCCTTTGTTGTAGATGAACCCAGGTTCTTTCCAATACAGGATTCTGGGGCCTTCACCCCTCCCCCAATATCTTGTACCACAAGATCCAGAGTGGAGTCAGCTTTACCTATTTCCATTGCCACTTTCATACTACGATATACCTCACCCGCTAGCCTAATCAGCCTATATCAATAGGTTCTCAAACTCTGCTGTACCATAGAGTTATCTGAGCTTTTACAAATCCTGATATCCAGGCTATACTCCATACCAATTAGAACAGAACCTCTGGACAAGGGACTCAAATATCCAGGAAAGTCTGATGTGCAGCTGTTGGAACACCAGAGACCTATATCTTTGATATTCAAAGTGTGGTCCATGGACCAGTAACTTCAATGTCACCTAGGAGTTGATTAGAAATGTAGAATCTTGGGCTCCATTCCAGACCTATTGAATCAAAATCTCCATTTTAAACAAGATCCTCAAGCAGTTCACAAGTAAATTAAAGTTTGGGAAGTACTGGCTATTCTACCCTCTATTCCTCCTTATTGTTGTCTTCACTGACCTCAGATACTATCTGCTCATTTATTAAAGACTTTGGGCCACAGCCATCTTCTCCATACCAATTTTTTTTTTTTTTTTTTTTTTGCTGTACGCGGGCCTCTCACTGTTGTGGCCTCTCCGGCTGCAGAGCACAGGTTCCGGACGCGCAGGCTCAGCGGTCATGGCTCACGAGCCCAGCCCCTCTGCGGCATGTGGGATCTTCCCGGACCAGGGCACGAACCTGTGTCCCCTGCATCGGCAGGTGGACTCTTAACCACTGCGCCACCAGGGAAGTCCCATACCAATTTTTGAGTAACTTTCCAAGTGGCAATCAACCCACCCAACTATGTAGTCTCCCCTATCCCTCCTCTGCCTTCATATATACATCCAGGGCCATGCCCTATATTTTCCCCTGACATCACCTAGAGCACATCATTTCTAAAACTTTACAATACTAGAGACCTAGGAGTCATCCTCTAACTGTCCTTCTCTCTCACTACCCTGTACCAGTACCTAAGCAGTCACTAAACCCTGGCAATTATACCAATAAACATTTTTAGGTTACACTGGTTCTCAATCCCCAGAAATCCTGAATCAGACTGCTGAAGCAATGACCCTGGAATTTGCATTATTTATACATTCCCCATGTGGTATGAGCACCACACTTTATCATATTTCTGTGTGATACTTCTGCCTGCTATTATTATCTAAAAACTCAAACTCTCACTAAAGATATATATGTATCCAGGTAAAGGCTGTTATTCTACTAGCTTAAGATATGAATTTATAACACATCATTTATCATCTCTTCTGGAGATGAAAATAAAAATCTTACTATAAGGATAGCTACAGGTTTTGTCTGATTTTCCAAAATGTACTGTTAGCTTGGAAGTCTTCTCTGACACTTCAAAGTTAAAAGCATCCTCTCCTGGGCTCCTAGAGTGTTTTGCTCCACTTCTAACTTATCACCTTATAGAGAAGACTGTGAGGTCTACTTCATCACTAATCTGTGAGCCCCAGAGAGCAAAGGCTATACTCCTATCCCTATCTAATAATGCAGAGCATAATGCATGCTTGTTGGCTGAATTAAAGTACCAATAAATTAGACATCCATTGCTGTAACTGTAAGAGGTACAGAAGCAATGATTGTCCAACCGTCTTCTTGGCAAAAAAAAAAAAAAAGTTAAGTTTGTTTAAATAGATATAGAAGTCCAATGTGTAAAGCAAAGAGAATCAAAACTGCTCTGTCTGGATGACCTGAGAAACTCAGAGCCCTATCTACTCTACCCCACATTCCCTATTTGACAGCTACCCAGTCAAACTCAGAACCAGGAAAACTAAGTTCTAGTTCTGACTCTACCAGTAATTAGCTGTGTGAACTTGGGCAAGTCACTTATCAATATGGCCAGGTCATTTTTTTTATACGCAAAATGAGCAAAATAAACTAGATTATTATATGGTTCTCAAATTTTAGTGCTTATTGGGATCACTCTGAAAGCTCATCAAATTGTAGATTCTTGTGCCATATCGCTAGAGATTGTAATTTACCAGGTCTGCAGTGATTCTGCTACAGGTGGTCAGAGGAGCACACAATGAGAAACCTTGGACTGGATGTTTTCTAAGGCCTCTTCTATCTGTCTCTCTGTCACCATTCTCAGATCTCTACTTACCCACATCACCTCCTCTACCACATCTCTTTTGGACTCCTCTAGTGGTTTACTTTCACCAATTTGTTTTCTTTAATCAGCATAGTGCCAGTTATTAATGAACAAGCAGCATACTGAACAGGGGTCCTAGACCATCAAAAGTGAGCTTCACTCTGTAGTCCTGATTAGATTACTGCCAAACTAGCTAAACTGTTAAATGCCAGGACTAAAAATAGCCTGCTGCATGTTTAAAATAACATGCTCACAGTTAGCTTGGGGCTTTGCTATTTTTACTGAAGGAAAGACAGAGACAAGTGCCCAGAGGTTGAAAGGGAATTACTTAAATAAGGAGGCTGCTATATGAGGTGAGAGCCTAGGAAGAAGCCAGGAGGTGGCACAACTAGTTCAACAGGCATCAGGGGGCTTTCTGTGAATTAAACTAAAAATTTTGGTCTGATTTCTCCATAAGGGAAAAACGCACTCATCGAAAT
Source organism: Tursiops truncatus (assembly GCF_011762595.2). NCBI lineage: Eukaryota > Metazoa > Chordata > Mammalia > Artiodactyla > Delphinidae > Tursiops > Tursiops truncatus. The sequence continues at coordinate 108,821,443 of NC_047036.1, forward strand.
TTTACCAGCAATGACAGAGATAAGAGTAGGAAAGGTTAGGCAACATCTGGGATTCGATTTGGAAAGTGTCCAAGTCATTGTCAAAGGCCGTCCGAGAGCCAGCGACCATACAGAGAGTCTTAGGAGACCTCATCTGAGAGCGTGAAGACCTCCTGTGAGGGGAGGAAGTGTTACAATGCCAGCGTCTTTTTCCTCCCTTTTTTTTTCCCCAGAATTCTGTAAAAATGCAAAGAAAATTGGGTGGTACTTGAGAATTGGGGGTGAGGATTACCGCAGATGAGAAACATACTTCTATATTTCAGTTCCACGCCACAAATCCATACAATTCCGCTTTTCAACTGTACCAAAGAATCTGCTTATGAATTTGACACGGTCTTAATGGTAGCATGAAAGGCCGAATTTTTCACGTGTTAATATTTTTTCCACATTTATCCTTGAATCTGAAGAACTTCATACAGTACTGTAAATTTAACTTACATTGAGTTTGATGACAGTTCTTGTGAAGAGCTTCTGCATGTAACAGACACACAGTTAAAGAACACAGCAGAGTACAACATTTGCAGGACCAATTCTGGAACCAACAGATGTGACCTCTCATTTGCCATCTTATATATCAGTTTTACCAGCTCCTTCTAAATGTGTGTATTATTTGTAAGGAAAAGAAGGAAAACCCTAAGACTTGTCTAATAACTTAGTGGACAATGTGTGTCTTGGGTTTAGGATGGATAGCAAAGTCTTTTTGAGCTGTGTTATCTAACTTGTATATACAACTGTAATTAAAAGTTTGGATTCACCTGTTTCTCGCGGTTTACAATGATGAATCATTTGAAAACTCTGGAAATGTGACTAGGATATGATTTAAGACTGTAGAAGTGAAGAAGCTCTTCAAGTGCTAAAACTAAAGACTTCTAGTTTGGGGCTCAAATTCAGTTAAGTACTGTTTGTATGCCAGGATATGTGAGATGTAAATGTAATAGGTCACTTTTCACCCTTGTAGTTATAAAATAAAAATTCTGTAAAACAGAAAGAGATTGTACTACTGAATTAACAAAAGTTATACTAAAGTATCATGTTTAAAAAAAAAAGTATATATATATATATATATATATATATATATATATATATATATATACACACACACAGAGTTAAGCTGTTGCTGTTACCCTGTCTGGATTTGAAAAATGTGCTGATATATATATATATGTACACACACACACATCCACATATATATATATATGTGTATATATATGAAATACACACACACATATATATATATTATATACCCGCACACATCTAAAATGGCCTAAAGCAGACATCCATGTAATTACAGCTGCAAAATGAAGACATTTCGGAGAGAACATTGTATCATAGTTCATTCATTTGCAGTGGATCTTTGTTCCTTTTTACTGTGGTAATTTTAGAAATGAGTGTCAAGTTTGAAATTAGATCTGCTAAGTTGGGGTTTTGCTGCTTGAACTCGGCACTGGGTCCTCAAATAAACTGATGTGAATGTAGTATTTTCCCCTGTGTGAAGAAGCAGCCGCACCCCAACAGAATAGGAGGAAAAATCTAAAACTGTTTCAAGTTTTATCTTTTTGTATATGAAAATAATATAATAATAATAATAATTTTGGTCTGAACACTCAAAAGAACTTCCTAGATACAACTTAGTTTTGATTTGTTGAATAATTAAACCCAGAATTGTGACATTACCTGCTGTCATAAATTAATATGATAGGCCAAAAAGATCAAATTAAGACAAGTTTATTTTTATCATTTTACTGAAGTATAACATACACACAGAAAAGTACACATATGTGTACTATACAGCTTGTTGGGTCTTCAGAAACTTAACACACCCATGTAACCAGCATCCAGATAATGAAACTGAACACTACCAGTACCCTAGAATTCCCTCTTATAACGCTTTCCAGTTAATACCCGCTCCCCAACAAGGACACCCACTGTGGTGATTTCCATCATAGTTTAGTTTGCCTAGTTTTGTACTAAATATAAGTAATATTAAATGTACTGTATTGTGTTTGGCTTCTTATGTGGGACTCATCAATATTGTTGCAAGTAACTATATACTGTTGATTCTCACTGCTATATAGCACCCTAATGAATGAATATACCACAGTTTATTTGTCCATTCTACTGTTGATGGGCATATTCGGATAGTTTCCAGTTTGAAGCTATTACCAACAGTGCTGCTATGAACATGCTAGTATATATCTTATGATGAACATATGTACCCATTACAGTGGATACACTGTATATATATATACAGTGTCATATATATGTTAGCCACCCCTGTCATCACCCAATAAGCCAATGAACAAAGTGGCCATGATGGCAGGGATGGAGGTTATGCATGGTCTCAGCAAAACAGACTGGAAGTGGAATTGCTGGGTCTTTAGTGTCCAGGGAAGTGGAATTGCTGGGTCTCTTTTCCATCTCAGTGAAACTTCTAGGGTTCCAGTGGTATGAGAGATATGCCTTATAAGGTAAAGGATAAGTTGTTCCATCTGGCCTCTCCTACAACCAAAAAGGAGACAACATGTAGTGGGCCATTTTAGATTTTGGAGTCAACATATTTCCTCATTTGTGTGTACTACTCCAGCCCACCTACTAAGTGACCTAAAAAGTTGCTGGTTTTGAGGGAGTCTCAGAATAAAGAGAAGGCTCTGCAAAAGGTCCAGGCTACTGTGCCACTTGTACCATATAGTCCAGCAGATCCAATGGTGCTTGAAATGTCAGTGGCAGAAAGAGATGCTGTTTGGAGCTTGTAGGTGAATAATCACAGTACAGGCCCTGAGGATTTTGGAGCAAAGCGCTGCCATCCTCTGTGGGTAATTACTCTCTTTTTGAGAAATAGCTTTTGCTCTGCTACTAGGTCTTAGTAGAGATTGAATATTTAACCATGGGCCACGAAGTTACAATGAGAGCTGAGCTACCCATCATGAATTGTGTGTTGTCTGATGCACCAAGCCATAAAGTTGGCTGTGAAGAGCAGCACTCTGTTAGCAAATGGAAACAGTATATATGAGACTGAGCTCAAGCAGGTCCTGAAGGCACAAGTAAGTTATATGAGGAAGTGGCCCAGATGCCCGTGGCCCTTACTCCCGGTACATTATCTTCTCTCTCCCTGCCTGCTTTAATGGCATCATGGGGAGTTCTCTATGGTCAGGTGACTGAGGAAAATAAAGCTAAGGCTTCGTTTACAGATGGTTCTGCAAGATATGCAGACACCATCTGAAAGTGAACAGCTATAGCACCTACAGCTTCTTTCTGGGACATCCCTGAAGGAAACTGGTGAAGGGATGAAGTGAGCAGAACTTCAAGCAGTACATTTGGTTGTTCACTTTGCTGGAAGGAGAAATGGCCAGATGTTTGATTATATACTGATTCATGGGCTGTGACCAATAGTCTGGCTAGATGGTCAGGGACTCAGAAGGCACATGATTTGAAAATTGGTATCAAGAAAATATGGGAAGAGGCATGTGGATAGAACTCTCTGAATGCGCAAAAAACATGATGATATATGTGTCCCACATGAACACTCACCAAAGGGTTATCTAAGCAGAGGAAAATTTTCATAATCAAGTGGATAAGATGACCTGTTATGTGGATACCCATTAGCTTCTTTCCCCAGCCACCCCTGTCATCACCCAATAAGCCAATGAACAAAGTGGCCATAGTGGCAGGGATGGAGGTTATACATGGTCTCAGCAAAACAGACTTCCACTCACCAAAGTCAACCTGGCTACAGCCACTGCTGAGTACCCAATCTGTCAGCAGCAGAGACCAACACCTAGTTGGTCTCTGATATGGCACCATTCCCTGGAGAGGTCAGCCACCTACCTGGTGGCAAGAGGTTGATTACATTGGTCCACTTCCATCATGATCAGGGCAGCATTTTATTCTTACTGGAATAGTAAGAATAAATTACTCTGGATATGGATTTGCCTTCCCTGCACATAATGCTTCTGCTAAAAATCACCAACCAAAGATTTATGGAATGCCCTATCCACCATCATGGTATCCCACAACATTGTTTCTGATTACAGAACTCACTTCACAGCAAAAGTAGTTTGGCAATAGACCCAAGTTCATGGAATTCACTGGTCTTACCATGTTCCCCACCATTCTGAAGCAGCTGGCCTGACAGAATGGTGGAAAGGCCTTTGGAATACTCAGTTATAGCACCAACTAGGTGGCAATACCTTGCAGGGCTGAGGCAAGGTTCTGCAGAAGGTTGTGTATGCTCTGAATCAGCATCCAATACATGGTACTGTTTCTCCCATGGCCAGGATTCACAGGCCCAGGAGTCAAGCGGTAGAAATGGAAGTGAGACTATTCAATACTACCCCTGGTGACCCACTGCAAAATTTTTGCCTCCTTTTGCCATGACTTTATGCTCTGCAGGTCTAGAGGTCTTAGTTCCAAAGGGAGTAATGCAGGAGTCACAACAATGATTCCACTGAACTAGAAATTAAGACAGCCACCTGGCCACTTTGAGCTTCTCATGCCTCTGAGTCAACAGGCAAAGAAGGAACTTACTGTGCTGGCTGGGGTGATTGATCCTGACTACCAACGGGAAACTGGACTACTACTCCATGATGGAGGTAAGGAAGAGTATGTCTGGAATACAGGAGATCATTTAGAGCATCTCTTCTACCATGCCCCATGATTAAGGTCAATGGAAAACTACAATAACCCAATCTAAGCAGGACTACTAACAGCACGGGCCCTTCAGAAATGAGGGTTGTGTCACCTGACCAGTTAAAGAACCACAACCAGCTGAGATGCTTACTGAGGGGAGAGGGAATATGAAATGGGTAGTGGAGGAAGGTAGTTATAAATACCCGTTATGACCACATGACTAGTCAAGCAAATATCTTTGTTTTCTTCTCTCTCTCATGCCCATGTCATATAACATAAGTTGTATTAATATCAGTTAACTTTATATCATAGTATTTAAGTTATATGATATCAAGCAGAAGAACAAACATCACCCATCCTCTTCTGGGGAAGGAGTTAGTACATTTTCAGTTTTATTTACAGCAGTTGTATTATGTTAGGCAGAAGTATGACTTTGTTATTGTCTTTATTTGGAGATTAAATATGGTTTAAGGAGATGTGTATGAATGCATAGTTGACATGGAGTGGACTGTGATGGTTAGTTGTATGCGTCAACTTGGCTAGGCAACATTACCCAATTAAATTAAATACTAATCTTGGTGTTGCTGTGAAGGTATTTTGTAGGCTCAGCTAACATACGTAATAACTAACTTTAAGTAAAGGAAATTATCCTTGATAATGTAGGTAGGCCTCATCCAATCAACTGAAAGACCTTAAGAGCAAAACTGAGGTTCCTCTGAAGAAGAAAAATTCCTCCTGAGGACTGACCGTATCATTAGCTCCTGCCCAAGAGTTTCCAGCCTGCCCTAGAGTTTTCAGCCAGACCCTCCAATTGCATATGTCAATTCTCTGAAATAAATCTCTTTGTATACGTATACATAGATTGTGGCTATATATGTCCTACTAGCTCTGTTTCTTTGGTAGAATCCTGACTGATATGGCATCTACTATTCCCTACCACTATGCTAAAAAAGCTATCAGAGATAGACATAGAAAGAAGTCTAGTATGTGGTTTCTGTCCTTGAAAAATTCATAACCTAAAGAATATGAAAAGTCAGCATTGTAAATTATGTCAGGTAGTAGTATATTATTCAGTGTCAAATGAGTGTCATCGAATTAAGTAGTCAAGGAACTTAGAGGAAAATAAAAAGATCTCTGTGGACTTCAGGAGTGCTCAGGGCACATTCTGTGGAGGAAATGGGGACAAGGATCAAGTTATACATAACCTATTAAGTTTCAATTGCTTCACTGCCTGCTTACCTTTCGAAGGTGCCCAAGCTCCATCGAGTAATTAGACATTCTGCCTGATATGCAGTGAGAGAAGTACAGAAAAACCTAAACTTGGCGTTTAGAAGCCTTTAAAGATTGAATTCCTCTCCACCACTCGGAAGCAGTGTGATCTTAGACAAATTTCATACTATAATACTTTAAGCCTCAGATTCTTAATATATTAAATGAGGACAGAGTATACATCCTGTCATCATAAAGTAATAGTGAGAAATAAAGAAGTTATAATAAGGCGCCTTTCACAGAGGAAGTGCTCAACCAATGTTAAGTGAATGCAAAAATATCTCCATATCTTTAAAAATGAAATACCTACTAAATATGAAACCCAACAACACTAAATTTCAGATAGTTATAAGAGGAAGTATCCTAGATAAACACACTTTAAATCAATGGCATAAGCTAATTTTTCAAGAGATGAAGTATCTGACTTTCAAAAAACTATTTTGCTCAGGTTCTAAAACCTGACCAAGTTTTTAATAATTTTACCATTTCCACTTTATGCCAGAACTCTCAGAATACAATCTATAATTGAACTTCCTGTATACATAAGGAATTTACAATTTAAAAATGTTTGGTGTCTTCCAAAAAGTAGGTTCTGCATTCATACTACAGTACCTTCAGGAGTATCTTTAGGAAGAGAATACTTCTTCTTCCTTACAATAACAGCTTTACTTTCCACTTGTCTAGTTCCTGGTGATGCTTTAATAATACAACATATTTCTGATGTATTTGAAGGAAACTGCAAGAGAAAAAAGCAGATATTGCATATTTTTTCCAGGTACTATATCTATAGATTGTTTTATTTTATTTCAAAGGCAAATAGTCTCAATATCCATATATTTCATAGATATTAACAATAGAAAGCATCTATGAAATGCTTATTTCACTCCAGACACTAGGTAATTGGTTTTAAAACATTTGCTTATTTAATATTCCCAAGAACCAGCAAAGCAGATTATATTACTCCCATTTGTAAAACAAGGAAACTTATGTTCAGAGAGGTTAGATAACTTATTTAAAAACAGAGAGAAAGTAATGAGTTGAGATTCAAGCACTCCAAAGTGGGAGAGAAAGTTTACAGGATTTACTGAGTTAAAACATAAATATAAATTTAAGTCAGAGCCAAACACTAGATTTCCTTGATTTCCCAACTCAGTTAATTTTTTTTGAAATTTTATGAGGAATATTTATTTCTTCTATAATTGATAGATTAAATTAAATCACCTTTTTATACCACTTTACATCCCTTCCCCCATAGCACTAACGTTTAGTCTTTCTACTGGTTACCTTTATAACTTTTTTCTACATTGAAGTATAGCTGATTTACAATATCGTGTTACTTTCAGGTATACAGTGCAGTGATGATTCAGTTATATATATATATATATTTTCAGATTCTTTTCCCTTATAGGTTATTATAAAACACTGAGTATAGTTCCCTGTACTACTCAGTAGGTCCTTGCTGGTTATCTATTTTATATATAGTAGTGTGTATATATTAATCCCAACCTCCTAATTTATCCCTCCCCCCACCCCCCCCCTTACCCTTTAGTAACCATAAGTTTGTTTTCTAGGCCTGTGAGTCTCTTTCTGTTTTGTAAATAAGTTCATTTATATTGTTTTTTTTTTTAGATTCCACACAGAAGCGATATCATATGATATTTGTCTTTGTCTGGCTTACTTTACTTAGTATGATGATCAGATCCATCCATATTGTTGCAAATGGTATTATTTCATTCTTTTTTATGGCTGAGTAATATTCCATTGTATAAATATACCACATCTTCTTTATTCATCTGTCGATGGACATTTAAGTTGCTTCCATGTCTTGGCTACTGTAAATAGTGCTGCAATGAGCACTGGGGTGCGTGTACCTTTTCAAATTATAGTTTTCTCTAGATATATGCCCAGGAGTGGAATTGTAGGATCATATGGTAGCTCTATTTTTAGTTTTTAAAGGAAACTCCATAATGTTCTCCATAGCAGCTGTACCAATTTACATTCCCACCAACAGTGTAGGAGGGTTCCACTGTAGTTTAGATTTGCATTTCTCTAATTAGCAATGTTGAGCATCTTCATGTGGTTTTTGGCCATCTGTATGTCTTCTCTGGAAAAATGTTTATTTAGGTCTTCTACCCATTTTTTCATTGGGTTGTTTGGTTTTTTGATACTAAGCTGCATGTGCTGTTTGTATATTTTGGCGATTAATCCCTTGTCAGTTGCATTGTTTGCAAATACTTTCTCCCATTCTGTAGGGTGTCTCTTCATTTTGTTTATGGTTTCCTTTGCTGTGCAAAAGCTTTTAAGTTTAATTAGATACCATTTGTTTATTTTTGTTCTTATTTCCATTACTCTAGGAGACGGATCCAAAAAGATATTACTGCGACTATGTCAAAAAGTATCCTGCTTATGTTTTACTCTAGGAATTTTATACTATCTGGTCTTACATTTAGGTCTTTAGTCCATTTTGAGTCTATTTTTGTGCATGGTGTTAGAGAATGTTCTAATTTCATTCTTTTACATGTAGCTGTCCAGTTTTCCCAGCACCACTGATAACACTTCTGAGCACCAACAAGGTCACAAGACCCAGCCTAGCCAATCAATGTATTCCATGCCACTAGACACAGGGACTGGCTCAGAACAGGACACCGTAAATGGGCCAACAGGAAGAAAGGAATGCTGAACCTGAGATTGTGACAAAAAACCAGAATCGTTAAAGGGGACCAAAATGGTCCCAGATTGATACTCAACCCTAGCTACACTTGTAGTAGAAACAGACACAAATCTTAGGAGGATGAGATCTCCAATTTAGGTCCATAGGATTCTCATCAAATAAGAGCAACAAAATAAATGATCAGGGTCAAGGTCAGTGTCAGAGTTGTTCTTCAAGATTCAGCTCAGAATAGTTTTAAGCAGAAATGATGGACAAAATACATTTCACATCCTCATATAATTTCACTATAATAACAAGAAAGTAAGTACCAAAGGGGCTGTAAAAAACGCTATTGGTAATTTGATAGGGATTGTCAGTTAATTTAGACAATATCCCGTCAAGCAGACCGTCTCTAGAATAAAGAAATACCGTATCTTTCAAACATGGCATATCTTGTCTCTTAGAACTCAGAAGTAGAGATACATATTTATGAAGGGCTCCTCCTATTTTAAATAAAGATTATACAGAAACCTCTTCAAATGTAAAATTCATATCACCCTCTGAAGTGGACATCTGCAATTTTCCTGCCCAGAATTCATTTTCCATCCTTCTGATACTGAACAGTACCAGAGTTTTCTTGGGAGAATCTACTCATTCGCCCTTTGGCTGGTTGGAAAACCACTGGGAGAGACAGAAAGGTTGATGAAACCTGGACTTCACTCATGAGGAGTGCACAGGTACTGGCTTGCCCCCAAGCAGGTAAGACAGAGGTCTGCCCCAGCAGCTGCTGGGTTTCCAGCAGCCACCTCAGAGCACTCCCCAACCTGAGTGAAGTGAACGCCCCAGCACAGCTCACTCCATGCCACCGCGTGGCACTGAATCTAGGGCAGCAGCTCAGGGGAAAAGACTTGACCTTGGGATGCAGAGGTGACCCGGTTCTGGGGCACAGCCAAGGTAGAGCAGCAGTGCTGACTGCTGGTGTTTACTCAAGCAGCACCCCAGAAACAGCCCAGACTTCTGACAACAGCACAGCCACTGGGTTTCCCCGCGACCACCTCGCTATGTACCCCAGCCCAAGCTGAGTGTGGCTCACTCCATGCCACACCACAGGTCTATATCTGGAGCAGCCACGACCTGGGAAAAAATGTGACGAACACAGGCAGAGCATTGGACTTCTGTAGGTACACAAGCCCTCCTTTGGGGCAAAGGTCCTGGTGCAGGGAGAAGGAAAAACAATTAAAAACAGAGCCAGCATGAGCCCAACCCTCAGGGCTTCTACTCCAGCAGCTTGGGATCACAACCCGCTGTGACTGGGTTGTGACAGCCATGCAGCAGAGAGGAAGTCCTGCCTCACAGCCTGTGCAAGTTCTAGCCCCTCCATCTCCAGCCCCACCTCCTCCAAGGTGATAGCTGCCAGCAACACTGAAGAAAGGCATGACTGGTGTCCACATCAAATCCATCCCTCCCACCAAAGGCACTGAGCACATACAGTCTACAGAGAAAAACTCCCATGTAAGAACACCTCTTCAAGACCATAACAGGTAACTGTTTGATTTAAATTCAAAGAGGCAGAGAAAGTTAAGCAAAACAAAAAGGCAGAGAAACTGCCCTCAATTGAAAGAGCAAGGGAAAAAAACCCTGAAAAACAAACAAATAAAAATAAGCAATTTACCAGATAAAGAATTCAAATCATTCGTAATAAAAATGTTAACTGAACTAGGAAAAATAATTGATCTAAACACTGATCATTTTAACAAGGAAAGAGAAAATATAAAAAAGACCTCATCAGAAATGAAAAATTCAATAGTTGAAATTAAAAAACACACTAGAAGGAATGAATAGCAGACTAAGTGATACAGAAGAATGCATAAGTGACCTAGAAGATAAAATAATGTAAATCATCCAATCAGAACAGCAGAAAGAAACACAAATTTTAAAAAAAAAGCAACCTATGAGATCTTTAGGATAATATTAAGTGTGACAACATTCACATTATAGGGTTTCCAGAAGGAGAAGAGAGAGAAAAGGGGATTGAAAATGTATTTGAAGAAATTAGGCTGAAAACTTCGCAAATCGAGAAAAGGAAACATATATCCAGGTACAGGAAGCACAGAGGGTCCAAACAAGATGAACCCAAACAGACCCATAGCAGGACACATCATACTTAAAATGGCAAAAGTTAAAGATAAAGAGAGAATTCCAAAGGCAGCAAGAGAAAAACAAAGAGTCATATACAGGGGAATCCCCTTTTTGCTATCCTCTGATTTTCTGCAGAAACTTTGCAGGCCAGAAGGGAGCAGCATTATATTTTCAAAGTCCTAAAAGGGAAAAACCTACAACCAAGGGTACTCTATGCAGTATTATCATTTAGAATAGAAGGAGAGATAAAGAGCTTCTCAAACAAGGAAAAACTATAAGAATTCATCAATATTAAACCTACTCTAAAAGAAATGTTGAAAGGTCTCTAAATGGAAAAGAAGTAAGAATCTAGAGGAAAGAGAAAATTCCACTAGGAAAGGCAGGTATATAGTAAGGATTGAAGATTACTTAAATAAACCACTGTGCAGATTAAAAGACAAAATATTGTAAGAGCAACTACAACTACAATTACCAGCAAAAGGATAAGCATGAAGATGTAAAATATGACATCAAAAACACAAAATGTTGGGGAGGGGAGTAAAAAATGGAGATCTTTTAGAATGTGTTTGAACTTAAATGAATACAAGTTTAAAACAAGTAGATATAATCCTGGGTCAATATTATTTCTATGGTAACCACAAATCAGAAAGCTACAGTAGATAAAGAGAAATCAAAAAGAAATGTACCCAAGTACACTACTAAAGAAAATCATCAAACCACAATGGTAGAAACAAAAAGAAGAAATCAACAGAGAACAACTACAAAAAACAACTGGAAAAAAGTAATAAAATGGCATAAGTACATACCTACAATAATTACTTTATGTGTCAATGGACTAAATGCTCCAGCCAAAAGACATAGCGTGGATGACTGGATTAAAAAAAACTCTTCAATATGCTGCCTATCTGAGGCTCACTTCAGGGCTAAAGACACACACAAAACTCAAAAACTGAAAGTGAGGGGATAGAAAATATATTTCATGTAAACAAAAACAACAAGAATGTGGGGATAGCAATACTCATATCAAACAAAATAGATTTTAAAACAAAGGCTATAACAAAGATGAAGATTAATTATCATTCACAATGATAAAGGAATCAATACAAGAAGAGGGTATTATACTTATTAACATATATGCACCCATACAGGAGCAACTACATATATAGAGCAAATACTAACAGACATAAAGAGAGAAATCAGCAATAATACAATAATAGTAGGGTACATTAACACCCCACTGGCATCAATGGACAGATCATCCAGACAGAAAATCAATAAAGAAACAGTGGTCCTAAATAACCCAATGGACTGGTTGTACTTAATACATATCTATAGGACGCTAAATCCAAAAACAGCAGAATACACATTCTTTTCAAGTGCACATAGAAAGTGCTCCAGGGTAAATCACATACTGGGCCACAAAACAAGCCTCAACAAATGTAAGGGGATAGGAATTATTATCATGCATTTTTTTCCAACCACAATGGTATGTAAATACAAATCAACTACAGAAGGAAAAATGGGAAAAGAACAAACGTGTGGAGACTAAACAACATGATACTAAAAAACCAATGGGTCTATGATGAAATCGAAGAGTAAACCAAAAAATACATCAAGACAAATGAAATGGAAAAAAAAGTTCCCAAAATCTATGAGATGCAGCAAAAACATTTCTAAGAGGGAAGTTTATAGCAATACAGCCTTCTTCAAGAAACAAGAAAAATCTCAAATAAACAACCTAACATTCCACTTAAAAGAATTAGACAAAGAAGAACAAACAAAGCCCAAAGTCAGCAGAAGGAAGGATAAAGATTAGAGAGGAAATAAGTAAAATAGAGATAAAAACCATAGAAAAGATCAATAAAACCAAGAACTGTTTTTTTAAAAAAGATTTTAAAAATTGATAAACTTTTAGCCAGGTTCATCAAGAAGATAAAAGAGAGGACTCAAAATAATTAATGAATGAAAAAAATAATAATAATTAATGAAAGAGGAGAAATAACAACTGACAACAAAGAAATACCCCCGCAAAATCATAAGATAATACTATGAACAGTTAGTATGTCCACAAATTGGACAACCTGGAAGAAACTGACAAATTTATAGAAGCATACAACCTGCCAAGACTGAACCAAAAAGCTACAAATAATTTAAACAGACCAATCACTAGAAGTGAAATAGAATCTGTAATTTAAAAAAAGCTCCCAGCAAACAAAAGTCCAGGACCAGAGAGCTTCAGAAGGGAATTCTACCAAACATATAAAAAAGAATTAATACCTATCCTTCTCAAACTATTCCAAAAATTGAAGAGGAAAGAACACTCTCAATTCATTCTATAAGGCCACCGTTGCCCTGATACCAAAAGCAGACAAAGACACTACAAAAAAAAGAAAATTACAGGCCAATATCTTTGATGAATATAGATGCAAAAATCCTCAACAAAATATCAGCAAACCAAATCCAGTAATATATAAAAAGGATCATATACATGATCAAGTTGGATTTATTCTAGGGTCACAAGGACAGTTCAATATTCGTAAATCAATCAGTGTGATACACCCAATAACAAAAGCAAAGATAAAAATCACATGATCATCTCAATAGACACAGAAAAAGCATTTGACAAAATTCAACATCCATTCGTGATAAAAACTCTCATCAAAGTGGGTACAGAGGGAACATATCTCAACTTAATAAAAGCCATTTACAACAAGCCCACAGCTAATATCATACTCAATGGTGAAAAGCTGAAAGTCTTTCCTCTAAAATCAGAAAGAACACAGTGGGCAGAAGATGCCCACTCCCAACAATTCTATTTAACATAGTAATGGAAGGCCTAGCCACAGCAATAAGGTAAGAAAAACAAAGAAAATGTATCCAAATTGGAAGAGAAGAGGTAATACGATACTTTGTATAGAAAATCCTGAAGCCTCTACACCAAAATTATTAGCAATAATAAATGAATTTAGTAAAGTTGCATGACATGAGATTAATATACAGAAATCTGTTGCATTTCTATACACAAAGAAAGTAAAAAATACAAAAACAATCCTGTTTAAACACACAGAGAAGAGAATAAAATAACTAGGAACAAAATTAACCAAGGAGGTGAAAGACCTATACTCTAAAAACTATAAAACATTGATGAAAGAAATTGAAGATGATACAAAGAAATGAAAAGATATCCTGTGCTCTTGGATTGGAAGAATTAATATTTTTAAAATGGCCATACTACCCAAATCAATCTACAGATTTAATGCAATTCCTATCAAAATAAACATGACATTTTTCACATAACTAGAACAAATAGTCCTAAAAGTCATATGGAACAACAAAAAGACCCTGAGTTGCCAAAATAATCTTGGGAAAAAAGAACAAAGCTGGAGGTATAACCCTTCCAGACTTCAGACTATACTACAAAGTTACAGTAATCAAAACAGCAGAGTAGTGGCACAAAAAGAGACACATAGATCAATGGAACAGAATAAAAAGCACAGAAATAAACCTACACAACTATGGTCAATTAATCTATGACAAAGGACACAAGAATATACAGTGGAGAAAAGACAATGTCTTCAACAAGTGGTTCTGGGGGAAAATGAACAGCTACACGTAAAAGAATGAAATTAGAACATTTTCTAACACCGTTTACAAAAATACAAAATTACAAAATGGATTAAAGACCTAAATACAAGACTAGAAACCATAAAACTCCTAGAAGAAAACAAAGGTAGAACACTCATTTACATAAATAGTGGCAATATTTTTTGAAAATGTCTCCTAAGGCAAAGAAATAGAAGCAAAAACAAACTAATGGGGCCTAAGTAAACTTAAAAGCTTTTGCATAGTAAAGGAAACCATAAACAAAATGAAAATACAACCTACAGAATGGGAGAAAATATTTGCAAATAATATGACCAACAAGGGGTTAATATCCAAAATATATAAACAGCTCATAAAACCCAATATCAATAAAAACAAACAACCCAATCAAAAAATGTCTAGAAGACCTAAATAGACATTTTTCCAAAGAAGACATACAGATGGCTAACAGGCATATGAAAAGATGCTCATCATCGCTAATTATTAAAGAAATGCAAATTGAAACAACAATAAGATATCACCTCACATCTGTCAGAATGGCTATCATCAAAAAGTCTACAAAAAACAAATGTTGGAGATGATATGGAGAAAAGGGAACCCTTGTGCACTGTTGGTGGGAATGTAAATTGGTGCGGCCATTATGGAAAACAGTATGGAGGTTCCTCAAAAAGAAAAAATTAAACTACCATTTGATCCAGCAATTCCATTCCTGGGTATATGTGCAGAAAAAATGAAAACACTAATTTGAAAAGATACATGCACCACAATGTTCACAGCACCACTATTTACAATACCTACGACATGTAAGCAACCCAAGTGTCCGTTGACAGATAAATGGATAAAGAAGATGCAATATATACATACACACACACACACACACACACACACACACACACACACATATATATATATAAAATGAACCATTAGCCATAAAAAAGAATGAAATTCTGTCATTTGCAGCAATATGGATGGACCTAGAGAATATTATACTTCATGAAATAAGTCAGACCAAGAAAGACAAATACTTTATGACATCTCTTATATGTGGAATCTAAAAAAATAATAATACAAATGAATATACAAAACAGAAATAGACTCACAGATATAGAAAACAAACTTGTGGTTATCAAAGTGGAGATGGCAGGGGAGAGGGACAAATTAGGGGGACTGGAGTAACATAAAAACTACTATGTATAAAATAGATTAACAACAAGGATACATTGTAGAGCACAGGGATTATAGCCATTATTTTACAATAACTTATAATGGGGGTACAGTCTGCAAAAACACTGAATCACTATCTATACGACTGAAAATAGTATAATATTTTAAATCAACTCTACTTCAATACAAACAATTAATTACTTTTAAAAATTAAAATAAGATAAAATCAGCAAAAGGAAAAGGCACATAGGGTGGAGTCCAGAAGAAAAGGCATACAGAACTGAATTCAGGAGGATACGCTTCCAGTTGTCCACTCCTAGTTGAGGTCACATGGAGAACACTTATTTCTCCCATGTACAAAGTACTGCCAACCAGGGAAGCTCAGTGAGCCTTGGCATCAGGGTTTCTATTTGGAGTCAGTCACATAAGCATGCAGTGCCTGCATGACTGACCTCAGCTACTCAGACCCCAGTCCCCCAGAGGTCAAACTGATACAAGGTGGCCCAAAGCCTCAGGCAACAAAAACAGGTGTTTACCATAAATCACTTGCTAGCATAAACTATCTGGCCTGGCTCAGAACATACAAAAACACTGTTATCAGTCAGGATATGCCAGGGGCTCAGAGGTCATCTCCCAGGAGCCTCACCACAGGATAGGCCTGAGGACCTTGGGAAAGTGCAGGCCTTATGATCTAACCCTTTCCTGCATACATATAATATACAAGGAAATGACAATTAGGGTAACAGAAGAGTCCCAACAGCAGTATGTAAGAGAGAAGACAGTGGAATGATAGCATCACAGAGCAGAGAGAAAAATCGCTCTCAACAAAGAAGTATGTACCCAATAGATGCAGAAAAAAATTTTAATAAAAATCACATTCACATCATAGCAAACTAGAAATAAGGGGAAGTTCTCAACCTAGTAAAGGATATTGGTAGTCCTGAGTATTGTTTCTCAAAGACTTTCTATTTTTTGTGGAGAATATACACCTCCTATTCCCCTTCTGATTCAGTAAGGACACGTGAGTATTTCTGGCCAATGAGTTTCTGTTGCGGCCTCTCCCGTTGCGAAGCACAGGTTCCAGACGCGCAGCCTCAGCGGCCATGGCTCACGGGCCCAGCCGCTCTGCGGCATGTGGGATCTTCCCAGACCAGGGCACGAACCCGTGTCCCCTGCCTCAGCAGGCAGACTCTCAACCACTGCGCCACCAGGGAAGCCCTGGCCAATGAGTTTAGAGCAGAAGTAATGAACGTCATTTTCAGGCCAGAATATTTAATTGCCAATGTAAGAAGACATTCCAGAGTTTTCTTTTTTTTTTTACTGGCATAATTTCTAGCAATATTCAAGATGCAGGCTGCTCTATGAGCAGGGCCCTAAGTCAACCCAATGGACATAAAGCATGATCAAGAAATGAACCCTTATTCATTCAGCTGCTAAAATTCTTTTACTTGCTTCTTACCACAGGTTATCCAGCTTAGTACAAGTTATCTATAAAATAACGTGCACAAGCTTTAAGCTTAACAGGGAAACTTTTTTTTAAACATCTTTATTGGAGTATAATTGCTTTACAGTGTTGTGTTAGTTACTGCTGTATAACAAACTGAATCAGCTATATGCATACATATATCACCATATCCCCTCCCTCTTGTGTCTCCCTCCCACCCTCCTTTTCCCACCCCTCTAGGTAGTTGCAAAGTACCGAGCTGATCTCCCTGTGCCATGCAGCTGCTTCCCACTAGCTATTTTACATTTGGTAGTGTATATATGTCAGTGCTACTCTCTCACTTTCATCCCAGCTTGCCTTATCCCCTCCTGTGTCAAGCCAATTCTCTATGTCTGTGTCTTTATTCCTGTCCTGCCCCTAGGTCCATCAGAACCATTTTTTTTTAAGATTCCATATATATGTGTTAGCATATGGTATTTGTTTTTCTATTTCTGACTTACTTCACTCTGTAGGCCAGACTCTAGGTCCATCTACCTCACTACAAATAACTCAATTTCATTTCTTTTTATGGCTGATTAATATTCCATTGTATATATGTGCCACATCTTCTTTATCCATTCATCTGTCGTTGGACACTTAGGTTGCTTCCATGTCCTGGCTATTGTAAATAGTGCTGCAATGAACATTGTGTCACATGACTCTTTCTGAATCATGGTTTTCTCAGGGTCCAGGCCCAGTAGTGGGATTGGTGGGTCATATGGAAGTTCTATTTTTAGTTTTTTAAGGAACCTCCATACTGTTCTCCATAGTGGCTGTATCAATTTACATTCCCACCAACAGTGCAGGAGGGTTCCCTTTTCTCCACACCCTCTCCAGCATTTATTGTTTGTAGATATTTTGATGATGGCCATTCTGACTGCTGTGAGGTGATACCTCATGGTAGTTTTGATTTACATTTCTCTAATAATTAGTGATGTTGAGCATCTTTTCATACATTTGTTGGCAATCTGTATATCTGCTTTGGAGAAATGACTATTTAGGTCTTCGGCCCATTTTTGGATTGGGTTGTTTGTTTTTTTGATATTGAGCTCCATGAGCTGACTGTATATTTTGGAGATTAATCCTTTGTCAGTTGCTTTGTTTGCAAATATTTTCTCCCATTCTGAGGGTTCCCTTTTCATCTTGTTAATGGTTTCCTTTACTGTGCAAAAGCATTTAAGTTTCAGTAGGTCCCATTTGTTTATTTTTCTTTTTATTTCCATTTCTCCAGGAGGTGGATCAAAAAGGATCTTGCTGTGATTTATGTCATAGAGTGTTCTACCTATGTTTTCCTCTAAGAGTTTGACAGTGTCTTGCCTTACATTTACATCTTGAATCCATTTGGAGTTTATTTTTGTGTATGGTGTTAGGAAGTGTCCTAATTTCATTCTTTTACATGTAGCTGTCCAGTTTTCTCAGCACCACTTATTGCAAAGGCTGTCTTTCTCCACTGTATACTCTTCCTCCTTTATCAAAGATAAGGTGATAATACATGCATGGGTTTATCTCTGGACTTTCTATCCTGTTCCATTGCTCTATATTTCTGTTTTTGTGCCAGTACCATACTGTCTTTATTACTGTAGCTTTGTAGTATAGTCTGAAGTCTGGGAGCCTGACTCCTCCAGCTCTGTTTTTCTTTCTCAAGATTGTTTTGGCTATTCGGGGTCTTTTGTGTTTCCATACAAATTGTGCATTTTTTTGTTCTACTTCTGTGAAAAATGCCATTGGTAGTTTGATAGGGATTGCACTGAATCTGTAGACTGCTTTGGGTAGTATAGGCATTTTCACAATGTTGATTCTTCCAATCCAAGAACATGGTATATCTCTCCATCTGTTTGTATCATCTTTAATTTCTTTCATCAGTGTCTTATAGTTTTTTGCATATAGGTCTTTTTTCTCCTTAGGTAGGTTTATTCCCAGATATTTTATTCTTTTTGTTGCAATGGTAAATGGGAGTGTTTCCTTAATTTCTCTTTCAGATATTTGATCATTAGTGTATAGGAATGCCAGAGATTTCTGTGAATTAATTGTGTATCCTGCAACTTTATCAAATTCATTGATTAGCTCTAGTAGTTTTCTGGTAGCCTTTTTAGGATCCTCTATGTATAGTATCATGTCATCTGCAAACTGTGACAGTTTTACTTCTTCTTTTCCAGTTCGGATTCCTTTTATTTCTTTTTCTTCTCTTATTGCTGTGGGTAAAACTTACAAAACTCTGTTGAATAACAGTGGTGAGAGTGGGCAACCTTGTCTTGTTCCTGATCTTTGAGGAAATGGTTTCAGTTTTTCACCACTGAGAACAATGTCGACTGTGCGCTTGTCATATATGGCCTTTATTATGTTGAGATAGGTTCCCCCATGCCTACTTTCTGGAGAGTTTTTATCATAAATTGACGTTGAATTTTGTCAAAAGCTTTTTCTACATCTATTGAGATGATCATATGGTTTTTATCCTTCTGTGTGTTAATATAGTGTATCACAATGATTGATTTGCATATATTGAAGAATCTTTGCATTCCTGGGATAAACCCCACTTGATCATGGTGTATGATCCTTTTAATGTGCTGTTGGATTCTGTTTGCTAGTATTTTGTTGAGGATTTTTGCATCTATGTTCATCAGTGATACTGGCCTGTAGTTTTCTTTCTTTGTAACATCTTTGTCTGGTTTTGGTATCAGGATGATGGTGGTCTCGTAGAATGAGTTTGGGAGTGTTCCTCCCTCTGCTATATTTTGGAAGAGTTTAAGAAGGATAGGTGTTAGGTCTTCTGTAAATGTTTGATAGAATTTGTCTGTGAAGCTATCTGGTCCTGGCTTTTGTTTGTTGGAATGTTTTTAATCACAGTTTCAATTTCAGTGCTTGTGATTGGTCTGCTTATATTTTCTATTTCCTCCTGGTCCTGTCTTGGAAGGTTGTGCTTTTCTGAGAATTTGTCCATTTCTTCCAGGTTTTCCATTTTATTGGCATATAGATGCTTGTAGTAATCTCTCCTCAGCCTTTGTATTTCTGCAGTGTCAGTTGTTACTTCTCCTTTTTCATTTCTAATTCTGTTGGTTTGAGTCTTCTCCCTTTTTTTTTTTTTTTTTTGGTGAGTCTGGCTAATGGTTTATCAATTGTGTTTATCTTCTCAAAGAACCAGCTTTTAGTTTTATTGATCTTTGCTACTGTTACCTTCATTTCTTTTTCATTTATTTCTGATCTGATCATTATGATTTCTTTCCTTCTGCTAACGTTGGGGTTTTTTTGGTTCTTCTTTCTCTAACTGATTTAGGTGTAAGGTTAGGTTGTTTGGGGCTCTTTTGGTTTTTGAGGTAGGACTGTATTGCTATAAACTTTCCTCTTAGAATTGCTTTTGCTGCATCCCATAGGTTTGGGTCATCGTGTTTTCATTGTCATTTGTTTCTAGGTATTTTTTGATTTCTCCTTTGATTTCTTCAGTGTTCTCTTCTTACTTAGTAGTGTATTGTTTAGCTTCTGGGTGTTTGTATTTCTTATAGATTTTTTCCTATAATAGATATGTAGTCTCATAGCATTGTGGTCAGAAAACATACTTGATACAATTTCAATTTTCTTAAATTTACCAAGGCTTGATTTGTGACCCAAGATATTATCTATCCTGGAAAATGTTCCATGAGCACTTGAAAAGAAAGCGTATTCTGTTGTGTTTGGATGGAATGTCCAATGTCCTATAAATATCAATTACGTCCATCTTGTTTAATGTATCTTTTTTTTTTTTTTTTGTGGTATGCAGGCCTCCCACTGCTGCGGCCTCTCCCATTGCGGAGCACAGGCTCTGCACACGCAGACCCAGTGGCCATGGCTCATGGGCCCAGCCGCTCTGCGGCACGCGGGATTCTCCTGGACCGGGGCACAAACCCGTGTCCCCTGCATCGGCAGGCAGACCCTCAACCACTGCACCACCAGGGAAGCCCTAATGTATCATTTAAAGCTTGTGTTTCCTTATTTATTTTCATTTTGGATGACCTGTCCATTGGTGAAGTGGGGCGTTAAAGTCCCCTACTATGATTGTGTTACTGTTGACTTCCCCTTTTATGGCTGTTAGCATCTGCCTTATGTATTGAGGTGCTCCTATGTTGGGTGCATAAATATTTACAATTGTTATATCTTCTTCTGGGATTGATCCATTGATCACTATGTAGTGGCATTCTTTGTCTCTTGTAATAGTCTTTATTTTAAAGTGTATTCTGTCTGATATGAGTATTGCTACTGCACCTTTCTTTTGATTTCCATTTGTATGGAATATCTTTTTCCATCCCCTCACTTTCAGTCTGTATGTGTCTCTAGGTCTGAAGTGGGTCTCTTGTATACAGCATATCTACAGGTCTTGTTTTTGTATCCATTCAGCCAGTCTATGTCTTTTGGTTGGAGCATTTAATCTATTTACATTTAAGGTAATTATCGATAGTATGTTCTTATTACCATTTTCTTAATTGTTTTTGGTTTGTTATTGTAGGTCTTTTCCTTCTCTTGTGTCTCCTGCCTAGAGAAGTTCCTTTAGCACTTTGTTGTAAAGCTGGCTTGGTGGTGCTGAATTCTCTTATCTTTTGCTTATCTGTAAAGGTTTTAATTTCTCCATCAAATCTGAATGAGATCCTTCCTGGGAAGAGTAATCTTGTTTGTAGGTTTTTCCCTTTCATCACTTTAAATGTGTCCTGCCACTCCCTTCTGGCTTGCTTTCTACTGAAAAATCAGCTGTTAACCTTATGGGAATTCCTTTGTATGTTATTTGTTCCTTTTCCCTTGTTGTTTTTAATATTTTTTCTTTGTATTTAATTTTTGATAGTTTGATTAATATGTGTCTTGGCGAGTTTTTCTTTAGGTTTCTCCTGTATGGTACTCTCTGTGCTTCCTGGACTTGATTGAGTATTTCCTTTCCCATGTTAGGGACGTTTCTCTACTATAATCTCTTTTAAGATTTTCTCAGACCCTTTCTTTTCCTCTTCTTATTCTGGGACCCCTATAATTTGAATGTTGGTGTGTTTAATGTTGTCCCAGAGGTCTCTGAGACTGTCCTCAATTCTTTTCATTCTTTTTTCTTTATTTTGCTCCCTGGCAGTTATTTCCACCATTTTATCTTCCAGTTCACTTATCAGCTCTTCTGCCTCAGTTATTCTGTTATTGATTCCTTCTAGAGTATTTTTAATTTCAGTAATTTTGTTGTTCATCACTGTTTGTTTGCTCTTTAGTTCTTCTAGATCCTTGTTAAATGTTACTTGTATTTTCTCCATTCTGTTTCTGAGATTTTGGATCATCTTTACTATCATTACTCTGAATTCTTTTTCAGGTAATTTGCCTATTTCACCTTCATTTATTTGGTCTTGTAGGTTTTTACCTTGCTCCTGCGACTGTAACATATTTTTTTGTCGTTTCAATTTTTTTTTTTTAAATGGGTGGTGCTGTATGCCTGTCTTACTGGTTGTTTGGCCTGAGACATCCAGCACTGGAGTTTGCAGGCAGTTAGACAGAGCTGGGTCTTGGTGCTGACATGAGGACCTCCAGGAGGCCTCACTCCGATTAATATTCCCTGGGGTCTGAGGTTCACTGTTCGTCCAGCAGTTTGGACTCAGAGCTCCCACCACAGGAGCTCAGGCCCAACCTCCCCCATGGGAACCAAGATCCCGCAAGGTTCATGGCACAGTGAAAAAAAAAAAGAAAAAAAAAGGAAGAAAGAAAGAAAAATGGAGCAGTAAAATGTCAAAGAATAAAAAACAAAATAAAATTAGAAAGATAAAGAATATATTAGGAAAAATAAAACTGTAATTGAAATAACTGCAACAAGGTAAAATAAAACCACAGGAAGAAAAAGAAAAAAAGGGGGGGCAACAAGCTAAAAGGAGAGATCACTAACAAAGTATAAAGTAAAATAAAATTAGAAAAATAAAAGATTTATTAGGAAAAATATAAAGAATCAACAATAATGAGTCAACAAGTTAAAACAGGGCTTCCGTGGTGGCACAGTGGTTGAGAATCCACCTGCCAATGCAGGAGACATGGGTTCGATCCCTGGTCCGGGAAGATCCCACATGCCGCAGAGCAACTAAGCCCGTGCGCCACAACTACTGAGCCTGTGCTCTAGAGCCCGCAAGCCACAAGTACTGAGCCTGTGCGCTGCAACTACTGAAGCCCACGTACCTAGAGCCCACGCTCCACAACAAGAGAAGCCACCGAAATAAGAAGCTCACACACCACAACAAACAGTAGCCCCCACTCGCTGCAACAAGAGAAAGCCCACTCACAGCAACGAAGACCCAATGCAGCCATAAATAAATAAATATTTATTTAAAAAAAACAAGAAAAAACACCAAAATAAAACAAGGTAAAACAGCACCCCAATCAATAAAACAAGGTAAAACAGCACCCCAAACTAAAAGAGGAAAAAAGAAAAGGAAAAAGAAAAAAAAGCCTTGGCTATGGGGGCAGAGTTTAAGCAGGGGGTGGAACTTAGGCAGGGCCAGGGTTTAGTGTGGGGCCGGACCTAGGTGGGTAGGGTGGTGACGTTTGAGACTGGG
Organism: Tursiops truncatus; assembly: GCF_011762595.2. Classification (NCBI taxonomy): domain Eukaryota; kingdom Metazoa; phylum Chordata; class Mammalia; order Artiodactyla; family Delphinidae; genus Tursiops; species Tursiops truncatus. The sequence goes on from NC_047036.1 coordinate 108,844,946, forward strand.
GCAGGGCCTAGGCGGGTGACGTTCAAGTGTGGGGCGGTCCTCTGCTTAGGAGCTGTGTGGAAGGGGAGAGGCAGCATGTCCAAAGGAGAGCCTCTGGAGTGTGGGGTTCCGGAGTTTGGAGGTAGGGCCCTGGGTGGAGGTGTAGGGGTGGGGCTTGGGCTCTGCACAGCAGGAGGGAGGCTCTGAATGCAGAGGATTAGGCCTGGGAGTCCAACAGGCTTCTGGGACAGGGAAAGCACTGGCCCCGTTCCCTTCCATTCCTTCCCTCCCCTCTCCTACTGTCTCCCCAGGGTCTCCCCCATTGCTACTGGACCCCTAACAGTGGGTGGGTACTGCTGGGTGTAGGGACTCCTTCCCTCCCCCAGCCACCCCTCAGGGGTGCCATCCTGGAGGTCCGGCCTTTACTTTTGCTCCGCCTTCCCTTCCTCCCACTCCCCTCAGGACTCCCGCAGCTGGAGGGGGCCTAGGTGGGCAGAGGATCAGGCCCAGGATCCCAGCAGGTTCTTGGGGGTCCAAGTGGGCAGGGGAACACTGGCTACACTCCCTTTTGATCCTCTGCCCTCCCAGTAGTTCTAAAATTTCCCCCTTTGGGCATGGGATCCCTTCCCCTCCTCCAGCTGCCCCTCAGGGTGCCAGTCCTGCCCCGCCTCCACTTCTCCTCCCCCTTCACTCCCCCCATGCCCCATGTCCTACCCGGTAACTGGGGTTTCCTCCTGTCCCCTTAGCTGTCTGTGGTACCCCATGGGTGCCTGGTAGGTGCACTAGTTGTGAGGAGATGCAAATTCCATGTCCTCCTAGTACGCCATCTTGACTCGCCCCAACAGTGAAACCTTTTAAACAATTTCCCTTAAGATCTCAAAAAAGAAATATGTTGTACTGGAGGTCTTATCCAGGACAATAAGGGACAATTCTCATGGAAAAAACAAAATTGTTATTATGCACAGATGATATGACTGTCTACATAGAAATCCAAAAGAATCCATATACATATATTAGCATTAATAAGATTTAGCAGAGTGCTGGCTCTGCTAAATATATACAAGTCATTTGTATTTCTATACTCTATAAACAAAAAGTTAAAAATGAAATTATAAAAAGACATCATTTACCACAGCATCAAATAATATAATGTACATAGGAATATGTTTAACAAAAAAAACACAAGGTCATTCTGGTTAAAATAATAAAACTTTATTGAAAAATATTGAGGAACACTTAAATAAATCAGGAAATATATAACGTTCATGGAATGAAAGATTTAGTAAAGATGTTAGTAATAAAAATAAAAGTAGAGCTTCCCTGGTGGCGCAGTGGTTGAGAGTCTGCCTGCCGATGCAGGGGACACGGGTTCGTGCCCCGGTCCGGGAAGATCCCACATGCCGCGGAGCGGCTAGGCCCGTGAGCCATGGCCACTGAGCCTGCGCGTCCGGAGCCTGTGCTCCGCAATGGGAGAGGCCACAACAGTGAGAGGCCCGCGTACCCCAAAATAAATAAATAAAATAAAATAAAAGTAGAGGAATGAATGGCACAAATCTCAGGACAGTCATTACTTATGGGAGAGGGTTAATGGAATCATAGTGAGACTCCTCGGGTTTCGGGGGGGGCGATATTTGTAATGTTCTATTTAATTGTCTGCATGGTAGGAGAGCATAAGGGTGTTCATCTATTTTTTTCCATACACGTACTCTTTTATGAATGCTATATTTACATAAAGAGAAGGCAGTCGAATTCCCAGACCTACTCTCCTACTTCTTGTAACTGCTCTTCTCCAACTCAATCAAAAGACTGTAGGATTTGTCTATGAAAATGGTATAACAGACGGTTTCCTCTCTAAGGAATTTCCAGAAGTTGAAGTGGGAGGTACTGTACTAAAAGTAAGTGGTGCTGGGCTTCCCAGGTGGTACAGTGGTTAAAAATCCACCTGCCGATGCAGGGGGCGTGGGTTTGAGCCCTGGTCCAGGAAGATCCCACATGCCGTGGAGCAACTAACCCCGTATGCCACAACTACTGAGCCTGCACTCTAGAGCACATGAGCCACAACTACTGAGCCTGCACTCTAGAGCCCACGAGCCACAACTACTGAGCCCGTGTGCCACAACTACTGAAGCCCACGCACCTAGAGCCCATGCTCCACAAGAGAAGCCACTGCAATGAGAAGCCCATGCACTGCAACGAAGAGTAGCCCCTGCTTGCCACAACTAGAGAAAAGCCCACACACGGCAACAAAGATCCAACTCAGCCAAAAATTAAAAAATATATAAAATAAATAAATGTATTTATTTATTTATTTGCAGTATGCGGGCCTCTCACTGTTGTGGCCTCTCCCGTTGCGGAGCACAGGCTCCGGACGCACAGGCTCAGTGGACATGGCTCACGGGCCTAGCTGCTCCGCGGCATGTGGGATCTTCCCGGACCATGGCACGAACCCGTGTCCCCTGCATCGGCAGGCGGACTCTCAACCACTGCGCCACCAGGGAAGCCCAATAAATGTATTTATTTTAAAAAAAAGAAATTTGGGACAAGAAGGAAAGTAGATTACCAGCTTAATCTAATCTTTCAGATTGCTTCTATTTTTCTGTCTTTTTTCTTTGAATTTTATTTTATTTATTTTTTTAGACAGCAGTTTCTTATTAGTTATCCATTTTATACATATTAGTGTATATATGTCAATCCCAATCTCCCAATTCATCACAAAAGTGGTGCTGAGACTCCCAACCCTAAGAGGCTTTTATCCTCCAGACAAGAGATTGAAAGATTTTGCTCTCTGCAGTCCAAAAGGAAAGAGCTAATGTTGCTGATACAAGTAAAAGTTTCAGCAAAATCACCCTACAATGAATTTCACAGTTGACAAGCTCTACCCAGGAACTAGGGTGTCCAATCAGCTTTTTAGATCCACAATCTTAAATATGAGTAGAGAGAGAAAGAAAGAGAGAAAGAGAGAAAAAGAAAGAAAGGAAGGAAGGAAGGAAGGAAGGAAGGAAGGAAGGAAGGAAGGAAGGAAAGAAGAAAGAAAGAAAGAAAGAAAGAAAGAAAGAAAGAAAGAAAGAAAGAAAGAAAGAAAGAAGGATGGAAGGAAGAAGGGGAGGGAGGGAGGAAAGGAGGGAGAGAAGGAGGGAGGGAGGGAGAAGAGAAGAACAGAGGGAATGGGAGGAAAGAAGAGAGGAAAAGAGGGAAAAAGAAGAAAATTAAAGAAAAGAAGGAAGGATACATCTTGGAGGAAACAGAGACTACAGTAGTAAAAGAAAACATCAACATTAGCTAATTAACATTACAAGGTATGGCAACCATGAAATAAGTATATTATAAAGCGACATCCAGAGAACATAAAGGAGCTCTTGTACATTACAAATATTATAGCATTAATGCAAAATCTTCAATATAAGATGTGGAAGATAAAACTGAGGGAATCTCCCAGAAAGTAGAACAAAAGGATAAAGAGATTATTTTAAAGATAAGAATTTGAAAGGGCTGGTACAGGAAGTCCACTATACAAATAATAGATGTTCCAGAAAAAAGAGAAAGAACAGAGAGAAGGAGATTATCAATGAGATAATATGAAAAAAAAATCCCCAAACCAAAGTGTTTATGCTTCCAGGTTAAAAGAATCCACCATGTTCTAGCGTAATACATGGACAAAAACCTATACCAAGGAACATGATCATGAAATTTCAAGACACTGAGGATAAGGAGAAGATCCTTCTGACCTCCACAGAGGAAAAATTGTTCATTAATAAAAGACTAGGAACAAGAATGATTCTCAAAATAATACTGAAAACCAGAACTATAATAGAATTATGCTAGCAAAGAAAATTATTTCCAACCTAGAATTCCCCAATTGGTAGCTTAAACTACCAATTGGTAGTTTAAGCTTAAACTACCAATGATTGGTAGCTTAAACTACCAATCATATGTGAGGATGGAATAAAAAGATTTTCAATCTCTAACAATTTCTATACCATGTTCACTTTCTCAGGAGGCTAATGGATGATCACTTCCACCAAAATACAGCAGAAAGAGAAAGCTACAGGACAGAAGAAACAGGAGAGAGGCGAAGTAAATTCTTAGGATCATTGTATAGGGAGATTCTAGGAAGATAACTATGCCCCAGGCATAGTTGAAATTCATAGAAAACTTCATGAAACTGAAAATCCTGAGGGGCCACATGGATAACTGGCAAAGAGTTTAGGATTGATTAGACAGAAAAACAAGAAGACAAGTTATGGGTTGAATTGTGGCCTCCCAAACAAAGATATGTTGAAGTCCTAACCCTCAATACTTGTGAAGGTGACCTTATTTGAAAATAGGGTCTTCGCAGATTTAATCAAGATAAGGTCATTAGAAGTGGGCCTTAGTCCAGTATGACTGCTATCCTTCAAAGAAGAGGAAAATTTGGACACAAAACACACATGGAGAATGCCATAAGAAGACAAAGAAACACACAGACAGTCATACAAAGATAGAGGCAGAGATTGGAGATATGCTGCCACAAACCAATAAATGCCTGGGGCTAAGAGAAGCCAGAAGAGGGAAGGAAGGATCCTCCCCTAGAGGCTTCAAAGGGAATATGGCCCTGCCAACACCTTGATTTGAGACTACTAGCTTCCAGAACTGTGAAAGAATAAATTTCTGTTCTTTCAAGAAGCCACCTAGCTTATGGTACTTTTTTACTGGAGCTCTAGGGAACTAATACAACAAGTAAACAAGATAAGTATTTACTCCAGAAAAAACAAGGAAAAGTGGTCATAGTTTACCAAATACCATAAATAGGGTAGGACCTCTGTTGATTTTAAGATTTACGAAACTGAATTGGAGAAAAACTTATTAAGTCTCAGTCTCATAAAACATCCATTTTCAGAGTACCTGGGGGGAAAAAAAGGAAAATCTTTTCTCTGTCATCCACCATCTGACTCCAGGGCTGACATTCACCTGAGGTTCCTATCTGTATTAGTTGTTTATAGTTTGAGGTTGATTGATTGGGCCAACATCCATTTTGATAGATTGGTGCTCTGTACCCCTGCCTGAACCATTAAGTATTTTGAAGATAAACCTTTTCCCAACTCAAAGACTCAGTGCATTTCCAGAATGAAAATCTTCTATATATGTAACTGATATTTGAGGTTGCTTTGATTTCCAGTATTTTTTTGAAATATCTGTTATTTATTTTGGCTACACCAGGTCTTAGTTGCGTCACGTGGGATCTTTGTTGCAGCATGCTGGATGTTTTAGTTGCAGTATGCAGACTTCTTCTTAGTTGTGGCATGGGGACTTCTTAGTTTCGGCACGTGGACTACTAGTTGTGGCATGCAGACTCTTAGTTGTGGCATGAATGTGGGATCAAGTTCCCTGACCAGGGATCAAACCTGGGCCCCCTGCATTGGGAGCGTGGAGTCTTACCCACTGGACCACCAGGGAAGTCCCTGATTTCCAGATTTTGAAGGAAAAACTTGGAAAGTGCTATCAAAATATAGAGAAAAAGGACCAAAAGAGGCAAATGAGAGAAAAGATAGATCAATACAGAAAACAACAAAAAAGTTAAAATAAAGATTATTTGTATTAGAACAGAGAATAAATGAAATTAAGCCATAATCAGAGATACACTAGAAAATGTTTGAGCTAAAAAAGAAATTATACGAGAGGAATGAAAGGGTTCAACATATTCCTAAAGTCCCTCTCCCCCTTTTTTCCTTCCACTTTTAATGAGATATAGTTGCCATATAACACTGTATGAGTTTAAGGTGTAAGCATAATGACTTGACATATGTATATATTGTGAATTGATTATCACAGTAAGTTTAGTTATTATCCATCACCTCATGTATTTGCAAAAAAGCTGTTTTTCCCTTGGGATGAGATATTTTACAATCTACTCTCTTAGCAACTCTCAAAGATACCATACAGAATTGTTCCCTCCTCCAATCAAAAAGAATGACATTAAAGTACATCTTCAAAAGAAAGATGTTTTCTAGGCTTGCCTGGTAGCACAGTGGTTAAGAATCCACCTGCCAATGCAGGGGACATGGGTTTGAGCCAGGAGCCGGGAAGATCCCACATGCCACGGAGAAACTAAGCCCATGTGCCACAACTACTGAGCCATGCACCTAGAGCCCATGCTCTGCAACAAGAGAAGCCACCACAGTGAGAAGCCTGCACACCACAACGAAGAGTGGCCCCTGCTCACCGCAGCTAGAGAAAGCCCATGCTCAGCAACAAGGACTCAACACAGCCAAAAATAAATAAATAAATAAATAAATCTATGAAAAGAAAAAAAAGAAGAAAAGAAAGATGTTTTCTGCTAACAAGTTACCAGGTAGAAAAATGAACAAGTTGTCTGAAAAGGAAAATAAACTAGGCTGGTCTCCTCAACACTAAAGAAACAAAAAATAATTATAGTGGGCTCTGAGAGCTATTGTTTTGTCTGCTCAGCATGCTTCTCATCCTCTTTGGGGTTATAACTTTGCTTTCTGACTAAAAATGTGGGCAAGTGACCTAGGGTTGGCCAATTATAATTTGACATTTCCCTGGCAATGACAATTGGTCCACAAAGCAGGCATGTGATCCAAGCAAAGCTAACTACAGTCCTTACCTAGGAGGTAAATACATATACACAGAGAAATAAACCTCTCCTCTTCAATCCAGGCAATGAGGAAGAAACACCCGCCTTAAATGACAAGTTATACCAGAGGGACTTTGTGTGTGTGTGTGTGTGTGTGTGTGTGTGTGTGTGTGTGTGTGTGTCTGTATAGAACATTTCATCCAAAAGCAGCACAATACAGTCTTTTGAAGAGCACATGCAACATTCTTCAGGATAGATCACATGCTAGGCCACAAAACAAGCCTCTGTAAATTTAAGAAAATTGAAACAATATAAATTATCTTTTCTGAGCACAGTGCTATGAGACTAGAAATCAACTGCAGGAAAAGAAAACTGCAAAACACACAAACACGTTGAGGATAACAATATGCTATAAAACAACCAATGGATCACTGAAGAAATCAAAGAGTAAATTAAAACAATACCTGGAGACAAATGAAAAAAAACACAATGATCCAAAATCTGTGGGATGCAGCAAAAGCAGTTCTAAGAGGGAAATTTATAGCGATACAAGCTTATCTCAGGAAACAAGAAAAATCTCAAATAAATAACCTAAACTTAAACCTAAAGGAACTAGAAAAAGAAGAACAAACAAAACCCAAAGTTAGTAGAAGGAAAGAAATCATAAAGATCAGAGCAGAAATAAATGAAATAGAGAAAAAGAAAACAATAGAAAAGATAAATGAAACTAATGGCTAGTTCTTTGAAAATATACACAAAATTGATAAACCTTTAGCCAGACTCATCAAGAAAAAAATGAGAGGGGCCAAATCAATAAAATCAGAAATGAAAGAGAAGTTATAACTGATACCACAGAAATACAAAGGATCCTAAGAGACAACTAAGTACAATTATATGACAATAAAATGGACAATATAGAAGAAATGGACAAATTCTTAGAAATGTACAATCTCCTAAGACTGAACCAGGAAGAAATGGAAAATATGAACACACCAATTGCCAGTAATGAAGTTGAATCAGTAATTTAAAAACTCCCAACAAACAAAAGTCCAAGACCAGATGGCTTCACAGGTGAGATCTACCAAACATGTACAGAAGAATTAACACCTATCCTTCACAAACTATTACAAAAAATTGCAGAGGAAGGAATGCTGCCACACTCATTCGAGGCCAGCATCACCCTGATACTAAAACTAAAGATCACACACACACACAAACACACACAAAATTACAAGCCAATATCACTGATGAGCATAGATACAAATATCTTCAACAAAATATTAGCAAATTGAATACCAACAATACAATAAAAGGAACATACACCACGATCAAGCGGAATTTATCCCAGGGAATGCAAGAATTTTTCAATATCCACAAATCAATCAATGTGATATACCACATTAACAACCTAAAGAATAAAAAACATACGACCATCTCAATTGATGCAGAAAAAGATTTTGACAAAATTCAATGTCAATTTATGATAAAAACTCTCCAGAAAGTAAGCATAGACAGAACACACCTCAACTTAAGATATATGACAAAAACACAGCTAACATCATACTCAACAGTGAAAACCTGAAAGCATTTCCTCTAAGATCAGGAACAAGACAAAGACGCCCACTCTCACCAATTTTATTTAACATAGTATTGGAAGTCCTAGCCATAGCACTCAGACAAGAAGAAGAAATAGAAGGAATCCAAATTGGAAAGGAAGAAATAAAACTGCCACTGGTTGCAAATGACATGATACTATACATAGAAAATCCTAAAGATGCCACCAAAAAACTACTAGAGCTCATCAATGAATTTGGTAAAGGTGCAGAATACAATATTAAAATACAGAAATCTGTTGCATTTCTACATACTAACAACAAACAATCAGAAAGAGGACATTTACCATTGCATCAAAAAGAATAAAATACCTAGGAATAAACCTACCTAAGGAGGTAAAAAACCTATAAGATATGATGAAAGAAACTGAAGACAACAGAAACAGATGGAGAGAGATACCATGTTCGTGAATTAGAAGAATTAGTTGTTTAAATGACCACGCTGCCCAGGGCAATCTACAGATTCAATGCAATCCCTATCAAAGTACCAACGGCATTTTTCACAGAACTAGAAGAAATAATTTTAAAATTTGTATGTAAACATAAAAGACCCCAAACTGTCAAAATAATCTTGAGAAAGAACAGCGCTGGAGAAGCCACCCCTGCGACTTCAGACTGTACTACAAAGCTACAGTAATCAAAACAGCATAGTACTGGCACAAAAACAGACACACAGATCAATGGAACTGAATAGAGAGCCCAGAAATGGCTCTCTTATGGTCAATTAATCTACAACAAAGGACACAAGAATATACAATGAAGAAAAAAGTCTCTTCAACAAAAAAGAGGAAACTGGGAAAACTGGACAGCTACATGTAAAAGAATGAGGTTAGAACATTCTTTAACACCATATACAAAATAAACTCAAAATGGATTAAAGACCTAAACGTAAGACTGGAAACCATAAAAATCCTAGAAGAAAACATAGGTGGAACACTCTGTGACATAGATCTTAGAAATTTTTTTTTGACTCTGTCTCCTAAAGTAAAGGAAATAGAAGCAAAAATAAACAAACAGGACCTAATTAAACTTAAAAGCTTTTGCATAGCAAAGGATTTTTATACCTAACTCATCCTTCCTTCATATGGATAAAGAGATTTTCAAATAATAAAAGCTCTAAAAATGTGTCACTGTATTCTTCACTAAAATCTTGTCTTTAGACACACTTTACCTAAGAAATAAATGAAACTTAAGAACTCAAAAAAGGGAGGCTCCTGATATAAGACAAGGGGTGCCAAATACTGAAACATGATACATGTTAATAATTGTAAATTTAGCTACAAAACTGAATGCAAATATTTTAGTTAGGAAGGAAAGGTATACTAAAATCATCATTTTAAATGCAGGGACTCAAATGATAATGTTTTTCTCTGAGAATGAATAACATGTTAAAGTAGACTTCTGAAAAGTTTAAAGGTGAAGCTTCTGGATCAAGATAGTTTATTGATTATATATAAAAAAGAATGAAACTACATATATATATATATATGTATATATATATATACACACACACACACATACACACAATGGAATACTATTCAGCCATAAAAAGAAAGAAATTCTGCCATTTGTAACAATATACATAAGCCTCAAGAGCATAATGCTAAGTGAAGTAAGACAGCGAAAGACAAAAACTGTATGAACTCATCTATATGTGGAATCTAAAAACATCAAACTCAGAAACAGAGTAGAATGATGGTTGCCGGGAGCTGAGGGGTGGAGGAAATGGGGAGATGATGGTCAAGGGATCCAAACTTGTAGTTATAAAATGAATAAATCCCAGGGATCTAAGTAAGGTACAGCATGATAACTATAGTATACTTGAATGTTGGCATGAGAACATAGTTTTAATGTTCCCACCATAACAACAAAAAACTAAATGGTAACTGTGTGAGGGGAAGGATATGTTAATTAACCTTATTGTGGGGTATGTATACACACACATAATAGCAATATATACATGTATGAAATTATCACATTGTAACCTTAAATTATACAATATTTTATGTCAATTACATCTCAACAAGACCAAAAAAGAAAAATCAGAGGTAAGTTTGTGTTGTTCTTCCCAAAAGCACATCAGGAAAACTCTAAACCTAGGATTAATGGCATGAACAAATTGAGCAGCAGTAGGCTATGGGACACACACCAAGATAATTTAAAAATTTATATGAAAACATCTAGACCAGTTGAATTTCATCATGAACAGCACTTCTGCAGGTTTTGTCCTCTAGCTCCCCCTTCCTCCAAATTACTCTCTAAAGCACTAATCTCAAAGTTTATTCCATATGATCTTATTTGTTTTGTCATATCTACACAGCAAATTTACTATTAATATTTTCTTTAAATTAACTAACTTTTTATTTAATTTTAAAAGGAAACTATTTTATATACCTCATATAAGTGGAATCAAGAAGTATTTGTCCTTGTGACTTCCCTGGTGGTCCAGTGTTAAAGAATCTGCCCTCCAATGCAGGGGAAGGCAGGTTCGATCCCTGGTCAGGGAACTAAGATCCCACATGCTGCGGGGCAACTAAGCCCATGCACCACAGCTACTGAGCTCGCACACCTCAACGAGAGGGCCCATGTGCCACAAACTACAGAGCCCACACACTCTGGAGCCCGTGCACCGCCACTACAGAGCTCATGTGCCCTGGAGCCCATGCACCACAACTAGAGAGAGAAAACCTGCATGCCACAACCAGAGAGAAGCCCGCGCACCACAATGAAGAGACTGAGCCCCACAACGAAAGATCCTGCATGCCACAACTAAGACCCGACACAGCCCAAAAAAACAATTAAAGAAAATAAATAATAATAAATTAAAAAAAATAAGAAATATTTGTCCTTCTGTGAATGCCTTATTTCACTTAGCATAATGTTCTCTAGGTTTCTTCATGTTATCCTGTATCTCAGGATTTCCTTCTTTTTAAAATGCTGAATAATGTTCCACTGTACACATTTAAAAAACAAAATCTATCCATCTGTCAATGGGAGGTTTAGGCTGTTTGCACATTTTGGCTATTGTGAATAGTGCTGCAATGAACCTGGAGTGCTAATAGTTCTTTGAGATACTGATTTCAATTCTTTGGATAAATACCCATAAGTGGGATTGCTGGATCATACAGCAGTTCTATTTTTAATTTTTAAAGAAACCTCCACACTGCTTTCCATAGCAACTGCACCATTTCTGCATTTCCACCAACAGTGTACAAGGGTTCCAATATCCCCACAACTTCGCTAACATTTGTTGCCCTTTTTTAAAAAATAGCAAAGAACAGAATTGTGCTTGCCAGAAACTGGGGCGGGGTGGGGGGGGAGGAGTTGCTAATCAATGGATATAAGATTTCAGTGATGCAAAATGAATAAGCTCTAGAGACCTGCTGTATAATATTGTGCCTATAGACAATAATCTTTAAAAATCTGTTAAAAGGGTAGATCTCATGTAAGTATTCTTATCAAAATAAAACTAAAATAAATATAAACAAACAAGAGGAAAATGTGCATTATTTTCATGAATGGATAATTATTAATACTTGTCATAAATAAAAGGTAATCCTAAAAACAAATACAATAAAGGGCTTCCCTGGTGGCTCAGTGGTTAAGAATCTGCTTGACGATGCAAGGGACATAGGTTCGAGCCCTGGTCCAGGAAGATCCCACATGCTGCAGAGCAGCTAAGCTCATGCGCCACCACTACTGAACCCACGTGCCACAACTACTGAAGCCTGCATGCCTAGAGCCTGAGCTCCGCAACAAGAGAAGCCACCGCAGTGAGAAGCCTGTGCACTGCAACAAAGAGTAGCCCCCGCTTGCCACAACTAGAGAAAGCCACGTGCAGCACTGTGAGAAGACCCAATGTGGCCAAAAATAATAAATAAATAAATTTATAAAAAACACAAATACAATAAAAACACAGCAAAATTACTGAATTTTGAGATATACATTTTTATTGAACTATACTGACAATTTATTAGTAGATCAAATTTGACTCTAAATGACAAATTTAAAAGAAAGTTTGAGTTACTTAATTCTAACAAAATCATAAAGGTCAAAATCTATAAAATGGTATTCAAAACTCTAAATTGACCAGTTTCTTCTCACCATTCAGCCTTATCTTGTATCATCCTCCCACTTGTTTTCACCACTCCAGTCATGATAGCATTCCCTCAGGCCCTTATAGTCTTGATATAAGGATTAAGGGCTTTACACCAAGTAGTCTTGAAACACCCTTCCTAAGCTTCCTTGCCTAGATTACTCTTACTTATCATTAAGACCTAACATCAACTTTTAGTTCCTTAGAAAATCTTTCCATTACTGTCTCAACCAGGCCAAGTGCCCCTTTCATAGGTTCTCATAGTACCGTGTACCGCTCTCTTTGTAGTACTTGTCAGAGTTGTAATTTTCCTCTTGTGTCTCTCTTCCCCACCAGACAGAAAGGAAGATACATTGTCTGCATTTTCTTTTTTTTTTTTTAAGATTTTTTTGATGTGGATATTTTCAAAGTTTTTATTGAATTTGTTACAATACTGTTTCTGTTTTTGGTTTTTTTTTTATGTTTTGTTTTTTTGGTTCCAAGGCATGTGGGATCTTAGCTCCCTGACCAGGGATTGAACCTGCAATCCCTGCATTGGAAGGCAAAGTCTTAACCACTGGACTGCCAGGGAAGTCCCTGCATTTTCTAATGAAGAATGCCTTTGATGGACTCATTATTAGACTAGACACAGCTGAGGAAAGAATATTTGAGTCTGAAGATAGTACAATAGAAACTTCCCAAACTGAAAAGCTAAGAGAAAAAAGACTGAAAAAACCATAATAGAATGCTAAGAATTGTGGGACAACTACAAAAGGAGTGACATATACATAATTGGAATTCCAGAAGGAGAAGGAACAGAAACAACATTTGAAGCAATGATGACTAAGAATTGTCCTAAATTAATGTCAGACATCAAATCACAGATCCAGGAATCTAAGAGAATACAAAGCAGGATAAATGCTCAAAAAACTACATATAAGCATATCAGATGTGAACATGAGAAAATCAAACAGAAAGAAAATATCTTGAAGGAAACCAGAGGGGAAAACACCTTACTTATAGAAAAGATAAGATAAGATTTACAGACCTCTCCTCAGAAATCATTCAGGAAAGAGAAGAATGAAGTGAAATATTTAAAGTGTTGACAGAAAAACAAACAAAACTAGAATTCAGTACTCTGTGAAATTATCCTTCAAAAGTGAAGGAGAAATACAGACTTTCTCAGACAAACAAAAATTGAGGGAATTTGTTGCCAGTAGGCCTGCTTTGAAAGAAATATTAATACAATTTCCTCAGGAAGAAGGAAAATGATATAGATCATTTGGATCTACATAAAGAAAGAAAGAGCAATGGAGAATAAATAAGTGAAGATAAATTAAAACTTTTATCTTTTTAATTGAAAAATCAATTGTCAATTAAAATAATCAATTAAAAACCAATTATTAATTGCTCTAACAGATAACAGTTTGTTCAAAATAATAATAGCAGTAATATATTCAATTATGAACACTTATGTAAATATCTTAGGTGTAAATGTACATATGCTTATGTATAATGAAATGAATGACAACAACGATATAACGGATAGGGAAAATGAATTAGGATTATTTTGTTATTATAAGGTACTTGCACTACCTGTGAAGTGGATAGTGTTATTTAAAAGTGAACTTGGATCAGCTGTAAATATATACTGAAAACACTAGGGTAACCACTAAAAAAAGTAAAAAAGAAGTATAACTAATGTGCTAAGAAAGAAGAGAAAACATAATCATGTAATATGCTCAATTAAAACTGCAAAAGGCAGAAAAAATGAGGAAGACAAAAATAGAAACAAAGAATGCGGCAACAAATAGAAAAACAGTAGCAAATATGCTAGATATTTATCCAATTATATCACTAATCACTTTGAATGTCAACGGCCTAAATGCACCAATTTAAAGACAGAGATGGTCAGAGTGCATCAAAAACCACAACACAACTATATGTTGGCTACAAGAAAAACACTTTAAATATAAAGACACACATAGATTAAAAGTAAATAGAGAGATGTGATGGGTAAATATGGCAGAATAGGAGGACCTGGAGTTCACCTCTCCCCACAAATACATCAAGAATACATCTACAAATTGAACAATTAGCATAGAGAACCTGCTGAACACTAGCAAAGGACCTCGGACGCCTAAAAGGACAAGAAAAGATCCCCAAATAACCAGGTAGGACAAAAGAGAGTAAAGGAAGAAAAAGAAAAGAGGAAACAGGATGGAACCCACACCACTGCGGGGGAGCTGAAGGAGAGGAGAAGCCCCCTCACCACAGGGAGGTCAGCTGAGATAGAAGGGGAGCTTCAGGGGCTACTGGAGGAAAGTGCAGCAACTGGTCTGTGGCAGGCAGAACAGAGCAAGACTTACACAAATGGTCTGTGCCACAGCTCTGCATGCCCCAGCCTAAGATGGGTGTCCACCAGTGCTGACAGGGGTTGGGTGCCGGAATGTGGGGTTTGGAGAGTGGACCCAGGGAGAGGACTGCTGTTGGCTGCATGGAGACAGCCTGAGGGGACGGCAGTGAGGAGTTATGCAACCAAGAATGCTCCTGAAAGAAGCTTGGACTGCCATAGAAACGAGGTGCATTTTGAGTGATGCGTGAAGGGCGGAGCCGCCATCACAGCCTCTCCTCACACACCAGCCCCTGCCTCCACAGGCACTAGGAGCGGCTCCCGCTGGAGCAAGCGCACTTGCTGGTGACCCAGTTGGTCACCGCCTCCTGCCCCTCCCACCTAAGTGAGCGAGCATGCCCCAGTCAGTTACTGCCCCACCCCCTCCCACTGAAACAGGCCAGAGTGCCCCCAGTTGCTGCCTTCGCCCCCTCTTGCCTGGGCAGGGAGCAGATGCCTGAGGGTGGCCCATAAGCAGAGGGGGGGCCAAAACCAAAGCTGAGTCCCAGGGGCTGTGTGACTAACGAAGAACTGAAATCTCTCCTTACAGCTGCACAAGCTGTAGATTAAACCCCTGCAATCAGTTGGTAAACCCAGTACCTGCAGAACATCTGAATGAACAATGAGTGCTCCCACAACTGAGATGGGTCTAGCTTCAGCAGCTGTGGACTTTGGGGGCAAGTACACATGAGAGTTGGGGCAGGTCAGAGTCTGAGCTGCCCCCACAGTGCCCACAGCAGGTCCATAGACCTTCCTCAAGGTCTTAGAGGGTCTCCTGGGGAGGCGGGAGTTAGCTGTAGCTCACCATGGGGGCAAGAACACTGGTAGCAGAGACCCCAGGGAAATTTTGTTGTTGTTGTTCTACTTTTTATTTTTATTGTTATTAAATTTTTTTAAAGCATTTTTTATTTTTCTATTATTTTATTATATTTATTTATTGTATGTTTTTGTTTGGATTTTGGGAGGGGTTCTTTTTTTTGGTTGTTTTTGTTTGTTGTTTTCTTTCTTTTTTGGGTTTTTTTAGTTGTGTTTTTCTTTGGTTGGTTGTTTTCTTGTTTTCTGTTTTCTTTGGGATTTTTTGTTTTGTTTTTATGGTTTGTTTTGGTTTTTGTTTGTCTGTCTTGTTTTGTGGTCTCTCTCTTTTTTTTTTTGGCCACACTGCACAGCTTGGGATCTTGGTTCCCCGGCTGGGGGTCGAACCCAAGCCCCTGTGATGGGAGCACCGAGTCCTGGCCACGGACTGCCAGGGAATTCCCAGCCCCAGGGAATATTAATTGGTGTGAGCTCTCCTGAAGGTCCCCATCTCGGTACCAAGACCCAGTACCGCCTAACAGCCTGTAAGCTCCAATGCTGGAACGCCTCAGGCAAACAACCAGCAAGAGAGGAATACAGCCCCACCCATCCCATCAGCAGACAGGCTGCCTAAAGTCATACTAAGCTCACAGACACCCCAAAACACACCCTTTGACATGGCCCTGCCCACCAGAGGGACAAGACCCAGCTCCACCCACCAGAAGGCAGGCACCAGTCCCTCCCAACAGGAAGCCTACAAAAGCCCCTGGACCAAACTCACCCAGCAGGGGGCAGGCAACAGAAGCAAGAGGAACTATTACCCTGCAGCCTGCAGAAAGCAGACCACAAACACAGAAAGTCAAACAAAATGAGACAAAGAAATATGCTGCAGATGAAGGAACAAGGTAAAAACCTATAAGAGAACTAAATGAAGAGGAGATAGGCAATCTACCTCAAGAAGAATTCAGAGTAACAATAGTAAAGATAATCCAAGATCTTAGAAAAGGAAAGGAGGCACAGATCAAGAAGATACAAGAAATGTTTAACAAGGACCTAGAAGAACTAAAGAACAAAGAAATAGTGATGAACAATATCATAACTGAAATGAAAAATACACTAGAAGGAATCAATAGCAGAATAACTGAGGCAGAAAAACAGATAAGTGAGCTGGAAGATAGAATGGTGAAATCACTGTTGCAGAACAGAATAAAGAAAAAAAGAATGAAAAGAAATGAGGACAGTCTCAGACTTCTGGGACAACATTAAATGCATCAAATGATAGGGGTCCCAGAAGAAGAAGAGAAAGAGAAGGGACTGAGGAAATATTTGAAGAGATTATAATTGAAAACTTCCCTAACATGGGAAAGGAAATAGTAACCCAAGGCCAGGAAGCACAGAGAGTCCCATACAGGATAAACCCAAGGAGAAACACACAGAGACACTTATTAATTAATCTAACTTAAACAAAAATTACATACAAGGAAAAAATATTAAAAGCAGCAAGAAAAAAGCAACAAATAACATACAAGGGAATCCACATAAGGTTATCAGCTGATTTTCCAGCAGAAACTCAGCAGGCCAAAAGGGAGTGGCATGATATATTTAAAGTGATAAAAGGGATAAACCTACAACCAAGAATACTCTACCCAGGAGACTCTCATTCAGATTCAACAGAGATATTAAAAGCTTTACAAACAAGCAAAAGTTAAGAGAATTCAGCATCACCAAACCAGCAGTACAACAAATGCTAAAGGAACTTCTCTAGGTAGGAAACACAAGAGAAGACAACAAAAGAGGAAAGGAAGAAAAAAGACCTACAGAAACAAACCCAAAACAATTAAGAAAATGGCAATCGGAACATACATATGGATAGTTACCTTAAATGTAAATGGATTAAATGTTCTGACCAAAAGATGCAACTGGCTAAATGGATACAAAAATAAGACCCACTGTTTACAAGAGACCCACATACAGACTGAAAGTGAGGGGATGGAAAAAGATATTCCATATGAATGGAAATCAAAAGAAAACTGGAGTAGCAATACTCATATCAGACAAAATACACTTTAAAAGACTATTACAAGAGACAAGGAAAGACACTACACAATGATCAGGGGACCAATCCGAGAAGAAGATATGATAATTGTAAATATATATGCACCCAACATAGGAGCACCTCAATATATAAGGGACATGCTAACAGCCATAAAAGGAGAAATCGATAGTAACACAATAATAGTGGGGGACCTTAACACCCCACTCACACCAATGGACAGATCATTCAGACAGAAAATTAGTAAGGAAACACAAGCCTTAAATGACAGATTAGACCAGACAGACTTAATTGATATTTATAGGACATTCCATCCGAAAGCAGCAGAATATACATTCTTCTCAATTGCACACAGAACATTCTCCAGGATAGATCTAACCTTGGGCCACAAATCAAGCCTCGGTAAATTTAAGAAAACTGAAGTCATATCAACACATCTCACAACGCTGTGAGATTAGAAATCAATTACAAGAAAAAATCTGTAAAAAACACAAACATGTGGAGGCTAAAAAGTATGTTACTAAATAATCAATGGATCACTGAAGAAATCAAAGAGGAAATCAAAAAGTACCTAGAGACAAATGACAATGAGTACATGACAATCCAAAACCTATGGGATGCAGCAAAAGCAGTTCTAAGAGGGAACTTTATAGTAATACATCTTACCTCAAAAAACAAGAAAAATCTCAAATAAGCAATCTATCCTTACATCTAAAGTAACTAAACAAACAAAACCCAGATTAGCAGAAGGAAAGAAATCATAAAGATCAGAGCAGAAATAAATAAAATACAGGCAAAGAAAATGATAACAAAGATCACTGAAACTAAAAGCTGCTTCTTTGAGAAGGTATACAAAATTGATAAACCCTTAGCCAGACTCATCAAGAAAAAAAGGGAGAGGACGCAAATCAATAAAATTAGAAATGAAAAAGAAGTTACAACAGACACCGCAGAAATACAAAGGATCATAAAAGACTACTACAAGCAACTATACACCAATAAAACGGACAACCTTGAAGAAATGGACAAATTCTTAGAAAGATACAACCTTCCAAGACTAAACCAGGAAGAAATAGAAAATATGAACAGACCAATCACAAGTACTGAATTTGAAACTGTGACTAAAAAACTTGCAACAAACAAAAGTCCAGGACCAGATGGCTTCAGAGGCGAATTCTATCAAACATTTAGAGACGAGTTAACACCTACCCTTCTGAAACTCTTCCAAAAAGTTGCAGAGGAAGGAACACTCCCAAGCTCATTCTACGAGGTCACCACCACCCTGGTACCAAAACCAGACAAAGGTATCACAAAAAAAATTACAGGCCAGTATCACTGATGAACATAGATGCAAAAATCCTCAACAAAATACTAGCAAACAGAATCCAACAACACATTAAAAGGATCATACACCACGATCAAGTGGAATTTACCCCAGGGATGCAAGGATTTTTCAATATCTGCAAATCAATCAGTGTGATGCACCATATCAACAATCTGAAGAATAAAAATGATATGATCATCTCAATAGATGTGGAAAAAGCTTTTGACGAAATTCAACACCCATTTATGATAAAAATTCTCCAGAAAGTGGGCATAGATACTTCAACATAATAAAGGCCATATACGACAAACCCACAGCAAACATCATTCTCAGTGGTGAAAATCTGAAAGAATTTCCTCTAAGATCAGGAACAAGACAAGGATGTCCACTCTCACCACTATTATTCAACATAGTTTTTGGAAGTTTTAGCCATGGCAATCAGAGAAGAAAAAGAAATAAAAGGAATCCAAATCAGAAAAGAAGTAAAACTGTCACTGTTTGCAGATAACATGATTCTATACATAGAAAACCTTAAAGATGCTACCGTAAAACTACTAGAGCTCATCAATGCATTTGGTAAAGTTGCAGTATACAAAATTAATACACAAAAATCTCTTGCATTCTTATACACTAACAATGAAAGATCAGAAAGAGAAATCAAGGAAACAATCCCATTGCATCAAAAAGAATAAAATACCGAGAAATAAACCTACCTAAGGAGGCAAAAGACCTGTACTCAAAAAACTATACAACACTGATGAAAGAAATCAAAGATGACACAAACAGATGAAGAGATGTACCATGTTCTTGGATTGGAAGAATCAATATTGTGAAAATGACTATACTACCCAAAGCAATCTACAGTTTCAGTGCAATCCCTATGAAATTACCAATGGCATTTTTCACAGAATTAGAAAAAAAATGTTATGATCTGTATGGAAACACAGAATGGCACGAATAGCCAAAGCAATCCTGAGAAAGAAAAACAGAGCTGGAGGAAGTCCCTGACTTAAGACTATACTATAATACAAAGTTACAGTAACCAAAACAGTATGGAACTGGCACAAAAACAGAAACATAGATCAACAGAATAGGATAGAAAGTCCAGAGATAAACCCATGCACCTGTGGCTACCTAATCTATGACAAAGGAGGCAAGAATATACAGTGGAGAAGAGACAGTCTCTTCAATAAGTGGTGCTAGGAAAACTGGACAGCTACATGTAAAAGAATGAAATTTGAACACTCCCTAACACCATACACAAAAATAAACTCAAAATGGATTAAAGACCTAAATGTTAAGACTGAATACTATAAAACTCTTAGAGGAAAACTTAAAACACTCTCTGACATAAATTGCAGCAAAATCTTTTTCAATCCACCTCCTAGAGTAATGAAAATAAAAACAAAAATAAACAAACGGGATCTTATTAAACTTAAAAGCTTTTGCACAGCAAAAAACAAACCATCAACAAAATGAAAAGAGACAACCTATGAGACAACCCTGAGAATGGAAGAAAATATTTGCCAACGAAGCGACCGACAAGGGATTAATCTCCAAAATATATAAACAGCTCATGCAGCTCAGTATCAAAAAAACCAAACAATCCAATCAAAAAATGGGTGGAAGATCTAAATAGACATTTCTCCGAAAAAGACATACAGATGGTTAAAAATCACATGAAAAGATGCTTGTCACTAATTATTAGAGAAATGCAAATCAAAACTGCAATGAAGTATCACCTCACACCAGTCAAAATGGCCCTCATCAAAAAATCTACAAACAATAACTGCTGGAGAGGCTGTGGAGAAAAGGGAATCCTCCTACACTGTTGGTGGGAATGTAAACTGGTACAGCCACTATGGAGAACAGTATGGAGGTTCCTTAAAAAACTGAAAATAGTGCTAACATATGATCCAGCAATCCCACTCCTGGACATATATCCAGAGAAAACCGTCATTTGAAAAGATACATGTGCCACAATATTCATTGCAGCATTACTTACAATAGCCAGGACATGGGAGCAACCTAAATGTCCATCAGCAGCAGAATGGATAAAGAAGTTGTGGTACATATATACAATGGAATATTACTTAGCCATAAAAGAATGAAATACTGTAATGCCATTTGCAGCAACAAGATGAACCTAGAGATTGTCATACTGAGTGAAGTAAGTCAGAGAAAGATAAATATCATATGATATCACTTATATGTGGCATCTTAAAAAAAAGGGTACAAATGAACTTATCTACAAAACAGAAATATAGTTACAGATGTAGAAAATAAAAACTTATGGTTACCAGAGGGTATGGGGGGGAGGGATAAATTGGAAGATTGGGATTGACATATACACAGTAATATATATAAAATAGATAACTATTAAGGACCTACTGTACTTAATAGTACAGTAATTAAGGACCTACTGTACTTACAGTACTCTGTAATGGCCTATATAGGAAAAAAATCTAAAAACGAGTGGATATATGTATACGTATAACAGATTCACTTTGTTGTACATCTGAAACTATTGAATAACAACTTGTAAATAAACTACACTCCAACAAAAATTTAAAAGAAAAAGTAAATGGAGAAAGATATAACATGCTAACACTAATCAAAAGAAAGTAGTAGTAGCTATATTAATATTAGATAGAGCAGACTCCAAAGTAAGGAAAGTTATAAGGGGTAGAGCAGGGCATTATGTAATGATAAATAAGTCAATTCTTCATGAAGACATAAAAATTCTTAATGTGTATGTACCTAACAACAGAGCATCTATATGAGGCAAAAATGGATAGAACAGAAAGGAGAAATGGATAAATTCACTATAGTACCTGGAGACTTTAAAACCCTCTCTCTCTGAAATAGATCCAGCAGGAAGAAAACAAGTGGCGACATAGTCGAACTCAACAGCACCATCAATCAACTGGATACATTGGACATCTACAGACTATTTCATCCAACAACAGCAGATTACACATTTTTATCAAGCTCACATGGAATGTTCACCAAGATATATCACATTCTAGGCAACAAAACATATCTTAACAAGTTTAAAATAATAGAAGTCATACAGTATGTGCTAATAGGCCACAATGGAATGAAACTAGAAATCAGTAACAGAAAGACAGCTGGAAAATCCCCAAATACTTAGAGATTAATACTTAGAGATAAATAACACATGGGTCAAAGAAGAAATCTCAAGATATATTTTAAACCATTTTGAACTAAATGAAAATGAAAACACAACCTATGAAACTTTGTGGGGTACAGCAAAAGCAGTACCTAGAGGGAAATTGATAGCATTGAATATTTGTATCAGAAAAGACGAAAGACCTAAAATAAAGAATCTATGTTTGCACCTAGGAAAACAGCAAAAAAAGAGAGCAAATTAAATCCAAAGTAAGCAGAAGAAAATAAATAATAAGAATTAGAGCAAAAACCAATGAAATTGAAAAGAGAAAACCAATAGAGAAAATGAACAAAAACAAAAGCTGGTTCTTTGAAGAGGTCAATAAAATTAACAAGCTTCTATACAGGCTAACTAGGAAAAAAAAGGAGAAATGACCCAAATTATTACTATCAGAAATGAAAGAGAAGACAATACTACAATAGAGCCCACAAAATTTAAAAGGATGATGAAAGAATACCATGAACAACTTTATGCCTACACCTTTGATAACTTACATGAAATGGACCAGTTCCTTGAAAGGCACAATCTTCCAAAATGCACTCAAAGAAAAGACAACCTGGATAGCCCTATATCTATTAAAGATATTGAATCAATAATGAATAACCTTCCAAAACAGAAAGCACCAGGCCCAGATGAGTTCAATGGTGAATTCCACCAAACATTTAAGGAATGAATTACACTAATTCTCTACAATCTTTATCAGAAGACAAAAGCAGAGGGGACACTTCCTAACTTATTCTCCAAGGCCAGCATAATCCTAATACTAACACTGAAAAAAGACATTACAAGTAAGAAAACTATAGACCAATATCTCTCATGAACATAGATGTAAAATCCTTAGCAAAATATTAACAAATCAAATGCAACAATGTATAAAAAAGAATTATACACCAAGATCAAGTGGGATTTAACCCAGGTATGCAAGGCTGGCTCATCATTTAAAAATCAATTAATGCAATCTATCACATTAACAGGCTAAGGAAGAAAAACCACATAATCATATCAGTAGATGCAGAAAAAGCATTGACAAAATATAATACGCATTTATGATTAAAAACTCTCAGTAAACTAGGAATAGAGGGGAACTTCTTCAACTTGCTAAAGAACATCTATTAAAAAATACCTACAGCTAACATCATATTTAATGGTGAAAAACTTGAAACTTTCCCACTAAGATCAGGTATAAGACAAGGATGTCCCCTCTCACCACTGTTTTTCAACATTGTACTGGAAGTCTTTGCTAATTCAAGAAGGCAAGAAAGGAAATAAAAGATATACAGAGTGTAAAGAAGGCATAAAACTGTTGTTATTTGCAGATGACATGATTGTCTATGTAGAAAATCCAAAAGAGTCAACAACAACAACAAAACAACAGCAAAACTCCTGGAGATAGTAAGCAATTATGGCAAGGTTGCAGGATACAAGGTTAATATACAAAAGTCAATTGCTTTCCTATATACCAAAAATGGACAATTGGAATTTGAAATTAAAAACACATTACCATTTATATTAGCACCCCCCAAAATGAATTATTTAGGTATAAATCTAACAAAATATGCATAAGATCTATATGAGAAAAACTATAAAACTCTGATTAAAGACATCAAAAAAGAATGAAATAAATGGAGATATATTTCATGGTCATAGATAAGACAACTCAATATTGTCAAAATGGCAGTTCATCCCAACTTAATCTATAGATTCAGCACAATCCCAATAAAAATCTCACCAAGTTATTTTGTGGATATTGAAAAACTGATTCTAAAGTTTATATGGAAAGGCAAAAGACCCAGATTAGAGAACACAATATTGAAGGAGAAGAACAAAGTCAGAGGACAGACACTATCCAACTTTAAGACTTATTATAAAGCTATAGTAATCATGAGAGTGTCCAAAAAAGTGGACAAATAGATCAATGGAACAGAAGAGAGAACCCAGAAATAGACCCTCATATATACTCAACTGATCTTTGACAAAGGAGCAAAGGAAATACAATGAAGCAAAATACTCTATTCAACAAATGGTGCTGGAACAATGGACATCCATATACAAAAAAAAAATGGATTTATACACAGACCTTACAACCTTCACCGAAAATAACTCAAAATGGATCACAGGTCTAAAGGTAAAATGCAAAATTATGAAACTCCTAAAAGACAACATAGGAGAAAACTTAGATGAACTTGGGTATGGTGATTTTTTTTAGATATGACATCAAAGACATGATCCATGAAAGAAATAATTGATAAGCTAGATTTACTTAAAATTTAAAACTTCTGCTTTGCAAAAGGGAGTATCAAGAGAATTAGAAGAAAAGCCACAAATTGGGAGAAAATATTTGTAAAAGGTACATCTGATAAAGGACTGTTATTCAAAATATACAAAGAGGGACTTCCCTGATGGTCCAGTGGTTAAGAATCCACCTTCCAATGCAGGGGACTAATGATTCCTGGTTGGAGAACTAAGATCCCACATGCCGGGGGGCAACTAAGCCTGCACGCTCTAGAGCCCATGCACTGCAACTACTGAGCCTGCACACTCTGGAGCCTGTGCACCACAACTAGAGAGCCCGTGTGCTGCAACTACCGAGCCTGTGTGCTCTACAGCCTACGCACCACAACTAGAGAGAAGTCCGCAAGCCGCAACGAAGAGCCTATATGCCTCAACTAAGACCAGACACAGCCAAATAAATAAATAATAAAAAAAAAACAAAAAACAAAAATCCCCCAAATATACAAAGAGCTGTTAAACTCAGCAATAAGAAAACAAACAACACAATTAAAAAATGGGCCAGGGCTTCCCTGGTGGCGCAGTGGTTGAGAGTCTGCCTGCCTATGCAGGAGACACGGGTTCGTGCCTCGGTCCGGGAAGATCCCACATGCCGCGGAGCGGCTAGGCCCATGAGCCATGGTCGCTGAGCCTGCGTGTCCGGAGCCTGTGCTCTGCAATGGGAGAGGCCACAACAGTGAGAGGCCCACGTACTGCAAAAAAAAAAGGGCCAAACAGCTTAACAGACACCTTACCAAAGAAGATATACAGCTGGCAAGTAAGCATAGGAAAGGATGCTCCATATCATATTTTCACATCAGGGATATGCAAATTAAATCAACAATGAGATGCCACTACACACCTACTAGAATGGCCAAACCCCAAAACACTGAAAACAGTAAATGTTGGTGAAGATGTGGAGCAAGACGAACTCTCATTCCTTGCTGGTGGGCCTGCAAAATGGTATAGCCGTTTTGTAGGATAATTTGGTGATTTCTTACAAAACTAAACATACTCTTACCATTTGATCTAGCAATTTCACTCCATGGTATTTATCCAAATCAGTTGAAAACTTATGTCTACACAAAAATCTGCACATGGATATTTACAGCAGCTTTTATTCATAATTGCTAAAACCTGGAAGCAACCAAGATGTCTTTCTATAGGTGAGTGGATAAATAAACATCCAGACAATGGAATATCACTCAGTGCTAAAAAGAAATGAGCTATTAAGTTTTGAAAAGACATGGAGGAACCTAAAATGCACATTACTAAGTGAAAGGAGACAAACTGAAAAAGCTACATACTGTATGTTTCCAACTATATGACATTTTGGAAAAGGTAAAACTATGGAGATAATTAAATTAAAAGATCAATGATTGTCAGGGGTAGGTGAGGGGAGATGAATAGGTAGAGCACAGAGGATATTTAGGGCAGTGAAAATACACTATACAATACTATAATTATAGGCATACCTTGTTTTATTGCTCTCTGCTTTATTGCACTTTGCACATACTGTATTTTTTTACAAATTGATGTTTTGTGGCAACCTTGTGTTCAGCAAGTCTACTGGTGCCATTTTTCCAATAGCATTTGCTCACTTCATGTTTCTGTGTCACATTTTGGTAATTCATACATATTTCAAATATTTTCATTATTATATTTGTTATGGTCATTAGTGACCAGTGAACTTTGATTATTATAATTGTTTTGGCATTTTTTAGCAATAAAGTATTTTTTAATTAAGATTTTTTTTGATTTAATGCTACTACACACTTAACTACAGTATAGTATAAATATAATTGTATACGCATATAATTTTATATGCAAGTTTTTTGAAATGAAAATACTTGTGTAACTCACTTTATTGTGATATTCACTTTATTGCTGTGGTCTGGAACTGAACCTGCAATAACTCTGAGGTATGCCTGTAATATCATTATACTTTTGTCCAAACCCACAGAATGTACAACACCAAGATTGAAGTCCAATTTAAACTATGGATTTGGGTGATTATGATATGTCAATGTAGGCTTATTCTTGGTAAAAAAAAATGTACCATTCTGGTGAATGATGTTGATAATGGTTATGGCTCTGCATGTGTGGAAGTAGTGAGTATATGAGAGATCACTGAACCTCCCTCTCAATTTTGCTATAAAACTAAGACTTCTCTAAAAATTTTTTTAAGTAAAAAGATGTAAAAATATACACCATGCTAACAACAGTCAAAACAAAGCTGGTCCTTGAGTACTTTATTGATTCCCAAGTTTGATAATCTTAGTTTTGTGTTTTTTGATGCATGGGAGGTTGGCAATATAGATAAAGTGAAAATCATTAGTATGTGAGGGCCTTGATTGTTATGTAATATTGCCAATGATGAATTCAGGTTTTTTTTAGCACAAGTTTCTCTTTTTTATGCTGGTATTCTCACTGCCACACTTTTGGAAACCTGTATTACACCTTAAATCTATCAATAAATGTTAGTTTTGTAATTCTATGTTGTAGAATACTGAGGAGTTTGGGATAGCACGCTCTGAATGGCCTGTATTATATGCATTTGGGGAAGAGTATTAATTACAGTGCCTTGATTTTTGCGTTGTTTTTCTTTATACCGTGAGTTATTTTAGGAATGCTGACCAATGGCTAACAAGGGATGATTGAGAAATTATTACTGAAGTAACTGGATTTACTTCAACAGGATTTAAAACCACCAAAACAATAACAGCGTTTAATATGACTCATCTTCACTTGTTCTTTTGAGTCCTTGTAATTACCATAAATGATCCAATGATCTTTCACCTTAGGTGACAGAAGTTTTAAAGCTGACAGTTTTAGAGCTAATCTTTTTGATTAGTTTCCATAGGTCTACATCTCTAAGCAGAGATGTAATACAGTTCTAGGATAAAGAATTCCTTCACTGTGTTCTTAGTTTTCTTAAAATAACTCGTTGGTGACCTCGCTGAAGAAAAGTAAAAGTTTAACAACCGATGAAAAGTAAAATTTCTTTTCCCGTATCATAGGCAACAAATATAAAATGCTTTAGAAAATACTAAGTTCAAAGTATAGAATGGGAATCTAATGTGTGGATGGTACTTTAATTTTTCTCCCTTATTTTTAAAAAATTAAGTTTTAGGTATCCAAATAACAATTACACATTCTTTTAAAAGAATATACTATATATAAGGCTTAAAGTCTCCTTTGATCCCTGTGAACTTCTCACTTCCAAACCCAAATTCCTATCCCCAGAGGAAATCACTTTTCATTATGAGGTGTTATCCTTCCAGATCTTTCTTAAAGTGAATTTTTTTTTTAAATTTTATTTATTTATAGCTGTGTTGGGTCTTCGTTTCTGCGCGAGGGCCTTCTCTAGTTGTGGCAAGTGGGGGCCATTCTTCATCACGGTGCGCGGGCCTCTCACTGTCGCGGCCTCTCCCGTTGCGGAGCACAGGCTCCGGACACGCAGGCTCAGTAATTGTGGCTCACGGGCCCAGCCGCTCCGCGGCATGTGGGATCCTCCCAAACCAGGGCTCGAACCTGTGTCCCCTGCATTGGCAGGCGGACTCTCAACCACTGCGCCACCAGGGAAGCCCCCAGATCTTTCTTTATAAAGTTTTCCCAGGGGTTCAAAGAGTTATTCTCTTTGAAACTCAAGTTTGTTTCTAATGCTACTCTTTCAAACATAAAAATGAATTGCAAGTGTGATTAAAACCAAAAGTGTGTAGTGATTATCTTAGTTCATATTTGACAACTTTTTATTTAGTTTTGCAAAAAGGGAAAAACAAAAACAAAAGTTAAATCATGCAGGCTTCTCCACCCAAACACACCATAACATTTCCAAAAGTTGAGCAAATGACTTCTCTCATTTGATCAATCTAGAGTTTTATAAACACTTTGAACAGTACACAATGACATAGATAAGATGCAGGGAAAATATACAGAATTTCATTAGTTTGATTACCTTGGCAATGTTATGCTATGAAACTCATTTTTCATTGACTAGCATTAAGATCATACCCTCAATTTAACTTTTATCAAGAGTCTTGGATATTGTAATAACTTGAAATGTCCAGTTGGGCAGTAATGATTATATTCTGCATGATCTTTACCAGAAAGTCAAATATATACTATCATCTTAGTTCCTCAGAATTCACATTTCTTACATTCAATACTAAGAAGGGAGTACAGTGAAACACATTCTTATGTCTGAAAATGTGATACTTTGGGTAACCTAAATTAAAAGCACTATCTTAAGTGGAATGATATTGTTAGCTGTACTTTTATAGTAACTGTAGACTTTTGAAACCAGTTATTGACCAAAGTGAAAGAGGACTTCAGTAAGTAGAAACAAGGTCAAGTACAGCTATGTAGTAAAAAAACCAAAATCAAATGTATATTGGAAAACTGAATTTTTGCTGAGTCTTAGAAATAGTTTAGATCATTATGGCTAATAAAACCTTTAAACCATATCTGGCTTCTAACAAAATTTACCTTTTTAGCATTTTTATCTGAAAATGTAAAGTTGCTTTTGTTCCCTGGTAAAGGTTGGATGGGATAGACGGTAAATTTCATGTACCACATAAACACTTTTAATCCTAATAATTTACCAGTGTGTTTAGATTATTTTTTGTAGTGTTTCCAAAAAATTTAGTCACTTTTAAGCTTTTATTTCTTCTTCGTGAACTGTTAGAAACTAACTTTTAATACTTTCTGTAATAGTTAAATGGAAGGTCAGTTCTGATCATGAAGGTAAAATAACAGGAAACTGGGAGGATACTGACAGGAAGGATTGCTAACTCTATTAATAACTATACTAGTTGATGGTGCATTTCCTAAATTCTCCTTTTCTCCACTTTTTGCCTACCACAGCCCAAGGTTTGATTGTTTCAAAGTCTGGCCATCACACCAGCAAGGGAACCAATGTGGGGTGCAAAGGAAGCTACTCTGACATTTAGGACTTGAGGTTAAAACAAAAAATCCAGGAGAAAACTTGATGACTTTGACAGAAGTGGATATTAAAAAGTTTCTTGGGGGTTTCTTTTATAGTGTCAAATTTCCATCCTTTTTAATAGTTTATTTTCAATTTTATCTTCAACAGTATTGCGGGGCTTGGCTGCATTGTGGCTTGCTGAAAAATGTATTCTGTGTTGACCACATCTACCACTATAGTAAACATGAAGTTGCTTTCCTTTAAAAAAAAAAAAAAAAAAAAACAAAGCTGGAGTAGCTATATTAGTATCAGACAAAGGAGATTTCTATGCAAAGAATATTACCAGGGATAAATAAGGTCTTTCATGATAAAGGGGTGAATTAATCAAGAAGACATAACAATCCTAAACACTGTAAATGTTTATACACCTAGTAACAGAGCTTCAAAATATGTGAAACAAAAAAGAATAGGACTAAAAGGAGAAATAGAGAAATCTACCATTATAGTACGAGATTTCAATACCTCTTAATAATCAACAGACCAAGTAGGCAAAAAATTAGCAAGGATATAGTCAACTTGAACATCATTACCAATCAATCTGACCTGATTGACATTTATAGACCACTTTACCCAACAAAAGCAGAATACACATTATGCTCAAGTACACACAGAACATTCACCGAAATAAACCATATTGGTTATAAAACATGTCTCAACAAATTTAAAAGGATTCTAGGCATATAAAGTATGGTCTCAGACCACAATGGAATGAAATCAGAAATCTGTAACAGAAATATCTCTGGAAATTTTTCAGATATTTGGGTAATAGAACACTTCTAAAAGCCCATGGATCAAAGAATAAATAAATAGGGAAAGTGGAAAGTATTTGAAGTACATGAAAATGAAAACACAGCATGTCAAAACTTGTGGGTTGCTGCTAAAGCAGTAGTTGAAGGAATTGTGTAGCATTAAAACCTATATTAGAAAAGAAGAAAGGTCTCATATCAATGACCTCAGCTTCCACCTTAAGAAAGTGAAAAAAGAAGAGCTAATTAAACCCAAAGTAAGCAGACTTAAGAAAATATCAGAGCAGAAACCAGATTGTTCAGGGAAAAAAAAAAAGAGAGAAAACACAAATTATCAATATCAGGAATGAGAAAGATTACATTACTACAGATGCCAATATATTAAAGAATAATAAGAGATTATAAATATTTGACAATAAATGAATAAGTTTATAGAAAATGGACAAATTCCTTGAAATACACAAACTACCAAAGTTCACTCAAGAAGAAAGAGGTAAGTTGAATAGCCCTAAAGAGGTTGTAACTATAGTTTATTTCCTTCCAACACAGAAAATTCCAGGCCTAGATGGCTTCAATAGTGAATTCCACCCAACATTTAAGGCAAAAATAATACTATCTCTTCTCCAAAAAATCGAAGAGGAATACTTCCTGACTTGTTCTATGAGGTTATCATTACTCTGATACCAAAACCAGACATACACATCAAAAGAAAATAAAAGTACAGACCCTCATGAACAATGATGCAAAAATTTAAGCAAATCAAATCCAAAAATATATAAAAAGAAAAATACACCACAACCAAGTAGGGTTTATCCTAGGATGCAGAGTTGATTTAACATAATGTCAATCAATATATCATATTCAATTCACAATCATCATCAATTCACCATATTAACAAACTGAAAAAGAAAAACCCTATGATCACCTTAGAAGACACAAGAAGTACCTTTGGAATAAAAAAAAAATTTTTTTTTAAAATAAAAGAAGTACCTTTGGCAAAAATCCAACATCCATTCCTGATAAACTCTCTCAAGCATATTAGGAATAGAAGGAAACTTCCTCAACCTAAGAAAAACCTACAGATAATATCATACTTAATAGTGAACTACTGCAAGGATGTCTGCTCTCCCTACTGCTCTCTCTCAACATTGTACAGGAGGATGGACCAATGCAATTATGCAAGAAAAAAAAGGCATCCATATTGGAAAGGAAGAAGTAAAACTGTTTTTATTCACAGATGACATAATCGCCTATGGTCTAATGGAACCTTTAGGGGAAGAAACTACTAGAGCTAATAATTAAGACTAGCAAGTTTACAGTACCTTTGTTATGAACTGAGGGTTTGTGTCCCTACAAAATTCATATGTTGAAGTCATAATCCTCAATGAGACTGTATTTGGAGATAGGGTCTATGAGAGGGTGATATGAGTTTATAAGAGTGAGGCCCAAATCTGAGAGGTCTGGTGCCCTCATAAGAAAAGGAAGAAACACCAGAGCCCTCTCTTTCTTTGTGCAAAGAGAGAAAAGACCATGTGAAGTCATAGCAAGATGGTGGCCATCTACAAGTGAGGAAAAGAGCCCTATCAGGAACTGAATAGGCCAGCACTTTGATCTTGGACTTCCTGGCCTCCAGAACTGGGAAAAAATAAACTTCTGTTGTTTAATCCCCCCCAGTCTATGGTGTTTTGTTATGGCAGCCCAAGAAGACTAATATAATAATCAAATACAAAAAAATATGTATTTCTATATGCTAGCAATGAATAGTGAGAAATTGAAATTAATAGCATCAAAAATATGAAATATTGAAATTAGGTGAGAATAATGACCTGTACAGTAAAAATTACAAAATATTTTGGAGAAATATTGAAAAACACCTAAATAAATGGACAGATACACCTTTTTCTTAAGATGGGAAACGCAATCTTGTTATGATGTCAATTACCCTCAAATTAATCTACAGATTCAATGCAATCTTAATCAAAATCCCGTCAGGGTTTTGTTTTTTTCTTTTTTTGTAGAAATTGACAAGCTGATCCTAAAATTCATATAGAAATGCAAAGGACCTAGAACAGCCAAAACAACTGAAAAAGAATAACAAAGTTAGAGGGGTAACACTATCTGATTTCAAGAATTACTATAGTGCCACATTATTCAATACTGCATGGTATTGGCATAAAGGTAAACAAGTAGATGAATGGAACAATATAGAGAATCCAGACACAAACCCATACATATATAGGGATAACTGTTTTTCAGCAAACATGCAAAGGCAATACAGTGAAGAAAGGATAGCATTTCCACAAATGGTGCTAGAATAACTGAATGTCAATATGCAAAAAAATGAACTTGAATCCATACCTTACATCATATAATAAAATTAATTCAGGGCTTCCCTGGTGGTGCAGTGGTTGAGAATCTGCCTGCCAATGCAGGGGACACGGGTTTGAGCCCTGGTCTGGGAAGATCCCACATGCCACGGAACAACTAGGCCCGTGAGCCACAACTACTGAGCCTGCGCATCTGGAGCTTGTGCTCCACAACAAGAGAGGCCGCGACAGTGAGAGGCCCGTGCACCGCGATAAAGAGTGGCCCCCACTCACCGCAACTAGAGAAAGCCCTCGCACAGAAACGAAGACCCAACACAGCCAAAAATAAATAGCGTTCCCTTTAAAAAAAATTGATTCATAGGCGTAAGTGTAAAACTTTAAACTATAAAACTTCTAGAAGAAAACATAGAAGATCGGACTTCCCTGGTGGTGCAGTAGTTAAGAATCTGCCTGCCAATGCAGGGGACACGGGTTTGATCCCTGGTCTGGGAAGATCCCACATGCCGAGGAGCAACTGGGCCTGTGCGCCACAACTACTGAGCCTGCGCTCTAGAGCCCACAAGCCACAACTACTGAGCATGCGTGCCACAACTACTGAAGCCCACGTGCCTAGAGCCCATACTCCACAACAAGAGAAGCCACCACAGTGAGAAGCCTGTGCACTGCAACGAAGAGTAGCCCCCACTCGCCACAACTAGAGAAAGCCTGCATGTAGCAATGAAGATCCGATGCAGCCAAAAATAAATAAATAAATTTATTTATTTAAAAAAAAAGAAAACATAGAATATCTTTGTGACCTTGGGTTAGGCAAAGATTTCTTAGATATGACAACAAAGGCACACCTCATTAAAAAACTGACAAGTTGGACTTTGTTGAAGTTAAAAATTTATATTCTTCAAATGACACTGTTCACAAGCAACTACATGTTTCAAACACTGCTAGTGGAAATGTAAAATATGGTATAACCACTTTGGAAAACAGCTTGGCAATTTCCACTCTTAGATATCTACCCAAGAGGAAAGAAAATATACATCCATGCTGTAAAAGAAAGTATATTCTGATACTTGTTAAAACAATAAGGAAGACTTTATTCAAAACTATTGTAATAGGGGTACTGCAATAGCAGAGAGAGATTGGGTCCAACTCCAAATACAGCAAAGACAGCTGGGGATTTATAGCCAATGAAGAGAGTGAAGTCATCAGAGGATGGAAAACTGCTATTAGGAGACATCAAGGGTACAGGGATTCTTGCTAAACTGATCTGTGATACTATGATTTACGATAGGAAATATATATTTATTTGATCTTTGCCCGCATTTCTGGTATAGAGCTCCTAAAACCCTTGGAATTTTCTAAGTGATGAGAGCAATGAGGTATCTTTTGTTACATTAATAAAGTGACTTTTGAACTGCACTTAAGGATAAGGGACTTCCCTGATGGTGCAGTGGTTAAGAATCCGCTTGCCAATGCAGGGGACACGGGTTTGAGCCCTGTCTGGGAAGATCTCACATGCCGTTGAGCAACTAAGCCTGTGTGCCACAACTACTGAGCCTGTGCTCTAGAGCCTGCGAGCCACAACTACTGAGCCCACGTGCCACAACTACTGAAGCCCGCGGACCTAGAGCCCGTGCTCTGCAACAAGAGAAGCCACCACAATGAGAAGCCCACGCACCGCAACGAAGAGTAGCCCCCGCTCACCACAACTAGAGAAAGCCTGCGTGCAGCAACAAAGACCCAACATAGCCAAAAAATAAATAAATAAGTTAATTAATTTTAAAAAAAAAAGGATGGGCTGGTTGCCAGGGAAACCAGCTATGTGATTACAGCGTTGGAAATTTCAGGCCCACACCATAACCTCTCCTCATAAGGGAAGAGAGAGAAGCTAGAGGTTGAATGAATCACCAATGACCATTGATTTAATCAACCAGGCCTGTGTAATGAAGCCTCCATAAAACTCCAAAAGTACAGGGTTCAAACAGCTTCTGGGTTGGTGAGATTCGGGGAGAATGGCACTCCAAGAAAAAGCATGGAAGCTCTGCACCCTTTCCTCATACCTTGCCCTATGCATGTCTTCTATCTGGCTGTCCCTTAATTATATCCTTTTATAATAAACCAGTAATTTAGTAAGTAAATGTTTTTCTGAGTTCTGTGAGCTGCTCTAAAAAATTAATCAAACCCAAGGAGAGGGTTGTGAGAACCTCTGATTTATAGCCAGTAAGTCAGAAGTAAATGTAACAACCTGGACTTGTGACTGGAGTCTGAAGTCCAAGAACGGGGTCATAGGAACCTCCAATTTGTAGCCAGTCTGTCAGAAACATAGATAATAACCTGGGCTTGCAATTGGTGTCTGAAGTGGAAGGTGTTCCTGTGGGACGGAGTCCTTTATCTGCGGAATCTGATGCTATCTCTGGGTAGATAGTGTCAGAATTGGGTTGAAATCTATGATACCCAGCTGGTGCCTGGAGCATTGCTTGCTGGAAGTGTGGGGAAACCCTCCTCATTGCACACTCGTTGGAATTGGGTCCAGGAACCGAATTAGACTTAATAGGCCAGGCTGCTAAAGGCAGCCAGGGTGATCAGGTATCAGGGGTGGGGGATTCTCTCTAAACTGACGTAGCAGAATTCTTGCTAAAAATGTATTCAAGGATGGATGCGGAAGCCCAAGGTCAAGGCCAAGTTGAGAAGAGGGCTCAGAGTAGCCTAACTCAAGTTTGATCAAGGAGAGATTCTTTGTCAATACAAATACTTGTACACAAATGTTCCCAGCAGCTAAACAATCTGAATGTCCATAAATAGGTGAACGGTTAAATTATGGTATACCATGCAATGGAATACTACTTAGCAATAAAAAGGAACAAACTACTGATACACTCAACAACATGGCTGAATCTCATAATTATGCTGAGTAAAAGAAGCCAGACCAAAAAACTCTCTCTCTCTCTCTCTCTGTCTCTCTCCCTCTCCTCCTCCCTTCCCCCTCCCCCTCCCACCCCCCCCCTCTCTCTCCTCCAAAATCCAATCTATAATGACAGTAACTAGATCAGTAGTTTCTTAGGGAGCAGAGGGTGGGGCAGGAAGAAAGAAATTATAAAATGGTAGGCGGAAATTTTGGTGATGGATATTTTCACTATCTTGATTGTGGTGGTTGTTTCAAAGGTGCTTACATACGTAAAAACTTCTAAATTGCACACTTTAAATATGTGCAGTTTATTGTATGTCAATTATATTATACCTCAATAAAGAACGTTTTTTTAAAAAAGTAATAGTTCTGGGCTTCCCTGGTGGCGCAATGGTTGAGAGTCCGCCTGCCGATGCAGGGGACGCGGGTTCGTGTCCCGGTCCAGGAAGATCCCACATGCCGTGGAGCAGCTGGGCCCGTGAGCCATGGCCGCTGAGCCTGCACGTCTGGAGCCTGTGCTCCGCAATGGGAGAGGCCACAACAGTGAGAGGCCCACGTACCGCAAAAAAAAAAAAAAAAAAAAGGCAATAGTTCTTAGTTTCAACTGGGATCTCAACAATGGGCTATAATCTTGGTTTCCCTAATTCTTCCATTCCCCCAAACTCCTATTTCAAACTATTTTTACTATCCTTAAGCCTCTTACCCTATATTCTTTCTTTCTCTTACTCTCTTTCTCTGAAGATTATCCCTCAAGATGCCTCTAGTCTCAGACTTTTACAATCTGCTCTCCACCCCTGGAGCCAAAATAAACTTTATACAAGAACATTTGATATATCCTGTTTACAATCCCTTACCAGCCCCCCTCAAGAAAAAATCCAAATTCCTTAACATGGATTATAAGACGCTCTTTGATACTGGTCCCTGTTGATCTCTACAATCTCATCTCCAGCTTTCTCCTCACCACCTGCATCCCCGCCTTCACTCCAGGGTCACAGTGAAAAGATCTAGCTGCAATGAACCACTGCCCACCCCTAAGTTCTGCCTCTTAATTTCTTTTTCTCTCTGCCTCTTTCTTGTCTTATTCTTTATCTCTGTCTCTCTTGTCTGCCCTCTCTCCCCTTCTTTCTGTCTCTTTCTCTCTCCCTCTCTCTCTTCTGTTCTTCTCTCTTTTTCTGGTCATCCTCTTTCTTTACTCCCACCCCACACCCCATGGCCCTTAGAGTTATGAGTTTTATTCGTGGATCATAGTACTTCCATATATTCATTCTAACACAACTAGGTTGATGTCTACAATTTATATGCACAGACAAAAACTGAGTTTTGGATTCAAGTAGGATAATACTATTTCCTCTAGTTGTTTAATATCCCTAGGTCCTGATGATGCAAAGTGTTTTGGCTGTGGCAGCCTAATATCCTTTATTTGGAATTATATCTGATAGCTGACTCCACATGTAGATGATGTTAGCCTCAACTGAGTTACAGATCTCTTAAAGTATCTCATATACAAAGTATCCAATATAACAGTAATTATTTCTTTTAGTAAGTGAAGGAAAATTTGAAAATACTACCTCATTTGAAGAATTTTCTTGCAAAGTTGACACAGGAACAATTTCATTTGAATTAACATAATTGCTGACATTTGGAAACAGTTCTTCAAAAGATGTTTTTTGCACTGAGGACAAATCAATCTATAAAAGAATATATTACTCTTTTGTAGAAGCTCAATGTGGCAAAAACAATATTTTTAATTAAAGGAAAGTTGAACTACTCTCTCAATAGAATGATTTTCTTGTGAACTTGACATATGAATAATTTTATCTGAATTCATATAATTGCTGATATTTAGAAATACTTCTTCAAAAGATGCATGTTTAACTGGGAACAAGTGAATCTATAAAGAAGAATACAAGGCTCTTTAGCCTTGTATTATTTGAAATTATTATTTAAATAATAATTTAAATTTAAAATTATTTTTTAAATAGGAATTTTCATTTGCTAAAGTACAATTTAATTTTTATATATTAAGTACCTACTAAATGAAATTCACATACCCAGCAACTACACCTCATGGAATAATTTCTCCTGCTCTTCCCTCAACTGTCAGCCTTCCCCAGTGTTCTACTCTTGCCTTCTTTTTGTCTACCAGTTGTACACTAGAGATTTTTAAATCTCTATCTCTTTCCTGAGCACCATAACCATATCATTATCAGGTTACTTAAATCACCACATATTTCTACATCAAATTCAAAATATTTAAAACCAAAGTCATGATCCATACTCTTTAGTTTGGGATTCTAAGAAGCTTTGTCATGTTGACTATCCAGATCAGACTAGGTCTGGCCTGAACCTAGGCTACACCACATGTAGGTGTGCCCAAAATGAATTATCAACTGCGCTGGGTAGGG
Source organism: Tursiops truncatus (assembly GCF_011762595.2). Classification (NCBI taxonomy): domain Eukaryota; kingdom Metazoa; phylum Chordata; class Mammalia; order Artiodactyla; family Delphinidae; genus Tursiops; species Tursiops truncatus. Next base: position 108,882,573 of record NC_047036.1, read on the forward strand.
AGTGGGGGGCATCTGCCTTTGTCTAGCTCCTCTTCCTTGTAGGAGGACAGAACAACTTCAGGCCTATCAATGTGTATCTTGAAACAGTGTTAGGAAGGTCACATTAAAGTGAGGCCCTAAAAAATGAAAATCTCCAGAAGTCCTTGAGTCAACTGGCCTCCTTTCAGTGTAGTCAGCCAAGGAATGACAGCTTGGAATTGAGGGGAATCTATATGCCTCATTTGGTGTAGAAGAACCAAAGGGCAATTAGTCTCAGATTCATTTGGTAACAAAATGTAAACCTTAAAATGTTAAGCCATTAAGTGTTCTCAAAAGTATTTTTATTTATTAAAAGACACTGGTATTTACCTACAGAATGGGAGAAAATATTTGAAAATCCTTTATCTGATAAGGGTCTAGTATCTAGAACATATAAAGAACACTTACAACTCAACAATAAGAAGACAAATAACCTAACTTTTAAATGAGCAAAGGATCTGAGTAGACATTTCTCCAAAGAAGATATACAAAGGGCCAATAAGCTCCATTACAAAATCACAATGAGATACAACTTCACACCCCAAAAGATAGATGATAGTAAGTGTTGGTAAGAATATAGACAAATCAGAACACTCATACACTGCTGCTGGGAATGTAAAACTATTCAACCACTTTGGAAAACAGTCTATCAACTCCTCTAATGACCAACCATAGAGTTACCTTATAACCCTTCAATTTTACTTCTAGGTATACACTCAAGAGAAATGAAAACATATATCCACACAAAAGCTTGTACCTGGATGTTTATGGCAGCTTTATTCATAATTGTCCAAAGGCAGAAATAACCCAAATGGTCATGAACACAATAGAATATTGTTTGGCCATGAAAAGGAAAGAAGTACTGATACCTTGAAAACATTATGCTAAGTAAAAGAAGTTAGTCACAAAAGACTACATATTATATGATTTTATTCATATAAAATGTCCAGGAAATCTACTGAGATGGAAAGCGGATTAGTGGTTGCTTGGGGCCAGATAGTGGGATGGAGGAATAAGGGGATAATAGTAATGGTTAAAGGGTACAGGGTTTGTTTTTAAGGTGATAAAAATGTTCTAAAATTGACTGGGGTGATAATGGCACATATTTGTGAATATACTAAAAAACGCTGAAATTTATACTCTAAATAGGTGAACTGTACCTCAAAAAAGCTGTTTTTAAAAGTCCACCACAAAAAAAGTATTAAACATACAGTTACCATGTAACCAATTAATTCTTTTTCCACTTATAGGTATATACCCAAGAAAACTGAAAACATATATCCATACAAAGACTTGTACACGAACACTCATAGCACTATTATTCATCCAAATGCCCATAAACTGATGAATTAGAAAATAAAATGTGGTATATCCTTATAATGGGATATTATTCAGCCATAAATAAGGAACAAGGTACTGATAAATGCTGTAACATGGATGAATCTTGAAAATATTATAAGTGAAAGCAAACCTAAAAACACAGAAAGTAGATTAGTAATTTCCAGGAGCTGAAGGGTGAGATGGGGGGAATGGTAAGTGACTGCTAAGGGGGTGATGAAAAATGTTCCTAAAAATGTTCCTGAATGCTCCTAAATTAGGGGTCAACGGCTGCACAACCTTCTGAGTATACTAAAAGTCACTGAATTCACACTTTAGCAAGGTGAATTTTATAAAATGTGAATTATAGCTTAATTTTAAAAAGATGTTGGTATTTACAAAATAGTCAAAAGATTAGTTTTGCAGGGGAAAAAACTCATTTTTAAACACTTATTTCTCATATATACATTTTAACCCAAAATATAAAACAAAAATGAATAAAAAATGAAAGTCATTTTCTGGAAAAAGTATTAATCTTTAGAACACTGGAAAGATTATGAGCAGAGTGCTTACAGAAATCTTTTCCCCATCTTGAAAAAGTGATCTTTGGTTAACTCTCCAACTCTGTTCCACTAGAATAAAGGTAAGAATGTAAACTGTATTACTAGGTAACATTGCTTAGGGTAAAAATGGTATCTGATTGAGAAATTGCATCTGGACTGGGAGGAACTATACGCACACTATAAGTAAATAAATACTAGAAAAGGCACCATATTTTGGGCTTCCCGGACTCTTGTAATTAGGCATATCCCTTGTGGGGACCCTGGAAGCTGCGCCTATGTGTTATTACAAAAGATACTGGATCTCATCTCCTTGTATCTGAGCTGTCCCCAGACTGCTATATAAGCTACTACATGGACTTCTGTGAGGACTGCTCCTGCTGAAGAGGAACATCTGCTCCTGCTCTACTGTATACCTGCTGTATACCTAAACAGCTGTATACCTGCTGTTTAGTTGAACCTAAGAAGAACCCTGGCTGGGTAAGAGCTAAATTATAGATTCTTAGAAGAAAACACAGGGAGAAACCTTCATGACACTGCATTTAATAATGAATTCTTGGATATGACACAAAAGCGAAGGCAACAACAACAACAAAAGATAAACTGGACTACATAAAAATTTAAAACTTTTGTGCATCAAAGGACACTATCAACAGAATGAAAAGGTAACCCACAAAATGGGAGAAAATATTTGCAAACCATATATCTGATAAGGGGTTAATATCTAGAATATATAAAGAACTCCTATAACTGAACAACAAAAAAATAAACAACCTGATTTTTTAAATGTGTGAAGAACTTGAAAAGACACTCCTCAAAAGAAGATATAAAAATGGTTAATAAGCATATGAAAAGATGCTCAACATCATTGGCCATTAGGGAAATACAAATCAAAACACAAGGAGAGAGAGGAGCTTCAAGATGGTGGAGGAGTAAGACGTGGAGATCACGTTCCTCCCCACAAATACATCAGAAATATATCTACATGTGGAACAACTCCTACAGAACACCTACTGAATGCTGGCAGAAGAACTCAGACCTCCCAAAAGGCAAGAAACTCCCCACATACCTGGTCTGAGCTGTGTGTATGAAGGCTCTTGGTGCTCCAGCCAGGCATCAGGGTTGTGCCTCTGAGGTGGGAGAGCCAAGTTCAGGACACTGGTCCACAAGAGACGCCCAGCTCCACATAATATCAAATGGTGAAAATCTCCCAGAGATCTCCATCTCAATGCCAAGACCCAGATCCATTCAATGACCAGCAAGCTACAGTGCTCGACACCCTATGCCAAACAACTAGCAGGACAGGAACACACCCCCACCCATTAGCAGAGAGGCTGCCTAAAATCATCATAAGGCCACAGACCCCAAAACACACGACCAGACGTGGACCTGCGCACCACAAAGGCAAGATCCAGCCTCATCCACCAGAACACAGGCACTAGTCCCCTCAACCAGGAAGCTTACACAACCCACTGAACCAACCTTAGCCACTGGGGGCAGAAACCAAAAACAATGGGAACTACGAACCTGCAGCCTGCGAAAATGAGACCCCAAACACAGTAAGTTAAGCAAAATGAAAAGAGAGAGAAACACACTGCAGATGAAGGAGCAAGGTAAAAACACACCAGACCTAACAAATGAAGAGCAGTCTACCTGAAAAGGAATTCAGAATAATGATAGTAAAGATGATCCAAACTCTCGGAAATAGAACGGAGAAAATACAAGAAACGTTTAACAAGGACCTAGAAGAACTAAAGAGGAAACAAGCAACGATTAACAACACAAAAAATGAAATTAAAACTACTCTAGAAGGGATCAATAGCAGAATAACTGAGGCAGAAGAACGGATAAGTGACCTGGAAGGTAAAGTAGTGGAAATAGCTACTGCAGAGCAGAATAAAGAAAAAAGAATGAAAAGAATTGAGGACAGTCTCAGAGACTTCTGGGACAACATTAAATGCACCAACATTCGAATTTTGGGGTCCCAGAAGAAGAATAGAAAAAGAAACGGACTGGGAAAATATGTGAAGAGATTATAGTTGAAAACTTCACTAATATGAGCAAGGAAATAGTTAATCAAGTCCAGGAAGCACAGAGAGTCCCATACAGGATAAATCCAAGGAGAAACACGCCAGGACACATATTAATCAAACTGTCAAAAATTAAATACAAAGAAAACATGTTAAAAGCAGCAAGGGAAAAACAACAAATAATGCACAAGGGAATCCCCATAAGGTTAACAGCTGATCTTTCAGCAGAAATTCTGCAAGCCAGTAGGGAGTGGCAGGACATATATAACGTGATGAAGGGGAAAAACCTACAACATAGATTACTCTACCCAGCAAGGATCTCATTCAGATTTGATGGACAAATCAAAACCTTTACAGACAAGCAAAAGCTAAGAGAAATCAGCACCACCAAACCAGCTTTACAACAAATGCTAAAGGAACTTCTCTAGGCAGGAAACACGAGAGAAGAAAAACACCTACAATAACAAACCCAAAACAATTTAGAAAATGGTAATAGGACCATACATATTGATAACTACCTTAAATGTAAATGGATTAAAGACTCCAACCAAAAGACACAGACTGGCTGAATGGATACAAAAACAAGACCCATATATATGCTGTCTACAAGAGACCCACTTCAGACCTAGGGACACATACAGACTGAAAGTGAGGGGGGGAAAAAGATATTCCATGCAAATGGAAATCAAAAGAAATCTGGAGTAGCAATTCTCATATCAGACAAAATAGACTTTAAAATCAAGACTATTACAAGAGACAAAGAAGGACACTACATAACGATGAAGGGATCAATCCAAGAAGAAGATATAACAATAGTAAATATTTATGCACCCAACATAGGAGCACCTCAATACATAAGGAAAATACTAACAGACATAAAAGGAGAACTCGACAGTAACACAATCATAGTAGGGGAATTTAACACCCCACTTTCAACAATGGACAGATCATCCAAAATGAAAACAAATAAGGAAACACAAGCTTTAAATGATACATTAAACAAGATGGACTTAATTGATGTTTATAGGACATTCCATCCAAAAACAACGGAATACACATTTTTCTCAAGTGCTCATGGAACATTCTCCAGGATAGATCATATCTTGGGTCACAAATCAAGCCTTGGTAAATTTAAGAAAATTGAAATCATATCAAGTATCTTTTCCGACCACAACGCTATGAGACTAGATATCAACTACAGGAAAAAATCTGTAAAAAATACAAACACATGGAAGCTAAACAATACACTACTTAATAACCAAGAGATCACTGAAGAAATCAAAGAGGAAATCAAAAAATACCTAGAAACAAATGACAATGAAAACACAAGACCCAAAACCTATGCGATGCCACAAAAGCAGTTCTAAGAGGGAAGTTTAGAGCAATACAATCCTACCTTAAGAAACAGGAACCATCTTAAATAAACAACCTAATCTTACACCTAAAGCAATTAGAGAAAGAAGAACAAAAAAAACCCAAAGATAGCAGAAGGAAAGAAATCATAAAGATCAGATCAGAAATAAATGAAAAAGAAATGAAGGAAACGATAGCAAAGATCAATAAAACTAAAAGCTGATTCTTTGAGAAGATAAACAAAATTGATAAACCATTAGGCAGTCTCATCCAGAAAAAAAGGGAGAAGGTTCAAATCAACAGAATTAGAAATGAAAAAGGAGAAGTAACAACTGAGACTGCAGAAATACAAAGGCTCATGAGAGATTACTACAAGCAACTATATGCCAATAAAATGGAAAATCTGGAAGAAATAGACAAGTTCTTAGAAATGCACAACCTTTCAAGACTGAACCAGGAAGAAAGAAAAAATATGAACAGACCAATGACAAGCACTGAAAGTGAAACTGTGATTAAAAATCTTTCAACAGACAAGAAAGAGATCAGGACCAGATGGCTTCACAGGCAAATTCTATCAAACATTTAGAGAAGAGCTAACATCTATCCTTATGAAACTCTTCCAAAATATAGCAGAGGGAGGAACACTCCCAAACTAATTCTACGAGGTCCCCATCACCCTGATACCAAAACCAGACAAAGATGTCACAAACAAAGAAAACTATAGTCCAATATCACTGATGAACATAGATGCAAAAATCCTCAACAAAATACTAGCAAACAGAATCCAACAGCACATTAAAAGGATCATACACCATGATCAAGTGGGGTTTATCCCACGAATGGAAGGATTCTTCAATATACACAAATCAATCAATGTGATACAACATATTAACAAATCGAAGGAGAAAAACCATATGATCATCTCAATAGATGCAGAGAAAGCTTTCGACAAACTTCAATACCCATTTATGATAAAAACCCTCCAGAAACTAGGCATAGAGGGAACTTACCTCAACATAATAAAGGCCATATATGACAAACCCACAGCCAATGTCGTCCTCAATGGTGAATAACTGAAACCATTTCCACTAAGATCAGGCACAAGACAAGGTTGTCCACTCTCACCACTCTTATTCAACATAGTTTTGGAAGTTTTAGCCACAGCAATCAGAGAAGAAAAAGAAATAAAAGGAATCCAAATCGGAAAAGAAGAAGTAAAGCTGTCACTGTTTGCAGATGAGAATCCTAAAGATGCTACCAGAAAACTACTAGAGCTAATCAATGAACTTCGTAAAGTAGCAGAATACAAAATTAAATGCACAGAAATCTCTGGCATTCCTATACACTAGTGACGAAAAATCTGAAAGAGAAATTAAGGAAACACTCCCATTTACCATTGCAACAAAAAGAATCAAATACCTAGGAATAAACCTACCTAAGGAGACAAAAGACCTGTATGCAGAAAATTATAAGACACTGATGGAAGAAATTAAAGATGATACAGACAGATGGAGAGATATACCATATTATTGGATTGGAAGAATCAACATTGTGAAAATGACTATACTACCCAAAGCAATCTACAGATTCAGTGCAATCCCTATCAAACTACCAATGGCATTTTTCACAGAACTAGAACAAAAAATGGCACAATTTGTATGGAAACACAAAAGAGTCCAAATAGCCAAAGCAATCTTGAGAAAGAAAAACAGGAGCTGGAGGAATCAAGCTCCCTGACTTCAGACTATACTACAAAGCTACAGTAATCAAGACAGTATGGTACTGGCACAAAAACAGAAATACAGATCAATGGTACAGGATAGAAAGTCCAGAGACAAACCCACGCACATATGGTCACCTTACCTTCTATAAAGAAGGCAAGAATATACAGTGGAGAAAACACAGCCTCTTCAATAAGTGGCGCTAGGAAAACTGGACAGCTACATGTAAAAGAATGAAATTAGAACACTTCCTAACACCATACACAAAAATAAACTCCAAATGGATTAAAGACCTAAATGTAAGGCCAGACACTATCAAACTCTTAGAGGAATACACAGGCAGAACACTCTATGACATAAATCACAGCAAGATCCTTTTTGACCCATCTCTTAGGTAAATGGAAATAAAACCAAAAATAAACAAATGGGACCTAATGAAACTTAAAAGCTTTTGCACAGAAAAGGAAACCATAAAGAAGATGAATAGACAACCCTCAGAATGGGAGAAAATATTCGCAAATGAAGCAACTGACAAAGGATTAATCTCTAAAATTTATGAGCAGCTCATGCAGCTCAATAACAAAAAAACAAACAACCCAATCCAAAAATGGGCAGAAGACCTATATAGACATTTCTCCAAAGAAGATACACAGATTGCCAACAAACACATAAAAGAATGCTCCACTTCATTTATCATTAGAGAAATGAAAATCAAAACTAAAATGAGATATCATCTCACACCAGTCAGAATGGCCATCACAAAAAATCTACAAACAATAAATGCTGGAGAGGGTGTGGAGAAAAGGGAACCCTCTTGCACTGTTGGTGGGAATGTAAATTGATACAGCCACTATGGAGAACTTATGGAGGTTCCTTAAAAAAACTAAAAATAGCACTACCATACAACCCAGCAATCCCACTACTGGGCATATACCCTGAGGAAACCATAATTCAAAAAGAGTCATGTACCACAATGGTCACTGCTGCTCTATTTACAATAGCCAGGACAGGGAAGCAACCTAAGTGTCCATCATCAGATAAATGGATAAAGAAGATGTGGCACATATATACAATGGAATATTACTCAGCCATAAAAAGAAAGGAAATTGAGTTATTTGGAGTGAGGTGGATGGACCTAGAGTCTGCCATACAGAGTGAAGTCAGAAAGAGAAAAACAAATACTGTATGCTAACACATATATATGGAATCTAAAAAAAAAAAAAAAAAAGGTCATGAAGAACCTAGGGGAAAGATGGGAATAAAGATGCAGACCTACTAGAGAACGGACTTGAGGATACAGGGAAGGGGAAGGGGAAACTGGCAGAAAGTGAGAGAGTGGCATGGACATATATACACTACCAAATGTAAAACCGATAGCTAGTGGGAAGCAGCCGCATAGCACAGGGAGATCAGCTCGGTGCTTTGTGACCACCTAGAGGGGGGTGGGCGGGAGGGAGATGCAAGAGGGAAGAGATACGGGAATGTGTGTATATGTATGGCTGATTCACTTTGTTGTAGAGCAGAGGCTAGCACACCATTGTAAAGCAATTATACTCCAATAAAGGTGTTAAAAAAAACCCCACAAGGAGATACCATCTCACATCTATTATTTAAAAAAAAACACAGAAAGTTACAAGTGTTAGCAAGGATGTAGAGAAATTGGCACATTTGTAAATTGTGGTGCGAATGTAAAATAGTGCAACTGACATGGAAAACAGTATGGTGGCTCCTCAAAAATATACCCAAAAGAATTGAAAGCAGGGTCACAAAGAGATATTTTTACACCCATTTTCATAGCAGCATTATTCACAATAGCCAAAAGATGGAAGCAACCAAATGCCCATAGACAGAAGAATGGATAAACAAAATGTGGTATATTCACACAATGTAATATTATTTAGCCTTTAAAAAGGAAGTATATCCTGACACATGCTACAACATAGATAAACCTTGAAGACATTATGCTAAGTGAAATAAGTTAGTCACAAAAAAGACAAATACTGTATGATTCCATTTATATGAAGTACCTAGAACAATCAGATTCATAGAGACAGAGAGTACAATGGTGGTAACAAGGGACTGGGGGAGGAAAGAATGGGGAGTTACTGTTTAATGTGTATGAAATTTCAGTTTGGCAAGATGAAAAATTTCTCAGTATTGTTGGTGGTGATGGTTGCACAACAATGTGAAAGTACTTGAACTGCACATTTAAAAATGGTTAAAATGGGGCTTCCCTGGTGGCACAGTGGTTGAGAGTCCGCCTGCCGATGCAGGGGACACGGGTTCGTGCCCCGGTCCAGGAAGATCCCACATGCCGCGGAGCGGCTGGGCCCGTGAGCCATGGCAGCTGAGCCTGCGCGTCTGGAGCCCATGCTCCGCAACGGGAGAGGTCACAACAGTGAGAGGCCCGCGTACCACAAAAAAAAAAATTAAAAAATGGTTAAAATGGTAAATTTTATGTTATATATATTTTGCCACAATAAAAAAATTTTTTTAAAGAAGACAGAAATCTTTCTTTCATGTATACCAGTATATAGAGTACTTCCAGTGAAAGTATGTTTATGCAATAGAAATTACAGACATTATTGTCTATGTGCGATATTCCCCTGGTCTAAGAGAAACAGAATAATGGGAAGAACAGGGAGCCAGAAAATAGATACTACAAGTGTCAAATGCTAATAACACTTACCATTAAACTAGCTGTTTGTGAAGACGGAGTACTTGTTAACAGGCCTCTGCTTTTCTTATCAGAAGTACTGGAATGTGTGTTCTATCAGTATTTTGTGAAATAGGGAATTGAATAGCAGAAAGAAATAAAATACCTTAATACAGTACAAACAAAATTTTAATAGTATACTAGATCATATGTCATAGTAATAAAATTTTAATATGCTAATTAAATTTTAAAACACTAGACAAGAAACTAAAGAATTTTTTGGCTTGAGCTAGGTCAAACAACCTCCAAGAGAACTCTATGTGGTAAAAATGATATATCTCTTTGAATAGGTGTCATTACATGCTGCCAAGCCTGGAACCCAAATTCATAAAACCTGAACATCACAGGGAAGTTGTGTTAGGTTTCTTTTTTCTTTCTTTCGTCTTTTCTTTCTTGAACTCTTTCTTTCTGGCTTAAAATCTCTTAAACTAGTTGTTCAAGACATAATCTGGAATATTTATTAGGAAGATTTTATCAAAAAATTATAAGTAAATTTACCTAGTACACTAAATATGTTAGTTCTCTAATTTATTACCTATATGATCTTTTAATCTGTTCATCTGAACAATAGGGATTATTCTACCCTAGGAATTGCCATGCAAAGGTTACAAATAATACATGCTGTTCCACTGCAAGGAGTGCAGTTAGCTGATACTGCCCAGCTGCAACACCTTTAGAATCTGCTTCAGCTTTCAGGTTGAGGCCATCATCTAGGGCAAGCCTCAGCCAACATCTAAGCATAGCAGCCCAACATAATATTCCTATAATGGACAATCTTTGCTCCAGACCTCCCCACTGGGAGAGCCTTTGTCAGATCTGCATTGAAGACTGAGGCTATTCCAGCCCAATCTTCCTTCCTCCCTGCTTTCCTTTCTCAGGTATTACCCCCTCCAATATGCCATTTGAACGCTTTTTTTTTTTTTTTTTTTTTTTTGCGTTATTAGGGCCTCTCACTGTTGTGGCCTCTCCCGTTGTAGAGCACAGGCTCCGGACGCGCAGGCTCAGTGGCCATGGCTCATGGGCCTAGCCGCTCCGCGGCATGTGGGATCTTCCCGGACCAGGGCACGAACCCGTGTCCCCTGCATCGTTAGGCGAACTCTCAACCACTGTGCCACCAGGGAAGCCCTGAACTCTTAATTCTGCCGGAATAATCTCTTCCCAGTGGTCTCAAGTGACACAATTGTCAACAGTCAATCCATTTAAAAAACATCTGCCTGGGGCTTCCCTAGTGGCGCAGTGGTCGAGAGTCCGCCTGCCGATGCAGGGGACATGGGTTCGTGCCCCGGTCCAGGAAGATCCCACATGCCGTGGAGCGGCTGGCCCCATGAGCCATGGCCGCTGAGCCTGCGCGTCCGGAGCCTGTGCTCTGCAACGGGAGAGGCCGCAACAGTGAGACGCCCGCGTACCGCAAAAAAAAAAAAAAAAATCCGCCTGTATATAGCTGTAAGTACATAGATTCTCCACATTTTTTCCTAGATTTGCTAAGACATTAATGCATACCTAAATTTTCCTAATAAGTACATTTTCTTTTTATAGTCTTTTCAAGAATTAGTTAATAAAAGGCCAGTGCTTACCAACGCAGGTTTGAGGGGCTGAGGCAGCAGAACTTTAGCAACTGATCTACCTGCACTGCTTTCTACAACAGACCTCTGGTGAGATGATGGAACCTTGATATTTAGGTGATGAGAGCTTAATGTTGTTTGAGAACTTGTATCTCTAGGTTCAGGATCTTTTTCAGGCTGAAAGAAATTCAGAATCATAAAACACATTTTACAATGCTATAACAACATTTGTATCATCTCTCAGATGTCCTATTTTTATTGTTTTATATATATTTGTGTTATAATTGTTATAATTAAAATGGGATCTATATTTCTATCTATAATTCCCTCAACTTGAAAGAAAGTATTAAACTTAAAAAGTTCTTTTAAAAAAGTAAGGTTTTTAATATATTTAAGGAAAAAAAATTTGTTGAAAGACAAAATAGTCTGAAATATACTCAGCTCAAAAAATTGTCCTACCACATTTAAGGTAACATCTCCCAAATAGTGTTTTTGAAAGAAAAATGACAATAAGATCTATTTATTTGTCACTATTTAAAACTAAATTTTAGAGAAAACATTAAATATATTTATATAAATATCTTTATTATGCAATAATCTTCATTTAAAAAACAAAAAGTCCTTTCTAAGACATCAGGAAGCTGCAACTACAAGAAAGTGTATTGCGGGCTTCCCTGGTGGCGCAGTGGTTGAGAGTCCACCTGCCGATGCAGGGGACACGGGTTCGTGCCCCGGTCCGGGAAGATCCCACATGGCCGTGGAGCGGCTGGGCCCGTGAGCCATGGCCGATGAGCCTGTGCGTCCGGAGCCTGTGCTCTGCAACGGGAGAGGCCACAACAGTGAGAGGCCCGCGTACCGCCAAAAAACAAAAACAAAAACAAACAAACAAACAAAAAAAGAAAGTGTATTGCTTTACCAACTAGTCCCTGCACTGAAAACTGTTCAGTGACTGCTTGTCCTAAGTTATGTGACTTGTCTTATGCTTTCAAGATGTGTTTATAATAATATTCAGGGACTTCCCTGGTGGTTAAGAATCCACCTGCCAATGCAGGGGACATGGGTTCGAGCCCTGGTCCGGGAAGATCCCACATGCCGTGGAGCAGCTAAGCCCATGCGCTACAACTACAGAGCCTGCGCTCTAGAGCCCACGAGCCACAACTACTGAGTCCGTGTGCCACAACTACTGAAGCCCACATGCCTAGAGCCCATGCTACGCAACAAAGACAAGCCACCGCAATGAGAAGCCCGTGCACTGCAATGAAGAGTAGCCCCTGCTTGCTGCAACTAGAGAAAGCCCGTGAGTGGCAACGAAGACCCAACACAGCCAAAAATAAATAAATTAAAATAAATAAATAAAGTAGAAAAATATTCAAAGTTTAAATATATTCAACATAACTGAGGAGAATGCAATTTGAGAATGACAAGATTTTGAGTTGAGGGTAAGGGGATAAAGAGGATGATAAAGAAAGAGGAGGGGAGGGAAGTAGAAGAGGTATAAGGTATTGATATAGTCCAAGCAAAGGAAAGAACAAAGGTATGGAGCAAAGAGTGAGGTACTTACTGTCAACTATTAACTCCTTTCTTTCACTGAAAATTTCACACCTTGCATACAGCCTTTTCTCTCACTCCTGTCATCATTCTCAGCAATTTCATCATCCAAGGGAATAACCCAGCCAACCAACTGGTCTCTAAGTTGCTTGATCTCTGCATTTCCAATAACCTTTTCCCCTCATGGCATTTCATTCACTCTATGATCAAACTTAGCCCTTGCCATCAATAGAAACTACAGAATCAATCAATTCAAATAGCTTCCTATATTTGTCCAACCCCTGCACAATTATCTTGAGGAAATAAACTTCCCTGTCATTGAAATCTCCAATTTACTGATCCTACAATGTTATCTCATCCATGATCTTTCTCCTGTCTTATTCCTTCCTTATCTACCACCAACCATCATTATAACTACTTTCTTATCGCTTTCTCCTCCTATCACAGATGCCTGACAAATCCCCAGCCTGATGAACCCTAACATCAATATCCGCTGTACCACCAGTGCAATTAAGTGTTGGAGAAAATTATACAATGTGGCATACCAACAGCACTACAAACTCAAAAGGAGTAGCCACAGATTGGCACCTCTTCTACACTTCTCTAGCTTCTCATGACTATTTCAAAATCACCCAATTTTCCTTAAACCTCTAGCCTCCTTCCTTCTACCATCTGCAACTGACATCTTTGGCTCACCCTTCCCTGCAACAATAAAAGACATCAAACAGCATCCAACTACTCACTCGAGACTCAAATTTTGGGGGCCCAGTGCAAAATAAAATTGTGGGGCCCCAATATTTAAAAGCTATTTAAAATGTCAAGATGGTGAAAACAGAGCATTAAATGAAGCATGGGGTCCTTCTAAGCACAATACCCGCCCTGCTACCACTACATCTACAAGTATATCACAAGAGAAATCTCCCTCCTCTTTTAAATGCCAGTTCCTCCACTGGTATTCTGGATCTCATCCTTCCTCATCTTTTCAAGGACTTCTCTCCTCCATATAATAGTATAGGGAAGCTTTTTGTTTTTATTTTTTAAAATAGCTTTATTGAGATATAAATCACCATAAAATTCACCCATTTAAGAGTAAAATTCAATGGTTTTTAATACATTCACAGGGTTGTGCAATCATCACCACAGCCTATTTTAGAACATTTTTGTTCCCACTAAAAGAAACCCCATAACCATTAGCAGTCAATCTCCATTCCATCCCCATCAGCCCTAAGTAACTACTAATCTATGGCTGTCTTTATATATTTGCCTATCCTGGACACTTCTTATAAATGAGGTCATATAATATGTGGCCTTTTGTGACTGGCTTATTTCACAGTGCATAGTTTTTTCAAGGTTCATCCAAGTTGTAGCATGTATCAGTGCTTCACTGGTTTTTATTGCCAAATAATATTCTATTGTATGGATATACCACATTTTATTTACCCATTCATCAGGAGATGGACACTGGTGTTGTTTCCACTTTTTGCCTGTTGTGAATAAATGCTGTCAAGAACATTCATGTATAAGTTTTTGTAAGGATGTATGCTTTTATTTCTCCTGGGTATAAACCTAAGAGTAGAATTGCTGAGTCCTACGGTAACTCCACGTTTAAAATTTTGAAGAACTGCCAAATTGTTTTACGAATCAGCTGTACTATTTTACATTCACCCCACAATGTCTGAAGGTTCTCATTTCTCCACATCATCACCAACATTTATTATTGTCTGTCTTGTTTTTCTTTTTTTGGCCGTGCTGTGCAGCTTGCAGAATTGTGGTTCCCCGACCAGGGAATGAACCCGGGCCACAGCAGTGAAAGTGCCGAGTCCTAACCACTGGACCACCATGGAATTCTGTTATCTGTCTTTTTGATTATAGTCATCCTAGTGGATATGAAGTCATACCTCATTGTGGTTTTGATTTGCATTTCCCTAATGACTAAGGATATTGAGCATCTTTTCATGTACTTATTGGCCATCTGTATATCTTCTTCAAAATAATATAAGGAAGTTCTCATAGACCAGCATCCCAGAAATGGTAAAGCTATAGTCAGGAAGAGAAACTTAGGAACACAGCTTTTGAGAAGGGGCAGAACATGCAAGAGCATAAGAAATGGCATTTAATGTAACATGTGACACACAAATTATAAGATGCTTGATTTGTATAGAAAGGTGTGCGTGTGTGTGGTTGTGTGTGTGTGTGTGTGTGTCTGTGTGTGTGTGTGTGTGAGAGAGAGAGAGAGAGAGAGAGAGAGAGAGATAATGGAGTATGAAACTGAGACAGCATGCATGGAAACAGGAAAGGGAAATGTAACCAGGAGGAAGCAAAGAAGCATGGAAAAGAAAACATAGAAGTATGTGGAAGATTTTTCATTGCTTTAGGTTAAAAAAGTGAAATTCAGGTCAACTTCAACTAGATCTCTATGTCACAGGGAGCTCCAGTTGCCTACTGAGTTACATTCACTATTCCCTCTTCTTTCCTTCTATTATTCCCATTAGCCCTAAAAAATGGTCCCACATATCCCATCTTTAAAACAAAACAGAATAAATTTCCTCTGACCCTGCCTCTCCCTCTAGTTACTGTTCTTTTCCACTATTTCCCATCAGAGTTAATCTCTATAGATAATCATTACTTCCTTACTTTATTTTTTTCTTTTTTTCCCACCTTTATTGAGGAATAATTGACAAATATAATAATATATATATTTAAAGCACACAAGTGATAATTTGATATACATATACATTGTGGAATGATTACCAAGATCAAGGTAATTAACATATCCATCACCTCAAATAGTTAACATTAGTGGAGTGTGCATTGTGAGAAAGCTTAAAATATATTTTCAGCAACTTTTAAAATATACAATACCATATTATTAACTATTGTCACCATGCTAATGTCAGACCCTCAGAACTTATTTTTCTTACAACTGAAAGTCTGTAGTTTAACCTACATCTCACCATTTCCTCATACCCCAGACCCTGGCAACCACTGTTCTATTCTCTGTAATGAAATTGGCTTTTTCCCCCCACATATAAGCAATACCATACAGTATTTATCTTTCTCTGGTTTATTTCACTTAGCATAATGCCCTACGGGTTCATACAGATTGTCGCAAATGGAAAGATTTCCTTCTTTTTATGGCTGAATAATATGCCATTTTCTACATCTATATCACATTTTCTTTATCCATTCATCCAGTGAAGGACATTTAGGTTGTTTCCATATCTCGTTATTGTGAATAATGCTGCAATGAACATGGGAGTGCAGATAACTCCTCAAGATACTTATTTCACTTCGTTTGGATACATACCTGGGAGTGAGATTGCTGGATTACATGGTAGTTCTATTTTTAATTTTTGGAGGAACTGCTATATGGTTGTCCATAATGGTTATACCAATTTACATTCCCGCCAACAGTGTATAAATGTTCCCTTTTCTCCACATCGTTGCCAACATTTGTTAGCTTTGGCTTTTTGATAATAGCCATCCTAACAGGTTCAAGGTGATATCTCATTGTAGTTTTGATTTGCATTTCCCTTATGATTAGTGATATTGAGCACATTTTCATGTACCTATCGACCACCTGTATATGCTCTTTGGGAAACTGTCTATTCAGGTACTTTGTCCATTTAAAAATTGAATTATTTGCTTTTTGCTCTTGAGTTATATAGGTTCTTTATATATTTTGGATATTAATCCCTTAGAAGATATGCGATTTGCAAATATTTTCACTCGTTCTGTAGGTTACCTTTTAAATTTACTAACTGTTCCTTTTCTATGCAGAAGTTCTTTAGTTTGATGTAGTCCCACTTGTTTATTTTAGCTTTTGTTGTGTGTTCTGGTGCCTTATCAAAGAAATCATTGCCAAGACCCATGTCAAGCTTTTTCTCTATGTTTTCTTCTTTGAGTTTTTAGGGTTTCAGGTCTTATATGTAAGTCTTGAATCCATTTCGAGTTAATTTCTGTGACTAATGTAAGATGGGGTTCCAATTTCATTCCTTTGCATGTGGATATCCAGTTTCCCTATTACCATTTATTGAAGAGACTATCCTTTCCCCATTTTATGTTCTTGGCACCCTTGTCAAAAATCAATTGGCTAGGGCTTCCCTGGTGGCGCAGTGGTTGAGCGTCCACCTGTCGATGCAGGGGACACGGGTTCATGCCCCGGTCCGGGAGGATCCCACATGCTGCGGAGCGGCTGGGCTCATGGGCCAGGGCCGCTGAGCCTGTGCGTCCAGAGCCTGTGCTCCGCGACGGGAGAAGCCACAGCAGTGATAGGCCCGCATACCGCAAAAAAAAAAAAAAAAAAATCAATTGGCTATACGTGCGTAGGTTTATGTGTGTGCTCTCTACTGGTCTATGTGCCTCTTTTTGTGCCAGTACCATACTGCTTTCATTTCTATAGTTTTGTAATATAAATTGAAAACAAGAAATGTGATGTCTCCAGCTTTTTTCTTTCTCAAGATTGCTTTAGGTATTTCGGTTCTATTGTGGTTTGATATAAATTTTAGAATAGTTTTTCTATTTCTGTGAAAAATGTCATTGGAATTTTGATAGGGATTGCACCGAATCTGTTGATCACTTTGGATAGTATGGACATTTTCACAACACTAATTCTTCCAATCCAAGAATACGGTATATTTTTCCATTTATTTCTGTCTTCTTCAATTACTTTCATCAATGTCTTACAGTTTTCAGTGTACAGGTCTTTTACTTGCTTGGTTAAATTTATCTCTAAGTATTTTATTGTTTTTGATGCTACTGTAAATGGGATTTTAAAAGGAAAAACCTGTTTTACCTCTTATGAGTCTTTCTCCTGTGAGTCTACTTTACTACTCACACAAAACCCGCACGGTCTGGTCACCAAATGTGTGTGGGGGTTTCTCCAGAACAAGCAATTTTCTACAATGCCAGCTAGGCAGCCTACAGTTCAACTCAGTACTAACACTATCTTCCTGGGGATAGTTTCAAATCCCACAGGTTAAGGGCTCAGTCTCACAAGACTGTTCCCATCCTACTTCAGATGACAATTGTGAGTAGTAGGTTACCCACAACTTCTGTCTGATTTGGATACAAATCAGAGGTTCCCATCACCCCCACCTCAGATTTGATTAATTTGCTAGGGCAGCTTACAGAACTGAGGGAAACACTTACTTACATTTACCAATTTATTAAAGGATATATACGAACAGCCAGATAAAAAAACACATAAGGTGAGGTCTGGGAGAGTTCCAAGTGCAGGAGCTTCTGTGCTCAACCTGGCAGCTCTCCGTACCCTCTACTATTGGGACTTTTATGGAGGTTTCCTCACATAGTCATGATCAATTATTAACTTCATTTCCAGCCCCTCACCACTCTCTGGAGAAGGGGAGGCTGTGGGCTGAAAATTCCAAGCTTCTAATCATGGCTTCATCTTTCTGGTGACCAGTCCCTATACCAGAGCCATCCAGAAGCCCATCCAGAGTTGCTTCATTAAAACAAAATATCCACTAGTACTCTTATCACTTAGGAGTTTACAAGGTTGTAGGAGTCCTGTGTCAGGGATGAGGTCAAAGACCACATACTAAAACAAAGAGATGCTCCTAGCATTCTTACACTTAGGAAATTATAAGGGTTTAGGAGTTCTGTGCCAGAAACTGGGGGCAGAGACCAGTATATATATTTTTTCTATTATCTCACAGGATTGCCCTCTAATTTCTCTTTCAGATAGTTTTTTGTTAGTGTATAGAAATGAAACCGATTTTTGTATGTTGATTTTGTATCCTACAATTTTATTGAATTTGTTTATTAGTTCTAAAGGTTTTTGGTGGAGTCTTTATGGTTTTCAATATAGGATCAAGTCATCTGTAAACAGAGATAATTTCACTTCTTCCTTTCTTAATTGGATGCCTTTTATTTCTTTTTCTTGCCTAATTGCTCTGGCTAGGACTTCCAATACTATGTTGAATAGTATAGTAGAAGTGGCAAGAGTGGGCATCCTTTTCTTATTCTTGATCTTAGAGGAAGGGCTTTGAACTTTTCACCACTGACTATGATGTTAGCTATGCACTTGTCATATATGGCCTTTATTATGATGAGGTACATTCCTTCTATACCTAATTTAATGAGAGTTTTCATCATGAAACGATGTTGAATTTTGTCAAATGCTTTTTCAACATCTATTGAAATGATCATATGGTTTTTACCCTTCATTCTGTTAATGTGGTGTATCACATGAATTTATTTCCCTATGTTGAACCATCCTTGAGTCCCAGGGATAAATCTCACTTGATAATGGTATATGGTCCTTTTAATGTGTCCTTAAATTTGGTTTGATGGCATTTTGGTGAGGATTTTTAACATCTATGTTCAGTGGGGATAGTGGCCTGTAATTTTCTTTCAATGCCCTGATCTGAATTTAGTAACCGTGGTAATGCTGGCCTCAGAAATGAGTTTGGAAGTGTTCCTCTTCAACTTTTTGGAAGAGTTTGAGAAAGACTCATATTAATTCTTTAAAGGTTTGGTAGAATGCACCAGTGAAGCTAGCTGGTTCCTTTTTTTGCTGGGAAATTTTTAATTACTGATTTAATCTCCTTGGTCATTATTGGTCTGTTCAGATTCCCTATTACTTTGTGATTCAGTCTTGGTAAGTTGTACATTTCTAGGAATTTATCCATATCTTCTAAGTTATCAAATTTGTTGATATATAATTATTCATAGAAGTCTGTTATGACTCTCTGCATTTCTGTGTTATCAGTTGTAATGCCTCCTCTTTCATTTATAATTTATTAATTTGAGTCATCTCTCTTTTTTTCTTAGTCTAGATAGAAGTTTCTCAATTGTTCATCTTTTAATGAAACCAACTCTTAGTTTAGTTAATCATTTTTATTGTCTCTCTAGTTTCTAGATCATTTCTTTCTGCTCTAATATTTTAATTTTCTTCCTTCTGCTAACTTTGGACTTAGTTTGTTCTTCTTTTTCTAGTTCCCTGAAGTATAAGATTAGGCTGTTACTTGAGGTCTTAATTTTTTCTTAATGTAGGTGTTTAATGCTATAAACTTCTCTTGTAAGGCTGCTTTTGATGTATCCCATAAGTTTTGGTATGTTGTGTTTCCATTTTCATTTGTCTCAAGATTTTTTTTTTTTTTTTGCCGTACGCGGGCCTCTCACTGTTGTGGACTCTCCTGTTAACGGAGCACAGGCTCCGGACACGCAGGCTCAGCGGCCATGGCTCATGGGCCTAGCCGTGCCGCAACACGTGGGATCTTCCTGGACCGGGGCACGAACCCATGTCCCCTGCGTTGGCAGGCGGACTCTCAACCACTGCGCCACCAGGGAAGCCCTCAAGATATATTTTTTAAATTAATTTATTTATTTTTGTTGTGTTGGGTCTTCGTTTCGATGCGAGGGCTTTCTCTAGTTGTGGCAAGCGGGGGCCACTCTTCATCACGGTGCGTGGGCCTCTCACTATCGCAGCCTCTCTTGTTGTGGAGCACAAGCTCCAGACGTGCAGGCTCAGTAGTTGTGGCTCACGGGCCTAGCTGCTCCGCGGCATGTGGGATCCTCCCAGACCAGGGATCGAACCTGTGTCCCCTGCACCAGCAGGCAGACTCTCAACCACTGCACCACCAGGGAAGCCCCCCCCCGAAGATATTTTTAATAGCTCTTTTGATTTATTCTTTGACTCATCGGTTTTTCATAAGTATGTTGTTTAATTTCCAAATATTTGAGTTTTCCAGCTTTGCTCTTATTGTTGATTTTTAGTTTTATACCATTGCAGTCAGAAAATATACTTGATATAATTTCAATCTTATTAAATTTGTTAAAGACTTGTTTTGTGACCTAACGTATGATCTATTCTGGAACATGTTTCCTGTGCATTTGAGAAGAATGTGGATTCTACCGTTGTTGGGTGGAATGTTCTGTATATGTCTGTTAGGTGCATTTAGTCTGAAGTGTAGTTCAAGTCCATTATTTCCTCACTGATTTTCAGTCTGGATAATTTATCCATTTTTGAAAGTCAGGTATTGAAGTCCCTTACTCTTATTGCACTGCTGCCTATTTCTGCTTTTAGATCCGTTAATAATTGTTTAATATACTTCAGTGCTTCAAAATTCAGTAAGTATATACTTACAATTGTTATATCCTCTTGATGAACTGACCCCTTTATCACTATATAATGGCATTCTTTGTCTCTTATTACAGCTTTTGACTTAAAAATCTATTTTGTCTCATATAAGTATAGCTACCCTTGTTCTATTTGGGTTTCTATTTGTATGGAATAACTTTGTCCATCCCTTCACTTTCAGCCTTAGTGTCCTTAAAGCTTAAGTGGGTCTCTAGTAGACAGCATATAGTTATTTTGTTTTCATTTAGCTGCTCTATATCTTTTAAATGAAGAATTTAAAACATTTACATTTAGAATAATTACTGAGAGGTGCAGACTTATTGATAGTAAGGACTATCACCATTTTGTTAATTGCTTTCTGATTATTTTATAGTTCCTTTGTTCCTTTCTTCCTCTATTGCTGTCTTTCTTTGTGAATTGATGTTTTTTTTTTCTAGTGGTATGCTTTGATTCTTTTCTCTTTATCATTGTGTATCTCTCACAGATTTTTGCTTTTTGATTACCTAAGGCATTCATAATACATCTTATAATAGTCTACTTTAAGCTGAAAACAAATTAACTTCAATTGCATTAAAAAGTTTTACACATTTACTTTCCCCTCCACACACACATTTTATATTGTTTATGTCCCAATTTGCTTCTTTATATATTTTATACTTTCTCAATTTCTATAACTCTTTAACCTATTCCAATCTAGTTTCCTTACTAGTCCACTAAAATTATTATTGCCAAAGTCATCAATTTCCTTCTTGATCCTAAATGCAATTGACTTTTAAAAAATTAACAAACTTCATATTTTACAGCAGTTTGAGGTTCACAGCAAAACTCAGCTGAATGTACAGAGTTCCCATATACCCCTTTGTCCCCAATCATGCACAACCTCCCCTACTATTGACACACTACACCACAGTGGTACATTTGTTAAGATAGATAAACCTATACTGACATGTTATTTTCCTTCTTCCTGAAGAACTTTAAATAGTTCTTATAAGGCAAGCCTACTGGCAACAAATTCCCTCAATTTTTGTTTGTCTGAGAAAGTATGTATTTCTCCTCCACTTTTGAAGGATAACTTCACAGGGTACTGAATTCTAGTTGGTGGTTGTTTTCTCTCAATACTTTAAATATTTCACTTCACTCTCTTCTTGCTTGAATGGTTTCTGAGGAGAGGTCTGTAAATCTTATCTTTGCTCTTCTATAGGTAAGGTGTTTTTCCTTCTGGCTTCTTCCAAGATATTTTCTTTGCTTGATTTTCTGATGTTCAAATCTGATATTTCTATATGTAGTTTTGGGGGCATTTATCCTGCTTTGTATTGTCTCAATTTCCTGGATCTGTGGTTTAATGTCTGACATTTTAATTTTGGAAAATTTTTAGTCATTATTGTTTCAAATGTTGCTTCTGTTCCTTTCTCTGTTTCTTTCCATCTGGAATTCTAATTATGTATATGTCACACCTTTTGTAGTTGTCCCACAGTTCTTTTTTTTTTTTTTTTTTTAGTCCTTTTTTCTCTTTGCTTTTCAGTTTGGGAAGTTTCTATTGTCATGTCCTCAGACTCAGATATTCTTCCCTTAGCTGTGTCTATTCTACTACTGAGTCCATCAAAGGCATTCTTCATTCCTGCTATAGTGTTTTTGATCTCTAGCACTCCTTTGATTATTTCTTAGAATTTCCATCTCTCTGCTTATATTGCATGTTGTCTACTTTTTCCTATAACTGCCTTAGCACATTAATCATAGTTATTTTACATTTCTGGTCTGATCATTCTAACACTACTGCCACATCTGTCTCTGGCTCTGATGCTTATTCAGCCTCTTTAAACAGTAATTTTTGCCCTTTAGTATGGCTTGTAATTTTTTGCTAAAATGTGGACATGATGTACTGGGTAATAGCAACTGTGGTGAATACGTCTTTAGTAATGCACTGATAAATTGTAGGGATGGAGAAGCATTCTACAGTTCTATGATTAGGTCTCAGTCTTTTATTGAGCCTGTGCCCCTGGACTGCAAACATCACCGGTTCTTCTCAGTTTTTTCCCCCTTGAGTTGAGACAGGATGGCTAGAAAGGACCATCTTGTAGTAATCGGGTACTTCCATTCACCCATGTGGAAGGCTAGAGGGAGCTGGAATTGAATAATTTCCTTCCTCCACTTGGAAGTGGAGAGCTGGCTGGAATCAGGTACTTCCCCTCCCCAGGTAGGTTAGGCTCTGATAAAACCCCAGCAAGTTAGGCTATTGTAAAACACTTTCTGTCGAGGGCAGGCTTTGTTAAGAAGAACAGAATATTCTGATGTATTTCAAAATGGTTCCTTTTCCCTTTCCACTACCAGAAGCATGAGGGTATTCTTCTCTGATTTTCACTGTGAGGATCTGGTAGAGTTTCTGGAGGTAAAACTCACAAAAGTGTGGAGGTTCCTCTGATGACTGGGTCCCTCTTGAGTTTTTAACTTTCAGAGTTGTCCACACTGAGCCTTTAGCAATTAATCAATCACACTTTTGGGTTTCCCACCCCAGCACTGGTTCACAGGGAGGTTTCTGTTCATGTGTTTCTGCTCTGGTAAGTCATTATTCTATGTATCCACCTGTCTGTCTTTCCATATTTTGGTGTAGCAGTTGACCATGTGACCTTACTTACTTCTTCGAAAGATCTATAAAGAGTTGCTTATTTTTCAGTTTGTTCAGGTTTCTACTTGTTGTTAGGACAGAGTAGTGACTTCTAAGTTCCTTTCATGTTGGACCAGAAACTGGAAGTCTTCCAATTTTTCAAAATTCTTTATAACACTGGACCTCCAAGCAGCACCCAGCATAGTTGGCTACTCTCCCTTTAAGGAGCAAAAGCTCTCCTCCTTTACCTTCTATGATACCATATGCTGTTTATTTTCCCTGTTCTCTCTGCCCACTTTTCCTTTTCCATGTGACTGTAGAGTTTTTCAAGAATTGATCCTGGACCCCCTTTTCTTCCTTACTCTCTAGATACTCTTTCCCAGGTGATTTCACCCATTACCATGAATTTTTAAATATCTATAATATTGTATACTCCTGTTCTGTTTTCCTGACCTGGAAACTTACAGCTAATGGCCCTTCCAACATTTTCATCTTTATGTGCCTTCAGATCTCCTGCCTTTCCTATCACATTATATAGCACCTTTATCCATCAAAGCTGCTTAAGACACAAACCTAGAAGCCTTTATTGACACCTCTCACTCTTTCATCCTCTATGTCCAATCCATAAACTCTATAGGTAAAATTATCTTCAATCCACGCATATTATTCCATCTCTCCTACAAAACATCCTAGTTAAAGCCACCACAATCTCCCACCAAAAACCTTTGCAACTTTCTATTAATGAATCTTCCTGCTGACACTCTTGCCCTCTTTCAATTTGCTCCCCAAAGTATATAGTGACCATACGGTACAGTGGAAAAAGTACAGGTTTTAGATTGAGAAAGACTTGTCACAAGCTCCTCAAGCATATTGGTTAATATCTAAACCTCATTTTTCTCAGCTATAAAATTGCTAAAAAATAAAACAAATGAAAAACTTACCTGATAGGAATGCTATAAAAAACATATAATGAAAAGGATAATAACACTTTACTCTGAGTAGCCACTCAGAGAGTAGCTCCTGTTATATACATAATCAAGTCTGAATTCCTCCCCAAAGACCTCTAGATTCCAGGCCTAATGTACTGATTTTCAGTTCCTTCGTATAGAACACTGTTCTGGCTACAAAGCAAATGTGTTATTTTCACTTTAAATTATTAATAGACATCCAATTTAAGGAAATTGGAAAATTTTAAAGTTTTAATCCTCTTTCATTAACTTTATATAGAGTATATATTCATGCAACAATAATGCAATCTAATTGCTAAGCTCCAAAAATATTTTCCATTATTGGCTTAAATAGCTGAAAAATAATTCCTATAAAAGTGTTGTTTAAAAGAAAATAGTATGTCCCATATTAATGAAATTTATGGTTTATAAGGTTATTCTGCTTCAATACTTGCTTTTTTCTTTGTTTTTTGAGGGGTTGAAGGGTAATTTTTCTCAGCAAGTAAAACTCCACAAGATGCATTATCTATAATAAAAATATACTTTAGTATTTTCATTATTTAACCTGTCATGAACTCTAAGTACAGAAAAGAGAACTCAAATTTGAGGAAAAAATGGATTTTAATGACTATGATTTTGTAATAGTTTTAGAAGAAAAACTTAATGTATGTTGAACAACCTGACTTGCTACAGAAAGGAGAAAGAATTCTTAAAAATACCTTTATCTCAAGAGCTCCAGGTTTCACAGAAGTAAATAAACTGTATATAAAAGATTTACCTTTCAATTAGTAGAGAAAGTTGCATGTGATTAGAATTCTTCATTAATTATCCTTCCATTTATACTATCCTGTATTTTCACTCTCTCCCTTTCTACTCCAACTTTCCTACCAGCACTTAAAACATACTCAGGCCTCTTTCATCTTACCAAAAACTTTATCTGTACCCCAAAACCTTTCCTGCTACATAGATCCCAATAGCCTTTCAAATCACCTCCTTCTGCAGTCCACTATCCACACTGTATACCTAAAATACAAATCTAATATCATCTGCTTAACACTCTTTAAAGGCTTTCCACTGCCCTCAAGTTAAAACTTAAGCTTCTTAAATTGGCATACAAAATCCTATTTTTATAATCCCTGTATTGCTTACATATTTCCAGCCTCATTGCAGAGATTAAACATAGGATGCCCACTTAAATGTGAAGTTCAGATGAATCACAAATTCTTTTTAGTTTAAGTATTTTCTGTGTAATAGTACAGCCTAGGCAATGTTCATGACATAATTATATTAAAAATTATTTGCTTCTGAATTCTAATTTCACTGGGCATTGTGTATCTTTATTTGCTAAATCTGGTAAACTTTGAGGCTAATCATTCCTCTCATCTTCATCTCCCAATGTAGAGAGAAGCTGTAGGTTTGAGAGTTCTGTAAAAGATAAAATTAGTACTTAGAGACAGAAATGACAAACAGGAAGGTGTTGAGGATGATCCCATGTTTTGGTTTATTAAGCTACATTTGTTGAGACGGAGGACACTGGAGGAGGAAGACTAGGTTAGGTCTTGGTTGTAACAATTCTCAGTCATCAACCCTTGTTTTATTTGATCTCTTGGAATATTTTGTTACAGCTGTTTCTAAATGTTGAAGTGTTCCATTTACATTCTTTTACATGTCTCTTTTCTATTTCTTTTCTCTTCCTAAGTGACTCACCTACTCTAACGGCTTCAAAGCATCTATACCTGACTCTAAATATTTATCTGCAGCCCCAGTCTCTGCCCTGAACTCCAGACTCTGTGTCACAAACTGCTTTCACAACATCTCCAGCTGAAGGTTAAAAATCCTCTTAATGTTTTAATATTTTCTTAAGGTACTCCATAGGTACAGTAATGGGAACAAATCTTATATTTACATGTATTCGTCCATATAATTATCACCCAGATCAAGACATAAAATATTTCCAACACCCCAGAAATTTCCTATATGTTTTTTCCCAGTCAGCAACCCCTTTTTAAAGATTACTACTATTCTAACTTCTGTTAGCCAGAATAAGTCTTGCCTGTTCTTGAACTTTATATATATATATAAAATAAATGAGTATATACCTATTTGTGTTTCCATTCTTTCATGTAACATTATGTACATGAGCTGACAGATCAAATTTAATATGCATAAACCAAAGACTCTTAATTATTCTCCTAACTTGCTCTGCCCTACGATGTTCCTATCTCAAGAAATGATACCACCATTCATCTAGTTGCTCAAACCAATAATTTAAGAGTCATTCTTGACTTTTCTCTCTTACCCAACAACCAACCTATTCAGGAAATCCTGGCCCATCTGCCTTTAAAATATATTCCAAATCAGACCACTGCTATCACTTTAGTCTCAAACACCATTATCTGACCATTGCAATAGTTTATTTCACAAGGTTTCCTTGCTTCCACTCTTACCCCTTAGTCTATTATCCACATAGTAGCCAGAGTGATAATTCTAAAATATGTACCTGATCATGTCATTCCTCTGCTCTAAGATGCACTTATCAACACATTTAGAAAAAAATCCCTACTCTTTGCGATGGCATATGAGACTACATTATACCACTTGCTCACCGACTACAATTTCAACCATTCATTTTTATTTCCTCATCTTTCTCCAGTCACACTAGCCTCTTTTCTCTTTTTCCAACATGCTAAACACATTCCCATCTCATGGTCTTTTCACTTGTGATGCCCTTATGCCTGGCATGCTCTGCCACCAGATTTTCACATGGCGCACTCTGTCACTTCATTCAAGCTCTGTGTGAATGTCACCTCCTCAGAGAGGCCTATCCTGATTAGCCTGTCTAAAACAGCATCCCTAGTCACACACTCTGTTTTTACCCTTCTTTATTTTCCCTCATTACTCTTATTTTTGATGTTGTGATATATGTATTTGTTTATCTGTTTTTATCTGTTTATTTTCTTTCTTTCTCCACTATAATATAAACTCTGTTAGGGCAAGAAATTTGTCATGTTCCCCAGCAACTAAAACAGTTTGTGTTACACTGTAGGTGCTTAATAAATATTCGTTGAATGAGTGGAATTAACGAATGATGAGATAAGGTGTCTCTGAAACATCCAAGCGGAGATGTCCAGCAGGCAGCTACATATAAGGGTCTTACCTCAGAGGAGAGTCTAGAATGGAAAATTTGGAAGCCCTACCTTCTATAGGACACTTATACATATCACGGAGTAGACTGAACAGAAATTAAAATCTAGGAATCAGCCTTTAAGAACTCCCACATTTAATAGCTAATAGCAGTAGATAAGATTGCAAAGAAGACTGAGCAGGAGATGTCTGAGAAGTAATTTCTTGTTTGTTTGTTTCTATTACTAGACTATGAACCCCTGAGGGCAGGAATATAGTCATTTCTTGGTTTCCTAACACTTAGTAAAGAGCCTAACAAACAACTGGAACAAACTTGGATTTGCTGAATTAAGGAATGTGTAAAAAATAACTCTAGAGTAAGATGTAATTTATTTAATTTGAAATTTTAAGTCAATCAACCACATAAAAGTAAGAATACGCAAGCATACATAATTACAGAATCAATATTCTGCCTTACTACCAGGCTTTATAAATAATATTTTCCACAGCCAAAATCTGGCAAGAACTAGGTAAAATCATGATTGTTTTTGATACCCTTACCAACTTTCCCTTTCATATCTTTCTTCCTTTGTTCACAAGTTCCTTAATTGTGATCTGTAAAGCAAATCTTCCTTCTAATGCTCACCCTCCAAAGTAGTAGGTGCTACTCTTTCCAAGGATGTGTGCTTTTACAAGTTTAGTTTTTATCACTAGATTCATTTCCCTTAGAACAGAAACCATCTTAAGCATTTTTATACCCACATTTCCTAACATAATACCTGGCATTTTCTAAATGCTCATTAAGACAACCGCTTAAAGTGAAGACAACACCAAAAAAACTCTTTTTTTTCAGTTCATACAAACATTTATATCTATCAGGAGCAAAACAAGCAATTCTTTAAATTTATCCCCAAACAGATGCTATAAAACTTCTTGAAGAAAATAAAGAAAATAGAAATCTGAAATACAATAGATGTTAATAAGGTTGTAAAGGTCTTGCTATGTTTATTCTAATAGTAAACTAAATAATAGAGGGCCAAAAATGCAAGGCACTTTGTTGATTCTTTTATTTTTCAACCATCACACATAACTCCAATGCATCTGTTTACTGATTATCTTCCTCTCCTCCGAATGAAATTTACAAGGTCAGGGAAAATACATCACTCCCTATCAGTATATATAGTAATACCTAGTACAGAATACATACTCAGTAAATGTTTATTAAATGAATTAATGATGGGTGCTGTGGGGATAGTTAAGACCTAACCTCACATATCTTCATTTCTTAAATACAACCACACTAAAAAGCACTCAATTTCCTGGGCTACCAGTTTTCTTAACAAATACTGCAGCACCGTGACAAAAATGAATAGAGGGAGTCAGGGTCAAGATGGTGTACTAGGAGGAAACAAAATTCGCATCTCCTCACAACTAGGGCATCTAGCTGCCACCGGTGGGGGACCACGGACACCTAAGGGGATGGAGGAACCCCCAATGACTGGTGATCTCTCCTTCTGGCTTGTACCCCCACCCCACCCCACCCTTTTTTTTTTCTTTTTTCTGTTGTGGTTTTATTTTACCTTGTTGCAGATGTTTCAATTATGGTTTTATTTTTCCTAATATATTTTTCATCTTTCTAATTTTATTTTGTTTTTTTATTCTTTGATACTGTACTGCTCCTTTTTTTTTCTTCTTATTTTTTTTTTAACCACACCACGAAGCTTGTGGGATCCTGGTTCCCAATCTGGAGGTCAGGCTGAAGCTCCTGTGGTGGAAGTTCCAAGTCAAAACCACTGGACTAACAGAGAACCTCAGATCCCAGGGAATATAAATCAGAGTGAGGTCTCCCGGAGATCCTCATCTCAGCACCAAGACCCAGCTCTATCCAACTGCCTGCAAACTCCAGTTCTGGATGTCTCAGGCCAAACAACCAGTAAGACAGGAATACAGCACCACACATCAAAAAAAAAAAAAAACAAAAATGAAGCAACAAAAAAATATGTTACAGACAAAGGAGCAAGGTAAAAACCTACAAGACCAAACAAATGAAGGCAAAATAGGCAACCTACCTGAAAAAGAATTCGAGTAATGATAGTAAAGATGATCCAAAATCTCAGACACAGAATGGAGAAAATACAAGAAACACTTAACAAGGCTCTAGAAGAACTAAAGAGCAAACAAATAGTGATGAAGAACACAATTAGTGAAATTAAAAATACTCTAGAAGGAATCAATAACAGAATAACTGAGGCAGAAGAACAGATAAGTGAGCTGGAAGATAATATGGTGGAAATAACTGCCAGGGAGCAGAATAAAGAAAAGAGAATGAAAAGAATTGAGGACAGTCTCAGAGACCTCTGGGACAACATTAAACGCACCAACATTCGAATTATAGGGGTTCCAGAAGAAGAAGAGAAAAAGAAAGGGACTGAGAAAATATTTGAAGAGATTATACTTGAAAACTTCCCAACATGAGAAAGGAAATAGTTAATCAATTCCAGGAAGTGCAGAGAGTCCCATGCAGGATAAATCCAAGGAGAAACACACCAAGACACATATTAATCAAACTATCAAAAATTAAGTAGAAAGTAAAAATATTAAAAACAGCAAGGAAAAAGGAACAAATAACATACAAGGGAATCCCCATAAGGTTAACAGCCGATTTTTCAGCAGAAACTCTGCAAGCCATAAGGGAGTGGCAGGACATATTTAAAGTGATGAAAAGGAAAAACATACAACCAAGATTACTCTACCCAGCAAGGATCTCATTCAGATTTGACAGAGAAATTAAAACCTTTACAGATAAGCAAAAGTTAAGAGAATTCAGCACCACCAAACCAGCTTTACAATAAATGAAGGAACTTCTCTAGGCGGGAAATACAAGAGAAGGAAAAGACCTACAAAAACAAACCCAAAGCAATTAACAAAATGGTAATAGGAACATACATTTCGATAATTACCTTAAGTGCAAATGGATTAAATGCTCCAACCAAAAGACATAGATTGGCTGAATGAATACAAAAACAAGACCAGTATATCTGCTGTCTACAAGAGACCCACTTCAGACCTAGGAACACATACAGACTGAATGTGAGGGGATGGAAAAAGATGTTCCATGCAAATGGAAATTACAAGAAAGCAGGAGTAGCAATTCTCATATCAGACAGAATAGACCTTAAAATAAAGACTATTACAAGAGACAAAGGAGGACACAACATAATGATCAAGGGATCAATCCAAGAAGAAGATATAACAATAGTAAATATTTATGCACCCAACATAGGAGCACCTCAATACATAAGGCAAATGCTAACAGCCATAAAAGGGGAAATCGACAGTAACACAATCATAGTAGGGGACTTTAACACCCCACTTTCACCAATGGACAGATCATCCAAAATGAAAATAAATAAGGAAACACAAGCTTTAAATGATACATTAAACAAGATGGACTTAATTGATATTTATAGGACATTCCATCCAAAAACAACAGAATACACTTTCTTCTCAAGTGCTCATGGAACATTCTCCAGGATACATCATATCTTGGGTCACAAATCAAGCCTTGGTAAATTTAATAAAATTGAAATTGTATCAAGTATCTTTTCCGATCACAACACTATGAGACTACATATCTATTACAGGAAAAAACCTGTAAAAAATACAAACACACGGAGGCTAAACAATACAATACTAAATAAACAAGAGATCACTGAAGAAATCAAAGAGGAAATCAAAAAATACCTAGAAACAAATGACAATGAAAACAGGATGACCCAAAACCTGTGGGATGCAGCAAAAGCAGTTCTAAGAGGGAAGTTTAGAGTAATACAATCCTACCTCAAGAAACAAGAAAAATCTCAAACAACCTAACCTTACACCTAAAGCAGTTAGAGAAAGAAGAACCAAAAAACCCAAAGTTAGCAGAAGGAAAGAAATGATAAAGATCAGATCAGAAATAAATGAAAAATAAATGAAGGTAACAACAGCAAAGATCAATAAAACTAAAACCTGCTTCTTTAACAAGATAAACAAAATGGATAAAACATTAGCCAGACTCACTAAGAAAAAAAGGGAGAAGACTCAGATCAATAGAATTGGAAATGAAAAAGGAGAAGTAACAACTGAGACTGCAGAAATACAAAGGCTCATGAGAGATTACTACAAGCAACTATATGCCAATAAAATGGAAACCTGGAAGAAATGGACAAATTCTTAGAAAAACACAACCTTCCGAGACTGAACCAGGAAGAAATAGAAAATATGAACAGACCAATCACAAGCACTGAAATTGAAACTGTGATTAAAAATCTTCCAACAAACAAAAGCCTAGGACCAGATGGCTTCATGGGCAAATTCTATCAAACATTTAGAGAAGACTTAACACCTATCCTGAAACTCTGCCAAAATATAGCAGAGGGAGGAACATTCCCAAACTCATTCTACGAGGCCACCATTACCCTGATACCAAAACCAGACAAAGGGGCTTCCCTGGTGGCACAGTGGTTGAGAGTCCGCCTGCCGATGCAGGGGACACGGGTTCATGTCCCTGTCCGGGAAGATCCCACATGCTGCGGAGCGGCTGGGCCCGTGAGCCATGGCAGTTGAGCCTGCGCATCTGGAGCCTGTGCTCCGCAATGGGAGAGGCCACAACAGTGAGAGGCCCACGTACTGCAAAAAAACAAAAAAAACAAACAAAATACCAGACAAAGATGTCACAAAGAAACCACAGGCCAATATCACTGATGAACCTAGATGCAAAAATCCTCAAAAAAATACTAGCAAACAATCCAACAGCACATTAAAAGGATCATACACCATGATAAGTGGGGTTTATCCCAGGAATGCAAAGATTCTTCAAAATATGCAAATCAATCATTGTGATACAACATATTAACAAACAGAAGGATAAAAACTATATGATCATCTGAATAGATGCAGAAAAAGCTTTTGACAAAATTCAACATCAATTTATGATAAAATCTCTCCAGAAAGTAGGCATAGAGGGAACTTACCTCAACATAATAAAGCCCGTATAAGACAACCCCCCAGCCAACATCGTTCTCAATGGTGAAAAAATGAAACCATTTCCTCTAAGATCAGGAACAAGACAAGGTTGCCCACTCTCACCACTATTATTCAACATAGTTTTGGAAGTTTTAGTCACAGCAATCAGAGAAGAAAAAGAAATAAAAGGAATCCAAATTGGAAAAGAAGAAGTAAAACTGTCACTGTTTGCAGATAACACGATACTATACATAGAGAATCCTAAAGATGCTACCAGAAAAGTACTAGAGCTAATCAATCAATTTGGTAGAGTAGCAGGATACAAAATTAATGCACAGAAATCACTTGCATTCCTATACACTAATGATGAAAAATCTGATAAATTATTGAAACACTCTCATTTACCATTGCAACAAAAAGAATAAAATACCTAGGAATAAACCTACCTAAGGAGAAAAAAGACCTGTATGCAGAAAACTATAAGACACTGATGAAGGAAATTAAAGATGATACAAACAAATGGAGAGATATACCATATTATTGGATTGGAAGAATCAACATTGTGAAAATGACTATACTACCCAAAGCAATCTACAGATTCAGTGCAAGCCCTATCAAACTACCAATGTCATTTTTCACAGAACTAGAACAAAAAAATTGCACAATTTGTATGGAAACACAAAGGACCCCAAATAGCCAAAACAATCTCGAGAAAAAAAAACAGAGCTGGAGGCTTCAGGCTCCCAGACTTCAGATTATACTACAAAGCTACAGTAATCAAGACCATATGGTACTGGCACAAAAACAGAAATATAGATCAATGGAACAGGACAGAAAGCCCAGAGATAAACCCACGCACATACGATCACCTTATCTTTGATAAATGAGGCATGAGTATACAATGGAGAAAAGACAGCCTCTTCAATAAGTGGTGCTGGGAAAGCTGGACAGCTGCATGTAAAAGAATGAAATTAGAACACTTCCTAACACCATACACAAAAATAAACTCCAAATGGATTAAAGATGTAAAATGTAAAATGTAAGGCCACTCTAAAACTCTTAGAGGAAAACATAGGCAGAACACTCTATGACATAAATTACAACAAGATCCTTTTTGACCCACTTCCTAGAGAAATGGAAATAAAAACAAAAATAAACAAAGCTGACCTAATGAAACTTCAAAGCTTTTGCACAGTAAAGGAAACCATAAACATGACTCAAAGGCAACCCTCAGATGGGAGAAAATATTTGCAAACGAAGCAAGTGACAAAGGATTAATCTCAAAATATACAACAGCTCATGAAGCTCAATATCAAAAAAACAAACAACCCAACCCCAAAATGGGCAGAAGACCGAAACAGACATTTCTCCAAAGCAGACATACAGATTGCCAACAAACATATGAAAAGGTGCTCAACATCAGTAATCATTAGAGAAATGCAAAACAAAACTACAATGAGGTATCACCTCACACCAGTCAGAATGGCCATCAACAAAAAATCTACAAACAATAAATGCTGGAGAGGGTGTGGAGAAAAGGGAACCCTGTTGCACTGTTGGTGGGAATGTAAATTGATACAGCCACTATGGAGAACAGTATGGAGGTTCCTTAAAAAGCTAAAAATAGAACTACCATATGACCCAGCAATCCCACTACTGGGCATGGACCCTGAGAAAACCATAATTCAGACAGAGTCATGTACCACAATGTTCAGTGCAGCTGTATTTACAATAGCCAGGACATGGAAGCAACCTAAGTGTCCATCAATAGATGAATGGATAAAGAAGATGTGGCACATATATACAATGGAATATTACTCAGCCATAAAAAGAAATGAAATTCAGTTATTTGTAGTGAGGTGGATGGACCTAGAGTCTGGCCTACAGAGTGAAGTAAGTCAGAAAGAGAAAAACAAATACTGTATGCTAACACATATATATGGAATCTAAAAGAAAATGGTTCTAATGAACCTAGGGGCAGGACAGGAATAAAGACACAGACGTAGAGAATGGACTGGAGGAATGGGGAGGGGGAAGGGTAAGCAGGGATGAAGTGAGAGAGTAGCATTGACATATATACACTACCAAAGGTAACATAGATAGCTACTGGGAAGCAGCTGCATGGCACCAGGAGATCAGCTCCGTGATTTGCAACTACCTAGAGGGGTCAGATAAGGAGGGTGGGAGGGAGATGCAAGAGGGAGGGGATGTGGTAATACATGTATGCATATAGCTGATTCAGTTTGTTATACAGCAGAAACTAACACAACACTGTAAAGCAATTATACTCCAATAAAGATGTTAAAAATAAATAGAGGATTATGAAAATGATTAGTTTCATTACTAATTACCTGATTCTGAACTTGCAGTACTCTTTGGTTTTGGAGAAATACTTTGGTCTGCTAACATCATCATGCTAGAATAAGAACAAATTAATGGGATTCTTTTACTCTTTCAGTAACTTTTGAGAATCCTCAAATAATACTTAAAGACATTTTTATGCAATCAATTATCCTATAGAAAAAATAAAGCTAGTTAGAAAAAATGCTAACATATCTATATGAACAAATAGTTTCATAATAAAGGGCAATATACTTATACGTTCATCAGTGTGAGATAGTATGTGTAGAGGACAAAGCATAGTATTTAGAATCAGACAGACGTTGATTTAAAGCTCAGTTCTGCTACTTACACTTCAGTGGCCTTGGGAAAGTTACTTTACCTGTCTTGAGTCTTGATTATCTCATTTATGGAAAAGGAATAGCAATCTTGTTTACCAGGATTCTTTTTTTTTTTTTTAAGAAATGATACCTCATTACCTTTTTAAAGAAAATATTTATTTATTTATTTATTTATTTGGCTGTGCTGGGTTTTAGTTGTGGCACGCAGGATGTTCTTTGTGGCATGCAGGATCTTTTTTTTTAGTTGCAGCATGTGGACTTCTTAGTTGAGGCATGCTGACTCTTAGTTGCAGCATGACTCTTAGTTGTGGCATACATGTGGGATCTAGTTCCCCAGCTAGGTATCGAACCTGGGCCCCCTGTATTGGGAGCGTGGAGTCTTACCCACTGGACCACCTGGGAAGTCCCTTGTTTTCCAGGATTCTTGTGGTAAGGATCTCAAGTAACATTAGAAATAATACTAAAAAAAATTAATACTCTGTTCTATTTTATACTTTCACAAATGAGACTGACCCCAATCTTATCGAAATGTGTAAAAGAGGATTAGCTATTACAAGAGGAATACAAAAGAATCAAACCCTCAGCCTTTGACCACCAAAGTGGAATTTCTGAATCCCCAGCAAGACAGTGGAGTTGAAAACTGAATGTGAGAAAATGATTTTTAAATTCCTATTACTGCTTTAGTGAAAAGTTGAACTCAGTATGCAAACAAGTATTTTATTCCTTCATATTTCCTCTTTAAATTCATCCTGTTAAAAACTATAATTCAAGCCTGGAAATGGAAACAATCTAAGTGCCCATCATCGGATGAATGGATAAAGAAGATGTGGCACATATATACAATGGAATATTACTCAGCCATAAAAAGAAACGAAATTGAGCTATTTGTAATGAGGTGGATAGACCTAGAGTCTGTCATACAGAGTGAAGTCAGAAAGAAAAAGACAAATACCATATGCTAACACATATATATGGAATTTAAGAAGAAAAAAAAATGTCATGAAGAACCTAGGGGTAAGACAGGAATAAAGACACAGACCTACTGGAGAACGGGCTTGAGGATATGGGGAGGGGGAAGGGTGAGCTGTGACAGGGCGAAAGAGAGTCATGGACATATACACACTAACAAACGTAAGGTAGATAGCTAGTGGGAAGCAGCCGCTTGGCACAGGGATATCGGCTCGGTGCTTTGTGACCGCCTGGAGGGGTGGGATAGGGAGGGTGGGAGGGAGGGAGATGCAAGAGGGAAGAGATATGGGAACATATGTATAACTGATTCACTTTGTTATAAAGCAGAAACTAACACACCATTGTAAAGCAATTATACCCCAATAAAGATGTTAAAAAAAACCCCAAAAACTATAATTCAGAAAGACACATACACCCCCATGTTCATAGTAGCACTATTCACAATAGCCAAGACATGGAAACAACCTAAATGTCCATCAGTAGATGAATGAATAAAGAAGATGTGGTACATATATACAATGGAATACTACTCAGTCATAAAAAAGAACAAAATAATGCTATTTGCAGCAACATGCATGCAACTAGAGATTATCATACTAAGTGAAATAAGTCAGAAACAGAAAGACAAATACCATACTATATCACTTATACATGGAATCTAAAATATGACACAAATGAACCTATCTATGAAACAGAAACAGAATGACAGACATAGAGAACAGACTGGTGGTTGCCAAAGGGGAGAGGATTGGGGGAGGGATGGAGTGGGAGGTTGGAGTTAGCAGATGTAAGCTTTTATATATAGAATTTATAAACAACAAGGTCCTACTGTATAGCACAGAGAACTATATTCAATATCCTATAAAAAACCATAATGGAAAAGAATATTTTAAAAAGAATGTATATATATGTATAACGGAATCACTTTGCTGCACAGCAGAAATTAACACAGCATTGTAAATAAACTATACTTCAATAAAAAATATTGGAAAAAGGAATCAGATACAAAAAAATAAATTCATCCTGTCAAAATAGTACTTTCTTGCCCCTTTCAGGTGTATTCTGTTGCTTTTGTGGTATTCTCTGGCCTATAAGTAGTCATTTTTATTTTATTTTATTTTATTTTATTTATTTATTTTTTGCGGTACGCGGGCCTCTCACTGTTGTGGCCTCTCCCGTTGCGGAGCACAGGCTCCGGACGCGCAGGCTCAGCAGCCACGGCTCACGGGCCCAGCCGCTCCACGGCATGTGGGATCCTCCCGGACCGGGGCACGAACCCGTGTCCCCTGCATCGGCAGGCGGACTCTCAACCACTGCGCCACCAGGGAAGCCCAATAGACATTTTCAGGTAATAAAAAGCCCAGCATAATATCACAACACTAAACTCTTATTATCCAACTTAAACCTCTTCCTTTTCCCAACTGAGGTCTGATTTAGACTCATAGCCTGCAGTGAGGAAAGCAACCATCACTGTTTTTTTCCTCTATTTCTTGCTCTTTTTCCTTCCCCATTTGTTAACTACTCTTTAGGATCCTTTGGCATTGGAGTAGCAGGAAGGAACTGTAGGAAAGGTCTTTCTTAACTGATACTATTCTAATATGTCCTTGGTGCCCTTTGGGCATGACAGATAACCAAATGCTGACTCTTTCAAACCTTAAGTAGTTTTTTTAAAATAAATTTATTTATTTTATTTTTGGCTGCGTTGGGTCTTTGTTGCTGTGCACGGGCTTTCTCTAGTTGCAGCGAGTGGGGCCTACTTGCAGTGCGTGGGCCTCTCACTGCGGTGGCTTCTCTTGTTGCAGAGCACGGGCTCTAGGTGCGCAGGCTTCAGTAGCTGTGGCTTGCAGGCTCTAGAGTGCGGGCTCAGTAATTGTGGCGCACGGGCCTAGTTGCTCCGCGGCATGGGGGATCTTCCTGGACCAGGGCTCGAACCTGTGTCCCCTGCATCGGCAGGCGGATTCTTAACCACTGCGCCACCAGGGAAGCCCAAACCTGAAGTATTTTGAAGGGTTTGGTGATAGGATTTCCCTATCTCTGGGGCTGTCTCACTTGCTCTTTATGATGTCCTCAGCTTTTCAATTTGATGGTAAAATTTCCAGTCTCCTTCAGTCAAGTTTATTTTGTCCTTTCCAGGAAGTCGTATTTGGCATGATCCCTTTCAAGATGATCCCTTCTGTGGGATCTATGTCTGACGTCTGGGCAATATGCACAAATCTTTGCTGTGCCAAACTCTGAAAGTATTTCTAGTGTCCTCTTTATCAGCCATTCCAAAGCATCTAACAGACTTTCTTGCTTTTAGCTTTACCAGGTGTGAGTCAGAAACCAAATTCCAGGGAACATACGTTGAACTTTCCAAATGGATCTCTGGGAGCTTCTCTCTTGTGTTGAGGTGAGGGAGAAGTTTTCTCCTCTCCTTGCATATGACATCAATAACTCTTATCAAAGAAACATTCTTGATCATTTCATCCTCTCAGTGCATTCTTTGTCTTTTCTTAAATAGCTTAGAGATTGGTGATGGTCTAATGTTGAAAGAATTAGGTTTTGATCTCACTTATTACAAATTCTACATAGATGGTTCTACACAGAATAGGGGATGGGGGTAATTGTCATTTTTATTTTGTTCTCATCTATTAAGGTCAAACTCTAAGACTACATGAAAGCACATTTAACATCCTGCTACATTCCTCAAGGTCCTATTAACATATATAGATTAAGGCTTGTAGACAGAACCACAGAGTTTTACATGAATTATAGAGTTTTACTGTAAGAACTCATGTGACCTAAGATAGATCCCCCCTCTATGCCTTCCAGCCTAAAGGTTTATTGGAAAGATAAAGGGGACACAGGCTTAGGAAACAAGCAGTTAGACAATGGGGACTGACTTCTCTCCTTCAAGCCCAAAATCTGGAGGTGGGGGTAATAGGTGTGATGATGACATTAGAAGAGGTGAAGAGAAAGCCCAAAGTAGAGGGCATGTGCCAAACTCCCTGTTTAGAACTCTAGGAGAAAACATCCACACAAGGAGGAAACTCAACATAAAAATAAGAGCTTGGGATACTCAGGCAGAGAGGAGGCCTCAGCCCTCCTAAGAGTCCCTTAATTCCTGTATACTGTAAACTAGTTCTCAAGGTTCCACATACCAAAGGCAATGCAGAGAAGGTGGTCAAATTTAGAACCAAAATACCCGGCATAGGGCTGTTGTGTCTAGGTGAGTTTACCACGAAGGTTGTAGAAAGGCAACTAAGTCAAAGTCTGGATGGAGGACTTCAATGAGACTTAAGGGGTTTGGGGTGGCAATAAAAGCTAAGGTGAGGAAAAATCAGCAATGGAGGACTTCAGGCCCAAAATACAGCTGTAAGTTCATCAATGACTTTATCAGTAGAGTCCAGCCCAGGTATGAACTAGTCTTGAAACCTGCAGCACAAATCAGTAAAAATTCAGAGACAACTTGTGGATCCCAGACACCCTCAAGACCCAACTTCACCCCTCCCCCACCTCTGGCCTATACACCTATATTTAGGGTGACGATTTGTCCAAACTGGGACCTTTCTGAGAGTAAAAGGAAGCTCTATAAAAGATTATGTGAGAACAGCAGGCACACACTGGGACTGTCCCAGGCAAATCAAGAGGTATGATCATCCTCAGGAATATGGAGTGGGAGAAAATATGAAAGACTCAGCTTTTACCCAAAAGAGACTTTTACCTGGAAGTAACTGGATGGCATTAATAACTTTAACTCATCATTTCCCTGCTAAACAGGGGAGAAAGGTGATCAAAGCCCGTGAGAAGTTTAGATCAGTTATTTAAAAAAATAAATCAACAAAGCTATATTTTCTTAATAATTTAGCCTTAGAATTTTCGCTGTTGTTCACCAAGGAAGAATAATTCACCCAAGAATAACAGTCATTGATTTTCTTTTCTTCAGAAATTTCTCATCATTTAGATGCAAGCATAACTATAAGGAGCCTATCACACTAAAACTATTCTTTTCTCACTCTACACACTTTCCCAAGAGAACAACTATGCTTTCAGCCCAGAACCTTTCCCTTGCTTTCCAGGCTGGGATATACAAATGCCTGCTAGATATCTCCACTTCAAAGTGCTGTAGGTATTTCAGTGTTTTCCAGACCTGTCACTCCAACTCACTCTTGCTTTTCTATTTGTGTTCCTTCACGTAGTGAATGAGTCATCATTCATCCTGTTTCCTAAGTCAGAGGGCTGAGGGTCATCATGGACTCCATCTTCCTCTCTTAACCATCCAATCATTAACAACAGTTGATTATCACTCTTGAATTGTTCTCAAGTTTTCCTTCTAAGCAATCCTTGCCACTAAAGTTCAGGTCCCAATCATGCCTCACTTGGAATGACACAATAGTCATCCCTTCAATCTAATCACTCCTAATCCATCTTCTTCTTTGCTGCAAGAGTGATTGCACAAGACAGAAATATGATGCATATGTTTGTGAAGAGGTAGGATGATTGGCAAGAATTTTGGTTGGGTAATTAAAAATTCCACAGAAATTTTTGCTCAGCAGTTTATCAGTCCTTGCCCCCACACACTCAGCAACACAAAGTACCAATACTATA
Source organism: Tursiops truncatus (assembly GCF_011762595.2). Taxonomy (NCBI): domain Eukaryota; kingdom Metazoa; phylum Chordata; class Mammalia; order Artiodactyla; family Delphinidae; genus Tursiops; species Tursiops truncatus. The sequence continues at coordinate 108,923,418 of NC_047036.1, forward strand.
GATCCTCATCAAAGAAGACCACATTGTACTGTCTACCATTTAATTCTGGTAAAAAAAAAATCTGGTTATATCTATATCGCCTATTAAAAATCATATCTCCTTGGTTTGCTTGGTCCTAACTTTGTCTTTTTTAACAGATTTATTGATATAATTCACATACCATATAATTTACAAATTTAGAGTGTGTAATTCAATGTTTTTTAGTATATTCAGAGAGTTGTGCAACCACCATCACAGTCAATTTTAGAACATTTTCATCACCCCAGAAAGAAACCCTGTACCCACTAGCAGTCAATTCTCATTTCTTCCCAAACCCCCCCAGTCTTAGGCAATCATTAATCTGCTTTCTGTCTCTATAGATTTGTCTATTCTTGCTATCTTATATGAATGAAACCATAAAATATGTGGTCTTGTATGACTGGCTTCTTTCAGTTAGCGTAATATTTACAGGGTTCATCCATGTTTAGTGCATATCAGAATTTCACTTCTTTTTGCTGTTGAATAACATCCCATTACAGATAGACCATATTTTATTTATCTATTCATCAGCAGATGGATATTTGGATTGTTTCTACTTTTTGGCTGTTATGAATAAACTTGCTGTGAACATTCATGTACAAGTTTTTGTGTACACATAGTTTTCATTTCTCTTAGGTATGCAAAACTAGGACTGAATTGCTGGGTCACATTTGAAGGAGCTGCCAAACTATTTTCTAAAGCACCTTCGCTATTTAAAATTCTCATCAGCCATGTATGAGAGTTCCAACTTCTCCACATCCAAGACAATACTTGTTATCTGTCTCTTTGATTATAACCATCCGAGTGGGTGTGAAGTGGTATCTCAATGAAGTTGATTTGCATTTCCCGAATGGATAATGATATTAAGTATCTTTTCATGTGCTTATTGGCCATTTGTTTATCTTCTATGGAGAAATGCCTGTTCAGATGCTTTGTCCATTCTTTTTTTTTTTTTTTTTTTTTTTTGCAGTACGTAGGTCTCTCACTGTTGTGGCCTCTCCCGTTGTGGAGCACAGGCTCCGGACGCGCAGGCTCAGCGGCCATGGTTCATGGGCCTAGTCGCTCCGCGGCATGTGGGATCTTCCCGGACAGGGGCACGAACCCATGTCCCCTGCATTGGCAGGCGGACTCTCAACCACTGCGCCACCAGGGAAGCCCGCTTTGTCCATTTTTAAATCAGGTTATTTGTCCTTTTATTGTTGAGTTATAAGAGTTCTTTACATACTCTGCATACAATTCCCTTATTAGATATATGATTTGCAAATATTTTCTCCCATTGTGTATACTGTCTTTTCACTTTCGTGATGGTGTCTCCTGACTTTGTTTTTAAACTTGTATGAATTTTGTGTAAGTTCTTTCAACCTTTGAAGATTAGGTGTTAAAAAAAATCATTATATTTTCAGTCCTACTGAAAAGCTTTCATAGGCTCTCATCATATTCAGGAAAAATAAAAATACCAGCTCTTAAGGTATTCATGATCCAGAATGTGACCACCTCCTTGAACGTCTCTCTCATATACCTTACCCTTCAGTCTATATGCCCTAAGCCAAACTCATCTGCCCCTGGTAATACGTTTCTCCTCAGTCTTCCCCATCTTAATAAATGGCAACTCCACCCTTCCAGTTGCTCAAGCTAAAACCATGGTGTTAGCCTTGACTACTTTCATACTTCACCACTCAGTCCTTCAGTGGATCCTCTTAGTTCTGCTTTCAAAATATATCCAAAATCCTACTTCTCACTATCTCCCCTCTTGCCACTCTGGTCCATACTCCAATATTTCTTGCCCATATTAGGGCAGTAGTCTCCTAACTATAATTTCCCTAATTCCTTGCCTCATCATAGTCTATTCTCAACACAGCAGCTAGCATGATTCTTTTAAAACATAAGTCATATCATATCATCCTTCTAAACCCTTCAAAGACCTTCCAATTCACTTATATTTGACTAAAGTGCCTTATATGATCTGGCCTCTTGATTCTTCTCTCACTTTATCTCTTACCTCACTCCTCCTCCCTCACTTCACACCAGGAGCCCAGGCCTTCTTGCCTCGGGGCATGGCTCCAGCTATTCCCTCTACCTGGAATGCTCCTTTCTCCAATGAGTTACACAGCTTGCTCTGTCTCCTTCTTTAGGTCTCTGCTCAAATGCTGCCTTTTCAATGGTGAGTCTCGGACCACACCACTTAAAAGAGCAAATCTCTATCCCAATACTCCCTAGTTCCCTATTTTGTTTTATTTTTCTCCATAGCATTCATTACCATATAGCATGGTATAAATTTACTTGCTTATTTATTTATTGTCCATCTCCTCCAACTAGAATGTGGACTCAAAGAAGGCAGAGATTTTGTTTTTAATCAATTTTGTTCACTACAGCAATTAGATAGATAGACAGACAGATGGATAGTTAGCAAATATACCTCCAGCAATCAGAACAGTTCTGGTATACAGTGAGTCCTCAACAAACATTGAATAAACAAACATCTGAATTTGTGGGTTACCAATCATACTTGCTATATAACTATTAGTACACAAAGTTTTAAAAGCACAACAACTTTTAAAATGTTAGTTCTTACACTTTCCTATGGCATTTCTGATAGTCTTCTGAAGAGGTACCTAAGAAAGGGAAAAAAACAATCTATTAGAAATATAATTCAGGGGAGGGTAACCAAGATGGCAGAATAGAAGAATGTGGAACTCACCTCCCACAGCAAACACATCAAAAATACATATACATGTAGAACAATTCTCATGGAAAACTAACTGGAAACTGGCAGAAAAAACTCCTATACAACCAAAGCTGTGAGACAGATCTCCACATAACCGGGTGAGATGGAAGAAAACGGCACTGGGTCAGGACTTGTGCCCCTGGGAGAGATCTGTAAGGAAGAAAAGGTCCACATGGGTGGACCCTCGTCCTGGGGAGCAAGCAAGTCAAGCCCAACCTGGACATCACAGTCCTTGGGTCCTGGGCACAGGAGACAAGCACCCTGGCCTGCTGGGAAATCTGCTGAGACAGACAGAAGGGCTGAAAAAGCCTAGACTCTACCTTAAGGAGTACACACATTCTGGCTTGCTAACAATCAGGGCAAAGAGAACCTCATGTCACTTCTCAACCCAAAGGGGCAAGTACCCCAGCCCCACTCACTCCACACTATAGCCTGGTGTAGGTTCTGGGCAAAGACTTGATCTAGCTACCCAGAGACAGACCAGGGTGCCTGGGGTGTGATCCGGGTTGAGCTGTGGTGGGTACTGTCAGCGTGCGCATAGGGTGGCATCAAAAGAGTGTGCAGTGGTTAAGCCCTGAACTTCGAGCACATAGGCCCTGGGAGAGGGCTCCATCTAGCTACGCAGAGACCACCAAGAGGGCCTGGAATGTGATCTGGGTGGAGCCGTGGAGGCCATTGTCAGCACGCTCAGGAATACACGGTGGTTCGGCTCCCAGTGAGAGTGCCCTGGCTCCACCAATTCCACACCACACCTTAGTGGTAGATCTGGAGCAGGCAGGTCTTGGGAGAGGTCTGCTACAGAGGCAGCCCAGATCTCAGGAGGAAGCACAGCCACCTTAGTTCCTATATCCACAATGCCCTGACCGCCAGCCACAGCCTATGTCACACCAGAGCCTTGCACTATATCTGGGACAAATACAACAGAGAAAGGGACGCGAACTTAAGCAGCTGCTGAGCAGAATCACAGATGCCTACACAGGTGGCACACAGGTCCTCTGTGACTGAACAAGCCTCACTTGCTTTGGGACAGGGGACAGACTCAAGGGCAACAGAGCCTGATCAGACCCAACCCTCAGAGCTTCTAATCCAACAACTGGGGAGCAGACCTGCCTCTGACAAAGTGGTGACAGCCACTGAGCAGAGAGGAAGCCCTGCCTCACATTCTGCATAGGCTCTAGATACTCTAGCATGAACCACACCCCCTATCAAGGGGATAACAGCCAGAAAAACCTGAGGAAGGACATGGCTGGGGTCTATACCAAAACCAGCCTTTGCACCAAAACATGGGACACACACAGCCTGCACCAGGATGCTCCCACATAAAAACACCCTTTCAAGACCATAGTAGATAACTGTTTCTCTTAAATTAATAGAGACAAAGTTAAGTAAAATGAAAAGTCAGAGGAACTATTCCGAATTAAAAGAACAACGATCCTCTGTAAGAAAAAAACAATGAAACTGAGCTCACCAGTCTACTAGACCTTGAACTCAAAAAGGTGGTAATAAAAAGGCTAACATAATTAAGAAAGATTATTGATAAAAATGCAGATCACTGTAACAAGGAACTAGAAATTATAAAAATGAACCAATCAAAAGTGGACAATTCAATTACCAAGATAAAAGCCAATCTAGAAGCAATGAATAGCAAACTAAATGACACAGTAGAACAAATAAGTGATCTGGAAGATAGAATAATAGAAATCACCCAATCAGAACAGCAGATAAGCAACAGGGGTGCGGAGGGCAAAGCGGAGAGATTCCCGCACAGAGGATCGGTGCCAACAGGCACTCACCAGCCCTAGAGGCTTGTCTGCTTACCCGCTGGGGTGGGCGGGGGCTGGGAGCTGAGTCAGGCTACGGTCAGAGCGCAGGGAGAGGACTGGGGCGCAGGGAGAGGACTGGGGCGTGAACACAGCCTGAAGGGGTTAGTGCACCACAGGTAGCCGGGAGGGAGTCTGGGAAAAAGTCTGCACCTGCCGAAGAGGAAGAGACTTTTTCTTCCCTCTTTGTTTCCTGGTGCGTGAGGAGAGGGGATTAAGAGCACTGCTTAAAGGAGCTCCAGAGACGGGCGTGAGCCGTGGCTATCAGCGCGGACCCCAGAGACGGGCATGAGACGCTAAGGCTGCTGCTGCTGCCACCAAGAGCCTGTGTGCGAGCACAGGTCACTATCCACACCTCCCCTCCCGGAAGCCTGTGCAGCCCGCCACTGCCAGGGTCCCGTGATCCAGGGACAACCTCCCGGGGAGAACGCACAGCACGCCTCAGGCTGCTGCAACGTCACGCTGGCCTCTGCCATTGCAGGCTCGCCCGCATCTGTACCCCACCCTCCGCCAGGACTGAGTGAGCCAGAGCCCCTGAATCAGCGGCTCCTTTAACCCCGTCCTCTCTGAGTGAAGAACAGACACCCTCCGGCGACCTACACACAGAGGCGGGGCCAAATCCAAAGCTGAACCCCAGGAGCTGTGCGAACAAAGAAGAGTAAGGGAAATTTCTCCCAGCAGCCTCAACAGCAGCGGATTAAATCTCCACAATCAACTTGATGTACCTGCACCTGTGGAATACATGAATAGACACCGAATCATCCCAAATTGAGGAAGTGGACTTTGAGAGCAAGATTTATTATTTTTTCCCCTTTTCCTCTTTTTGTGAGTGTGTATGTGTATGCTTCTGTGTGAGATTTTGTCTGTATAGCTTTGCTTTCACCATTTATCACAGGGTTCTGTCCGTCCATTTTTGGTATTTTACTTTTTAAAAAACTTTTTTTCTTAATAATTATTTTTTATTTTAATAAATTTATTTTATTTTATCTTACTCTATTTTATTTTATTTTATCCTCTTTCTTTCGTTCTTTCTTTCTTTCTACTTTTTCTCCCATTTATTCTGAGCTGTGTGGATGAAAGGCTCTTGGTGCTCCAGCCAGGAGTCAGTGCTGTGCCTCTGACGTGGGAGAGCCAACTTTGGGACACTGGTCCACAAGAGACCTCCCAGCTCCACATAATATCAAATGGCAAAAATCTCTCAGAGATCTCCATCTCAACACAAACACCCAGCTTCACTCAACGACCAGCAAGCTACAATGCTGGACACCCTATGCCAAACAACTAGCAAGACAGGAACACAACCCCACCCATTAGCAGAGAGGCTGCCTAAAATCATAATAAGGCAACAGACACCCCAAAACACCACCAGACGTGGACCTGCCCACCAGGAAGACAAGATCCAGCCTCATCCACCAGAACACAGGCACTATTCCCCTCAACCAGGAAGCCTACACAACCCTCTGAACCAACTTTAGCCACTGGGGACAGACACCAAAAACAACGGGAAATACGAACATGCAGCCTGCAAAAAGGAGACCCCAAACACACTAAGATAAGCAAAATGAGAAGACAGGGAAACACACAGCAGATGAAGGAGCAAAATAAAAACCCATCAGACCTAACAAATGAAGAGGAAATAGGCAGTCTACCTGAAAAAGAATTCAGAATAATGATAGTAAAGATGATCCAAAATCTTGGAAATAGAATACAGAAAATGCAAGAAACATTTAACAAGGACCTAGAAGAACTAAAGAGGAAACAAGCAACAATTAACAACACAATAAATGAATAAAAAATACTCTAGAAGGGATCAATAGCAGAATAACTGAGGCAGAAGAACGGATAAGAGACCTGAAAGATAAAATAGTGGAAATAACTACTGCAGAGCAGAAAAAAGAATGAAAAGAACTGAGGACAGTCTCAGAGACCTCTGGGACAACATTAAACGCACCAACATTCGAATTCTAGGGGTCCCAGAAGAAGAAGAGAAAAAGAAAGGGACTGAGAAAATATCTGAAGAGATTATAGTTGAAAACTTCCATAATATAGGAAAGGAAATAGTTAATCAAGTCCAGGAAGCACAGAGAGTCCCATACAGGATAAATCCAAGGAGAAACATGCCAAGACACATATTAATCAAACTGTCAAAAATTAAATACAAAGAAAACGTATTAAAAGCAGCAAGGGAAAAACAACAAATAACACACAAGGGAATCCCCATAAGGTTAACAGCTGATCTTTCAGCAGAAACTCTGCAAGCCAGAAGGGACTGGCAGGACATATTTAAAGTGATGAAGGAGAAAAACCTGCAACCAAGATTACTCTACCCAGCAAGGAACTCATTCAGATTTGATGGAGAAATTAAAACCTTTACAGACAGGCAAAAGCTGAGAGAGTTCAGCACCATAAAACCAGCTTTACAACAAATGCTAAAGGAACTTCTCTAGGCAAGAAACACAAGAGAAGGAAAAGACCTACAATAACAAACAGAAAACAATTGAGAAAATGGGAATAGGAACATACATATCAATAATTACGATAAATGTAAATACATTAAATGCTCCCACCAAAAGACACAGACTGGCTGAATGGATACAAAAACAAGACCCATATATATGCTGTCTACAAGAGACCCACTTCAGACCTAGGGACACATACAGACTGAAAGTGAGGGGAAGGAAAAAGATATTCCATGCAAATGGAAACCAAAAGAAAGCTGGAGTAGCAATTCTCATATCAGACAAAATAAACTTTAAAATCAAGACTATTACAAGAGACGAAGAAGGACACTACATAATGATCAAGGGATCGATCCAAGAAGAAGATATAACAGTTGTATATATTTATGCACCCAACATAGGAGCACCTCAATACATAAGGCAAATACTAACAGCCATAGAAGGGGAAATTGACAGTAACACATTCATAGTAGGGGACTTTAACGCCCCACTTTCAACAATGGATAGATCATCCAAAATGAAAACAAATAAGGAAACACAAGCTTTAAATGATACATTAAACAAGATGGACTTAATTGATATTTATAGGACATTCCATCCAAAAACAACAGAATACACATTTTTCTCAAGCGCTCATGGAACATTCTCCAGGATAGATCATATCTTGGGTCACAAATCAAGTCTTGGTAAATTTAAGAAAATTGAAATTGTATCAAGTATCTTTTCCGACCACAACGTTATGAGACTAGATATCAATTACAGGAAAAGATCTGTAAAAAATGCGAACACATGGAGGCTAAACAATACACTACTTAATAATGAAGTGATCACTGAAGAAATCAAAGAGGAAATCAAAAAATACCTAGAAACAAATGACAATGGAGACATGACGACCCAAAACCTATGGGATGCAGCAAAAGCAGTTCTAAGAGGGAAGTTTATAGCAATACAGTCCTACCTTAAGAAACAGGAAACATCTCAAATAAAAAACCTAACCTTGCACCTAAAGCAATTAGAGAAAGACAAACAAGAACCCCCAAAGTTAGCAGAAGGAAAGAAATCATAAAGATCAGATCAGAAATCAATGAGAAAGAAATGAAGGAAACAATAGCAAAGATCAATAAAACTAAAAGCTGGTTCTTTGAGAAGATAAACAAAATTGATAAACCATTAGCCAGACTCATCAAGAAAAAAAGGGAGAAGACTCAAATCAATAGAATTAGAAATGAAAAAGAAGTAACAAATGACACTGCAGAAATACAAAGGCTCAGGAGAGATTACTACAAGCAACTCTATGCCAATAAAATGGACAACCTGGAAGAAATGGACAAATTCTTAGAAATGCACAACCTGCCAAGACTGAACCAGGAAGAAATAGAAAATATGAACAGACCAATCAACGCACTGAAATTGAAACGGTGATTAAAAATCTTCCAACAAACAAAAGCCAAGGACCAGATGCCTTCACAGGCCAATTCTATCAAACCTTTAGAGAAGAGCTAACACCTATCCTTCTCAAACTCTTCCAAAATATAGCAGAGGGAGGAACACTCCCAAACTCATTCTACGAGGCCACCATCACCCTGATACCAAAACCCGACAAGGATGTCACAAAGAAACAAAACTACAGGCCAATATCACTGATGAACATAGATGCAAAAATCCTCAACAAAATACCAGCAAACAGAATCCAACAGCACATTAAAAGGATCATACACCAGGATCAAGTGGGGTTTATTCCAGGAATGCAAGGATTCTTCAATATACACAAATCAATGAACGTGATACACCATATTAACAAATTGAAGGAGAAAAACCATATGATCATCTCAATAGATGCAGAGAAACCTTTCAACAAAATTCAACACCCATTTATGATAAAAACCCTGCAGAAAGAAGGCATAGTGGGAACTTTCCTCAACATAATAAAGGCCATATATGACAAACCCAGAGCCAGCATCATCCTCAATGGTGAAAAACTGAAAGCATTTCCACTAAGATCAGGAACAAGACAAGGTTGCCCACTCTCACCACTCTTATTCAACATAGTTTTGGAAGTTTTAGTCACAGCAATCAGAGAAGAAAAGGAAATAAAGGAATCCAAATCGGAAAAGAAGAAGTAAAGCTGTCACTGTTTGCAGATGACATGATACTATACACAGAGAATCCTAAAGATGCTACCAGAAAACTACTAGAGCTAATCAATGAATTTGGTAAAGTAGCAGGATACAAAATTAATGCACAGAAATCTGTGGCATTCCTATACACTAATGATGAAAAATCTGAATGTGAAATCAAGAAAACACTCCCATTTACTACTGCAACAAAAAGAATCAAATACCTAGGAATAAACCTACCTAAGGAGACAAAAGACCTGTATGCAGAAAATTATAAGACACTGATGAAAGAAATTAAAGATAATACAAATAGATGGAGAGATATACCATGTTCTTGGATTGGAAGAATCAACATTGTGAAAATGACTATACTACCCAAAGCAATCTACATATTCAAGGCAATCCCTATCAAACTACCACTGGCATTCTTCACAGAACTAGCACAAAAGATTTCACAACCTGTATGGAAACACAAAAGACACCGAATAGCCAAAGCAATCTTGAGAACGAAAAACAGAGCTGGAGGAATCAGGCTCCCTGACTTCAGACTATACTACAAAGCTACAGTAATCAAGACAGTATGGTACTGGTACAAAAACAGAAATATACATCAATGGAACAGGATAGAAAGCCCAGAGATAAACCAAGCACATATGGTCACCTTATCTTTGATAAAGGAGGCAGGAATGTACAGTGGAGAAAGGACAGCCTCTTCAATAAGTGGTGCTGGGAAAACTGGACAGGTACATGTAAAAGTATGAGATTAGAACACTCCCTAACACCATACACAAAAATAAGCTCAAAATGGATTAAAGACCTAAATGGAAGGCCAGAAACTATCAAACTCTTAGAGGAAAACATAGGCAGAACACTCTATGACATAAATCACAGCAAGATCCTTTTTGACCCACCTCCTAGAGAAATGGAAATAAAAACAAAAATAAACAAATGGGACCTAATGAAACTTCAAAGCTTTTGCACAGCAAAGGAAATCATAAACAAGACCAAAAGACAACCCTCAGAATGGGAGAAAATATTTGCAAATGAAGCAACTGACAAAGGATTAATCTCCAAAATTTACAAGCAGCTCATGCAGCTCAATAACAAAAAAACAAACAACCCAATCCAAAAATGGGCAGAAGACCTAAACAGACATTTCTCCAAAGAAGATATACAGACTGCCAACAAACACATGAAGGAATGCTCAACATCATTAATCATTAGAGAAATGTAAATCAAAACTACAATGAGGTATCACCTCACACCAGTCAGAATGGCCATCATCAAAAAATCTAGAAACAATAAATGCTGGAGAGGGTGTGGAGAAAAGGAAACCCTCTTGCACTGTTGGTGAGAATGTAAATTGATACAGCCACTATGGAGAACAGTATGGAGGTTCCTTAAAAAACTAAAAATAGAACTACCATATGACCCAGCAATCCCACTACTGGGCATGGACCCTGAGAAAACCATAATTCAGACAGAGTCATGTACCACAATGTTCAGTGCAGCTCTATTTACAATAGCCAGGAGATGGAAACAACCTAAGTGTCCATCATTGGACGAATGGATAAAGAAGATGTGGCACATATACACAATGGAATATTACTCAGCCATAAAAAGAAAGGAAATTGAGTTATTTGTAGTGAGCTGGATGGACCTAGAGTCTGTCATACAGAGTGAAGTAAGTCAGAAAGAGAAAGACAAATACCGTATGCTAACACATATATATGGAATCTAAGAAAAAAAAATGTCATGAAGAAACTAGGGGTAGGACAGGAATAAAGACACAGACCTACTAGAGAATGGACTTGAGGATATGGGGAGGGGGAAAGGTAAGCTGTGACAAAGTGAGAGAGAGGCATGGACATATATACACTACCAAACGTAAGGTAGATAGCAAGTGGGAAGCAGCCGCATAGCACAGGGAGATCAGCTTGGTGCTTTGTGACCGCCTGAGGGGTGGGATAGGGAGGGTGCAGCGAGGGAGACATAAGAGGGAAGAGATATGGCAACATATGTATATGTATAACTGGTTCACTTTGTTATAAAGCAGAAACTAACACACCATTGTAAAGCAATTATACTCCAATAAAGATAAAAAAAAAAAAGAAAATCACCATGAGATGAACACCACAGTAAGAACTGTGGCAATCAAGTTCTTCTGATGAATGGTAATATCAGTGAATGAAAGTTTGAGGAGAAACAGGACTTACGGAGTCTCAAACTATCTTTTTCTAGGTATTTATTAACTACAGAGGGAAACTAGTAACTTTACAGTGGAGAAAACCAGCAGATACCACCTTAATTAAGTGAAGTTTAACATCACCAATAAGAAGATATATGTACTGACATTAAGAATTCCTTAATACATCATTTCTGTGGTGTTCTTATCAAAAATTGCATAATTTCTTTCCTATCATGAGAAAACACTAGACAAATTCAAACTGAGGGACATTCTAGAAAATAACTGATCAGTAATCTTCAAAAGTATCAAGCTTATGAAAGACAAACACTGAGCATCTGTCACAGATCTCAGTAGACTAAGGGAGAAATAACAATCTAATTCAATGTAGGATCCTAGATAGGATCTTGAAACAGAAGAAAAGACGTTAGTGGAAAAACTGGTGAAACGTGAATAAAGTCTGTAGTTTAGTTAACAGTTTAATACCAATGTTAATTTCCTGATTATCACCATTGTATTACGATTGTATAAGATAATATTTCAGAAAGCTGGATGCGAGGTATATGGGAACCCTTAGTATTACTTTTGCAACTTTTCTTCAAGTCTAAAATTCAAAATAAATGTTTTAAGAAAGTAAACCCATATGTACTTAAGCTACTTACTATTAGTCAGATATGATGTGGAGCCAAAGGTAATCCTAATCAATGAATTTAGCTTAGAAATCATTCAAAAGAAAAAGTACTTTGCTTTTCCAATATAGACAAGGGTTTCCTCTTGTGATACGAGGAAAAAGAATGTGAAACTTACCTAAAATTGCAGAGAGGTTTGAAAACTGTAGTGCCTTCTGTATCGGTACTGCTTTACTGGTGTCCAAAAGAGTGGAATTCTTACACAGCAAGTTTTCTTCCAACATGGGACACTCCCAATCTAAAAAAGCAGGGAGAAATGGCACAAAATTTTGAACAACAGCACAGAAGTGGCAGATTATCTTTTTCTCCTCAACTTAGGTCCCCAGCCATACCAAGCTACAGTAGTTGAAGAAAGTTTGGGTGAGACAGAGAAAAAAAGACAAGCCTTGACGGCATCAGGATATTAAATAATCTTTGGGCTTCTGCAGTCCCCTAACACTCTTATTTCCTTTTACCCACCTCCTTCCCATTGTCCTCATACTATTATATCACATATTTAGTTAGGCCAATATTCAATATAGACATAATGATGATAAACTGCCATAAAAATCTTAATTTTTACTCTTGTGGTATATACCATGACCACCTTTTGTTTTTCCTGGAGTCAATAAAAGTCTTGTTTGTTTAGTTTTCTCTGTATTTTTCATCTATTTAATCCTAAACTCTACCGAATTGTATAAATCCATTCTGTTTATTCCATCCTCAGATGTTCTGAAATTTCATAATGTTTTGTCTTGGTGTTTTTCATCTATTGTGCTAGGCACAGTATGGCCCTTTTAATCCAGAAATCATATTCTTTAGCTCTAGAAAGTGTTCTGTAATTGTATCTCTGATAATTTTCTTCCTTCTGTTTATTTCATTATCTTTTTCTGGAACTCCTATTGTTTGATATTAGATTTCATATATTGCTTCTCTAACTTACCTTTTTTCTCCATTTTTTGTGTTTTCCTCCTGACTTTTTTTTTTTCTGGGAAATCTCCTCAACTTATCTTCTAATCCTTCTATTGAGTTTTCCATTCTACTACTGCATTTAATTTGTTCTCTGAATATTCACCCCCCTTTTTTTCCCACAGCATCCTATTCCTATTCAATGGATGCAATATACATTTTTTTTATCTCAGTGAAGGTTTTTTTTTCCCAGTATCTTCCTTGTATTCCTATTTCTGCTTGGTTTCTTCTCTTATTTTTAATTTTATTATGGTGGGAACACTTAACAGAAGACATACCCTCAAATTTGTAAGAGTGCAATAGAGTATTGTTAACTGTAGGCACAGTGCTGTGCAGCAGATTTCTAGAACTTATTCATCTTGCATAACTGAAATTATACCTGTTGAATAGCAACTCCCCACACCCCTTTCTTCCTGGGCCCTGGCAACCAACATTCTACTCTCTACTTCTATGAATTTGACTTCTTTAGATATCTCATACAGGTGGAATCATATAGTATTTTTCTTCCTGTGACTGGCTTATTTCACTTACCATGGTGTCCTAAAAGTTCTTCTATAGTGTTGCATATAGCAGGATATCCTTTTTTTTTTTTAACATCTTTACTGGAGTATAATTGCTTTACAATGGTGTGTTAGTTTCTGCTTTATAACAAAGTGAATCAGCTATACATATACATATATCCTGATATTCCTTTTTTTTTAAGGCTGAATAATATTCCATTGTATGCATATACCATATTTTCTTCCTCCATTCATCCCTCAATGGTCACTTAGGTTGTTTCCACATTGGGTTATTGTGAAAAAGGCTGCAATGAACACGGGAGTGCAAATGTATCTTCTAGGTCCTGACTGCAATTAGTTTGAATAAACACTCAGAAGTGGGATTGGTGGATCATATATGGTAGTTCTACTTCTAATTTTTTGAGTAACTGCCATACGGTGTTCCATTGCAGCTTCACTATGTTATTACATTCCCATCAACAGTGTAGAAGGGTGTCCAGTTTCTCTATATCCTTGCCAACACTTCTTTTTTTTAAAATAATAACCATCCTAAGAGTTGTGAGGTGATATCTCACTATGGTCTTGATTTGCGTTTCCCTAATGGTTAGTGATCTTTTCATATACCTGTTGGCAATGTGAATGTCTTCTTTAGGGGAAATGTCTATTCAAGTTCTTTGTCATTTTTTAATCAGGTTATTTGGATTTTTTTTTCCTTTTGAATTGTGGGAGTTTCCAATATATTTTGGATATTAATCCCTTATCAGATATGTGGTTTGCAAATATTTTCTCCCTTTTTATAGGTTGCCTTTTCACCCTGTTGATTGTTTCTTCTTCTGTGCAGAAGCTTTTTAGTTTTATCAAGGCTCACTTGTCTAATTTTGCTTTTGTTCCCTGTGCTTTTGGTGTCACATAAAGAAATAACTGCCAAGACCAATTGCCATGAAGATTTTCCCCTATGTTTTCTTCTAGGAGTTTTACAGTTGCTGTTCTCACGTTTAAGTCCTTACTACATTTTGAGTTGACTTTTCTGTATGATATAAGGTAAGGGTCCAATTTCATTCTTTTGTATCTGGATATCCAGTTTTGCCAACATCATTTGTTGAAGAGACTATTTCTCCCACATTGTGTATTCTTGGCACTCTTGTGAAAGATCAGGTGACCATATATTTATGGATTTAGTTTTGGGCCCTATATTCTGTCCTACTGGTCTACATGTCTGTATTGCCAGTACTATAATGTTATATTTACTGTAGCTTTGCAATATATTGATACTTTGAAATCAGTTAAGTGTTGATTTTCTGTCCAAATGTTCTATCCATTATTACAAGTGGGGGTACTGAAGTCTCCTACTGTGATTGTATTGATGCCTATTCCTACCTTCATTTCTGTCAGTGTTTGCCTCATATGTTAGTTAGGTGTTCTGATGTTGCGTGAATATTTATTCATAATTGTTACGTGTTCCTGATGAACTGATCCTTATATAATTATATAACATCCTTCTTTGTCTCTTATAATAGTTATTGACTTAAAGTCTATTTTTATCTGATATAAGTATAGCCCCTCCTGCTCTCTTTTGGTCACCATTTGCACGGAGTATCTTTCCCCACCCATTTATTTTCAGTCCATGTGTGTCCTTAAATCTAAAATGAGTCTTTTGTAGACAGCATATGGCTGGATTTTTTTTCAATCTATTCAGCCACTCTTTGTCTTTTGATTGGGTTTAATCCATTTATAGTTACAGTAATTACTGATAGAGAAGGACTATTACAATTTTGTTGTTTTCTGTTTTGTAGTTCTTTTGCCTCTCTTTCCTCTTTTGCCATGTTCCTTTGTCTTTCACTGATTCTTTTATGTTGATATGCTTTGACTCCTTTCTATTTTTCTTTTGTGTCTCCTCTATACATATTTTGTGTGTGTGTGGTTACCATGGGGCTTACATAAAACATAGTTTAAACGGTCTACTTTAAGCTGATAACAATTTAACAAAAACTCTACACTTTTACTTCACCCCTCAAACACACTTTGCAATACTGATGTTACAATTTACATCCTTTTATATGGTGTATCCATTAACATATTTTTATAGTCATATTTAATACTTTTGTCATTTAACTTTTATACTAGAATTAAGTGATTTATATGTCACTGTTATAGTATTAGTATATTTGTCTATATACTTACCAGTGAGTTTTATACTTTCATATGCTTTTATGTTGCTGTTTTAGAGTCCTTTGTTTCAACTTGAAAAACTCCCTCTAGCATTTCTTGTAAGGCAGGTCTAGTGATGATTAACTCCTTCAGCTTTTGTTTGTCTGGAAAATTCCTTATCTTCTCTTCATTTCTTAAAGACAGCTTTGCTGGTTAGAGTATTGTTGGTTGACAGTTTTTTTCTTTCAGCACTTTGTCTATAAAATTCCACTCCCTTCTTGCCTGCAAGGTTTCTCCTGAGAAATCCGCTGATAGTCTAATGGGGTCCCCTTGTACATATCAAGTCACTTTTTTAGTTGCTGCTTTCAAAATTCTCTTTTTGTCTTTGACTTTTGACAATTTGATTATGTGCACCCATGTGAATTTCTTTGGTTCATCTTATTTGAGGTTTGTTGGGGTTCCTAGGTCTGGATGTAGATTTCCTTCCCCAGACTTAGGAAGTTTTCAGCCACCATTTCTGTGAAAAAGCCTTCTGGCCCTTTCTCTTTCCCTCCCTTCCTACCTCCCTTTTCCCTATGGGACTCCCACAATCCATATACTGATCTGTTTTCTTAACAGAAATCTCAAACTTTCTTCATTCTTTTATATTCTTTTTCCTTTTTGCTCCTCTGATTGGATAATTTCAAATGACTTATCTTTGAGTTTGCCGATTCTTTCTTCTGCTTGATCTAGTCCAATCTCTTTTACTGGGTTTTTAAAATTCATTTACTGTTTTGCTCAGCTCTAAGATTTCTTTTTGGTTAACTTTTTTCCCTATCTCTTTCTTAAAATTCTCACTTTCTCTGTGCATTGTTCTCCTGAGCTCTTTATGAACATTTGTTGAACATCTTTATGACAATTATTTTGAATTCTCTGTCAGGTAGTTCATATATTTCCATTTAATTAGGGTCAGTTTCTGGAGCTTTATCTTATTCCCATTTTTTGGACCATGTTTCGCTGTTTCTTTTTCTTTAATGATTTGTGTTGGTATCTGCACATTAGAAAAAACAGCCACCTCTCCCAGTCTTCACAGATAGGTGTCGTACAGAAGACCTTCACCAATCTTCCCAACCAGAGATTCTGGGATCCTCTCAAACCTTCTTGCCAGTTCAAACCACAGTCTTTGTTCTTAGTGCCCATGAGGAATCTAGGATACACCAAGTCCCATCAGTGCTCCAAGACAGATGAGACAAAAACTATTCCTTTGAGCAGCCCCCGGAAATGTTGGAATGTTGGACACAGTCCAACTCTTTCCTGCTCCAGAGAGAAGCTGGGATCTAGTGAATGTTTTTATGCTAGGACAAAATACTATCTTTGTTTCAGCACCCATCAGACTTCTAGAGTATGTCAGGTCCCATCAGCCCTCTGAGGCAGATAAGACAGTAGGCAATTCTTTGACTATTCCCAGAAAATTGAGAACTTTTGACACATGCTTCAGTCCTTTCCCTCCCTCCCTAGGGAGAAGCTGGAAGCTGAAGGTTTCCTGCCAACCTGTGCTGGGGGTGTGAATTATGGTGAAAGCGTGTCTTGAATTTTCCTACTGGCTTCTCTGGGTGTGGTGGGGGCTGAGTTAGGTCTTTGTTGCTGCGTGCGGGCTTTCTCTAGTTGCGTCAAGTGGGGGTTACTCTTCTTTGTTGTGGTGCACGGGCTTCTCATTGTGGTGGCTTCTCTTGTTGCTGAGCATGGGTTCTAGGTGTGCGGGCTTCAGTAGTTGTGGCTTGCAGGCTCTAGAGCACAGGCTCAGTACTTGTGGCACAAGGGCTTGGTTGCTCCGCAGCACGTGGGATCTTCCCGGATCAGGGATCGAACCCGTGTCCCCTGCATTGGCAAGTGGATTCTTAACTACTGTGCCACCAGGGAAGTCCTTCCTACTGCCTCTGATGTGACTGGTCTCAAGCTTGCCTGGGGTGCAGGAGCCCCTCAACTAGTTTTTAGATTTCTCACAAAGGGAATTAGTCCATGTATTGTTGTTGAATTGGTGTGTCCCTGGGGGAAGGCAGGTCTAGGGTTTCCTATTCCAACACCTTACTGACTCACTACCATATTTCGCTTTGTTCTGATCTCTATGTTTTATGTTAGAGGGTTTTCTCAGAAGTCTAGTAGTCCTTGGCTCTCTGGGGGCCCTAAATGGCTAAGTGGGATCTCTATGGCTTAGTTGGGGCTTGTCACATAGGCAGCTTCACTGTAGGGTTCTTGTCAGTTTCATTGAAGGACTACTGAGGCCAGTATCTTTAGATACTTTCTTTAGGGTTGCTCAGATTTCTCAGGAAAAAACCTTCCATTCCCTTGCCTGAAAGTTTCAATTCTGGGTGCTAGCATTCTGGAAGCTGAACAGAGTAATGAGCTGTTGGGTTAGGATGAGAATAGGCACTGGGTGAGCAAGTACCACAATTTGGAATGTACACTTGCATTTAATTCCCCCTTTCTGCATTCACTACAGTATCTGAAGCAGTTGGTTTTTTCTGTATAATAAATAACACTGAAATGCCACTAGCATAAAATGAAAGTATTTATTTCTTATACTCATGTCTACTGTTTGGCTCAAGCAGCTCTGCTTTAGATTATATGGGTCTGCTGATCAGCTGGAGCAGCTCTCTGAAGTCTGCAGTCTGCCTGGGGCTATCCTGCTCTGTATCTCTTATTCTGGAGTCCCACAGGAGAGGTAAAAGCTAATTAGGATATACATGTGGTCCCTGACTTATAATAGTTCAACTTACAGTTTTTTCCATCATAAGTGGAAGAAGATCTGTATTCGTCTCACGATGGCAAAAGGATAAGAGGACAAGCCCAATCATGTATGCACATATCAAAAGTTTGTTTATGTATCACTCACTGATATCCTATTGCCCAAAGTAAGTCATATGGTCAACTCCAAAGCAAAAGAGTGAGAAAGTACACTTCATCCACTATGAGGCTATGACAAGGGTATGGCTATATAATACTACTACAGGGGAATGAGTAATTGGGACTAACATTTCAAAATACCATGCTATCCCTGCTATTAACAGTGCGTAGTATCCTCCAGTCCAGAGTCCCTCTGTTTCAAAACATCCCAAAGAATAAATCTCCAGACTCCATTTGAGTAGGAAAGGAGAAGTCACCACATCTTTTGTGTTTCGGACACAGCTTTTTACAAGTATTTTACAAGCCACATTGAAAACTTTTCTGGGATACTATGGTATTGTACAAACTAACTTGTTTCTGGGGTATTCTCATTGTTGATTTAGGACTCAGTTTTTTCAATTCTGCTTTATCAGACCATTTGCTCTCTAGCTTTCCAAACTTTATGCTTTATTCTTCCCCATTCTCTTTACTCTTATGTGCTTACGTCTTTTTAAAAAAGCCATTGCGCAAAGTTGTGGAGGAAGGCATGTGTTCAATATGCATCATTAACCAAAGGCTCTTAATTATACATATACTAAATGTAAATAACTGTTAATTTGGAGAAAAAATTCAGACAGGGAGATGGTCTAGTCAAGCTTTTAGTTATTGAAAAGTAAGAGAAGTATAGGAAGTAAAAGATAGCCCATCGTTCAAGAGAACAAGTATACATATGTTATGTGCAAAACTGTTTACTAACTGGATATGTATTACATATAAGTGCTAATCTTTTCATCCTTCCCTGATCTGAGGGCTTTTGATCTATAGTCCTATGTGACTGAGCATGGAACACAATGGATAGTGGGCAGAAGAAGGTTTTGGTGGAAAAGAAGTATACCTCCTCAAAAGGAACATTATTCATTGCAGGATTTGTGGACAAAGGAGCAATTTCTATAGTAGAGCAACTTAAGGTTGAAATTATTTTCTCACCTAAATAATCTGATCCTCTGAAGAGTTCAGGCGATGGGAAGCTACTTAAACTCTCTTCAAAAGTCTTGTGTTCTGTATAAGAGTCTGTGATTGAGTAACTTAGAAGAGAGCTAGAAATATCATGCTGTAAACTTAGTCCTGTAGAATAAACAAACAAACAAAAAGGGTAAAATGTTTCAATAGTAAACAGATTCAAAATCCTAAGAATTCAAAGTTGTAGAAATGTACGTGCAGTTATATACTAATAATGTAAAATTACACATACAACTGAAAAGGCATACTATTGTACACAATCTTAAATTGTACTTCAATCTGAGAAAATAATTCTGTTTTTGATATGGAGAAAATGCACTATAAATCTTTTCCATTGTTTTTCAAAGTTTTATAATTTATTCCTTCCCTACTTTGGTTCAGTTATAATTCTTGGCTCAAAAATGCAAGTTTTATCAACTATACTTCAATAAAAAATAAATATAAATAAATAAAATGTATACTTAATTTTTTTTTTTTTTTTTTGGCAGTACGTGGGCCTCTCACTGTTGTGGCCTCTCCCGCTGCGGAGCAACAGGCTCCGGATGCGCAGGCTCAACAGCCATGGCTCATGGGCCCAGCCGCTCCGTGGCATATGGGATCTTCCCGGACCGGGGCACGAACCCGTGTCCCCTGCATCGGCAGGCGGACTCTCAACCACTGCGCCACCAGGAAAGCCCTATACCTAATTTTTTAAATGCAAGTTTTATATATAAGTAACCCAATAACTGTAAGCTAACTAGCTGAGAAGAAGAAACGGTGATTCTAGTTATTCCATAAAAAACAATGAGCATAAACATAGACTCAAAGGAACACAGATCAAAGGAATTGAACAGAGAGCCCAGAAATAGACTCACACATATACGAGTAACTGACTTTTGACCAAGATGCAAAGGCAATTCAGTGGAGAAAGGATATTCTTTTAAACAAATTATGTTGGAACTGGATATCCATATGCAAAAGCAAAACAAAACAACTTGCATTCATACCTTCCATCATATAAAAAATTAACTCTAAATGCATCATGATTCTAAATGCAAATCCTAAAACTACAGAACTTTTAGAAAAAAACAGAGGAGAAAATCTTCATGACACTGAGTTAGGCAAAGATTTCTTTGATATAACACTAAAAGGATGATTCATAAAACGACAGCAGTGATAAACTGGACTTCATCAAATTTTAAACCTTTTATTTGAAAGAGATGGTTAAGGTGAGAAGACAAGCCATAGATTAGGAGAAAACATTTGTAAATGGACTGGAATCCAAAATATAAAGAACTCCTAAAACTCAGGAATAAGAAAACAAACATCTCAGTAGGAAATTGGGGTAAGTATCTGAACAGAAAATCTCCCAGAATCAGAGGTCTTAAAGTCATCCCTGTGAGAGTAGCCTAGAATGAAAACTTTTCTAATAAATGACAGGGATAGAACTTAGTATTTATTTGAAGAACCAGAAGATTTAGTAAGGAAAGGGAAAATATACTCTGCTATAGTCAGTCAGCATTTATCAAACACTTCTAACATGATAAAACAGAGGTCAACGCTAATAGAAACTGGAGGGGTGTGGGGTAAGGGATGAAAGGAGAGCATTACTCTGAAAACCCATTATCTTCTGCCCTGCCCTATCTATACCTATCTCTGCTCATCCATTACCTACCTGATACAACTAACTCTTTATCCTTCCCATTTTGACCTCACCACACCCTTCTCTTCCACTCCAACCCCCTCCTTAAAGTTGACAATTGTTTCCTACCTGGCCACCTCCTCCAGCCACCAGTGCAACACTTAAATTGACTGACTCAAGCTACCATCCTTCACCTCCTCAGATGTCAGAGGTAAATTATGCCTCTAAGTATCTTTTGCTTCCCCTACTTCAGCTGCCCTAGAGTGTCCTTCCCTGTCCTTGCTACTTTTTACTTTTCTCACTCTGTCTTCATCCTTCTCACTGACATGTTGCTACATCTCTTGTGCCTTCCACCTCTCAAAATTCCATGAATACCACTCTCAGGAGAGCTAACCCTTCCACCAAACCCCAGAACTCAAGCCAGCCTTGGAAATTAGGAAAGCCCTGTACTCACCATCTAGGTAGTTTGGTAGAGAAAAGAATAAACAAATGTTCCTGGTTATAACAGTAGAAGGTTGTTTCTGGTGTCACAAGTTAGAAATGTAAATACACTTAGAATTACATGTATATCAAATTATACCATACATTTAAAAAAGTCAAATAGTTCTACAAGGCTTTTATCAAAAACCTCTTGTTTCATAACCCCCATAATGAAACAACTGTTTTCAACCCTATTAACTCTATTGTTTCTTTTAATATCTTCCTTTATATTTTTAAATTAAATGTATTCAATGATTCTATCATTATGACTGCTTAAATATATTTAGAGCTGAGCCATGTACTATGAGCTATATTATTTATATCGCCTTTTTTGCTACAAGTTTTTGTTTTTCCTTTGAGTTATTGATAACCTAATTTTTAATTAGTTTTCTAAGCACCCATTTCATCCCAACTTTTTGCAAAAGTGTAAATTTCCTCTCAAAAAATTTTTTAAATGCCACGTTATCTATCAGTTCTTTTCTTTTCTTTCCTTCCTTCCTCCTTCCCTGCCTCTCTCTCTCTCTCCTCCTCTTTCTTTCCTTCTTTTTGTTTTTCTCTTTTTTAAAAAAATATTGCTACTGGAGATCTCAATATACTTGCTCAAATTTGGACTGGTTATCCTCTAGACATGCTGCACACATGTATTCCCGGGATTTCCCTTTACCATGATCCTAAGAAATTCTTTCACATATTTTATGTATTAGAGCCTCTGACTTCTGGATCTCATGATTTCTTCTTTATTGATTTACTTTCTGGTTTTGCTGGAGCATCTTCTTCATTTCCTGAGAAAAGGTGCATGGAAGACCTGTCTAAAAAATTTCTTTATACTATCTTCACACTTGAGTGATTGTTTAGCTGAGTACAGAATTCTAGACCAGTATATTTTAAAAACTGATTGCATTTTTTAGTGTTTGACAGATTTAAACCTCACTGCTCCATGTTCCCCTTCTGCCCCACATCGGTACAAGCTGATAAGCCCTGGTGCTCCATCTTCTGGCAACGCCAGCCAAGTTAAAACCTCACCCCAGCCCCACCCTCTAACCACCTAAAAACCCCAACACAGTCTCCTTTCCCTGCTCTCTCAAGCCATTTTCAGTCCTGCTCAGGAGACACCCTCCTCTCTAGAAGGCTTCATCATATCAGTAATAAACCTTTCCATACCCTCCTGTTATGTGAATGGCATCATTAACCTTGAAATTGGAAACAAATTTTGGGTGGGAATCTATCCTGTCTCTGGAAAACTGAAGGACTTCTCTCTTTATCCTGAGGATTTTTATATTACATAACGTTGTGCCCTGGTGTGGGTCTTTTTCATTCATTGTGATGGGCAGTTGGTGTGCTCTTTCAATATGTACACTCATAACCATTTTTAATTTTAGAAAAATTTCCAGTTTTATGTGTTTAATAATTAATTCCCTTTCTGTTTACTTTATAATATCTGGAACTACTATTTTTCAGATGTTAGAATGCCTAGACTCAGTTTATAATTATTTTTCTTTTTAAAATAGCAGCTTTATTGAAATACAATTCATATTCCATAAATCCCAATCTTTTAAAGTATACAATTCGGTGGTTTTCTAGTATACTCATAGAGTTGGGTCACCACTATTTCTATCTTTTATCTTCTCTTTAATGTCTGTTCAACTTTTGGAATATTTCCTTAAATTCATTACCCAATCCTTCATAGAATGTTTTCCTAATTCTATGTTACTATTTTTTAATAATTCTTTTTGTTCTCTGAATGCTCCTTTTTATAGTAGCCTGCACTTGTTTCATGGACACACTTTTTCATCATCCTGAGGATAATAATGTAAATATGGCTTAGAAGTTTTTTTCTTTGCATTGTCTCTGTCCTTCAGGTTTCTTTTTATTTGGTATCTAACTTTTATTTTAAGTATTTTCTTTAAATGCCTGGTAATTCTTGAATGTTTAAGAATGAGGCACTAGGACTCCCCTGGTGGCACAGTGGTTAAGAATCCGCCTGCCAATACAGGGGACATGGGTTTGAGCCCTGGTCTGGGAAGGTCCCACATGCCGCATAGTAATTAAGCCTGTGAGCCACAACTACTGAGCCTGCGCTCTACAGCCTATGAGCCACAACTACTGAGCCTGCATGCCACAACTACTGAAGCCCACACACCTAGAGCCAGTGCTCCACAATGAGAAGCTACCGCAATGAGAAGCTCGCGCACCGCAACGAAGAGTAGCCCCTGCTCACCACCAACTAGAGAAAGCCCGTGCGCAGCAACGAAGACCCAGTGCAGCCAAAAATAAATAAATATTTTTTTAAAAAAAAGAATGAGGCAACTAAATAGCAGTTGGAAACTCTGGATTCATAAGTGGGGTTTAGGAAGTAGTGGGCTTTACTGAAGGGTATTTGGACAGGGACCAGGTCATTACTGCCAGATAATAGGTCTCTTCCAAAAGAGGAATCCTCCAGTCCCTTAACTGGGGTGTATTTTCCTGAGTGGGGTAAGGAGTCTGGGGTAAGTAAACAGACTTTAGTTAATTCCCTTCCCTCCTCCTCCCACCACCTCGCACTGCTAGTTTTCAATACAGCACCCCTGCCCTCAGCAGTACTGAGCATCCCTGTGTCCAGACCCTTTGCTTCAATGTCTCTGGACTGCCATGGTGGGAAAAATAGTAGCTGCCTGGCTACATAGTGTTGGGGAAGGGATCACAGCATCTAATTGCTACTTTTGTGTGTGTGTGTGTGGTACGCGGGCCTCTCACTGTTGTGGCCTCTCCCGTTGCGGAGCACAGGCTCCAGACACGCAGGCTCAGCGGCCATGGCTCACGGGCCCAGCCGCTCCGCGGCATGTGGGATCTTCCCAGACCGGGGCACGAACCTGTGTCCCCTGCATCGGCAGGCAGACTCTCAACCACTGTGCCACCAGGTAAGCCCATCTAATTGCTACTTTTAAGGATTTCCAAAAATCCTATTTTCAACATTAACTCTATCTATTCCTTCAGGAGTATGTGATTCCTCTAATTTCTGAAACTTCAGCTTGCCTCAGTTTGCTTCTTGGTTTGTTCTAGGTATCTAGGTTTCAGCTTTTTTTTTTTTTCTGTCTGTTAGGCCTATTATAATTTATTCATCTACATTCCAGATTCCAAACTTTTGCTGATTATTTCTTGTCAGCTGAGGTCTCCTTTTCTCTATGTTGTGGATTCATGCCTTTTTTAATGCCTTTATTGGTATTTTAGTGAGGTTTCAGAAGGGAGAAGTAAACATATGTTCAATCCTTCATATTAAATATGAAATCCTGAGTTAATTTTCATCATGTTGCAAAATTACTAGATTCCAAGACAGAATTAAAACAAGTAATTATATGTTAAATAGAATTCTGTGGGCTGCTCAAAACCTAACCATTTATATTTTATTATAGTATAAAGTACTCTAGGTCTCAAGTATCAATCAACAAATGAACTCAGAATACAACCAGTTTGTTAATTAGAGACAGTCTATTTTCTAACTCCTCATACCTTTCACACATCAATTTGATAAAGCTAGTAACCAAAGACATTTATCATATATTTAAACTACAATTTTAAAAAATACTGATTATGGTAAAATTGTTTATTTCCTCTAAATAGAGTAGAAAACTCATTCAACAAGCATTTCAAACTATTTTATGTCCCAAGAATGGAATAGGAAGATAAAAGATACTGCTTATTTTCAATAGCTTTAGGGCCTAGAGGAACAAAAACAATTATACTGCTGTTTTGAGTCCTATGACAGTGCCATAGAATTACCAGGATAGAACAACTCATCTAGAAAGAGAGAAGAGCAGTCAGGAGAGGCTTCCCAGTAGAGATAGCACCTGAATCTATTTTTGAAGAACTAGCAGAAGTTAACCAGGCAAAGAGGCGAGAAGAAGAAGGAGGGAAAAGCATTTGTTGAGAACCTCCCATGCTCTTTTGCACTATAGTTTAAGAAAATTCCTCTATTCTATTTTCTAGCTAGCTAATTTAATTTTCAGCTGAATACATCTCAATATTAGGTTAATTTCTTGTTTTAAAATTTGATGATATTTTTAGTTTCCAGGGACTATAATTTTTTTTATAGCAGCCTGTTATATTATGGATTCAACGGCCTCTTGTCTCTAAAGAGATATTTAAAGTTTTCTACCATTTCCCTCAGGTGTTAATTCTTTTGTTTGTTGCATTTGTGGCCTCTCTTCCATGGCACTGATTTTCTTCAAAGATTTGACTGTTTCTGATTGTTCATATCTCTATTTGAGAATCTGTTTGTATGGCACAGAGTATAAATTCTGAAACAACAACCTACCTCTGGAGATTTTAGAAGAGTGATGAGACATTCTTGGAACTTACGGTCTAGGTGGGATGTCCTCCTGTATTTTCCAAGTATTGTAGGTTACATGGGGACACTGCCCTATTTGGCTAGTATCCACACGGGAAGTCTCTTATATCAGAATTCCCACTTCAGAGAGCCATAATGTATCTTCTTCCTGGGCTTAGCAACCATAAGCATAATCTATGTTTTTAACTTTTTTGCCCCTCTGCTCTCTGTGTGGCAATCTGGAGTTACTTCAGACTCCCTTCTGCTTCTCACTCCAGTTCCAACATTGACCCTAAAGAGCCAAAGTGAAGACTTAGTTCACTTTGCTTGGCAGTAATTCCTAGGGTTTTGACCTGGCAGCAGGCACTGGGAGCTGCCAGTGTTTCCAGTGTAAGAAGGGGATGAGAAGGGTGACAGGTCATACAGTGCCAGAATGTAGTGCTTAATCCACCACCTTGACAACTCCTTCAGGGTCCCATCTATTACAGTGTTCTGCATTTATTGACCAAGTGTTTTGAGTTAAGTGCATCTCCAGAGC
This sequence comes from Tursiops truncatus, assembly GCF_011762595.2. Classification (NCBI taxonomy): domain Eukaryota; kingdom Metazoa; phylum Chordata; class Mammalia; order Artiodactyla; family Delphinidae; genus Tursiops; species Tursiops truncatus. The sequence goes on from NC_047036.1 coordinate 108,949,851, forward strand.
TATTCTTACCTCTGCAGTGGTTTTTCTCTGCTCTTCATTTATTCATCAGCTGGATCTCATCTGTTTTTAAGAATTCCTCAGTATTTTTGGTGTGGTAATGGCATCCTTTCTTGTTTTCAAAAATAACTTCAATTACACCAAACTTCTATCAGTAGCCCTCCATATCCAACTGCCTATTTGACATTACTACTTAGACATCTTAAACACACCCATAACTTATTAAAAAGAGAATTTATGACCTTTCCCTCAAACAAGGTTTTTTCAGTGAATGCTACCACCTTGTACTCAGTTATGCAAGCCAGAAACACGTGTCATCTTTGATACCTCCATCTTCTTCACTCTTCATTTGCCAAATTCTGTCAATTTCATTTCCTACAACAGCCATAAGATATGCCCACTTCTTTCCATTTCCAATGTCATCCCATAGTACAAAGAGCCATCATTCCTCCCCTTAACTACTGCGATAGCCTCCCAACTGGTCTATTTACATCTACTCCTACTTTTTTCCATACTGTAGCTAATACGATCATATCATTCTGTATTTAAAAAACTTCAGTGGCTTCCTGCTGCTCCAAAGATAAACATCAGTATCTTTGGCATGGCCTATAAGGCTATGCAAAGCCTCAGTTTGTCCAACCTTGTCTTATTATCACACTTCCTCCTCTCTACTTCAGCCACACTGGCCTTCTTTCAGTTCACTGTACACAAAATGCTCAGTCCCACGTTAGGGTCTTTGCACATGCTGTTCCTTCTGCCTGGATTTCTCTTTATTCACCTCTCTTTATAGTTCAGCTCTTCTTTTTTTCAGATCTCAATTAAATTGCCATTCCCTCATGGAAGTCTTCCCTAATCTCTTCAACTGAATTCAGTTACACTCAAGTTAACCTCACTTTTGTAGCACTTATCTCAATTATAATTTACTGGTGTGTGCTTGAAGGCTTTGAGGATGAAGTCTACAGCACAGGCCGAAGGATTCAACTTGGACCAGGAGAAAGACATCTCTTCCACTGAGATGGGAAGATAAGGCAGAGATACAAATGGATGCTTATATTTGTAAGAAAGCAAGTTGAAGAAGTTCACATTGCCAGTCTTACCTGATACTCGTTCACTATTTGATAAACTACGATCAACCTGGAGGTCATCTGTCACTGACTCCTATGTGAAATAAGAATTAAAGATATAACACCAATTATGAGATGGAATATTTTTATATTATAATATTATAACACATTGATTTGGTTATTTCAAAAATGCAAAACTAATATCAACTTTGTATATCAGTTTCATATGTAATACATTCTTTCAGCTTATTGATACAGATGTAGTCTTATATTTAATATTAAATCTTAAAATATAATATTATGGACATATCTAGGGAGTCAACAATATACTAGTCAACTAACTATTGTGGGATAAACCAGCAACTAGAAAATAAAGATGAATATTTTTCTGACACCGTAAGTAGGAAAGAATTTTTTCCCTCTAAATATGAAAGCAAAATAAATCAAAAGAAAATGATTGATAAATAAGTCTAAAATACCAAAAATAAAATTAAAGGCAAACAAATGTGGAAATATTTGTAACATGTGTGTGTAAAAGTACAACAATCTTCAATATATAATGAATAAGTATTTCACCAAAATATCACACAAATGGCCAATAAAATGAGAAAAAATATCAACCTTACTAGCATTCAAAGAAATGGAAAGTAAAACAACATGCTACTTTTCATCTATCAAATATCTATCTATCGATCGATAAGTAGATAGATAGATATTTTAAGTTTCAGATAAGATGGTGCCAACTGGCCAACATGAATCAAAACTTTAAATATAATCCAACCCTTGACCCACTGCAACGTATTTGTCTTAGGATATCAATCTGAGGTACACACAAAAAATTTCTGTGGTAGGATATCTACTGATATCTAAAACAGCAAAACCTTAGAAACAATCTCAATCTCCCAACCACAGAAAAATAGTTATACAAATTATAGTATACCTATGTATAAGACAAAGCACTATGCAGACACTAAAAACCATATTTTTGAAGATTACTTAATGTTAGAGGAATTTACACAATAAGATAATTTGTAAAAAAAATTTTAAAGGCACAGAAAAAAGGAATGGAAGGAAAAGTACAAAACTTAAAAGAAACTGATTAAACATTTTTTTGCATAGTCTGAATAATCTATTAGGGACACTTAACACTTAAAATCTGGGGAAAAGCCTTTTTTAAAAAAATGCCTTTTGTTAAAACTGCCCTCCGCCAAAAAACATGTCAAAGAGAAATACGCAAGCTAAAATGCTGGACTGTGACTATCCAATTTAATGCTAACGTCAGATGAGTCACAAGCAATTTTTAAAATCTGAATTTCTCTAAACTACTGCTACACATGTTTAAAATACTGTACAGAATCCACATTAAATACAGTAGATCAGGAAGTTATATAATATTCTAATGATAATGAATCCTGTTTCTAACTATTAATGCAAAGTCAAATGAGAAAACATGAAAATGGCTTTGAAATGTTTAAGTGCTACCAAACATTAGAGAATTACTAAGAAACACTTTATATCTGTCACACAGAAAATCAGCCAGTAATGAATATTTCTTAAATTTTTGTCAAAGGAAAGAAAAAACAAAAATGCATGGCTATGAGTCTACCAGAATCGTTAATTCAAGGCCCTGTCTGAAGATACAGCATCAATGTTTATAAAAACACTAGAAAGCTATGTAGTCTCTATCGAACAAAGACCATATTGTATTTTCATATAAGACCAGAGGTACATCAGGCACCACTGGTCTCTACCCTAAGCTTATCCAAGGACCATAGGAGAAACATACATACACTCAATGGAGCAATCTTCTCATCCTGGGCTTCTTCACTAGTGCTATTTTCATGCAGGCTTTTCTCTCCTGTACCTCTTAACTGAGTGCTAACAAAAAACAACACAATTAGTTTGCACCGTCTGGACTTGGCTCTCCACGTCCCTGATCACTATTCACACTGTTATAATCTGAAAAGCTCTGTGGAAACATAATTAACAAGAAGTAAGGAACACAGTAGGTGAATTGTATCAATAACCAATTGATGCCACGAATGCTTTCCCGGAGGTTTTCTCTCACTTGCTTTTAGGCAACTTGGTAAAACTTTTTTTTTTTTTAATATTTTTAATATTTGACTCTTTCCTAAGTCAAATTTCTGGCTCTGTGTTCGGAGAACAGCGAAATCAGAGCACACTATTTTCTTCACTGACTCTTACAATGAGAGGCTATTAGGAGAAAATCAGGATTGAAATTTTGAGGTGGCCAGAGGCATGGGGCTGTTACTTGTGGATACGCACCTCGGTGGCCCAGAGCTGCTACCTCCCAGCCGACTCCGCTCTGATTTCTCTGTGATTCTCTGCAAACCGCGCGTTTTGCCACTTCTTTTCAGGCCTAAGAGAGGATGACATGCTTCAGGGAAAAAGCCTTGGAGGCCTGCCCGCGGGCCTCGGAGGTCCCTGGGGCTTAGGCCCAGCCCACCCCGTGTCCCACTCCGTAGGCCAGCCACACGGCGCTTACAGTGGGCAGACAGCTTCCGGCCGGGCCCTGACGGGGCCTCCGCCTTAGCCAGGGCACCTAGATCTGGCGTTGGGGTTAGGTTGAGCCTATGGCTGGCCCGCTTTTTGCGTGTACAGACCCGTAGTGACCACATTGCCACCCCACCGCCAGGCCTCGGAGGGCTCTTGGCCCTCGAAGGCCTGTCTCGTCTTCTTCCTGAGGAACCGAGCTACGCCGGAGGGAACCAGCGTTCAGGCCTGGCCTGCGGGGCAGCCCGAGAGGAATGAAAGACGTGAGAAAAAAACAACAGGCCCACAGCGCCAACCCCCACACTGGTCTGGAAACACCGCCTCACTCCCGCCTTTTTATCTCCGAGGAGTCACGCGGTGGCTTCTGGGAAGACACGGTGAAGTGGCAGTGCCCCGCCCTCCTGGAGGCGTAGCGCCAGGGAACTTGGTGGTGGACGGGGGGCGGGGGCCTGGACCTTGGACTCTAGGCACAGGCTCCCTCGCCTCGTGCTGAAGGGAAAATTAATGGAGAAAGACTTTTCATCGTCCAGGAGGTTGTTCTTTTGCTTTGCATTTTCTCATTAGTCTGATGGGCCCAACACCTGGTACTGATGCCTGGGCCGCTCTCCTTAGCAACATTACCAGGAAGGCCATGGTAATGGAGTTTGAAGTCTCTTAGCACATGGAGTCTAGCTGGGGGTCAGCCTGACTCAGTGCAGGAAGGTCAGAGAGGAATGAAAGCACGTTATGGTGACGGGGAGTGTCCTCCTGAGTGTCCACTGGCCTTCAGCGCCTGGGGCCACCAATTTACTGGGGGCGGGCATGGTACTTGAGAGTCTAACCAGGCATTAGAAGAGCTTAGGTTCCAGGAGGTTTCTTCTCAGGGACAAGCAGAATCCCTTAACCCCTGCCTAGAAGCTACCTCCTGGACATCTCTGGGCAGCCTTGTGGTTAAGGTAGTGAGTTCCACAAGGGATGCCCTCCTAGTGCCCTGAGGCTCAGCTCTTTTGCTCTGCCCAAAGGAAGTAACATAGGAATGACCACTCATTCTCTCCATACACCCAGGTTGAACCATCTGGCTGCATCTGATAAACGTATTGTGCCTATAATAACAATCTTCTTATTTTAAAAAAATGTCATTTCACAACATTAAAAAATGCTGTTTGTACAGATGAAATTAGAAAAACACAAAGACTTTTTCTGTGATGCTCCAATATTGTCTGTAAATATAGCACACATATAGCCACAATATTTTCATAATAAAATCACTGAATTTTTTATTCAAAATCTGCTCATAGAAAGTCACTTATTAATAATTAAAACAATCACTAATTAATCATTAGACTTAACTTTGTAAAGAACAGAGGGTAGGCATTCTTACCTGATTAGATATAGTGCTTTGAGTCACTGAATCACTACTTACTTAGCACCTTACTCTCTGTTAGGCATTGTGGTAGGTCCTGGGGATACAGAAGTGAATTAGAAATGGTTCTTCAATCAAGGATCTCACAGTTTTTTTGCAGTATAAAGCAGTTATCGTATTTCAACATCTTCTCTTTAGTCACATCCATAATATGCTGACAGGCAGTCTCTAGTTTACAAGCCAGGTCTCCAGGCTCCCTTCTTGCCCTTTGGAGAATGTTGTGAAAAAAAAAACTTGGAGCTCTTAAATGACCTTTGGGAGGTATAGATCCTGGGATGCCCTAGACCTAGAAATGGAAGAAACATTGAAAAAGGAAAACAGCTTAAAGCAAAAGTTGATGTGCCCTTTGGTGGCCCTATTCTCTAGAACTGTCTCTCTATACTGAATTACATTCACTGAAGTGCCATCAAGTCAAGGTTTATGGGAGTTAATTGCCTAGGGTTTCAAAACTGGAAATAACCTTTGGTGTGATTCCTTGAGCCAAAAGGGTCCTTAGAGATGATCTTGCTGTCCCCTCAATTCGAAGCTGAGCAAACCACAACGTAGGAGGCTCATTATGACAGGTGGTTGACCTAGGTGGCATGGATCTCCTGACATTTGGCTAGTGTGCTTGCCATGCTCCCACTCCTCCTAACACATGGCTGGGAAAGGGATGGGGGGAACAAGGAAAAGAGCTTGAAGCCCTAAGTAGCAAGGGGAGGGGAAGGGACTACATACAGACTTGCAATTTAAAGTTTCACCTACCCAGCCCATAAAAGGGGAATGAAATGTGTCCCCTACAAAAGGGTGAGGTAGGGCAGAGATATCTCAACTCAATCACCTGTCTCCCTCCACTCCGTCCTCAAATACACAAATGCCAGTGCAAGCATTCAGCCATGAGTGTTAAACTGAACATCTTCCATTTCCCTGTTGTATTGCTTCCATATCTACACTCAGAATTCTTTCAGTGTTTCAGTTCAGTCATGTGGTTTTGACTAGATTGGAACAGTCATGGAGATGCTAACTTCCATGGGAAAAGAAAATCCAAATTTTTAATAGATTGCTGAAGAAAGCTTTTGGGAAAACCGCCAGTTCATGGGTTTAGCATTCCCTGGAGCCGAGAGGAAATCTTTCTGAATACCGTTTTCTTATCAAGTGACTCCCCCACCCCCCAGCCCCAAGAGGCTTCATTTGTGGCACCATCCACAGGCTTTAGGGTCCAACTGAAAATCGGCTTATTTTTGCTTAGTTGACAGGATTGGGGAAAAAATAACAGTGATAGATGAAAAGTATCTTTAGGTATTGCAGTCTTAATGCTATGCAACATATGTAAAAGGGCCAAGGGGATTATAGACATTTCTTGAGCATCCACTATGGGCCAGACCTTCTGCAGCCCCAGGCAACTCACAGTCTTAGTGAGAGTGGGGCAAAGGGACAATCAACCATGCAACCATGTGGGAAGCTTCTTAGAGAAAAAGATAGTTGAACTGAGTTTTAAGATATGAATGATAGGAATTAGGGGGATTAAAGGAAAGGGTATTCTATGAAAAGGGGACCTAAAAGCATGATGCTTTTAGGGCACTGCAAAAAGTAGTTGGTATGATTGAAGCCAATACTCTATGGAGGAAGGGCTGGAGAAGAGATGCTGGGCCTTGTGTGCTGAAGCAGGGAGTCTGAACTTTATCCTGGATACTGTGGAATAATAAGCAGGAGAGTGGCACGACCAGATTTTCAATTTAGAAAGATTCCCCTGACTGAAATGTGGATGGTGAAATTTGAGGAAGCTGGGGTGGAAACAGGAAGACTAATTTTAAAAGCAGTGTAATATTCCAGACAAGAGAAGAGAGTGGCCCCAACTACACTAAAAGCTGTGAAAATAGAGAGGAGTAGATGGTAGCAAATATATGGCAGAATCTGCATAATTTAGACATGGCAGAATGTACAATTTTAAGAAAGTGTACCGCTGTGTATGGGTAAAAGATATTATGGAAATACTGTTTAAGGACCATCATGATGGAAAATTTGAATACAATTTTTTGTTCTTTTAAAAATATAAAAATGAAGTAAATACAGGACACATTTGGTAATAGCAAATGTGCAAGGAAAAGGATAGGTTCTCTGGGGGGGCCATAAGTGTTTAGAGTTTGGGGACCCTTATAGAGGACGTAGAGTATGCTGACTAGTGATATAGCTTGATACAGTGTTTACCATAAGCACTATGATCTATGATCACCAAGTATACTAACATCAGGGGATTATGCTAAATAAATATTATAAAATAGTAATTATAAGCAACTTTGAGAAACAAAAAATCTTTATTTTTTACAAATGTTTTCATAAATGCATTTTATATTTGATATGCATGCTACTATAACAAAGCAACTAAAAATATAATTACAGTTAAAATAACTTTATGCATATTTAAAAGGTAATTTTTTAATCTCCTCAATTTTTAAAAATTGAAAGTAGAATAAGCAGTTCTTGCAAAAATATCCATTGCCCTCCATGCAATTTTTGCAATGACTTAACAAGGAAAATAAAAATAATCAGTCAAATGAATGCTTAAAAGCCACTGTCACCTCATGAAAACCTTTTGTTTGGGACCAAGTTTAGAAATGCTCGTGTTCCAGGTAGTATATATCTATTGCCTCTGGGTTATAACCATTCATGTGTTCTAACTGAAGAGTTTCTCATTAGGGCTTTGTCCTCACGTGAATGCTAATTCCATTCTTACTGCAGTTAACTGTAGATTCACAGAAAGGACTGTGTAGCATACTTGAGAGAAAATTCAGACTACCAGGATCATTTTTTCTTTTCATGTATATGCTTCCTTAAAATAGAAATAGGCAAGAAAATACAGCAACTTAGCTCATATAGTTTATCAATTTTATATATGATTTTCCATTCTTTTTTTCCTGAGATATGAAGCAAGTTTGTAAGTGGTCTATTTTCATGCAAAAATACATTTTTCCATTCTTTACATTCATTTCACAGTATTTTGTATTCTAAGTAACTATATCACATTTGTGCTTTATACATTTGGAAAATAAAGAATAATTCATTCCCTTTACTGCAGAAAAATAAAAGATCAGAGGTTCTTTGATGGGTAATACAATCAAATTAAGTGCTGACTTCAAGTTGCTAAAACATTACCTGACTATAAAAATTGCAATGAAAAAATCCTATTTTTTCTCATGCTTGCAGTTTTACCTAAATTTAGAACGAAAGGTTGACTTACTCATGTGAGGGAGACTAGGTATGTTTATTCCTTAGACTCCTGAGTTCGTGAGTTCCTAATATGTGAAGCTAGGCCTGCACATACCTGGTCAGTTTCCTCTCTCACCTGGAGGAGAATCACAATACAAAGATGTCTTTTATGGCAAAAGGAAAAAAAAATTGGTGTATATTCTATTTTATATCTTTATAGACAACAAGATTAGTTTGTAAAATGTAAGAATTACTAACACATTTAAATGAGAAAGAGAGAAAAGGCCAAACATTTAAGAACATGTTTATGTTACGTAATTGATCTCCGTTATACCTCTAGACTTAAATCGGATCTGATGTCCACTATGAATGTAAATGTCTTAAGTACATAGCCTTTTTCTACATTGGTTAAAGAGAAATACAAACTTTTCCCCCCTCAAAATAAAGTTGGGAAATCTGAAGTAAGAAGGATTTTTTTTCCATTAACACATATTGTTTCATTTCTCCTTTATTAAAAAATTCAGTAAAGTTAAACAGTGGAAAAAATAAATGTACAAGCAATATATTTAGGGCCCACTGTTTACTGTTCTCAGCACATCTGCCAGAACCTATTTATATGCCCAAGTGTGACGATTTTCACAGGAATCAGGAAGGCGAATAGAAACATAAGATCTTTAAAGTGAGAAAGAGAAGAAATCTTAAGTTATCCATAATCAATTATCTCTAACTATTATTAGGTATAAATGTAATCAAAATAAATTTTAAATTATTTGCTTATAATTTCATTGTCTAAAATCCTTTGGAAACAAAGACAAATATGAAATTTAGTTGAGCAGAAGGACAATGGGAAAGAGGTTCATTTTCCTCAAGATGTGAAGCTACTTGCCTTTAAAATAATACAAATATCCAATTCAGGTAATGATTTTCTCTTTTAATTAGTCAAATATATATTAAATATAAAAAAATTAATGCTATGTATAATAGATGTGGCCTTGGACATTTTTAATATTTTTTTATTTAGAAATGCCTTTAAAAATTAATGTGCACAGAACTAGGTCATCTACTAAAAGTCAAATTTATAAGTGCAAGTAGTGGGACTGCAGAGAGAATCCAGCAAAGGAATATGTAAAAGATTGGATAAATACATCAAATGAAGCTGTGGTCGTCCACTTTTGTGAAGACTGAAATATAAGTGTATAATCACTGGTGCAGATTCATCTAGTGAGCCTGTGTGATTATGCAGTTTCTAACCGACAGCACTTATTGACAGTTTGGATTTGCTCCAGGGGTAAGGAGCTTCTGGACTGTGAATACTGCCCCCATCTCTGCTTTCAGAGTCCTGTCTCTACAGAAGAAAACACTTTCCTAGGGACAGTTTCTTCTGTAGATGCAGTCTGTAGCTTGGAACCTAACTGCTGTCCATGCTGGGCTTTAATTATACGACATTGTTGGCACCCAGGTGCAAGAAGTATTTAAACACATAACGCCAAGAAAGGAGGTTTTCATGGGTAAGCTTAGAAGGGTTTAGAGATTCTATGCATGAAATTATTTCCCAAGGAGATATTTATCTATGATGGACGTAAACAGTTTTCTAGGGGTATTTTGAAGAGGTTCTTCAAACTTACGTTGTTGAAAAATTATTTCATTTGGAAATAACATCCCCCCCTCCCTACATCCTGCCGTGATAATCTCTTACTGGAAGAAAGTGAAGCTGTTCAGAATTATTGCCATATGGGTTTCCCAGGCCTGGCATGGACACATTGAGAATGGAAAGACTGGAAGAACCCAGCAAGGAACATCAGTACATTAATTGCTGCCCACCCTGAGAAATAATTCTGGGTTTCTTCTCCCAAGTCTTCCCTAAAGGTCCATTCATTGCAGAGCAGAGTCAAACAGACATCTTTTATAATTCATGTGGTAAGACATCCATGAATATACACATACTATCCTTGAAGTAGTTGTACATTACATTTTTTTCTAGGTAGCTCCTTAATATTTGAATGAGCTTAATAAATAAGAAAATGTATTGAAAGATCTTTGTAAAATGTTATGTAAATACATTTGTTTTAAGAATACTTGAATTTGCATTCTTCATAAATAAAAGTAAAAATTGGAGAGAAAATTTTTTCACATCAATGAGGATTGTTATGTTTAAAGAATCTGAAGTTATGTAGAATGTGAGCTATCATGTTTTGTTTCAGAATTATTCTGTATTAGTTTTAATTTTTTAAGTCTGATTTAATTGTGATTTTGACCATCAGTTATTGAATGAGGTAGTCCACATTGCCTAGATATTTGCTGTACCTGGTTACTATTCCACAAATAATTAAGTACAATATATCAGTTATGTTTTTCCTTTATGTTTAATAGAAGTTCTGTGAACACTGAGAATATATTACTTTTAGTGGTACACAGTTCTTGAGAAAAGTCTTGATTTTTACAATGCCATTTCTGATATTTTTAGCAGCTTACTACAATATCATTGTAATAAAAATAAAGTATACTCGGTGATGAGAGAGAAAATATTGTTAAAGACCTCTTGGGACAGGAAGAGGCTCAGTCATAAGGTCACGTGCTTTTCATTTTCAGCTGCATCATTCTGACACATTACTTTCAAAAAATAACTATAATATTGCTACATTGTCCATTATACTGAGAAGAACTTCCCTTGAACTTCACATGGAGATTGAGTAAAGCTCTTCTATTTGTTTTTTGAAGTACTCTCTCAGCTCAGGTCTCTTAGCCTTTAGTGTTGGTGTCAGCAAGCCATTTTGAACTGAGAACATATCAGAGTGGATGTGAATGGCTTTAACCTAAAAACCAAATGCAGAATACATCTTTATCAGGAATATAACACAGCATTCATAGCATACATGATAAAAGTAGACAGGCATATGGGAATAGAAATATTGATATAAAAACACTATGCCTATTTAAAAGTCAGAGTTATCCTAATAACATTTCAGCCTATTTGATATGTCTGAAAGCCACCTTTTTTCCTTCTTACTCCTCCATTTAGCCAGTCAACAGAAATGAGTTAGTTACTCTGTGCCAGGCATGGAGGACACAAAGGGGGATCGTGAGCACCCCTGCCCTCGGGGAGTGCACACTGGAATCCAGTAGAGCAGACACACTGGGTAATTATTAGACAATGCGGTCTACACAGGATGAAGGGCATCTAACTCAGTTATGGCAGGGAAGAGAGAGGAGCAGTCAGGGAAGCCTTCTCAGATCAGGTGAGTGTTAAAGGACGAGTAAGAGTTAACCAGCAAAGGAGGAGAGGTGGGTGGAGAAGGGCATTTCCAGGCAGAGGCAACCCTATGAACAAAGCTACGGGAGTGAGAAATGGCAGAGTATGAAAAAGGAAATCCAAGTGATTTCTGTTGTAGTTACATAAAGTAGGAGGCGAAGTGGGTGAGAGATGAAGCTGAAGTGGTAGATGGGGCAGTTTATAGAGGAAAACAGTAGGAGATTTTTATACAGGGCAATGACATGGCTGAATATACAATTTATAAAGATCTCTCCAAGAGAAATGTGAAGATGGCTTTTAAGAATGTTAAGATTAGAAGCAGGGAAACCAATCAGAAGGACCTGACCAATCCACAGAAGAGAAGAAGATAAGGGCCTGCACCTACAGAAGTGGCAGAGACAGAGACAAGTAAGCAGTTCTAAGAGCGATTTAGAGATAAATGGGCAGGATGTAATAAAGAAGGAGGCAGCCTTGAGGACTTCCAGGTTTCCAGCTTGGAGGGCTGCATGGACAGTGGTGCCATTCACAGGAGAAATATAAAGTCTAGGCGGGGACATGACGAGTCTGTGTTAAAAAAAAAAGTTCTGCCAGAAAATGTGATCACATTATTGGAAGGAGGAATGGAGGGATCAGACTTAGTGTTCGTGTTGCCTATTTCCATGAGGCAGATTCCAGGCCTCCTCATGCAAAGTCTCTTTGCAAGCCTGAATGGGGGACCAGAGAGATAGATGAACTAACCTGGGAGGGCCTGGGCAGTCTCCTCCCACATGAGATTTCAGCTGAAAGGGTGACTGTCAGTTCAACCAGAATTTTATGATCTGGGCTTGAGCTGAATCCTGGAGTGACAACGTCTCTAAGAAATTGTATCCTGACTGACAACTGGGTCTATATTCAATTATTTTGTTGAGACAACAGATCCATATTATTAAATAGCAAATGAACTGCTATATATAGACTTTAAAAAATTAACTCAAAATATATGCGCTAAATACATATATATTTTCACTTGTTGTTTTGCTTAATTGGCATTTATTGAGCAACTACCATGTGTCAGGTATAGTGTAAGGCACCAGGGATACAAAGAAGAACAAGACACAATCTCTGCACACATGGAGCTTACAATCTAATGAGGGATGCTGCAGTATGATAATACTACTATAGGGACGAGCAGCTGTCAGTTGCTTTCCCAGTATCACTCCCTATCTTCCATGCTAATAAAACCCAGGTTTTGTTTGGGGCCAAAATGTTCTATGTAAACTATGACAATCCTATGTCCTGATTTCCCAGGCTCCCTTGCAGCTAAGGTGTAGTCATAAGATCCATCTGTGGCTAGTGAGAAGGGATAGCTTTTGCTTTCCTAATAAAAGGTCCAGACATACCTATTTCTACCCACTCTCTTTTTTTTCCTTCCTTGAATATGGACAATGTCCAAAGCTGTAGCAGCCACAGAAAGTGATAAGCCAACATACTAAGAAGGGAGAGTGGAAAGATAGGCAGAGCCTAGGTCTTTGAGAACCTGTACCTGCCTTGGACTGCCTATGTTCGGACTTCTTATGTGAGAACACCAAAAAAACACACCCTATGTGTTTAAGACCCTGAGGGTTTTCTTTTAGAGCTGAATGCCTTTCTGATATAGCACCTAACCCAGTCTCTGGAGCAGGATTCATTGAAAAGGGATGCTTGAGTTGAACTCTGGAGGATAAGTAGGCTTTGGCCAGATGAAGATAGCAAGGGGAAGGGAGAGGCTGTTATATGGCTCTAGGCAGAGGCAACATGTGCCAAAACACACTTGGGACATCACAAGTATAGGCTGCAGCAGGTGATACAAATAAAGAAGAAGAAAGAGATGGGGCTGGGGAGATAGGCTGGGGCCAAATTACAAAGGATCAATATGCCAAGGTAGGGATTTTGGACATAATTCTTTAAACAATTTTTAATCAGTGAGAGACAGTACTAGCATGCATCTTTGGAAAGATTACCCTGTTAAGAGAGGATTAAAATGAGGTAAAAGTGGAAGCTGGAAGACCAGCCAAAAGGCAAGATTGATGGTGATTTAGGCTATAAAGTTGGCTGTGGAGATGGAAATAGATTTGGGGAGTAGAAAGGACAGGACTTACAATTGGTTTGGGTAATTGATAGAGAAAGAGATTTTAAGACGGGCTCTAGATTTCTGCTTGAGCAGAAAAACTGGAGGAGGAGCAGAAAGATTCTTTGGAGGCAGGAAGATCAAGTATTCATGTCAAGTTTGAAATGCTTCTGAGACATCCAAGTGGTTTTTGGACATTGGATATATTAGTATTAGTATGTAGGACACAGCTTCAGCCTGGGCTTGAGAGACAGGAGTTTCTTGAGGAGTAGAAAGGAACGGGGGTGTGGGTTATAGAAGCCAGGAGAACAAGAGTGAAAGGTTACTGTGGCATGTGTTACTGTCATATGAGAATTGTTAATTAAAATCAATGGATACAATCAGGAAATGACTTATTTCAAAAATCAGTCTATGCACCACCTCACACCCATTAGGCTGGCTATTATCCAGAAAACAGAAATAACAAGTGTTGGTGAGGATATAGAGAAACTGGAATATATACCCAAAAGAATTGAAAGCAGGATCTCAAAGAGATATTTGTAAATCCATGTTCATAGCAGCATTATTCACAATAGCTAAAACAGGGAAGCAACGCAAATGTCCATCAGCAGATGAATGGATAGGCAAAATGTGGCATAGACATACAATGGAATATTATTTATATAAAGTAAGGAAATTCTGACACATGCTACAACATGGATGAACTTTGAGGGCGTTAGGCTAAGTGAAATAAGCCAGTCACAAAAACACAAGTACTTAGAGTAGTCAAAGTCATAGGGACAGAAAGTAAAATGGTGGTTTCTGGAGGCTGGGGGGAGGGCGGGAATTGGGAGTTATTGTTCGAGGGGTACAGAGCTTCATTCTACAAAATGAAGAGTTACAGAGATGGATGGTGGTGATGGTTGTACGACATTATGAATGTATTAATGCCACTGAACTGCACACGTAAAACATGGTTAAGATGGTAAATTTTATGTTATGTGTATTTAACCACCAAAAATTTAAAAATTGGAAAAAAATCAATGTATGCAAATAGTCGCAAAAAATTCAACATGTCAGTGATTGTTTTCCAAATCTCTGATGCTAACGGTCTAGTGTCCTGGCAGGTGGGTATTATAATATGACAAAGAAGTCTTTCCTCAGAAAATTCTCCATTGCATTCACTGATTTTTCAGATCAAAGACTCAATATACAAAGAAGACCCCTAAAACAGCTACACTTTCTACTTCTTAAAAAGTTTTTAAGAAAAATTCTGGCATTTTTTAAACCCATGCTTGTAATTTTAAAATGTGATAATTTTCAAATGAGCACAGCATTAATAAATGAGATTCATCTTTGTCTCTTTAGAAATTTGTTCAAATGAAGGATTCACTTTTGCTATAAAAAGAATAGCATTTTAAGGGATTCGTGTGTGGTGGGAAGGGGAGGACTGGACTTTAGGCTAAAATTAAAGCTAGCATTACAGGTAGCTGCCTCAACTTTACCTTACATACTGAAAGGATTTCTACTTGGATATGCAGTATAAATAACTGGAAATCTGAGGCTCTTGGCTAAAAAGAGGCATTATCGAATGTTTCAAAATTTGTTAAGGTTCTTGTAAAAAGTGTTTTGTTTGAAAATTCTCTCAACTCCAATATAAAATAAAAATTTTCTGCATTTTTTTCATGGCAAAATAAAAAAAATTAAAAAAAAATTCTCTCAGTGTTTTTGATGCTCAAAGAAGCAAGGATTTGGTAAGGAATAGGGCTGCCAGTTTTTGTACCCTCTGGAATATACTTTTTTCCTAATTTGTTTTGATCAAACATAAATCATCCTAGGGGATCCAAAATTCACTGAAAACAGGTCCCAAGGGAGACGTTTTCAGACCATAGTGCACTGAGAGCTAGGGGTTCTGCAGTGGCCTCTGCTGGGCAGGGGTATAGAGGTGGAGATGGGCATGAAGGTGGAGTGTAGACAGACACGGGTGGGATGAGGTGGGGGAGAGGCAAAAGTGCATTGGAGGCGGGGTGGGGGAGGGATGAGTGAGGGGGCTGGGTTGAGGGGTGGGAGGTGGAAGACAGGCTCTGGCTCAAGCCCCAAACCTACCAGAGCAGCACTGCTCTTATGTTTTGTACGTGCTCATAAGGTGCATATAAGATGTCATCTAAGTTCTGCTACTCAAGTTCAGAAATCACCATTTGATAACAAAACTAGCTAGCTTGAAGAAAATATGAACAAAATCCAAATCAAACTTAATCCTAGATACAGTGATTTAACTTAGTAATTCATGTTTACCTCCATGAAATGAAAAACTGGCAGTGCTAATATCCTTAATTTTTTTTTTAAAGTTCCTTTCTGATAGAAACAGTATCACATAAAGACTTCTGGCAAGTGTAAACGATCTATCCACCTTCTTCTGTAAATGAAATTAATAATATAATTTTATAGGAGATGCCAATGCCAAGATACAATTTCTACAAGTGTCCTGGCAGCCTGGGTTTCAGCTCATCTGCATTCCTAACAGCATGTGGAGAACATGTGTAATTGAGACAAGAGTCTATGTTCAGTACAGGGACTTGGGAGAACACCTCTGAAAATACAGCAGTGACAAGCAGAAGCTTCAAACAATACAGCACAGGGAAGATGACTCTCATAGGGAGAGCTACATACACTATTTAGATGGTAAGTAGAATGTAAAAGAAAACACTATGATCTTAGGAAGAAAGAACTGCATCTGCTGGTAGATTTTGAGTATCTGTCAAACCAGCAACCTGTAGCAGGCCTAAAGTGCTGACTGGGGCATCTGCAGTTCAATGTGGCTCTCTACAACATAGTCTCTGCCTGAGGAGAGGAAACACAATTAAATACAGTGTTGAGGGAAGCCGAGTAATATGGCACTCAGCTCACCTTTCAGCCACTTAGTGAGCAGATCAGAGTGGCACTACTGCCAGTCCCTGCTCCAGTCTGACCTACAGCCCTGGGTCTATTTAAATTCTTCCATGAATATACCTATACAAGTTGCGCCAGTGACTAAAAGTCTAATCAGTAAGTGGGAAAAAATGAGTCAAAACAGTTCTTTAACTGACCTTAACTGTGGGCCCCAAACCTATAGTTAGTTTATTTTCAGAAGTAAACCAATGGTAAAACGAATTTTCATTTTTTATAAATAATTACATATTTTCTAATAAAACCAAACTGTTGAATTATGGGGGGTGGGGGAAGGAACGAGGGTCTTTAGTCTCCCTTTATGCCTAACACAACATAAAACTTGTTTTCCAGTTTGCAATAAGCAAAGTTTTTGTTGAGGAAAGAAGGAAGGAGATGCTTAATGTTACCTCCCTTTCTGAAACTACACTCTTGTCACGGAAAAGTGATTCTATAGTTTTTTTTTAATTTAAAGATACTATAACATTTAAATATTATATTGGAATATAATGCCTCAAAAATGTCAATGTATGCCAACTCATTAAAGCATAGAAATTTTCATAATTCTGAAAAAAAAACTATTTAAAATCTTTCAATGGTATTACTCTGTGAAACACTTTAACACACAATATTGCTTGTAGCTAATAAACACAGAGTGAATAATTTAGGACAAGAGAAATTTTAAAATTTTAAATTAGGGAAATGTTCAATTCATTTCTGATTTAAAGGTAAATTGATTAGGTAAGTATTCATTTCAATGACAAGAAATACAGTAAAATATATTTAGCAAGGGCTTTGCAGTCCGAATTTGAAAACTGTCAAGTTTCAAAGTTCACTTTGTATTTTATACGCCTATGCAAACTAATAAGGCATAGAAATGTCAAAAAAAAAAAGGTTAAATCACAGTTAAGTATGCTCAGATACTTCCCAAGAACCTACATATTTTAATTATTGATAACAGTTATTTTAAATGCTTCTTATCTACTCATTAAATCTCCATAAATTGATAATGGTTGGCCTAGTTCTAGGAATTGTCTGTTTCTGGAAATCAAATTACGTTAATTTTTCATCTAATTCAAAGTTTCATTCAGATCAATGCTGCCCAGTAAGTCTGAACTCCTAAAGCTTCTGTTGAATGATTTAAGCCTTGGGCTTGGATATCTACTGGGGGAGGAGGGGGGGTAAAAAATTAGCATTAAGCCTTAATTGATCATTCCTTTTTGAGGAAAAGGGAAAAGGACTAGCTGACAACAGATTATGGATTAACTCAAGTAATTTATGTTGAGCTTTGGAACACAACTAGGAGCACACACCAACAAAGAGGAGAATGAGAACAGAGAAAATGAAGAGGTAACAGCCTTGGCAATAAAACTCAGGCCTTTGGGATGCCACATGACTTCTCTGTATTTAAGGTTACCATGGCGAGGGCCGAATATTAGAGCAGAAACTTTGCTTAAGGCGTATGGAAAGTCAAGAATACGTCTCCTCTCAGTAAAAGCTCTAACTTGAGCAATGGTTAACACTGGAACCTTAACCAAAGGTTTCTTTTAAACATAAGCTTAAGAGTGGTAGTCTTTTCCAAGGAGAGGACTCTGTTACAATTCTCCACCTGCTCTGAGGCAGATCACGCAGCCCACATCCAGCAGGGGGCATGCAAGCCTTGGGAATCACAAGGGTATCCGCAGGATCCCCAGTGCACCCCCAGCGCCCTTACAGCCATCCATTCAGGTAATAGGGAGCCCAGATCAACCAGGTCTCCAACCACTCATTTGTGGCGCCTGCTCTACAGGATCACATCTACAGTCACACAGCTCCCCGTAATGGAAGAGCAATGAAGTCAGTTTTAGCAAATTTAGGAATTTAATTATCATGCCAGAAATGACCTTGCATTCAGAAAGATAAATATGACTTGCCTGAATGCCTCAGATTTTATAATTTTTAAAAATAAGGATTTATTCATCCAGGCCTTATTTGCCCTAAAACACACTGATGGATGAGGGTAAAGCAGTTTCTCTCAAGCTAGATTAATGTAAAGATCCATTTCAAAAGAAAAACAATTCCCTCAAACCCTGAAACTATATTTAGATTTCCTCACTTTGAAACTTAAGAAATTAAAAGTCTTAATCTGTGGAAATGTTTTCTAATTGTCAAACAACTGCTGTAAGAGTTTATATTTAAAACTGGTTTAAAAATGTTTTTAGGTTAACATCAAAATGAACATATACAAAGGGGCTTCCCTGGTGGTGCAGTAGTTGAGAATCTGCCTGCCAATGCAGGAGACACGGGTTCAAGCCCTGGTCCGGAAAGATCCCACGTGCAGTGGAGCAACTAAGCCCGTGAGCCACAACTACTGAGCCCGTGTGCCACAACTACTGAAGCCCAAGTGCCCCAGAGCCCATGCTCTGCAACAAGAGAAGCCACCGCAGTGAGAAGCCCGCGCACCACAACAAAGAGTAGCTCCCGCTCACCGCAACTAGAGAAAGCCCGTGCGCAGCAACGAAGACCCAACACAGCCAAAAATAAATAAATAAAAAAATTTATATTAAAATAAAAGAACAGATAAAATTTAAACTTCTCATAAACCTTGCAGATCCTTAATACTATATTTGGGGACACTGTTGGAGAACCATTTTATGAAAAACAATTATATTAAATACATACTAGGAAATTTTTAAAAATCAGCCTATTAATATTTTTCTGTTTGAAGAATTTTTCTTTTTGAATTTGTGACTAAAGAGGATTATAAATGGCATGTGTAAGTAGGACCAAGTACGCTTATGAACTCAGTTACAAAAAAGAACCCCAACCTTGCAAAGACGGAAAGTCTTAGAGGTCTGCTGTGTCCACTCCCAACACACTCTTTGTTTCCTCCTCTTTGTTCAGGGCATGCTGGGCTGACAGATCAGTGGCCCCAGGAGTGCAATCTTTCTGATGTCCTAGCAAGTAAGCTTGCCTGCTGCAGCCAAGAAGACAGTCCCCATAAAAATAAAAATAAGACAGGAGTCTGGTCTTGAGTACTGCACGCAGCTTGGAGACACACCATGTAGACATGCTGTACCAGTTATGGCTAGGGTAATATTTCAGCTTTATGAACATCTGTGATTATGAGGACAATAGGCACAGTCTCACTCAGCCTACGACCGATTTTAGTTAGGATGCAGGCTGTTGCAAAGTCAGCTTAGAACAGGCCTTCAGGGGTCCGTTAGTACACTGCCTGTCTGCAGGCCACAGCATGGAGGATAGGGAATCTAGGTCAGGGTCACTGTTGGTTACTTTAATTCTCATCCCTGCATAAAGGGCAGTAACAAGTATGGAGAAGGTAACAGTTACCTGTTCAAAAGAATGGAGTCCACTTTCTTTTCCTAACCTCACCATATCTTCCAAAATGGCTTTCCTCAGCTCCTGAATTGAACCATATAGGTAAAATTACAAGGCAAAAACACATTTCAAAATGGAGATAGAAGAATCAATGAGTTGTGAGCAAAGTATAACTGGCAATCATACCAACACTCCCCCCACCTTTCAAACCCCCAACTAGGGCTGACGCTCCCTGGCAGAAAGCCAATTACCATCCCTCATCTGGCAAGTAAGTGCCTGCATGGCCTAAGGAGTGTCCAACAACAGGCTAAGGGACCACTCAATTTTGTTTTTTAAAGCAGACCTCTGGTCAGCCTAGTGAGTCTCAGGGGCCCTGTCACCCCCAGAAGAGCCCAGGGCCTGGTGGGAGCTCTAGGGTTCATGGCTGCTGCTAAGAAACAGATCATGTGACTGAGGGGCCGATGCTGAGTCAGGGCACAGAGATCCTCTGAGTCAGGGCACAGAGATCCTGGCACAGTACATGTGCCAGGAGAAGGCTTCTGGAAGGTGTGAGCGGCAAATGTTCTAAGCAGGGAGAACTGTGCTCCTTTTTCAATTCCATGACTGTCTCTCTAAGCCCAGTAGAGATAAAAGCTACCTCACATTAGGAGAGAGCAGGGCCAGTGAGTCAGAAGGCCTATTCTCACATCTGACACTGCTGTTAACCAGCTATGTGGCTTTGGGCAAGACGCCTCCCTCTCTGGACTCTCCTGCAAGCTGCAAAACAACAGGGCTGGACAAACTTTCTCTGATGTCTCCTGGCTGGAAAATTCAATAGTTTATCAAGTGTTCTAAGAAGAGAGATGAGCTCCTTCTACAACAATGACAAAAGACAAACCTCTGGTTTAGGATTCCTACCATTTATAAAATAAAGTTAGAAATTTCCCTATAGGTTCAAATTTCACTTGGGCTACTGTTTTTGTATGTCCTCTCATTATGCAGTATCACAGAAGGTCCAGCAGTCTTTTGGGGAACAGCCCCAAGGTACAGACCTTATTTGTGCAGAGCTCTGCATACGTCCCTTCAATTCCTCTCTTCTGGGCCCAAGAGGGCATGACTTCCGGGTCGGGCACGACTATGCCCACCAAAAAGGCCTGCGATCCCACCAAAGGAAAACACAGTTATGACAAAAGCTTTTAAAGTGGTTATTTGCGGTCCAGCATTAAAACTAATCTCTTGGTATTCTCAGACTCCACTCTTTTCTAAAAATATGTATATGTTTATGTTATGAAACATATCACACATTCTCGACAGAAATATTCTTGAATATTTCTGATATATTTCCCTAACTTCGTAAAAAGTTTATTAATAAAAAATAAGCTTAAGAAGATTAGGAATCAGTAAGGTTAGTCCTGTATGTACCTTTGATTCTCATGCCAATCTTAAATGAGTACATCTTTAGGATACTAATCAACCAGCTCTACAATCCAAAACACATACATTTCTAAGGATTTCCAGACCATTTTGAAACTGATTCATTAGTATGGTCCTCATTCTTTAAGAACACCATTTTAATTTTTAAATCATTTTCTTAAAAAATAATTTAATAGTCTTTAATTACATAAATCCAATGATAGCACAGAATATATTCACAGTGATCTTTCTGACTTCAGATCTAAATGATACCAGAAAGCAGAATAAATATAAATCCTCTTCAAATAATTTAATCCTGTACTATATTAGCACATTAGCTTAATATATTAAGATATATCATCAGTATCATTATTTGCAATACTGCATCTATTTATCTGTAAAGTTCTTATGTGTATTTCAAAATCAAAAGAGCAGAAACCCTGAATCTCGCTTCAGCATATTACCTCAAAATTCCTCTTGGAAGGAGACAGAGCATAAGTTAAAAGTAGTGGGAATGTTATTACTACTACTTTAAGCAACTTATTTACCTAACTGCAATTTACCAAACTATAAGCAATTAAGATTTCTCCCTTAGAAAGGCATTTTCTCTCATGATCCTATACGCCAGAGAATACCAGTATCTGATTGGAAATTAATGTTCATCACTTTAATCAAATACCAGTTACTTAGGAAACCATTCCCAGAGTACTCATCAGGCCCAAAGTACGTGTGGGAGGGCTGAGGCCTAGGGGACTC
Source organism: Tursiops truncatus (assembly GCF_011762595.2). NCBI lineage: Eukaryota > Metazoa > Chordata > Mammalia > Artiodactyla > Delphinidae > Tursiops > Tursiops truncatus. The sequence continues at coordinate 108,971,720 of NC_047036.1, forward strand.
ACCTTTAAGCTGTCCCCATGGACATACATTTGTGCAACAGGCTCACTCCGGATGTAGATGTTCTCAATCATCTCGGGCGCAATATATTCTCCCTGAGCAAGTTTAAATATGTGCTTCTTCCGATCAATAATTTTAAGAGTTCCAGCCTGTGGAATTGGACAAGCGGCTTCATAAAATGGTGGCATTCCCAAGCCTGAGCCCCTCACTCATTAGTGCCATAGCCCCTCACCTCTCCAACGCCCGGTCTCACCCTGCAAGCCCCACCAGATCTGCTCGTGCACCTGACATCTCTGCTCTCATGGAGCCACTGCACGGCTGGAGAGGGACGCCGTGCACAAGGGTGGATGGCTCCCAAGCTCTGCTGGGCCCTGAGTGCCCACTGTCCTGTACCCTCACCATGCGCCCTACTCCCCCTCCCACCCCTGCCACCCTGGTGCCCAGCAACAGGTGCCCTCCTCCTCAGGAGGCCACCCACCTTCCCATCAGGGCTCCTCTAACCCAGGCCCTCGCTCCAGCTGTCGCTTTTCTCAGCAGCATCTTCAGATTCTCCCCCTTGAACCATGCTTAGGCCACCACTCCCAAAGAGCAGCCTCTCCATCCTTCAGCACATAGCACAGCTCTGGCAGAGGACCCCAGGTGGCATTAGGAGCCCTCTCCCTCCAGGACCTCTGCAGCAGGCAGGCCACCCCTTGGGCAGTGAGTGCTTGCACCCCTGGCCTCCAGGAACCCCACTCACCTCCCTGACTCCCTTCAAAACTTTTTGAATTTCCAAGGTGAATAGGTGGGTCTCTCTCCTTTGGCTCTCTCCTTGAATGTTGCAACTTCCTCACCTTCACTGACGATGCTCCTTGAGGTGACCACCATTTATCTCCTAAGTGGCCACTCCTGCATATGTCTGAGCTTCCAGCCAGAGGTCTTCACTGAGTTCCAGACCCAGAACCTCACTATCCTCCAAACTCTACAAAAACCAGGCCCTTTTCCCTGCACGATGCAACATGCCCTAAAGGAAGCTCATCCTTCTCCTCCTCAAGCCTGTCCCATTCCCCAAGCCCCAGACCTGGAGATGGCCTTGCCATTGGCCTCTCCTGGGACTTCCAGCAGTCAGGCTCATCTGTCCTCACTCATAAATCCTTCTCACAGACACCTCCTCCTCCATCAAAACCACTTCCTTACTGAACGTGTGCACACACTCTGGCCCTGCTCTATCTGTTCAATCATCAGAAGCAGAGTAGTCTCGCCAGAAGAGAAAAACAAGCAGGCCTTGTTTTGCTCAAAATCCAGGCTGGACATCAGGGCCTTTCCCTACACTGGCTTCTTTGGTCCTCGTGGCACCCCATGAGCTGGGTGTCATCACCTCCATTTCATAAATGGTGAAGGTGAGGATTAGAGAGGTCAGTTAACGCCTCCAAGGCCACACAGCTAGGAGGTGGGAGAACCAGGTCTTTCTGGATCAGACACTTAGACCTTTTCCTTGATCTACCTAATACTATTTCAAAATAGTAATAATTTTAAAAACTGACTCCCACAGACTGCCTGCCTACTGCCTCGGGCTCTGAGTTCAGGCACAGCACTAGGTGCTTCACATGAATCAATTCACTTGCTTCTCACAACACCCTGCAAGGTGGGTGGTTTCATCCAAGTTACAGGGCATCAGTGGCAGATCCAGAGTTTTGTGGGACTTCAAGTTTTTTCCAGTTTTGAGACCCCCACCTTTACGAAAAATAATATAAAATGAAGTGCAGAGCCTTGAAAGGGGCCTACGCAAGTGAAGGCTGAAGCCTAGGCTTCGTTAGCTGATGGGACAATCTACCCTCTGCCAGTGTCCAGGGTCCTGCTGCTTCTCCAGCCTCCCTCCTCCACATCTGTGGGAACCTCAGTTAGAATTCCTTGCCTCACACCTCTAGTGTCTCTCTACTTAGCACATGCTATTACTCCTGCCCTGACTGTCCTTCCCACTCTCCCCTCTCCTCTTGGAACAGGACTTAAATCCTGAGACTCAGAGCCAGTAGGCGCTTGTCCTTCTCCCCTAGGTGAGCATGACCCTCATCTCATGCCCATCACACTGGGTTGGGAACTGTCTAAAGATGTGTCTCTCCCCTGAGCATAGTCCCTGGCCCAGGGATACATCCATGTCTGCTGCAAGAGTGAGGGTGTCTCAAAGTGAAATGCGCAGTTCCAAGCAGGGGCAAATCAGCTCACCAGCCCAGAGGGCCCCTGGAGGGCTTAACATCATTCACCTGTCCAATAAATTCAACATCTCAGAACTCCACCCAAAATCTTAGCAATCTCCCAGAGACACAGGAAAGGTTTCCTGGGGTGGGCTGCTGCAGGTGGAGGCTCTCGGTTTCAGTTACATAGTTCTTTTCTGGTCATCGTTTCCATCTAAGCATCTCCTGGGTGCCAGGTATTGTGCTAAGGGCTTTACAGGTATAATCTCATTTGTTCCTTACAACAACGACCATAGAGGTAAGCAATGTTATCACCTCCATTTTACAAATGACAGAATGAGGCACCACTACTGGTTTTGGCTAAAAGTTGGGGGCCACCGCTAAAGAATGCCATGTAGCCTTACTTTCTTATTCTATAACTGAGTCAATACAGAGCCCCAGAGAGGGATGAAGCTTTGCTCAAGGTCACGAGAGCAGCTGCTAGCAGAGACAAAGGAAAGCCAGCATCCTCCTGCCCAGCTCCAAGCTCTTCACACTGCTCAGTGCCACCTGTCAGCTGGCGGCCAGTGTCCATGGGCTCCCAGGCCCTGCCTTCGTCAGATCTCCCAGAGTTACGAGCCCCATGCTCCTTGTACTTCACTCATCGGATTCCAGAACGCTGTCAGATCTCTTCCTGGAAACCTCTTAAGGGTAGGGGGTAGGCCTCAAACTCCAGTTCTACGCTCCCAGAAGATCCCTGTCACCTTCATCAGGAGGATGCAGGAGGAGGCTCTGGGGGCGAGGTAAGGAAGAACCTCCCATTTCCCAGAGGTATTCTGGAATGATTACCTGTCAGGGTGGATATAAAGACTCCTGCCTTGGAGTGAATCAGATTATACACACCCCCACCACCACCATGTGTGGAGGCCCACGGTTCCAAACATACATACTGGCAGCCACTTCCCAATGTCTCCAGTGTGAAGCCAGCCGTCGTCGTCCAGGGCCTCCTTTGTCCTCTCCGGATCTTTCAAGTAACCTTTGAACACATTTGGTCCTCTCACACAGATCTGTAGGGACAAATGCCCGGTTTCTCTCAGCCCACAGCATAAGGAATCCTGATATGAGGCTGTCACGAGGCATGGGTAGAAAAATGGACACTTTCCCTCAGGAAATCCACTGTGGAAACTACAGTGATGGAAAGAGAGGACAGGAACAGCCGCCAGCGTTCTCACCTGTCTCCTGCCTTCTCTCAAGCAGTGTCCTCTCCAACTACCTCTCTGCCGCCCCTTCTTCCTCAGGAACACTGCGGCTTTCGGTATGCGCTGCTTTGTGACACTGGATGGGGTCTCATCAGATACTGAAAGCTGGCTGATTCTACCAGAGGTGCTTGAGCCCCCTGCTTCATGACCAGGCACTCAGCTTTCCTATCTACGTTGACTATCCATTAGGACAACCAGTAATGGGAAGGAAACCTGGTCAAGGAGTATTTCAGAACACAGGGTATTGTTTTCTGTGAAAAATCAGATATCATTAACTGGCTTTCACCTAGTTGACCCAGGAACACTGGCTTTATTAGTCCAAATATTGCTAGAAAGCATGGATTGGATGAAGTTCACTTCCATGTCAACATCACACATATTCTGGTACCGTCAGACACTAATCAAAAAGATAAGTAAACAGATACTGACATAAGCTACTCTTTGGATTGAATAATTACCCAGACATTGGAGTTTTCAGGGTAGAGCTTCCACTCAAGCTGTAGCTGACCTGTCCTACTTTACCCAGAACAGGGCTGGAACGCCCAATGAATTATGGAGACAAAGGGGCCCTGAGCAAGGGTTCTACATGTGCATAAAACTTGTGACTATAATAAATCTATTGAGAATCAGAACTCCATGCCTGTTGGTCCTAGACCTGCCTCTTCTGGTTTTCCTTCAGTAAAAATAGTATCCACCTTTTTATTTAACATTAGTAAATTAGTGTGTTTTGGTTTTGTTTGTTTTAGTTTGGCAAAGGCATTACTTGAATTTTTAAAATAGTATATATTGTTTCTCTAGGAAAAAAAGATGCTGCTGTGTCGATATAAAACGTACAGTTGACTAAGTTCGTTTGACTCAGTGGCTGAAACTGTTCTGTAGGAATCAACTGGATATTTATAGCCGTGCGTATAGAGGTCACTCTAAATTTATACATTGGTTAGGAAGAAAGTGCTGTGACTCCAAGTTCTGTTTTTGCCACTCAGTGACAACACAGAATTACATCAGAAAAGTAGGAAAGTTGTAATGAAGAAAAGTCATTATACTGTCTCATGGAATGTTTAAACTTTGTAATTCCACTCATCTTAGGGACACTTTCTTCTTGGAAACTATATTAACAAGACAGCCTGCACATCAGCACAATTTTATGAAAATACACAAGAAAGGCTCCTTATACATTTTTCAACACATTTCCTCTAGAGCTCTAGGGTCCTTTCATAGATATTAGTGGAGCCAACGGCTGGGTCTATGTGCACAACCAGTGTGACAACTGGGTTCTCGAGCATTCATTCATCTTAACCATTGGAGTGTGCCACTAAATCCATGGTACTGACTGTTGTTTCACTAAATTGACTGTACTTGTTAGGAATGTCAGATAGTTTGTGCATAAGGAAAATTTAAAAATCACTGGCAAGATGGTTCTTAGCAGCTGTACCAATATTTATAGCATTTTTATAATAAAAAATGGCACAATCAAAATGTCTATTAACATAAAATGGTGAAATAGGTGTGTAAAACATGGTATAATATGCATCAAAAAGCATACAGCCATGAAAATTGATTAGCTATTCATATCTACATGGCTGGACCTCAAAAACTAATGTAGAACAAAAAAAATGCAAGTCACACAAGAATGTATGCAGGAATATCCTATTTATAAAGTTAAAAGCAAGGCAACACAAGACAATTTATTGTTTAAAGTTACCTACATACATGATAGATTACAAAGAAAAACAATACAAAGATTGGTTTAATAAAAGCAGGGTAATACTTAACTAGGGGAATGAAAGTCTGGAGGAGCAAGGGAAGATTCAAATGTGTTGTAGTGGTTAATTTTGTAGATGAGGGGGATGCACCTACATATACTCTTTTAGGAAACAATAGTAGTCTTCTTAAAATGTGTGCATATGATTTATTTCATAGTAATGACTCAGTATGTAATGGCTGAGTCATAGTAATGACTCAGTATGTAATGACTCAGAGTAATGACTCACATCAGTATGTAAATATTTATGGAACGTACATAATCTCATGTAGCTGTGCATTCCACATTCTGAGTATGTAGAATGTTCAACATGAAAGATGATTCGAAAAGTACTTTTTTTTTTTACTTTTTAATACAAAATGTTAAAGGTATTTTATTTTGTGTCATTAAACACCAGAGCACAGATTGTTCTTTCTGTATCTTTTAGTGCTTCAAAATCTTTTAACTTTTAAATTAGAGCTCTTGGATAAATTCTTTATTTAGTTTTGAAGGAATCTGTTTCTCTCCAGAGCTATAAAATCCATCAGAAGTGTAAAGTTTGAAAAGAGTATCTGGGTCAGAAACGCGTCACATTTAACAAGCAAGGAAAGAAAGCATTTCTGATCTTTTAAAGCTGCTGGCATGTTTCCACCTTTCACAGGAAAGGTTGCTTTAGGGGACTTGAAAGATTAAACACCCTGATCCATGGTTGATGTGCTTGTTGTCAGTTCTCAAGGGAGAATTTTATACTTTCTTGTGGGTCTATCAAGCTATCTCCACCATGATTCCAAACTTATTTTAGGAAAAAACAAGTATAAAGTGCAAAACAGCAATAACGTCAGAGAGGACTTCAAGCCAAGATTAAAAAATAAATCTTACAGGTGACAGTTCTAAGCTTCCAGCGGCTCAGGAGTTTTCACTCGAAGGCCCCAGGGATGGAGATTTATTACCTTCAGAAGTTCCCCCTCCCTGGTGGCAAAGATCCTGGATGGACTCAGGCAAAATCCACTAAGCAAGCAAACACCCATACACTACAGTCCCGGGGAGACGGCCTGGTGCTGTCTTGGTAAAATCCATCACTAAGCAATGAGTGACATATTAATAGCCATTAAATTAATTCCTTCCTCTGTTGTATATAATGATGCCCTTTGTACAGGCAGTGGGAATAGAATGTTTCTTAAATTTAAAGTGCAACCACCTGGGGATCTTGGTGAAATGCAGATTCTGGTCAGGAAGTCAGGGACAGTGCATCTGCATTTCTAAGAGGCTTCCAGGTAATACAGATGCTGCTGGTTCATGGACCACACATCGAGTAGCCAGGCTCCAGGCAGAAGAGAAGCCAACAGACAGAAGAAGAACACCCACATGAAGCAATAAACTTGACACATAAAATCTGAAGGAAAGGTTACAAGGGTCACTTGGCATTAAGAAAATTCCCTATGGCAAGGTATTAAGGGGTTCGTGTTTTTTACGTTTCATTCCCTGTAACTGATTTCTAATCTCATAGCATTGTGGTCAGAAAAGATGCTTGATATGATTTCAATTTTCTTAAATTTACCAAGGCTTGATTTGTGACCCAAGATGTGATCTATCCTGGAGAATGTTTCATGTGCACTTGAGAAGAAAGTGTAATCTGTTGTTTTTGGATGGAATGTCCTATAAATGTCAATTAAATCTATCTAGTCTATTGTGTCATTTAAAGCTTGTGTTTCCTTATTAGTTTTCTTTCTGGATGATCTGTCCATTGGTGTAAGTGAGGTGTTAAAGTCCCCCACTATTATTGTGTTACTGTCAGTTTCCTCTTTTATAGGTGTTAGCAATTGCCTTATGTATTGAGGTGCTCCTAGTGTTGGGTGCATATATATTTATAATTGTTATATATTCTTCTTGGATTGATCCCTTGGTCATTATGTAGTGTCCTTCTTTGTCTCTTGTAACATTCTTTATTTTAAAGTCTATTTTATCTGATATGAGTATTGCTACTCCAGCTTTCTTTTGATTTCCATTTGCATGGAATATCTTTTTCCATCCCCTCACTTTCAGTCTGTATGTGTCCCTAGGTCTGAAGTGAGTCTCTTGTAGACATCATATATATGGGTCTTGCTTTTGTATCCATTCAACAAGCCTGTGTCTTTTGGTTGGAGCATTTAATCCATTCACGTTTAAGGTAATTATCGATACGTATGCTCCTATGACCATTTTAATTGTTTTGGGTTTGTTTTTGTAGGTCCTTTTCTTCTCTTGTGTTTCCCACTTAGAGAAGTTCCTTCAGCATTTGTTGTAGACCTGGTTTGGTGGTGCTGAATTCTCTTAGCTTTTGCTTGTCTGTAAAGCTTTTGATTTCTCCATCGAATCTGAATGACATACTTGCCAGGTAGAGTAATCTTGGTTGTAGGTTCTTTCCTTTCATCACTTTAAATATGTCATGCCACTCCCTTCTGGCTTGTAGGGTTTCTGCTGAGAAACCAGCTGTTAACCTTATGGGAGTTCCCTTGAATGTTATTTGTCATTTTTCCCTTGTTGCTTTCAATAATTTTTCTTTGTCTTTAATTTTTGTCAGTTTGATTACTGACAAAACATGCCGACAGTCTCGGCATGTTTCTCCTTGGGTTTATCCTGCCTGGGACTCTCTGTGCTTCCTGGACTTAGGTGGCTATTTCCTTTCCCATGCTAGGGATGTTTTCGACTATAATCTCTTCAAATATTTTCTCAGGTCCTTTCTCTCTCTCTTCTCCTTCTGGGACCCCTATAATTCAAATGTTGTTGCGTTTAAGGTCCCACAGCTCTATCTACCCCATCTGGCCTATTTGCAAATGGTCATGTTTCTGCCTGCACAGATACACAGCAACAAGCCGTGCCAGTTAAGAAAAAAATGGATTTTTAAAACAGTCTGCGAATCCCAAATCTTGTTTTGGACCAGCCCAGTCCCAGCCTTGAGGGTTGGTTACTTCATAAACAGGAGAGAAAATGCTCAATTCAGTTGAGTCAAATTAATCAATAATATAAAATGACTTTACACATAGGGTGAAAGGAAAACAATTCCATTTCCATTTTTTTTTCTTTTCCTCGCTACATGTAGAGCATCCACAAACATGAATGGCTAAACGCTCAAGTTTACCTCTCCTTCTCCTTTGCTGGTCCAATAGTTCAGTTCCTTGACATCCACGAGCTTGATATGATTGCAGGGCAGAGGTGCTCCTACGTGTCCTAGAACACCAGAACAATGTGCATTTGTCAGTGTTCAGATCAATTTCAGCACTGAAGATGCTCCACGCCATGTGAAACCCCTCAAGTGGTCAAAGTGGGGAATCGTGGATGGAAAGCAATACACCTCTAGATGGGCGTTTGTCACAAGCAAGCATTGATGATAAAACAAAGTTCTGGAGAAAGGAGAGGCCAACCTCTGCTGGGCCTTTGTTTTACATCTGATTCTTAAACAGCCGGCCAGGCTTACATGGCCCAGAGTCAACCTGTACAGGTCTCTGGGGAGGCTCATACCCACACCAACCAAACAGTCAGGATTTTTTATATTAAAACACTTTCCCCATCATCAGATCATATGTTTTGGTTTGGGGATCATAAAATATAGTCATTATTGCTTTTTCTTCCAGTCACCAGACTGTTGAAATGGAAAACAAGGATGAGGCAACTCGCCACCCCACGCCCTCAAATAAGACGGCAAATTTTCTTGGTCTTATATACCCCCACCACAAAACTACATCTAAGTCATTTTCTAGTAATTGTGGTGGTTACACAATTCACTGGCAAGGCGCAGGATTTTTAAGCAGATGCTGGCCAAGGTCCTGAAATAAAGTGAGCCACATAAACAAAAAGCAGGCTGTGACACTTTCGTTTCTCTTTTAAATGAGAGACCGCCAAATCTTTTATAATATTGTACAAAGATACCGATCCTCTCATACTCAATAACCTTTGCAAGTTTTTATGGTAAGGATGCATAAAAAAGGTAAAACCTCAAAAGCCTCACATAGGAAAATGCAGGACATCATAAGAGGGAAGAAAGTGTCCAAAGGAAGGGTATACATGTAAATGATCAGTAAATATGATCGCAGTAACAAGAACAAAGTTAATGAGCCAGGACCTCAGAAAATGGTCCGTGTAGTAAAGGTGCCAGTGGTAGGGAGATCAAAAACTTCACATACAAGATAGGCTTTATTCAGCTAGAGTTTAAGGAGATAAAACTTCTGTACCTGACTTTGCCAAATGTGATTTCAATTTAGAATCCACCTATCATGTTTCTGCTGACTACCTCAAGGTGCTCTGAAAATAGTATTACGCTACTAAGCATATTTCTTTTCTGTGCACATCATCCCAAATTTTCTAGTTTGTAGTTGAGCAAACTTAAGCGTGAAGCGTGGCTCCAGGCTCACAGAGGAAGTTGGTATCCTGAAGAATTCTTTTGCTGAATGTTTTTCAGATGATTGTATTTGGTCTAAGTTTAGTGACAGCCAATACATGGGCTACCTACTGCTTCCTCCTTGCCCTGAAAGATCGGTCCCTTCAGAATGAGGGTGTGGATAGTAGCTGCTCCTTTCTGAGGTTGCCATTGCCTTTTAGATGTTGCTATCACAGGAGACCATAGTTCCAAAGAGCCTCTGAAATGGCTCTTCAAGAAACAGCGCACTGGCTGCTATAAACTTGCCTCTCCTTCCTAAATCATATCCAATTCACAGCCTGCTTCCTTCATTCTGAAACGAGACTGTGTGATACTTAGAAACTATAAAATCCAATATATTGATATCATAGGATTTTTCTACCTGGAGCTGTATTTTGTGATCTACTACTTTTTTTTAACATAACTTCTATTTATTTATAAAAGAAATAGGAAAATACAAAATATAGTAGGAAATACAAAAATATGTAACAAAAAGAAACAGATCCATAATGCCACAACACAGACAAAACTACCATCATTGTTTTTCTTCTGTTTCTTCTGCTGTTTCCTATGTAAACATACTTTCCATGAGGAAGTTTTACAGCCTGCTGTTCTAACTCATTCTCACATCTCCAGCCAATCCTACCTGATGTCCAGTCCCCGGGTGTAGTGAAGGTACATCCAGCTGTGCACTCAGTTTGGCCATAACCTTCATAAACCTTCAAGCAAAACACAGAAACCATACTGTAGGTGCCCACCTGCCTGCAGATAGCTGGCTGCCCTTTTCAGCCAGCTAACCTCTCACGGAGCATCTGGTTGCTCCATGCTGGGGACGGTGGGAGGGGAGGTGCTCTGGAAGTAGGTACCTTCAGGAGAAACTGAACACGACAACAGGTATAGCTACTCTGCTTGGAAGAAATGCTATTTTTAACCACAGACACTTAGTAGATAAGGTTATATGGTTTGGGATAAAGACTTCTAACCTATTTTCAACCACTGACTCTATTTCTAATTTGAATAATATGTATTAAAGACAAACATTTTAAAATCCAATAAAGATTTTGTCTCTGTAAGATATTCCCCTTCAGAGCCCCATGTGCTCGCATGAATAGACCATGTGGGAGAGCTGCCTTTAGGAGCAGTCAGCTCATGTTGGTGTAGAACAGGAAGTCAGCGTAAGAAGCCCCTGGCTTCTTTTTTCCTTCCTTTTTTTTTTTGGCGGCTTGCAGGATCTTAGTTCCCCAGCCAGGGATTGAGCCCACGGCAGTGAAAACACTGAGTCCTAACCACTGGACCGCCAGGGAATTCCCAAGAAGCCCACGGCTTCTAAAGGATAAAATTTTAAGCATGCACATTTATGAAGTAGATGTGCCTACTTTACTTAAAACCCACCAGTCACAACTATGTTACTATAGTCTGCATAAGTAGGAACCTGACAAACATTAATTGAATGGATAAATAAAGGAATGAATTTTTTTAGCAATGACAAAACCTACTGAATCAAATAAAAACACACAAATGAACTTTTATCCCCCTCCCTCGTGCTCCTTCTCTGGGCTGGGAAAGAGTCTGCAGGCTGGAGAATGCAGAGATGCTGGTACAGGTGTGGGACAGGTTCTCCAGCACACTGATGATCCATATACAGTTTTCTCCCAGAGTGGATACACACACCTGGGCTTTCCACAATGTGACAAGGTTATCTTGGCTTTCAGTGACCCTGGGCTTTTTACATCTTCAGAGAAGGGAGCTTTTATTCCACAAAGATCTTGCCCCCAGAATATTTCTCTGTACAGTAGAGGGTATAATGGGTTTCCTGCCCCATCCTAACACTCACCCCACTGCCCCCAGGGAAGGCCACATAAAGGAAATACCTGGCACCCCAGAGCCGCCCGGAGGAATCCCAGGACCGTTGGTGACGCGGGGGCCGCTCCAGTAACAATCATCCGCACGCACCCACCAAGACTGGCCTGTGGGAAGAGAGAAGAACCTGCCAGAGTCTGTGCTGTGGCAAGTGGAGTGTAGCTCACCTGGGCCTCACCTAACATCAACGTTCAGCAGCTGTACCCTACCTGGACCCTAGGGTTGGGATCAGAGAGGCCGCCTGAGGCTGTACAACACATGAGCTGAGGAAGCCCCCTTCTTCCAAATGAATCAGCCCAATCAGCTTTGCAATCCAACCCACAATATGGCCAATTCTTTTATGTATTTTGAGATAAGGGCCATTAATCTGTGTGGCATTCTATAATTTTGGTTCTCCCTTTCTTAAAATACACAGCTGTTCCCTCACTCTCCCATCATTTGCAAGCAACCAAAACAATTACTGAGGACAATGTCTTCCCACTTCCACCTTAATGGCATGGCCTTTTTTCATTTCTAAATCAATGCCATGAGCTATTTACTATGCACTGCAGAGGTCAAAGAATTTTTTAAACACTTTGTTTCTGTAAGTTGAGCCAAGAGATTTTAAATATTAGTTTTCATAGCTAAAAATAGAGTAGTAAGGAAAAATGAGTACTGGTACAAATTAACCACAAGTTCTTTGAGTAATGCACAGCTTTAAAACTTTAGTGAGGAGACAGGAATGAGTAATTCATAAACAGCTTGGTTTAAGAGAGGCTGAAGAGATGGGAAACACGGAGGGAAAGGAAGATTCTTGGTCATCTGGCTAGAACCTTGTGCTACTGGAAAGCCACCGTGGCCAAGGCTACAGGGAGGGGCAAGAGAATCTTCGAGCCCCAAGAGCTGCTTGCTTGGTGAATCTGACTACCCAAGGGCAAAGCTGCCCTACTGCCTATAGAGGTCAAGGAACTTACTTTCCAGGAGTCCTTCTTGCTGGTTGCCTTTGGCAAATGTAACACATCTCCAATGAACAAAAATGGGTCCTTTAAAATTTCAGTGGTTAAGCATTGATTTCATTAGCAAAAAGTTACTGTTTTATAAGATTACACACTATTGGGATGAACTTCTCTAATTCTTCTGTAAGGTCACCCATTGGACACTTGGGTGCCACTCTATCATCACTTGTTCGTTTTCTTACCTGAATCTTATGAAAGAAGAGTTCATCCCAGATACTATCATTCCTGATGATTCCACTCTGGACCTCAGCCTGTTTACGCTTTGCTGCAAATTCCAGGAGCCAGCGCTTTAATGATGTGTCTGCCTGGCTGAAGATCTGAGGAACAGAAGTTGGAAACAGCTGTAAAGACTGCAGGTCCCACCTCTAGATACACCCCCAGGAAGAAGGCCTAGATTGGCCAGCAGAGGAGCCACACTCTATTTCTGTCCCTGCAGGAGGTCACTGAATGTGTGACATCCAGCTAAAGGTTAACGCTACCAAGGCCCAGGCACGTTGTTGGGAAAGAAGCCCTCCCCCCGAAATCTCCCAACCAGGGTTTTGGAGAATAGGAAGAAAACAGGAGAAGGAGGGGTGAGAGTCAGGGAATACAAGAGAAGAGGCAACTTCCAGGACCTGGGGCTGGTGGTGTAGAAAGCCAGCCTGGGGCTCCAGCCTCTGTCCAAACAAGCAGATATGCAGCTGCTCAGCCTGGCCAGAGACTCCCCGCGGAGCTCACCTTGTCGTACATGCGGTTCAGTAGTCGTGGGACCACAGGGAAGATGGTAGGACACAGAGCCTTCATGTCATCTGAGAGGAGGCGGATGTCTCCCTGGAAGAAGCCGACGCGCCCTCCGTGGCAGTAGACGACAGACTGGAAGAAGTGGACAGGAAGGGAGGAGTCCCTCAGGGCAGTCACTCCTGGCTGTAATCCAGAGCTGTCCAAAGCTCTGCCCCACACGGAGGGTGCCGGTGACACCCCTCACCCAGCTCTGGCTGCTGCCTTGGGACACTGAAGGAAGCCATTAGAGGTGACACCCCCCCACACACACACCCCTCCCCACCAAGTCCCACTCAGACATGGAGAGAAGCAGCAGGAGACAGGGTGGAATCCTGAGTCTTTGGGAGATGCCAGAGCAGCCAGTCTCACTGGTGCCTGCCCCTTCAAGCTTACTCCCAAAGCCTGGACAGGGGCCTCCCTGAGGACTCAGTCTCTGAGCTGTATAACACCCTATCGGTGTGTCCGCTCCAGGTCTCAGAGCGCCTGTGGTCTTCCCCAGGGATACCTCGGCAACTCTGGAAGGGTATGCAGTGCCCACAAGTACTGGAGGTGCTGCTAATGTTGGCGGTGGGAGGCCAAGGCAGAGCCTGGCTGGTTGCTAATGGGACTAAGAGTATGCCAGGGGCTCCTTTCTGTCATGCTCAGAGCTATTCTATACGGGAAACAGAATTTCTAATCTCTGTTTTACAGATGAGGAATGCAAAGGTCACAGAGGTAAAGAAAGGGATTTGCCTAGAGTCCCAAAACTAGTTCACGGTAATTGCTGGCATGCGAATCCAGGTCTGGAAAGCTTGAAAGCACGCCCTAGTGTACCAGACCTCCCCCAAGGCAAAACGGGAGAGGCTTAGGAGATAGTTTATGCACAGGCTGGTCCCTTAAGTGACACACACGGATAATTCTTTGTCCCCACAACCTCAGGAGGACTCCTCCATTCTCTCTGTGTCCCCACAAGGCCTGTCCCAGGTCCAACCATAACACCAGTCCCATCCACAGCCTGAGGGGCCATGATAGTTTGACTCCCCTTTCAACTTCACTGTCTTGTTTCCTTTTTTAGGAGTTTAGTGAGTGATGAAAGTTACAGAATATAGGTGTTTGGGCCATAAATGGAGCCATACTGTACAGAGCTTGAATGGTAAAGCACTTCTGCAGAGCTGCAATGCTCTCTGAGCAGCTGGGGCCTTTCTCAGCCAAGGTGTGTCCACAGCAAGACAAGCAGGCCTGGGTCCTCCCTGGAGCAGTGCTCACAGGAGGGACAGATCAGGGGGTCCAAGGTCCTCTGACCCCTCTGACCCCTGTGGCACCTTCCGAGGACAGGCCAGTTTAGTTCTACTTCAAGCTGCCAGTGACAAGTGTGACACCCTGCTAGGGTTCTGGGTTCTGGGCTCAGACTGTGCCTCCCTGAAGCCAGGGCCTTACCTGCACCATTCGCTCAAACATGTGTGCTAAAGGCAAATAGGAAATGTGCACATCCGCACAAGTGGGAGCCCACTGACTCTGTAAGAAAACAGAAGGAGCCCAGGCAAGGCCCGGTCAGTCAGGCGGGCGTCTTACCTGGATGACTCTCTCAAACATGTGAGCCAGAGGCAGGAAGGAGATGAGCACATCGTCCTGTCTCGGAAAGATCACTTTCTGCAGGTGCCGGGCATGGGAGACAGAAAGGAAAGAAACACTGACAGGAAGACGACAAGAGAGTCATAAAACAATAAAGAGAAAATGACCTGGAGGGGCAAACATGAAGAGGGGAAGGGCAGTGGGGAAGGGGGGACAGAGAGAGAGGTGAGATGACAGCGAGAGAAAAGTGAGAGAGAGAGGAGAGAGAGGAAGATGGGAGGCGCAGAAAGAAAAGAGAGAGAGACAGAGAGACAGGGCAGTGTAGGAAGTGGAGTGTTAGGTAGAAGCGCCAGTGGGTCTAGGTTATCTGCAGAAGCAAAGAGCCAACTGAAGCACACATAAACCAGCAGAGTCGAGCTCCGCAGGGAAGTCTCCTCTGGGAGGGCCTGCACCTCGTTCAGTCTTCGCGCCAGACCGGCACGCCTCTCCCTCCCCACAGCTGCAGGATCTGCCTCAGGCCCCACTTCACCAGCTTTCCTGGGCCACCCGGACAGCGATTCAGAGGGTCTCAGCCTGTTGGCACTTTCTGGTCCTCCTTCGAGAGAAAGGGGCCAAGAGAACCCTAGGTCTATGCCTACTGGGGCCGGGGTACGTGCCCCGGACAGAGGTGTGGTGGGTGGAACCAGGCCTCATAAGCTACAGCCTGGGAACATGGCCTTAAAGCGGATGGCCAAGAGGGACCCCACTCTCCAGGATGGGTCTGACCTCAGGGACAGGGGCTGACCTGGCCAGGGGGCCCCATTCAGGGATGAGCTCTCCTTGGCTGAGTTCCCTGCCCTCCGCCCTTTTACAGAGGTCTTCAGTCTCCTGGGCTGGCTTTTGGACGAGTTTGGACAAGCCCAGGGGACCTTGCTCATGGCTCCTGGTCTGGGCTCAGCTACCAACAGTGTCTCACAGTTTTCCACCAAAATATATAACAAATGGGCATATGCTCCATAATGCCATCTGGCATAAATGTGGATAGCGATTTTCTCCACAGTAGAGAAAAAGCTTAATTTATACAGGAAAAGGTACATTCCTTTCTCCTTTAGGAAAGTGTAGGACATTCAGATACTCACCACTTGTGGAAAAAGGTCCTTCTTTCTTAGCCGGTTAAAAAGTGCTAACATGTTTTTGTCAGGCCAAGTTATCAAGCTTTTGTGATTTTAGATTTACCTTTTTTAAGTACAGTTTTATAAATTAGCAGTTGCCATTGTTTCTCAGACTCTAGTAGTCCTTAAACACAAAATGACTGAATTAAACCCTGACCTACTTGGAAAAACAAGTTATTAAGGATTACTTTTAAATAAAGGTATACGTAAAACCACAGGTATCTTAATATTTGAAGTTAAAAATGAAAAACAGGTTTCCACGTTTTTCTTTCTGGGATCTGAGCACTCTCAGAAATCAACTGAATATTTACCAGGTATGGATCATTTCAGTGTTTGGGGTTAAAAGTATCTGTGAATGTGAGGTTGCTCTAATGAGAACAGAAACTCCTGCCTGTGAAAGGCAGCCCAGATTGTATCAGGGAAAAAAAAAGAAAACCCAAAAAACCTCTGAGGCTTGAGGGTGTCCTTGAGAGACACCTGCATTGGTGAGTCTACTTTATTCACCTCTGTCACTTTCAGAAAGCCTGAGAAATCAGCCACCACGTTCCCATGGGTGAGCATCGCACCTTTTGGGTTCCCTGAAAGGAGAGAGCAAGAAGGAGAATTAGTGGGAAGCTCAAGGGCCACTCCTTGAGAACAGCACCGGAGTCACCAGTCCCAGACACCCAGAGCTGTCCACGCAAACCTCTGGCCTTCGTCCACAGCCGCCTTCAGAGTCCCAGGCAGATGAATGCTGTGTCAGGGACCTTCATTCTGTAGACAATTGAAGCCCATCTTGAGGCTCCCAGGTGCTTGAGACCAGAAGGCAGGTGACACAGCCTGGAGTCACCTCAAGCGCCTCAAGGAGTGCCTCAGGACTGATGGGTTGGCCTGCACCTTCCCTTCTGCCTTCCTCAAGGAGCACAGGCTCTTGGCCTCCAGTCTCCTTATACATACACCCAGTAAACTATGCCACTCTCTGGGCCTAAGCAGTTCTAGTGTCCAGAATCCAGCAGTCAACTGTGCTGGCAGAGGACTTCCTCGCTGCATCCAGCACCTGGAAAGGCCCCAGCTCAGGCCAGGCCGGAGGTCCAGACTGCTGGGGCAGCCCTCCTGCCTGCTCACTGGCAGAGATGGGACATGGATATTCTTGCTTTGTCTTGACACGACCTTTCACTGCTGCTCATGAGGAAGCCCAGGGCTGCTAGGATGGCTCAGAGGACAGAGACCAGGTGGGGACAGAAGGCACAGCAGGCTGTTGGCCACCATTTCATGTCAACGTGGATACAGCACTGCCACTGCTGCTGGACAGATCTGAGCAGGCTCAAATCCTGGCCTTGCCCCTCCTTGGCAGTGTAACACTGGCAAGTCATTTTTCGTCTCTCAGTTTCCTAACCTATAAAATAGGGACAATGACACCCACCTCATAGGGCTCTATAAGGTCTAAGGACACAGCCATGTACAAAAGACATTAAATTAGAAGTTTCCACTGAGGCAGAAGATACAACAGCTGTGAAACTCCAAAAGTGAGGGGCTAGACCATGTGCAGAATTTACCCAAGAAATATCAAATAAACCAAAATGTTAACTTTGCAACCCTCACCCAAAAAGAGGTTAAAAAAAGGGCTGAGTTGAGGTTAAGAGAGTATTATAGTAAATGCCACTGAATTTTTCACTTTAAAATGGTTAATTTTATGCTATATGAATTTCACCTCCATAAGAAAGGGGTGGGGGTGGGGGAGAGAGAATATGAATGAATGAGGAAGAATTTGTGAGAGGGATTTCTTTGGCGAGAGAGCTATGCTGAGTGCTATAGCCCATCAAAAGGGGAGAAATGAGGGGTCCTCTCTCCCATCTCCAATCTGAAACCCAAGTTAACTCAGCCACTAATGAGATTGCTTCAAAAGCCCAATCATGTTCCCTACAGCTTGGGCTGGGGGGTTGGGAGGGGGGGGGTCCCAAAAAGAAAGGTGAAGAAGGCCGTGGCTGCTAAAAAAACAATAAATCCCAGAAACTGGATATGGAGTCTGCAGAAGGAACAATAGGTGGTGGTGGGAATGGTGTGTTAAAAAGGAATCTTGAAGGAAACAATAGCAAAGATCAATAAAACTAAATGCTGGTTCTTTGAGAAGATAAACTAAATTGATAAACCATTAGCCAGACTCACCAAGAAGAAAAGGGAGAAGACTCAAATCATAGAATTAGAAATGAAAAAGGAGAAGTAACAACTGACACTACAAAACTACAAAGGATCAGGAGAGATTACTACAAGCAACTCTATGCCAATAAAATGGACAACCTGGAAGAAATGGGCAAATTCTTAGAAAAGCACAACCTTCCAAGACTGAACCAGGAAAACTAGAAAATATAAACAGACCAATCACAAGCACGGAAATTGAAACTGTGATTAAAAGTCTTCCAACAAACAAAGCCAAGGACCAGATGGCCTCATAAGCAAATTCTATCAAACATTTAGAGAAGAGCTAACACCTATCCTTCTTAAACTCTTCCAAAATATAGCAGAGGGAGGAACACTCCCAAACTCATTCTACGAGGCCACCATCACCCTGATACCAAAACCAGACAAAGATGTCACAAAGGGGGGCTTCCCTGGTGGCACAGTGGTTAAGAATCCGCCTGCTAATGCAGGGGACACGGGTTCAAGTTCTGGTCCGGGAAGATCCCACATGCCGTGGAGAACCTAAGCCCGTGTGCCACAACTACTGAAGCCTGGGCACCTAGATCCCATGCCTCACAGCAAGAGAAGCCACCACAATGAGAAGCCCGTGCACTGCAGCGAAGAGTAGCCCCCACTTGCCGCAACTAGAAAAAGCCTGCACACAGCAACAAAGACCCAAAGCAGCCAAAAATAAAAAATATATAAATTAATTTTTTAAAAAATGTCACAAAGAAAGAAAACTACAGGCCAGTATCACTGATGAACATAGATGCAAAAATCCTCAACAAAATACTAGGAAACAGAATCCAACAGCACATTAAAAGGATCATACACCATGATCAAGTGGGGTTTATCCCAGAAATTCAAAGATTCTTCAATATATGCAAATCAATCAATGTGATACCCCATATTAACAAATTGAAGAATAAAAACCATATGATCCTCTCAATAGATGCAGAAAAATCTTTCGACAAAATTCAACATCCACTTACGATAAAAACCCTCCAGAAAGTAGGCATAGAGGGAACCTACCTCAACATAATAAAGGCCATATATGACAAACCCATGGTCAACATCATCCTCAATGGTGAAAAACTGAAACCATTTCCACTAAGATCAGGAACAAGACAAGGCTGCCCACTATCACCACTATTATTCAACATAGTTTTGGAAGGTTTAGCCACAGTAATCAGAGAAGAAAAAGAAATAAAAGGAACACAAATCAGAAAAGAAGTAAAGCTGTCACTGTTTGCAGATAACATGATACTATACATAGAGAATCCTAAAGATGCTACCAGAAAACTACTAGAGCTAATCAATGAATGTGGTAAAGGAGCAGGATACAAAATTAATGCACAGAGATGTCTTGCATTCGTCTACACTAACAACAAAAAATCTGAAAGTGAAACTAAGGAACACTCCCATTTACCATTGCAACAAAAAGAATAAAATACCCAGGAATAAACCTA
Organism: Tursiops truncatus; assembly: GCF_011762595.2. NCBI lineage: Eukaryota > Metazoa > Chordata > Mammalia > Artiodactyla > Delphinidae > Tursiops > Tursiops truncatus. The sequence goes on from NC_047036.1 coordinate 108,991,202, forward strand.
CCTAAGGAGAAAAAGGACCTGTATGCAGAAAACTATAAGACACTGAGGAAAGAAATTAGATGATACAAATAGATGGAGAGATATACCATGTTCTTGGATTGGAAGAATCAACATTGTGAAAATGACTACACTACCCAAAGCAATCTACAGATTCAATGCAATCCCTATCAAACTACCACTGGCATTTTCACAGAACTAGAACAAAGAATTTCACAGTTTGTATGGAAACACAAAAGATCCCAAATAGCCAACGCAATCTTGAAGAAAGAAAAACAGAGCTGGAGGAGTCAGGCTCCCTGACTTCAGACTACACTACAAAGCTACAGTAATCAAGACAGTATGGTACTGGCACAAAAACGGAAATACAGATCAATGGAACAGGATAGAAAGCCCAGAGATAAACCCACGCACATATGGTCACCTTATCTTTGATAAAAGAGGCAAGAATACACAGTGGAGAAAAGACAGCCTCTTCAATAAGTGGTGCTGGGAAAACTGGACAGCTACATGTAAAAGAATGAAACTAGAACTCTCCCTAACACCATACACAAAAATAAACTCCAAATGGAATAAAGACCTAAATGTAAGGCCAGACACTATCAAACTCTTAAAGGAAAACATAGGCAGAACACTCTATGACATACATCACAGCAAGATCCTTTTTGACCCACCTCCCAGAGAAATGGAAATCAAAACAAAAATACACAAATGGGACCTAATGAAACTTCATAGCTTTTGCACAGCAAAGGACACCATAAACAAGACAAAAAGACAACCCTCAGAATGGGAGAAAATATTTGCAAATGAAGCAACAGACAACGGATTAATCTCCAAAATTCACAAGCAGTGCACGCAGCTCAATATCAAAAAAACAAACAACCCAATCCAAAAATGGGCAGAAGACCTAAATAGACATTTCTCCAAAGAAGATATACAGATTGCCAACAAACATATGAAAGAGTGCTCAACATCATTAATCATTAGAGAAATGCAAATCAAAACTACAGTGAGCTATGACCTTACACCAGTCAGAATGGCCATCATCAAGAAACCTACAAACAATAAATGCTAGAGAGAGTGTGGAGAAAAGGGAACCCTCTTGCACTGTTGGTGGGAACGTAAATTGATACAGCCACTATGGAGAACAGTATGGAGGTTCCTTAAAAAACTAAAAACAGCACTACCATACCACCCAGCAATCCCACTACTGGGCATATACCCTGAGCAAACCATAATTCAAAAAGAGTCATGTACCACAATGTTCACTGAACCACTATTTACAGTAACCAGGACATGGAAGCAACCTAAGTGTCCATCGACAGATGAATGGATAAAGAAGATGTGGCACATATATACAATGGAATATTACCCAGCCATAAAAAGAAACGAAATTGAGTTATTTGGAGTGAGGTGGATGGACCTAGAGTCTGTCAAACAGAGTGAAGTAAGTCCGAAAGAGAAAGACAAATACCGTATGCTAACACATATATATGGAATCTAAAAAAAAAAAAAAAAAAATAGGTCATGAAGAACCTAGTGGCAGCACAGGAAAAAAGACACAGACCTACTAGAGAATGGACTTGAGGACACGAGGAAGGGGAAGGGGAAGCTGGGACAAAGTGAGAGAGTGACATGGTCATATATACACTTCCAAATGTAAAACCGATAGCTAGTGGGAAGCAGCTGTATAGCACAGGGAGATCAGCTTGGTGCTTTGTGACCACCTAGGGGGGTGGGATAGGGAGGGTGGTAGGGAGGGAGACGCAAGAGGGAGGAGATATGGGAACATATGTATATGTATAACTGATTCACTTTGTTATAAAAAAAAAAGAAATCATACAATATTTTGTGCCTTTTTTCTTTCGCTCAACATTAAGGTATATAATTTTCTATTTGTATATATACCATTCTATTGCTGAAGGGTCATTTGAGTTGTTTCCAGACTTTGACTTTTCAAATCGTGTTGCTGGGAACATTATGGTGCATGCCTTTTGGTGACACAGCCAAGCTTCTTAAAAGAATTGTCAGGCTTCCCTGGTGGCGCAGTGGTTGAGAGTCCACCTGCCGATGCAGGGGACGCGGGTTCGTGCCCCGGTCTGGGAAGATCCCACGTGCCGCGGAGCGGCTGGGCCTGTGAGCCATGGCCGCTGAACCTGCACGTCCAGAGCCCGTGCTCCGCAACGGGAGAGGCCACAACAGTGAGAGGACCGCGTACCGCCAAAAAAAAAAAAAAAAAAAGAATTGTCCACACTTGCTGATTTGACATCCTTACCTCCCATCCACTCCTCAGTCCACCATAATCAGTTTCTGCTTCCAACCTCCCCTGTCTCAGGAGCACCAGCAGGTGTTTTTGTGGCAGCATCCTATGGGTACAGCTTAGCCATCGACAATGCTGACAGGTTCTATTCTCCTCTAGCCTCTCTGGCTGCTCCTGCTCAGCCTTTATTTGGAACTCCTACCCCCATCATTCCTCTCCTGTCAGGATTCCCAGGCCCTGCAACCAGACCTCTCTTTTCCTCAGTCGACTCTCCCTCAAAGAAACATTTTCTTTCTTGCCGCTGGTCCTCTGCACATGCTGTTTCCTTTGCTGAGAATGCCCTTCCTCCTCTTCTCCTCCAGCTGCCAATCCTTCAAGACTCTGCTTAGATTTGAAATCCTTTCTGTCCCGCTGTCCTGACCTCTGGGTGGCCTAGCACTCCATGTACCCTGGGATGCAGACCCTCGAGGCAGTGAACTGCCTCATGACATGAGCTGTGTGCTCATGAGGGCAGGGTCGTGTCTTGTCCATCCCTGTGTCCTCAGCCTCCAACACTAGGTCTGATGCATAGTGGATGCTCAATAAATGAGCTGAATGAATGAATCTACATAAATTAGAAAAAGAATGCTAAAAACCCGTAGACTAAGAAGGATATGTTTTAAAAGACCACTGTAGGGACTTCCCTGGTGGTCCAGTGGTAAAGAATCTGCCTTACAATGCAGGGGACGTGGGTTCAATCCCACATGCCGCAGGGCAACTAAGCCCACGTGCCCTGGAGCCTGTGCCCCACAACTAGAGAAGAGAAAACCCACATGCCACAACTAAAGAGGAGACTGCGCACCACAACGAAAGATCCCGCATGCCTCAACTAAGACCCAATGCAGCCAAAAATATATAAAATAAATAAATAAATAATAAATAAATAATAAAATAAAAGACCACTGTATTTTCTTCTCTAGGAAGGGAGGGTAGCACATGAACGTGTAAAGATACATCTGAACTATCATTCATGGGGCCCAAGTCCCCAGACTGGGCTACATTATACCCACAAATTATCTTTTATTTGGAGAGGGCAGCTTGATTTCAGTCCAGCCGATGGTTATTCTGAAACGAACAACCAACCACACACCCACCCATTAGCCATCCCTGAGTACAGACAAACCCCAAGCTCTCACCTCCTCCAGGGCCTCCTTGGCCTAACTAGTGGCTCCAAAGCACTGGCCTATTCTGGGAATTTCCACAGATGTTTCCATCACACATCAAGAGAAAAATCTTCCCAGAATGATCCCACCAGAATCATGATTCAAATGTCAGATTCAGATCATATTTTCCATCTTTCCTCATTGAAAGAATGATGTGGCTCTTGATGAAGCTGACGCCAGGACACTTGTCATGGAAGGGAAGCTGTATCCACAGCTGTGATGTGCTGGACAAGAGGATGGCTACCAGAGGCACAGCACAGGCTTAGGCTAATGCCAAGGAAATCCACACGTGCAGCCAAGCAGGGTAACGTCAGGTAAGAGGCCTGCTCACTCCCCCAGCTCTGCCCTGGCACCAGCCACACCGCTGGAGTGAGAGGTTTGGGCACCAAATCACAACCTGTTTTCTAGCCTCCATACATTCTGCTTCCACCACATAGAGCCTGGGCAGGATGGCTCAGCTTCCGATTGAGACTCCATGGTCTGAAAAAGCACTGGACATGAGGCCTGCCCTCTGCAGCTAGGCAACAACACATTTCTGCATCATCAAGTTCTTTTCCAGATCCAGGGGCAGCAGCTGTGACTAACTGGCTCAGAAGATGTGGCATCTATATACCATGGAATATTACTCAGCCATAAAAAGAAACGAAATTGAGTTATTTGGAGTGAGGTGGATGGACCTAGAGTCTGTCATACAGAGTGAAGTAAGTCAGAAAGAGATAGACAAATACCGTATGCTAACACATATATATGGAATCTAAAAAAAAAAAAAAGGTCATGAAGAACCTAGGGGTAAGACGGGAATAAAGACACAGACCTACTAGAGAATGGACTTGAGGATATGGGGATGGGGAAGGGTAAGCTGTGCCAAAGTGAGAGAGTGGCATGGACATATATACACTACCAAACGTAAGGTAGATAGCTAGTGGGAAGCAGCCGCATAGCACAGGGAGATCAGCTTGGTGCTTTGTGACCACCTAGAGGGGTGGGATAGGGAGGGTGGGAGGGAGGGAGTCACAGGAGGGAAGAGATGTGGGAACAGATGTATAACTAATTCACTTTGTTATAAAGCAGAAACTAACACACCATTGTAAAGCAATTATACTCCAATAAAGATGTTTAAAAAAAAAAAAAGCCAGGGGGCACTCTTGAACAGCAAGGGTCCAAAGCTAAAGGCCACAGTAGTGACCTGCCCCCAAACCCAGGGTGGAGGGACATGTCACCAAAATTTCACATTGTGAAACTCTTGACAAAAAGCAACAAAAACCTGAAGGGCATTTTTGAATTCTGGGCTGGCTCTGGATGTCAGCTCCTGGAAAGCAAAGGCTATGTTATTTATCTCCTGACAGGGTTTAGCAGTCAGGTGGAAATTCTCAGACCCACTTGAGTTAATGGCAAAAACCCACTCTGATTGAATAACATCATGTTTATCGTGATCTACCCACAAGGATTATCCTGCCTGCGGGGCTGGTCAAGGATCTGCCAACTGCCTTGGAGGCGCCATCTGTGGAAGGCGTGGGGGAACTCCAGGTCACTGCCCATCAAGAGCTATCATCAAGGTAGGCCAGCCCTAGGTCTGGAAAACAGGCTGGAACCTTCTTGCCCCTTCAGGCCGAGGGCAAGTGACTTCCCGAGTCATCAGATGAGATGAAGAGGCAGCAGTGGGGAGAGCACTGGGCTGTGAAATGGGAGAACAGGGCACAAGCCTCTGCCTCCAATTGCTGTTGGTGCCCCCTTGGATAGTCTCCACCCCACCTGCCTCACAGGTCGTGCTGAGGCCCCAGTGACACAGTGATAGGGTGAACGGGCCACTGCAGGCTGCAAAGTACTGTGCCTGTAGCCATGGTCCTCAGGTGCGTTCTGCCTCCCCTAGGAAGCCTTCCTTGGCTGTTCGCACTGACACTGATGCACGTGTTCCTCTGTCAGCACTGGGCATGGACTGCATCATTTTCTCTCCCTGACAGCCTTGCCCACGGCATAGATCATCTGTGCAGATGATCTTGCCCCAGATCATCTGCACTGCCCTTTCACACACTTTCCCACCTCCAGCTTGGCACCTTTAACCACCCAGGTAAGAAACTGGGGACAGGGACTTCCCTGGTGGTCCAGCAGTTAAGACTCCGTGCTCCAATGCATGGGGGCCCGGGTTCTATCCCTGGTCAGGGAACTAGATCCCCCATGCTGCAACTGAAGATCCCGTGTGCCGCAACTAAGATCCAGCACAGACAAATAAATAAATATTAAAAAAAGAAAGAAAGAAAGAAACTGGGGACAGTGGTGGCAGGGGTTTAAGGGACCGGCTCATGGCCCCCCAGCAAGTGGTGGAGGTGGGACTTAAAACCAGGCTCTCAGACACCAAATCCCACACTCCTTCCCCAGTCCCTGACACAAAGTCCAGGCAGGGGCAGGAAAGCTGAGGAGTGAGAGCCCCTCCTCAGAGTAATGACATGACCCAGCTGCCCAGCCCACCTCTGGCCCCAGCTCCAGGAAGTCTGTAGCACCCACCCCACCCCAGACACCCCCAGTCCACACCGTCCATTCACTTCCAGCTGCCCCACGTTGCCTCGCATTGGCCACTGGGAGCAGCAGGAAGGACCCAGTGTCTGGAGCCAGGCACAGGACAAGGCTCAGCCCATCCCACAGAGGGTGCCGGAGACATCTCAGTCACTCTGCCAAAGCTGCCAGGGAAGGGTGCAGGTGGCCCTGGCTGGTGGGCTAGGAGCCTCTGCTTACCTGTCGTGCCGCTTGTGAAACACACAATGGAGAGGTCACTGGGTTTCGGGGGCTGCAGAGGCGAGAAGAGGAGTGTGTTAAAGAGACCCAGTGTGCCCAGCCTGGGCTCCTCCACCAGCCAGCCCCTCGGAGCACACCCCCGTGTGTGCACTGTGTGAGGGTGCAGGCATGTGTCGGCACATGTGCACGGCCCTGCATGCTGTCATTGGAAAGGTGAGCAGGCAAGTCCCCAGGAAAGAGGAAGAAAAACCAAGGAAACCTAACCGGACATGGACGTCGATCGGTCCCACCAACCTCACACCTGCTCCTGCTGCCTCGCCTACTTGAGGCTGAGCTGAATTCTAATGGGATTGGGTTGCAGTGGCCATACCTAGGCCTCTATCAAAGATCTCACCGTTCTAGGGAATGTGACCCACTTCCTCCTTCCTTCCCACTTTCTCCCAAGTGTCTGGGTTTAGGCTTGGGAACGGAAAATGCAACCCAAGAACTGAGCTGCCCACTCTGTCACTAAGATTGCTCTGCATCAGGCCCTTGCCCTGGCACTGTGCACATAGTCCTGGGGTCACCAGGAGGAGCCCACCATGACCACTTGCATGTAGAGGATGGCTTCCCGGAGGAGGTGACATGAGTTGAGACTGAAGGACAAGCAAGATCTCTCCAGATGAAGTGACGGTGGGCATTCTGGGAGAGGAACCAGCCTGGGCACTGTCAGAGGCACAAGAGACAGCATGCTGCAGGGCCAGAGAGCAGGTCTCTAAGGCTGGGGCACAGTGTGTAGAGGTGGGGACACACCAGGGGCTACTCATGGTGAAGGGCCCTGGGAAGCAGGGATTGACCTGCTGAGGCCTGTGTGTGAGAAAGCTCACAGGCTGGTGAGAGCGGGAAGAGCTGAGCTGCAGAGGGAGCTGGAGGCAAGAGGCCTGGTTAGAAAGCTCACAGCCCCTACAAGACCCTCCCAGGGGCTGTGACCCTCCCTGGTGACTCGAGCCCAGGGAGGATCACTCGGGGCCGACACACAGAAAAGTTCAGAGAGCAAAGATGAACAAAGACAGCAGATGTTACAAGGGGTCCACTTCCGAGTCTGTTGCTGCTCCTGTCCATCCCATCCTCGGGAGAGACTGCTACATCGAAAGGGAAAACATAAGACCTCCCAAAGAAAAAGTTACTGCAGACCCAAGGGTGTCCAGGATTGGTGGCCCTTTTATCTCCCTCCCAATGTCTGACTCCCGTTCCAGGTCGTCCTGGGTGCCCCAAGGGGACATTTCCTGAGTTGCTTATTAACACAGAGCTGCTACTCTGGCTCCTCTACTGAGCCTTGTGCACAGCGAGGGAGTCTGTGAGGACGTGCCCTGGACACCATAGTGCTCAGTCAAAACCTGCTGGCAGATGAGCTTACCACAGGAACGTGGTGATTCCGCTGGCCACAGTCCTGGAAGAGGAAAACACTGTTTTTAAATGCTCGAGAGTTCTAATCAATCAAAATAAACTCAGCACAGTATGCCCTGTTCCCGCGGCAAGCCCAGAGTCCCAGACTCCCTGTCCAGATGTGGCCCGTGCAGAGACACCACCTCAGCGGTCTCTCCTCAGATACACATCCAGGCCTTGGCCACCCATGCATCCCAGACAGCGGCCTGGGGCCCAGGAAGAGGCTAAGCACTGTGCACATGCACAAGGGGGAGACAGCCTGAGGGGCCCACGGTACGTCTAGACGCATGCTCAAGACACACTGGCTAGGTGACCCGGGCTTGCAACTAAGTGGTCAGGGCTGGAGGGGCAGATGGGAGCTGCCAGCTTAGGTGTGGCCCCTAAAGCCATGGAGGGGCACAGGCCCTCCATGGCTTTGTGGGTACATTTAAGAGCAGACAGGGAGACAGGAGGAAAAATGGAGGGCCCACAGGCCTAGATCCAGGAGGGCACAGTGGGGGTCAGCTGCTACTGAGCAAAAGGCCTCAGGCCCCGGAGGATGTCCTGGGTCACTCCAGCAGGCCATAAGCTGCCACCAGCCTAATGTCTCTGCGGAGGCCATGCAAAGGAAAATTGGTTCTGCTGGCTGCTGGGGGTCTGGGACACAACTGCAAGAACCTCTCCAAGACTTCTGGACCTCAGGTTTACTACAGTCCTCAGGCTCAGACAGGCTGGCTGTTAGCTGGAAATGAGGAGGCTCCGGAGGCTGTGGGGATAGCTCTGGGGCAGGCTGGCACCACCATCTACCTGTTGGTGCCTGTGTCACTAACTGTGCCAAATAACTGAGCCCATCTCAAAGAGGATGCCTGTGGGTACCAACCCCACTACCCACCACCAGCCCTTGTGAAGCCTGCCCTGTTTGAACCCTGACACACCCTAATGGCCCAAGACACCCATCCTAGGGCATAAGATGGGCAGATAACCGGCAGCTCTGGCTCAGTGGCCAACCAGCTGTGGCCAGGAAACAGCCCAGAAGCAGACCCTCACCTCCACAGCCTGCATGGACTTAACGACCACCCCGCAGTCTTGCCCTCTGTCTTTCAAAGCTTCCTCAAATGGTTCCATGAGGATGATCAGCTTGAGCCCTGGTGTCTCCTTCCTCTCCACGTGCTCCAGCAGAACCACGGCTTTCTGAGGTTTATCCACGATCACAGTGCTGATGTCGGCTGCAGGGACCACCAAGGAGAGTCAGGCTGTGCGGGCACAGGCTGTGACCGTGGGCAGCACATGCCAGGCAGTGGAACCATGGGCTGTGTGTGCCACATGATAAGCTTGTGTGTAAATAAATACATACGACAGGCCATGTGGGACATGTATTGTGTCCAGAGGAAAGTGCACAGAGCCTGGATGGAGCCAAGGGCAGAAGACCAGGGAGTCTCCCGGGGTAGATTCCAAGCATTCTTTTTCTTCAGGCTCAGCCCCCATTGTCCCTGGTCTGTTTGAGATATTTACCACCCCACAGCATCTTCCTCAAGCTGAAGTGAACTCAGAGGGTTGGCAGCCCTACGTGGAGGCTGGTACAGAGTCTCCTTCTTGGCAGCCCTACCCTGTGGAAGGAGCCTTTGGGTGAAGTCCAACTGGGGACAGCTGGACTCAGGAAGCCAACTCAAGGGCCAAAGTGGAAGCCCCCAGCGTTCTCTGAGAGCAGAAGCAAAGTACTTACTAGTGTCAAACAATCAGCAGAAGCTGAAAAGGGCTGGGAGGAGGAGGTGGGGCTGGCTGCCGGGGCAGGAGTGGGCGGCTGGGCTCACCTGTGTCGATGATGTAGCGGATTGCCCCTGGCCCCAGGGTGTCATAGAGCGGGACCACCACCATAGAGTATGTGTAGCAGGCAAGCTCCGCGATGATCCACTGTGGAGACACACAGGTTGGGGGGAAGGGGGGGAGCACAGAGCAGACAGCAGGGCTGCACTGCCCTCAGGCCTTAGGCACGGGGCTCCCTGATCGGGGTCCTGTGCCGAGAGCGCTCCGCACAAGGCAAGGGATCCATAAAGCTGACCCGTTGGGCCTGCTCCCCCACGTTCTTCTAGACTTGCTTGCCCCAGGGAATTACGGGACTCAAAATAACCCCAGGCCCACCTCCGGGGTTTGCATGGCCTTCTTCCCCAGATCCTTCTTCCCCCATGGCTCAGGGAGCCACTGTTTGGACAGCTAGGTAGGGTGTGGATAGAACTTGGCTGGAATGTCCAGCCCTGATGAGGGACAGAGCCAAGGGAGTGGGGGATGGCATGGACCAACAGTCTCCAGTTTTCCTCTTGTCCCAGGCCCTACAGACAGCGGGAGCAGGGCTGTTCTACGGTACCCAAGCTTGTGTTCCACTGATGCCTCTAAAACCAGTTAAGGCAGGTGCTCACCTCTGGTCGATTTTGTGCAAAAATGCCGATAAACTGATCTGTACACGGTTTACAATTGTGCTGGAGAAGTCCAGACCCTAGAAATTCAGCCCTGTCGGCCACCTGCACACAAACATGGGGCAGTGATGGGAAAGCAAGGACTCTTCAGCAGGGAAGGGAGATCCCCAGGTGGGATTTCTAAGGTCTGATGGAGCTCCCCAACTCCCTACTCAGCGATGCTGGAAGTCCTGAGAGGCTGCTGCCTGGAGTTTGGCAGACAGTCCAGGCAAGGAAAAAAGTGACTCTCTGAGAGCCTCCAGGGTGCCCACAAGCCCCCCCACCCAAGTGCCAGGTCTGTGTGGGTGGACAGGGTGGGGCCTGTCTTCTATTACTCACCTCCTGGTAGGACAGCCACTGATAAGGCTTCTTGGGATTCCTGAAGCCAAGACAGGGTCCATTCCCTACATAGAGATAAGCAGGCCTTGTGCCAGGGAGGAGGGCAGGGTGTGGGAGCCACTGAACCTGCCCATCAGACACCTGGATCAATATCCCATCCTGGGAGGCGGTCCATGGGCCAAATGAACTGCTCCCCAGCTGTCTGTCTAACCTGCTGAAGTCCAAGAAGGCCTAAAGTGCACAAGCATGGCATCTCCCCAGGGAGATCAGGAAGGCCCAGGAATGGGAACTGACACAGCGCTAGTTCCCACAATGACCTGTGTGATGCAGCCCCAAGAAGACATGGAGACCTGGGGGCCACTGGCCAGAGGTGGCAGTTTGCCTCTCTGTGACAACTCCCTTCACCCCACGCCATGGGTCACCCAGACATCTCGGAGGCTCAGGTTCAGAACCATGCCAGCCAGTAGCCTGCGAGTTCAAGGCTCACGAGGGGCTGCAAATAGGAGATATAGAGTATGAGCAAAGAGACCGCTTAAGGTCAGCAGTTCTCAGGGCTGTAATAAAGCTGAGGTCAGCCCTTGGGCCTCATAATGCAGCTACTTGTCTGACTGGGTGGCAGGAGGGCCAAGAATGGCTTCTCTCATCTGAACCTGGGCGCGACTCACCTGCCATACCCCTGGAACCATGCTTGCTCACCCACACCCTTGCACCTGCTCAACCCCTGCCACAGCCCTTCCACACCCCCATGGCCCCTCTCACCTGAGATGCTAAGTCCACGGCGGAACACCTCGTACATGGTCCTGGCATCGTCATAGTAGTGGGTGAGCAGTTGAGGGCCATCCCCTATCACGGATCGCCGGGCCCCACCACTGTCCTATGAGCCAAGCACAGGCCAGAGAAGCTGGCTGATGCAGGCAGGCAGGGGTATCAGGAGAGGGCACCAGCATGCACCAGGCTGTACATGGCTTGGATACACACCTGGGCCACGTAGTTGGAGCTGGGACACACTCTGTGTGCACTCACACACATGGCCTACACGCACCTGGGCTGTACACACACAAACTCCACACACATTCATGTACACGTGGCTTGTACACACTGGACCTGTATGCATCCACACTCAAACAGGGGTGGCTCATGCCCAGGGGCCCAGTACACTGGTCTCCCACACACATACACACATACAGCACCCACACACCAGGCAGCATACACTAAATGCCCAGAATCTTCAGTTACTGTTCATACGCACCCGTGGTTCACTCATACAGCAGAGTGGGGAGTGTTGGCTAGTCAGGCTGCCCCTGTATCAGGACCAATCTGCAAAGGTGTTGCTGCTATGCACGTAGGTTAAGAATCATTTGGGAGCTGTCTTTAGCTAAGAAGGCTCCCATCCATCATTCACATAACAGTGTGATGAGTTTGAGGACTGGCTGGGAAAAGAGGCCTAGAAGGCGGTGGAGGGAATGGCGTAGCAGATGCCCGGGCCCTCAGTGGTATGGATCCAGAGTGGGACTGTAGCAAACACCATCTGTGCTGGGGGGCGGGGGAAAGGAGCTGGGCTTCTCCTGCCTCTTTCCCTTCCACATGCCAGCCCTCCTCAGGCTCCCCAAACCCAGAACTCTGTAGTATCACGGCTCCACCTCTTCTCTGAGCACTATTTGGGCTGCACTGGGCTGGCCCATGGTCCGCTACCCCTCTTGGAACATCAGGTCTGAGGAAAAATGTGACAGCCACAGAGCCAACAGCCAAACTCAAAACCACAGGCAGCACTCAGCTGTTGTGCAGTGGAAAGTTCTGTTTGGCCAGTGCTTCCTGAGCACCAGGCCCATGCAGGACCTCTGTGGGAATCTGGGGACAGATACAGTCAGACCTGGTTAGCATTCAGGGGGACAGAAATGAGACAGCAAGAGACTGTGTGCCAGCGACAGAAGGGGCTCAGTGGGCAGGTATGTCAGAGAGTGGCCGCTGAGCTGGGTTTTGAAGGATACAAAGAGGGGGCTTCCCTGATGGCGCACTGGTTACGAATCCGCCCGCCAATGCAGGGGACACGGGTCCGAGCCCTGGTCTGGGAAGATTCCACATGCCGCGGAGCAACTAAGCCCGTGCGCCACAACTACAGAGCCTGTGCTCTAGAGCCCGCAAGCCAAAACTACTGAGCCCATGCGCCACAACTACTGAAGCCCGTGCTCCGTAACAAGAGGAGCCACCGCAATGAGAAGCCCTCGCACTGCAACGAAGAGTAGCCCCCGCTCGCCACAACTAGAGAAAGCCCGCGCGCAGCAACAAAGACCCAACACAGCCAAAATAAATTAATTAATTAAATAAGGAAAGAAATAGAAAAAAATTTTTTTTAAAAATAAAAGGGTTTACTGGGAAGAATGAAGAACAAGGAATGGCGGTTTCACCAGAGGCAACAGGGAGTGCAAACACATGGGGCAGGAGGCACCTGGGAGACTGTAGGCAATTCGTGCCACTCCAAGTGGTAAATGGAGGAGGCCAGAGAGGCTGCAGATCAAGGTGAGGAGTCTGAGCTTTAGGTTTAGGGCAACAGGGAGCAGGGAAGGATTTTAAGCCAGGGTGAGTGACATGATATGAATTGTTTCCTACCGTGTAGCACACAGAGTAAATGCTACCAGGCCCTCTATGATCTGGGTCCCTCTTACCTCTCTCATCTCATTTCCTACCACTCTCTCCTTTCCTCCTTCACTATAGTCACTCCAGATTCCTACACTCCTGGGGGACGAAGCAAGGGAGGGCTCCATCCTCCCCAGGAAGGGAGACCTTAGCTGTGTCCATGCCCTGTCCTCCCAGCCAGACCCGTGAGGCGACTCACTCTGTGGCGCTCAACCTGACCCCATCCAGACCACTGTCACCTCCAGCCCAGAAGCCCCAGTTGCCTCCTCATGCCTGCCCCTGCCAAAGCCACAGCAAAAACAGGCCCTGTCTCTCCTACTACTGACAGCCTCAAATAAATCCAGGCTGTCCATCTCCAAGGGTCCCTGCCCAGTTAATGGGGCTTTGTCCTTGCTGGCCTCTCCAGATGAGTTGTAACTGTAAGCTTACCAAAAATAATTCATCTTAGTGCTTTCTCTGCATCACCTCACCAAATCCTTACCGTAACTTTAGGAAGCAGATACTCTTTTTATTGCCCACTTGACACATGAGGAAACTGAGGCTCAGAGAGTTAAGAAACAGCCGAGGACCATCAGGCTAGTAAGAGGCACGGCCAGCCTGCAAACCCACGGCTGCTGGTAACCACAGGCTACTGACGCATCCACAGCCCCTCTCCACCTCCCAGCCACACCACATGAATCGCCATTTCCCAAAGGCACCAGGTGTGTTATCACACACTCTCACCTCTGCACACATCATTCCCTCTGCTGGAAAAATGCCCTAAAGATCCCAGCCCTATCTTGACCTGAGTCCTCTCCCACCAGGCCAAACTCTGTCATGCTTTTGATCGGTACCTGCACGACATACCATCGAGAGCAAAAGCAAGGTGCTGCACAGTGTATGCGGTATGTTATCCTTTTAAAAGGTGGGCAGACATCTATACATCTGCTCGTGGACAACTGCTAACACAATTCTCAGGGGGAGAGAACTTAGAGGCAAGGGGAAGAAGGTGGAAGCTTTTCAGTCTATGTCATTTGGTTGCTTTTGAACTGTGTGACTATATTATCTATTCAAAATAAATGGAATTAAAGTTCTTTAAAAAGGCAAAATAAACTCCATAAACTTACTGGTCCTTCTAGACAGAGCCTGGAACACCCTTGTCCAGGCTGGGCCACCATCCCTTCTTCCCTCAGTGGCTCTACCTGTGAGTCCATGTGCTCTGGGAGGGCAGGGCCCTGGGTGGGCTCAGCTCTGGGTCCCAGTTCCAGACCAGGGTTGGGCACAGGGAGAATCTGGGAGGGAATTTACCTGGCAGCCCCTTGAGCACATGCTTAGACCGCCTACTGAGGCAGCGTAAGCCAAGGCCCCCTACCCAAGAAGCAGGCAAACCAGAGGCCCAGGGCAAAGCCAAGGTCAGTCTCTGCCCAGGCTTTAGTTACTGGGAGAGGCAGAAGGAGAATCTAGTAGGAGAGCCTGCCCAGGGCCACTTCTGGGCTTACTGGCTGGCTGCCGGGAGAAACGGAGATTCTCTGGGCCATTTGAGGTCAAATAAGCCATAGTTTGGCTTCTTCCTTCAAGATGCCTGTCCCCCGCCTACTACTTCCCACAGCCCAATTGCTCACACCCTGCTCACCTCCACCTCCTCTGACTGCATCAGGAGATTGCACGGTGGTTGCAAGGCCTTTGGCCGGTGAGTGAACCAGTAGGCGAGGATGGCAGCCAGTGCACCCATACTCACGAGGGTGGTGGCTGAGAGGCTGCGGAAAAACTGGCCCAAGTCGCCTAGCTCGGGCAGCCGCAGCATCCTCAGGATCTCCTGAGTCTGCATCTTCTCCAGAAGCGAGAGGATGAACTCTGCAGGAAACAAGAGGCAGGTGAAGGAGGAGCCCTGACAGGAGGCAAGGGAGCAGTCCTGGGCCTCTCCTCCCACCTGTCTTGTGTCACAGGCGACACACTGATCTTGGCCAGGCCTCGAGCGAGTTGGGGTACACAGGCTCCTGGTGCAACACAGTGTATCCTGAAAGCTGGGTGCCTGGAAGGGCCTTTCCCGGTGACAGGCCAGAGAGCCCTTAGCAGTCATACCTGACAGTCAGACATCCGGCCCAGTTTTCCTGAGAAACATACACTCAGACCCTGGGCCCTGCCTGACACGTACTTCCACATCTTTCAGGAATAGAGAGCGTGCTCTGACAGCTCTGGAGTTAACACCTCCTGAGCCCTAGGGCCCGGGTGTACTGCCTCTCCTGTGTGGTCACAGAATTTTGCTTATCCTTGCTCCTGCGATATGGACTGGACAGAGGGGCAGCAGGTGTGCCTAGCACAGTGCCCAGAACGACAGGGGGTGAAGGGATGCAAACTCCTTCCACTCCACCTCAAAGCTGCCAGCACCAGGCTCTCACCCTAAGGGACCCAGAGAAAGCAAGGTGGCAGAGCCCACAGAACAGCCCTGACAGACACTTCCTGCCCCCGAGATCTGAGGACAATGACCTACCTGACAAGGGTCCAGTGGATGACACACAGCAGAGTCCCCTTAGGCCCACATCCTGGCCCACCATGGGGTCTCCTTGAAGAAAAGTTGGAGCCAAAGGCCTGCCAGCGCCAGAGGTAATGCTGGGGCCATCTTTCTGAGGAATAGCAGAGATCCCAAGAGCAGCCAGGGTGAGGTCCGGGCATTGTTCTCTGACCCCAGACTGCACTGCAGCTCTGCACCACCACAGACCAAGACCCAAGAAGAAGAGCTAGCCCCACCATTAACTAGGCCTGTGTTGTCCTCCCTGGGATCCCATCTGCTAATGTCCAGAGGAAAAAGGAGGTGCCAGAGGGGAGCAAGAGGTAAGCTGGTGGGAAGGGAAAGGAATGAAGGCTCGGAGAGAAAGGGCTCAGCAAAGTGCTGT
Organism: Tursiops truncatus; assembly: GCF_011762595.2. NCBI lineage: Eukaryota > Metazoa > Chordata > Mammalia > Artiodactyla > Delphinidae > Tursiops > Tursiops truncatus. The sequence goes on from NC_047036.1 coordinate 109,007,091, forward strand.
GTGCACTCCTAGGGGTAACGAGAATCCCTCGTGACATTGCATATGGTGGTCTGGGTGCCACGCTCACCCACTGCAGTCCAAGTGGACACAGTGGGCCTACAGGGGCATATGGAGGATGCCCTGAGGTGGGCAGTGGGAGCTTTTCTGTGAGAAGCACTGGTGACTGAATTTGGTTCAAAGAGGGAAGTCCCCAAGTGCTACCATGTCCTCCTGTTAGCTGCTAAGTGAAGTAGTGTTGGCAGAACAGACACATGACCGGCAGGGCTCAGGGGTCTGTCTGCACTTTGCCTAGGACTGAGGAAGGTAGCCAGGGAGGGCCAGCTGGATACTTTATCCCCACTGGGGCCTTCTTGGTGCTACTGTCCACCTGAAGGGCCTAAAGCTAGAAGTGCTGTATGACACCTATAGGTCTGCCAGCTCAATGAGGATTGTGTGGGCTTCAGGCTGACAGTCACTGGCCTTCCATCCCCAACCTTTGGGAGCATGGCTGTTGTTTTCCTTCTTGGGAAAGAATGAGAAACCCAACAACAGCTACTCTGCAGCCACGGGATATGAGCCAAACAGCAATTTTGAGAAGAGAGAAGAGAGGTCTGCTGAACTCCCAATAAGTGGCATTTGTGCTGAACTGTAACATCACCACACCAAAAATAAGGTCAAGGCTGTGCAAAACCATTGTAGAGAAAGCAGGCAAAGCTCCAGAGTTCAAGTCCCTTCTCCTGCAATTATGAGCTATGCTAGGTCGAGCACACCCCACTTCTTTAGACCTCTTCTTCCCCATCTTTAAAATGGGGACATTATCACTCAGGCATGTAAAGCTCCTCATACTGGATCTAGCATAGGTGGAGGCATGCTGGGACTAAAGAGATGGCTAGAGGTATGCCTGTCAGACCAAGGAGGCTGCTCAGTCCAGGTAGGAATAACCACTGGACAGAGGTGGCCGAATCCAGGTAGTACAGACCCACAGGAGTTTATGCTCTACAGATGGCACGACAGGCTGTCTGAGTCCGGGGAACATTCGTCAACCACCTGCAGGCTCTGGGTGAGAGAAGTGAGCCACCAGCCAGCCAGAGCATTCTCACTGAGTCCCTGAGGCGGAGATCCAGTTTTACCAGCAGCCTCCTTGAACGGGATCAGTTTTGAGGCCATCCCACAGGAACAAACCACTCCTGGCATACTGGTCAAATTAAGGTTCTGCATCAGCAGAGGGCAGGCTATGGACCGCAGTGAATTCACCAAGGAAAACTGCTCTGGGGAAGACGCTTGGCAGGAGGCCAGCTGGCTTTCCTAGGAGATTTACTTCCTTAAGCTGCAAATGGCAGACTAAGTCACAGCCAGGCCCATCAGATAAACGACTCACTACATAGTGGAAAATCTAGATATGCCCACCAGCTCCTGGGGTGAGCTCTGAGAGCTGAGTGAGGTTTCCTCTAATGGACTGAACTGACTCCATGGGCTAGGAAGCCAAGGCCCAAGAAGTCCTGGCTCAGCTCTAAGGCTCAAGTACGTGGTCCCAAAAGTTTTAGAGAAAACCCCGGAAGGATGCCTTACTCCTCCAGTCCCCAGCCCTTGGCAGTTGCTCACAGGCCCTAAGCTACAGGCGAAAGTGGGCACTGGCTGCAATGCTGGGGTTGTCACAGAGCACAGACAAGAATGGCCAAGGCATCTACCCACCCACCCATCCACCTACCCATTCACCTAGCAGACTCTCCTATGGCCTCTGCTCTGAGCTAGCTCAGTGCTGGGCACTGGGACAAGCCAGATGTGGGCCTGCCCACAATCTTACGGGGCAAATACATGAGGCAGTGGGCAGTGCCGTGAGTGCCGTTTGGGCTGTGCATGGGGAACCAGAGAAGATGCCCAACTCGGGTACGGAGAGTCAGGGCAGGCTTCTGGCAGGAAGTGGTACTGATGCTGAGACTGAAGGATAAAGAGGAAAGGGTGTCCCAAGCAGAGGGAAGCAAATATGCAAAGGTTGGAGTTGAGGGAGACCATGGAGCACTTAGCAAACTATATATTCTCTCAGGAAATAAAGTCTTGAGCCCATGAAATCTTGTACGAGGGTCAGTGCCACAAGTCTGAGGCTGGTTTCCCAGATGTGCAGAGCTTTCGGCCATCACCAAAGTATCACAGTTTCCAGGAGAGGGAAGAAGAGAACTTGCCTAAACTTCCTAAACTGCTAGTGTGTGGGAGCCCATGCCTACACACTGCACTGCTCGATCCTCATGACAGCTCCACGTACTCATTATAAGGTGAGGACATAGAGACTCCACTGAAGAAGTTACCTGCCATTCACAGGGACACAGTGAGCAAGCAGGGGAGCCAGGACTTGAGCCCCAGACGACTATGGCCTCTCAAACCACTGCCTTGTGTTGCATTGCAACACTAACCCTTGCCTACACTGTACCATCCATACCCAAACCCATGCTCTCCTCTGCAGTAGTGCTGAACCCACAGAAAACCATCTTCAGGCCTGCTCAGAAGAGCCCAGGCAGGTTGCAGGGGGTAGGGGCCACCAGAGCCCGTAAGCAGGGCTCAGCCAGTCAGGCCAGTCACTTGCTCTTCACCACGCACACACCACAGGTGGGCTCCCTCCTGGCCTCACCTTATGAACTTGCCATCCTCCTATGGCTGGGTTCTCTTCCAGGAAGCCCACTTGCCTAGGACACTGGAGGGTGGTGGGAAAAGGGCTTGGCTACCCACTCCTCCTCAGGCTTCTATTTAGGTGTCCACCCCTAAGGAGGCGTCTGAAGTGACTGCAGCTCCTCTAGTCCTAAGGCTGAGCCTGTGCCCCTTCCTGGCTGGGCAGCAACCAGAGGGTGTCATTCGTACAGGCTTGCCAACCTCAGACAGTCACGGGTGCTTGCACATACCGTGAGATGCCCTTCAGACCGCCGGGAGCCACTGGAGTGGAGAGCTGCAAATTCAGGTCCTCTGAGGACATGGACCTCAGAGCCAGCCTGTGCCACCAGGCCTTTGGCTTGGGGCAGAGCAGAGCCTGGGCCTGGGAGTCTGGTCTTATCTCATTATTTCACAGGGCCTTGGCCTCTTCTGACCTCCTCTCCTTCTCTGTCCCTGGGGTCCCAGCCATGGCTGCCTCCTTCCATGCCCCCAGGAGGCTCTCTTGGTTGCAGCAGCATGGGGCACAGGGGGCATGGGGGAGGGGGACAGCACCCATGGGAATCAGTGGTGCTGGTGTTGCCAAGAAAGCGGCTATGAGTGTCTGTAAATATTCACCTGGCAGGGGTACCCAGCCCTCAGCATCAACTAGCCTCTTCTCCTCTAGCACATCCTATGCCTTCACCTTGGGCACAGACCAGTTCAGAATACAAAGTGGTGGCACAGGCTGGTTCAGGGCACATGGAAGGTGGGTAGTGAGAGGCATAGCTGTCAAACCCCAGAAAGGGAGAGAATGGGAGGAAGGGGGGCCCTGGTCAGAAGTATTTTGACTTCAAGGGGGCAGAAGCAGAGCCACAGGGCACATTTCCAGTGGAGATGGCCCTGAGACCCATGGCCCCACTCCAAGAGCCCTCTGCTGGTCCAGCTTCCTGACTCTAGACCTTCACGATCTAGCAAGATGGTTCTATCAGGACTACTTCCTAAACACCTCCCAAACCTGACCACTCCTCTCCAGCCTCCTGGCCTGGCCTGGTTCAGCCACCACCAAGTGCTGTCCAGACTCCCACATCAATCTCCTCACAGGTCTCCTTGCTCTAATCAGTGTTTACACTGATACCAAAGTTATGTTCCTGATACACAGACATAACCATATCATGCCGCTGCTCAAAAACATTACCTGACTCCCTCCTACCTTAGGACAAAAATTCAAACTCATAATGCTGGCACTGAGACCCTCCATGATCCTCAGATTCTTCCCTCCCCTTAGAATCACACCAGCTTCGCTCTGTATCAGCCTGGAGGCAGGTGGGGGTCCTTGCAATGGGGTTCCAGGTCTGTGCAAACTTCTGAGGGCTTCAGAAACGGGGAAGCACAAGGCAAGCCAGCAGATCATTAAAGAACCTCCTTAACTCCCAATGAAGAGCTCTGAAATGAAATCATAACCTCCCAGGGGCCAGGGTCCCCAGCAAACAAGTCAGGGAAAGGGCCCAAAGGGAAGTTCTTGTGCTGGACTGACCCGGGTCCAAATCCTGACTCATACTCTTGACAGCTGTATGACCTTGGACAAGTCACTTTACCCCTCTAGCCTCATATCAAAAATCTCATGGACAGAGAATAAGGTACCAGGCATGCAGTAAGGGAGACATTCAGTAGATAGAAGTTAGCTAAGCAGTTACTCTGTCTCTGCCACCCAAAAGGGCTCAAAGACAACTTGCAAAATTACATGCATTCACATCCTACCTTTCCAGCAGGCTCTTGGCACTGGGGAGGCAGCTGAGCTGGTCCCACTAGTACCAGCCTCCCTTTATGAAGGATGCGTGGGGTTTAGGGAGAGAGCTTACCACATCTTGATCAAAGCTCAAAAGTGGCGAAGGCCCTGCCCCAGGTCTGCCCTCCTGGGGTCAGCCGATGGCAACGAATGCCTGCTCTGAGAAGCCGGCTGGTGGTAGAGGCTCTAGCAGTGGTGGCAGAGTCTCCCTGGCAGCTGTGGCAGCAGGTCTGGCAGGGACCCGGGCACAGAACAGCTCTATGGGGAGCCGCTGGCCCCTCCAGGCCCCCCGCTGCCCCTCCCCTGCAACTGCACACGGGGCAGTGCTGGCTCAGATCAGCTCAGAGGCAAGCAACCCAGCCTTAACCCCAACTCTGCCAGGTTGCAAGAGCCTCAGTTCACACCCCTCTGCTTCTCCCCACCCCTACCCTGTCTTCAGTCCTGGAGAGGAATTCGTCAGAAGGGTTGCCTAAGGACAAAGTCTTCTTACACAACTATCTGTGGCACTGATTAAGGGCCAGGCCCTCAGCTGTGGGCTGGGGACCTGCAGGCCGCACAGCGGTAGGGGTGTTGGGAATGGTGGAAGTGGGCGTGGAGAGGCCAGATCCCTGGTGCCGAGGGCGGCCTGCACCCGCCCTGCACCGTTGCCCAGGAATCTCCTCCAGCACCTTCCAGGGGCTGTCTCCACCCCCAACCCCACAAGGTCACAACCAGTCTACTCGGGGAGAGGAAGGAGATTAGGCACAGTCCCAGATAAAACATCTGCTCAGAGATGCCCTGGGCAGTGGGGACACTCCAGACCAAGCACCAAGGTCAGCAGGTAGAAGATAATGGCTTAGCTCCCCACAGACCCCAGGGCAGCACACCAGCCCCTCCTTAAAGCCTGCCCTGAGAGACGCTTTCCTGGCTTGCCAGGGGGATGGCCATCCTGGAGCCAGAATCCACACCCAGGCCTGTTGGAACCAAAGCTGAGCCCCAAACTCCCTCAACGCCTCTGGCAGACAGACTGGGACAGTGAGGTCCCAGGGCACCCAGGGCCTCACTCCTGCAAGATTTCTCCACTGGGTGAGGAGTTGGGGTGGTGATTGCGTATGGCCTTTTTTGACTCCTACTTCCAAGGCCAGGGTGTGGCTGGGCTCACAGCAGGCACATGGTAGCCGCTGTGGAGAGTAAAAGGCAGGTCCAGCCCACAGGACCCAGCTCACCACTCCCAGGCCCTACTCACAACCGGTGCTTCCGAGTCTTCCAGGACAGGGCCGCTGTCTGCCCAACACCATCCGCCTCCTCTGCAGCAAGACCGCCCCAGGTCGCCGCACAGCACTCTGAGCTCCCTCTCAAGAGCTGTGTTCATAACCTGCCTGGAAACTCTAGAGCCCGCAGGCCTTGCAACACTTTTCCCTGGGGCTGATAGGGCTTCCACTGCTCACCCCACCATCTGGGGCAGGTGGGCCGCGCAGAGAGCTTCCTGCCTCAGCAGCACTAACCTGGAACTTGGCAAAAGCTTGCCTGGGCCCCCAGGCCCCAGCCTCCGGCAACACACCTGGAGGAAGCTTTACAATGCACAAATGCCTGAGGACCAACCCTCAGCCCCCAAAGCCCCTTTTCCTTCCTTCTTGGCAGGACCTTTACTTTTCTCTGTACCTTTTCAGAGATGTTGTTAACTAAGACGAAAGCCTCCTTTAATGCTTCTCAGGGCAGCTTCTGGGGCAGAAAATCCAGTAGACACAGCCGAGGTCCTGGCTGACGGAAAACCACACAGGGTGCCAGAGGCAGAGAGTCACGGCCCAGCAGTGCTGCCCCGGGAAGTGTGTGGCCCAGGTACTAGGTTAAGAAAAGCACAAATCTCACCATCACACCTGTGTGACCCTGATCTGTAGAGACACAAACACAGCAGCCCACACTCAGCTGGCCCCCACCCCATCCACAAAGGGATTCACGCTTGTCTGTGCTGTGAGAGGGGCTTTCTCTCCACCTTCCTCCTGGGTTTTAATTAGAGTCACAGAACCACATATGACTGGGGCAGACATGGGGTCAAGGGCATCCCCGAGCTGGGAATTGCCAGGTGAGACCCACTGCACGTTCCCCCAAGAGAGACGGGCCCAGGATTCAGGGTTGCTGGGTTACAGGGTGGCTCGCCTGCCGAACCTCCCTGAGGAGCCTGATTATAGCTCTGAAGGTTTACTTAAGCCTCTTGAATGTAGAAAGGCCTAACTAAAGTTGTCTGTGCCTGACCACTGCACAGGGCCCCTGTCTCAAGAGCCCGACCCCACTGTGAACATGCCTCCCCTCCAGCAATTCACTGGGCGTGGGAAGCAGCCCCCAGCACCCTCCGCCCCCATCCTCAGGCCAGCACCTCTTAAGAATCTCACTCACCCTAAGCCCTGGTCAGGGAACGTGGGCCCACAGTCCTGACAACACCACCAGGAAGCCAGGCTCAAACAATACTTTCAGACACTTAAAAATACAAATAGCCTTGAGAGCAGAGGAGCAAAGAGAAACAGTGTCTTTCACGAGCTCTGAGATAAAAGTTGTCCTTACCACGAATCAGGCCTGACAAAATTCTCAGAACGAGGAGGGACAGCAGAGGTTATGACAGTGGCAACGCTCCCTTTAGAAATATTTCCAGGGGACGAAGACTAGGAAAGACGGTGTGGATGAGCCATGGCCTCATCGTCCTTCCTTCCACACCAAGCCCTGGGATGGCAGGCAGAACCCTAGGGACAGTGGCAAGGGCCAATGAGCGCTACACAAGCAGAGGACACCCCCTGGCCAGGCCCCACTGTGCAGGAAGCCAAATCCTGTGGCTGCAACATGATCCTTTCCCCTCCCAGCCCGTCTAGGTTAGGGCAACCAGTGTCCTGGCCTCAGGAGCAGTGATCCATTTCCATCACTGGCCCAAACTGAGGACACAAGGCAAACCCTACAGACTCAAGCTCAGAAAGAGAACATGGGCTGCTCCAGGCAGGGCCATGCTGTCAGAGCTCAACTGCAGGTGGCCAGGGGAAACAGGATGTAACCACCTCCAGCGAGGGGGAAGCACCTTGCAGGAGGGAGGAGGGTTCTGTTGAGATGTGGTTTGGGTCGTTGAGGTGGGGAGAGCAACAGAGGGATTTGCTTTTGCCCACTTGTTCCCTCAGGAGCAACTGGGGACAACCTGCTGGGGCAGGGGGAGGGGAGATTCACAAGACAGAACCTAAGACATATCCTCAGTCAGGGACAGGGAACAAGGAGATCAGGAACAGGGCGGGAAGGAGAGTTCTGAGAAGGGGACAGAGTCCTAGAAAGAGCCTACTGGATGCTGGGGCTCCTGGGAAGGAGGCAGCGAGGCTGGGAAGATAGCATTTAGCTGCAGAGGGAAAAAGATGGTGATTTGTACTATATATAGCCTCATGCTTTTGAAGTCCCAGCCACAAGCTAACAGGACCCATCCGCTCACCTGACCTAGCACTTTGGGGTTTTAGGATGCCAAAGTGTCCCAGGCAAGCTGTCCTTCCAGATCCCAGCCAAAGGGGCCCCTGCTGCAGCCAGGGGGTCACACCTATACCCACCATTCCAGGGGTCACTGTTATTTTGCAGGAATGACAATGAGCAAAGAAAAGGGAGTTTTGCTTTTGGTTAAAGGCAAATTTTCTGGGACTCTGATAAACACCTTAATTTTCTGGCTTCCTCATACTTTGACAAAGTTCCTCTTCCGAATGGCGCAAGGAGAAACAAATCTGAACCTCACTCCGCTCAGCAGAAGCCTGTGCTGTTCAGTGGGACCCTGCCACCTCCTCAATCATCCCTCTGGAGGCCAGGACCACACAGCAGCTGCTGCCGTTCACCACCCTCCAGCCACCAAGACCTGCTGTTGGCCGGTGAGAGCCGGTGGCATCCACAGAGTTAAAACCAGGCTCAAGCAGCCCAGCCCTCAGCTGGTCCAGAGGACTGAGAACCAGGCCTCCTTTTCAAGGCCAAGATGAATGGGGAATATGCAAATCACCGCCTCCCAAGGAGCAGCGGCAGGGGAGGGCCCACTGCTGGCAGGCCCACACCTCTCCACCAGGGTCTGTCACATGAAAGTGTTTGTATTCCTGCCGCTGCCTCTGGCACCCGGCCAGGCTGGGGCTGTTCTCACCGGAAAACAAAAATCTCTTTCAGACCAAAGCAAAACGAGGCCCTGGCTGGCCCAGGAAGGTTGCTGGACGTTGTTCACACCGACCCACTGAGAGCACCCATCACTTGGATTCTCACTGAATCCACCACCTTTCCAGAGGGAGCTGGAGGGAGGCCTCTGCGGCCGCTGTGGAAAGAAAGCACTGCGTCAGGTCAGGGTGGGCGGGACCAAGAAATGGGATGGCCCATTCTGAGGCTCCGTTGTTTTGTCCTTTTCAGAAATAGTAATGACTGGGCCTCAGGTAGCAACCTTTTTTAATGAGGGAACTTCCGGCAATTCTCATGGTGTTGGTGGTAAATGTGGACAAAGAAAGGGGAAGAAAAATGTGACAGCAAACAAAAGCCCTTGCAGGGCACTGACAGGGCTTTGAAGAATGGAGGTCACATGTACTCTCTGTCTGCTGCCCAGAGTGTTGCTGCCACAGGTGGCCCTCGAGCTGTGGGTGGGGTTTGTGACCCAGAGCCCAATGTGCACAATCACGCTCCAGAGCTTGGACTCCATCCACCACAGAGGCTCCACGACAAGGTCAGACTTCAATCTTGTTCAGATTTTCAGAGGCCAGAAATGCTGCTCTTCTGACACCCTAGGGTCACCAGGAGCTGTCCATTAACCATGGCACAAATATACAAATGTCTGTATCTATATCTATCTACTTATTTTTTAAACAAATGTATCAATTACAAAACAAAACCCAACCAAACTGCCAGCATATTTTATTGCAAGATAGATGGAAGAACATGATCTCAGAATAAAGGAGAGTCATTTGACTTGAACAACTCAACAGTGTTGCCTTCATTTTCCACATTTTTTTGGAATGTATTGTTGCAAATTTCCCCATTACACATAGCACTGTGGATGATACTGAGTGAAGAAACCAGGCACAAAATAGTGCACACTCTAGGCACTATACTCCCACAGAGACAGGACAAACACAGGTGAGGCTAATCTATGTGTACAGCACAAAGCTTATAACCTATGAAGCATGGCTGCTACTCAGACTCCCATTAACAGGAGACAATGACACAGCAAGATCTCAATCACACGTATGATCATTTAGCCTGAGAGGAAATCTAGGACAAAACCACCCGGGAGCTGATTCTGAACCAATAGGAGGGTTTGGAGATGCTCCACAGATCTCCTGCAATCCAAAGGAAACAGGCCCTGTCAGCCTCTCAGCCCAGAGAAAATGCCCATCTTTGATGACCGTGCACTGCTGCCTCCCTCCTCAGGTCCTCCTACTGTCAGCTGGGGCCACACAGTATGCCCATGAAGCCCAGAGGCCAGGCATGTCTCTGGGAGGGTTCATGGGGCTGCCCCAGGGAGGAAAAGCAGGAGGTAGAGGAGAAAGAGAAAAGAAACGTCAGTCCAGATGGAAAAGGGGTCTTCACAGGTCACAGCTTTCCCTGCTGCCTGATCTGTGGCAAGGAGATCAGGGACACATGTACCCAAATCTCCCAACAGCCCACTGGCCAGGGGAAGGCCACCCTCCCTTTCTCTCCACCACCCCAGGCAGAGCCAGGCTGAGGCGGAGGCAGCCTGCAGGCTGGGTGGGGGCTGAGTATGGGTGAGTCGAAGGCGTCCCCCAGAGAAGCACATCCAATCCATCTGCGTGAAGGTACATTCTCCACCATTAAGCAGGGTCCTGAGGTCCAGGTGGCTTCATGCAGCTAGGGGACACAGAAGAAGGGCCAGAAACACTGCTCCTTCCAAAGTCAAGAGGGGGACTTACCTGGTGGCGCAGTGGTTAAGAATCCATCTGCCAGTGCAGGGGTCACGGGTTCGATCCCTGGTCCGGGAAGATCCCACATGCCGCGAAACAACTAAGCCCACGCGCCACAACTAGTGAGCCTGCGCTCTAGAGCCCGTGAGCCACAACTACTGAAGCCCGCATGCCTAGAGCCCCTGCTCTGCAACAAGAGAAGCCACCACAATGAGAAGCCTGCGCACTGCAACGAAGAGTAGCCCGCCACTCTCCACAACTAGGAAAGCCTGCGCAGCAAGGAAGACCCTACGCAGCCAAAGATAAATAAATTAAATAAAGCAAACAAAGTCAAGGGGTCACTGCAGGCCTAGATGGGTCCTCCCTGAGGCCCCCTTCTCCATGCTGATACCTGCTTTCCTCTTATTGGTCTCTAGGGCCTCACCATCAGCCTCTGGCCAACCTCCCTGTCCCATCTCACTGGCGGGCCCACATCCCATCTTGTTGCCCTCTTTGTCCCAGCTCTGGCTACCTTCCCATCCCCGTTTCTGTCCTTGCTGTGTGGCCTCCAGTTGGCCTTGCTGTCTACTCTCTGGCTGACCTTACTGTCCCTCCCAGTAGCCCTCCTGTCTATGTGGCAGGACCTACAGTCAGTGCCCAGAATGGTTTATAGCCAAGGCTGGGGCAAGGGTGAGTGGTCAGGAGGAACCCCACTGGGGACTCTTCAGCCACCAGAACAATCTAGAGAAACAAACAAACAGGGAAAACACGCTAGTGGTAAAAACAGGGCTCTGCAGCAGGACAAGTCCTGCTCAGTCCCTGATTATCTACCTCCCGTGCTGGTAGGTCAAGCGGTGGTACCCTGGGAGTAGGGCAGTGTTGCCGGTGTTGATTAGTGGGCTCTGGCTCAGAGCTGCCCACTCAACCTGGGCCTGCCTGTCCTCTCTCTCCATTCCTCCAATAGCCATCAATCACTAGGTCTGCTCCTGGCCCTAACAGGTGCCAACCCAGATTTGCTTACTCCAGGGTCTGGGAACAGATGCTGACTGTTACCTCACTGGCACCATCCAGGCCTGGCTTCCTATTCTAAAGCTCCAGGAAGACAGTTACCTCAGAATGCAGGCCTGAATGAGCAGAAGACAAATCAGAAGCTCACCACCCCCAACTCTCCATGGACACCCCCAGGCACCCCCACTCCCCGGAGTAGCTGTCGGGAGAGCAAAGTTCTCCAGGAAGAGCTCGTAAGCAGGCACAGATGGGACTCCTTGGGATTTGAAATCTTTCAGGCTCTGAGATTACAGATTGGGCTTCTGAACAGATAGCTCAGCTTGGCTCAGAATCTGTCCAAGCCCATTTCCCATCCTCCTACTTCTGCCTGTCACAGATCCCAAGCCCCACACAAATCAGGAGCCGCACAAAGTAACTGGGTCTGAGAATGACCACACCAACTATGGGCTCCTGGAGCAGCTGAGCAATTATGTGGGACCACCCCTGGGCCTCACCTGAAGGCCAACCCCAAGGGCCCAAAGTAGCACCTCACTAACAGTGCTACCCTCCTGGGGCCCAATGGGTGGTGAGTGGGGACTCTGGCCAGGCCAACGCAGGAGTGGGGCCATCACACCAGATCATCCAGTGAGCTGAGGACCTTGACTAGGGCCTCCTTTCAGCTCTGCTTGGCCGGAGTTCCCAGCCTACCGGGAGACTGGAAACTTGGAGCTCTAAGGAAACAACAGAATCTCATCCTCAGAGAAGACTATCTTCTGTGAAACCAGTCACACCACAGCTGTGAGTGTGGTCATTCACTCACTCGTTAATTCAGCAAACACTTCTGGAGCACCACCTTCTGTTCCGGGTTCTCCACTGAAGGCTGATCTGGTTCTGCCTGCAAGGAGTTCACACCTGCTTTCCCCTACAGCTTCTACCATATTGGTGATATCCCCCAGCTTGGCATAGAGCCTGGCACCCAGTAGGAGAACACTCAAGGTCTGTTGTCAGCCAATGGACTTGTAGTGAGAAAACACCTCATTATTAAGATAAATTGTTCTCAGGGAATTCTTCATATCATTCATTTATGCAATCAACACTGATGCACACTGTGTACCGGCCCTGGCTTGGGCGCGGGGAGGAGACACCCTGGCTCTGCCCTCAAGGAGATCGTAGGGCTAGTAGAGGAGGCAAAAGACTGTAGTTCAGTGGCACGTGTGCCACCAGGAGATGCATGCGGCTTGAGTAGTGTAGGGACAGTGTCACCTTGGCCATCCACATGCCCAGTTTGGGCCATATGTCCTTGATGCATCTACCACAGAGAATGAAGCCTGTGCTGCCTGGCCTGGCCTTCTAGTGCCCGCAGAGGCCAGCCCTGGAGACCCCGCTGGCTGAGCAGAGTCCCTAACTCTCATTGATTCATCTTCCCAATCTTTTCTCACACGGATCCCTCTGCCTGGAACGCCTTTTCTTTCCCTACCCCCTTTCTGCACGTCAGAATCCTGCACCTCCTTTGAGGAAGGCTTAGCTCAAGGTGTTATAACTTTAGCTCACATTCAGTGAGCCCTTTCCTATGTGCCAGCCCCTGCTCTTTGCTCTTTACACCTGTCTTCTCTTTAAACCCTCCCCGTCCAAGGACTGCTCCTTTGTCTGTGCCACTGACTTAGCCTGCTGGAGGGGCTCAGGCCCTGCCTGATCCTGCCTGATCCTCCGGGTCCCTTCTTGGCCTGGAGTCTGAGCATGTGGTCTGACTCACAGCTCTCAGGAGTTGCTTCACCACTGAACCTCCTTGTGTCTTTGTGCCACATCTATTAAATGGGGATAACAGCACCACAGTGTTGTGGGTAAGATTAAAGGAAAGCTTGGGGAACTGTAGAACATGGTGCTGGACACGTGATGGGTGCTCAGGGCAACAGCAGTCAAGTCAGCATGTTTGCAACAACACTTCCCCCATGAAAACACTGCTCCCCCCCAAAAGTACTTCATTCAACGAATATCTGAGTGCCTACTACGTGCCAGGCACTGGCTAGTTACACACTGCAGCTTCTGTTACACCAATGCCTGTAACTTCGGCCTCTTTTTGCAAACTCCTCATGCTCACTTATCCTGCATGCTGAGTGTGGGGGACAGTCCTGGGTCCCATCTGGGACTGTAGCTGAGCCAGGTTCGGCCTTCTGAAGGTCAACCCAAGAGCCCCTGTAATCACAAGGGACAGAAAACCTGCCAGAGAGCAGAATGGCTGGGTTCTGCCACCCCCTGGTGTCAGTGTGCTCTCACTGGGAGCACCCCTGTATCCTACCACAGGCCGGGGAGGGAGAGAAGGCACTGAGGTACGAATTCTCCCACACAGTGGTGCACCATGTGCAAATCCAGGCCTTATCTTGTGAGGCATGCCCTCAGATGTGCTGCCTGGTGCCCCACCATCTGTCAGGGCCCTGGCTGCCTTCTTGGGCCCCCTGGGATGGCCCCAGACCTCACACCAGTCCTCCACCCTAATGGGAGCAGGGGTGTGGGGAGAATCTGATGGGGCTGGGCTGAGCTAGGCTGTGCAAGTCTGCACTTGCCCTGGATACCTACAGCCAGGTTGCTGCCACACCAATCTCTGCCACCAGGGCCAGCCCCCATTCCCCTAAGGGTCACAGCTAGGGCCTCCTACCTTCCCCTTCCTGGAACCCAGCCTCAACTGGGCCATCCTTGGGCCACAGTTATTCTCATCCATAACATCACAACAGCCTCCCACTACTCTCCCAGCCTCCACCCTCCTCCTTCTGGCTCAGCCTGGCCACTGCAGCTAAATTGAGGGCTCCTCTGCCCCCCTGAATAAAACTCTTTTCTCTAGAATCCCCTCCCATCCAGACTCCATCCCGACTCCATCCCCTCCTACAAGCTAGACTCCTCAGGCACAAGACCCTAAAGACCCGCCTCCACCACAGTTCTTCCTGCACACTTTTGCTGGCCTGATTTTCTCTACCTGGGGTTTGGCCTACCTGACTCTGACAAAACACCCCTCCCTATATGCTGCAAAAGCCCACTCAGACCGATGGTTGGGTATATGGGGCACAGACTGGACACTGTAGAAGGACACAGGGCTGCATCAGCCTAGAAATTCATCCACCAGGAGGGGAGCCTCTTTCTACTTTGTACAAGGGTGCCATATAGGCAGGCAGAAGTGCCAATCCATTGCTCCCATAGTCCTCTGAGTGCTCACAGCACTGAGACCATGTTTTCCTGGGCCAGGCACAGCATCTGACGCACCACACTGGATCTATTTTGTTTCCTTGTTTATTACTCAATACACAGGTGGGATCTGGGCTGGCCTCAGCGGGGAACAGGACAAATACAGCCCTAGCTCTCCTAAGGCTCAGAGTACATGGCTGCTTCCCCCATATAATTAGTTCCTTCTCCAGGTGGCTCCCCTCTACCCTTCCCTTGTCTCCCTAGGGCTGGATTGGGTGGCAAACAGCACATAACTCTACAAACAGTAATATCACTTCAGGGGTCCTCTCCTATTTCTAACTGAGCCAGAGAGATCTGGCAGCTGCCATGGGACCCTGGCGATTACAAGGCAGAATGTGTTCTCAGTGTTAGCCTAGGTGTCCTCTCTGCTCTCAAAAAAAGGCTGGGGTCCAGGCAAAGTCCCAAGCAAGGTGGACGTGATCTGCGAATGCCACAATGTGTCTGAAGTGGGCACCACACACCAGCCTCAGTGTCTCACTCTTACACCAAGTATGGCATCTTTGAGGAATTTCCTGTACCCACTGAGAAACTTGGTCTGTAGGGAAGAAGATGTCACCTGTACCAAGAGTCACCCTGCTTGACTATTCTGAGGCCCCTGAACAGTCTTTCATTGAGGCAGTTTCCTCATTCTAGGAGGCGCCTGACCGCTTTGGGAAACACTCCACGCCGAAGCAGGACAGAAAACCAGTTTGAGTTAGCATCTGCTGAATCCCACTTTCAGACAAGCATCCCGCACTGTAAGGACTTTTTTTCTCAGAGGCTGATGACTCCTGCCACATGTGGCTCTGTAGCCCCCAGGCACTTCCCTGTAGCCACAGAAGACCAAGGCTCCAGAGAGTTACCCTTGGACCCATGGCTGGGTGGGGGCCTCCTATGGTAGGGCAAAGGGGTCCTGGCACAGGGAAAAGGCTCTGAGACCATCATCCAAGCAATAAATGGTGGCTGTTACTATCATCATCATCATCATTACCATTATTTTGATGACTCCTGCCCTTTATTCTCAACCCTAGCTCTAGCTCCAACCCTGCCTGTTGGATGAGCACATCAGGCCCAGAGTGCCCCTGCACAGCTTGGCCTCAGACACGGCAGACAGAAGGAGCTTAGGGAGCTGAGGGGATTAGGGAGGCCACACTCTCCCCAGCTCAGGGGAGGTGTCCCTGTGGCCTGACTCAGGGCAATGGTGGCAGGGGCTGCCCACCACTACCTGGCCTACCAACCCTCTAGGTTCAAGCCTGATACCAGGAAGCACTTAGCAATGATGAATCAATTAAAACTCAGATCAAATCCTAATCTGTCAGATATTATCCGTGTGACATTGGGCAAGTCAATTAACCTCTGAACCTCAGTAAAAAAAGAGCACCACCAACCTCCTAGGATTTGCTGTGAATATTAAATAACACAGGCAAGGTTTCAGTTAAGGATTTCAAAAGGGTCGCCTTCCTCCCCTTCTTCGGCTCAGAAAGAACCTTACTACCTCCTCTGATGATGCTGTTTGAGCATGAAATAATAATAAAACTAACATTCATAAAGCACTTGCTCTGGGTCAGGTCCAGCTTAAAACCAGTTTAAGGTTTGAGCACTTCACATACATTATGAGACTGAATTTGCACATGGGGGTATGGGTGGGGGTGGGTGGAGACCCTTTAGTGGTATCATAACCTAGAGGAACCCAACACTCACAGAGGGGAGTGGCTGGTGTAGGCAGCAGAACTGGTGGATGACTGCGCCCTGGGTGAGAGCCCAGGTCCTGTGTGGGGAGGGGGCAAGAGCATTGGGCAGGGATTCAGAAGGGGTTCTCAAGGTTTCTTGAGAGGATGCAGGGGTGAGAGGCTGACTCCTGTGAGGGGGAGAGGTGGGCGCTGGCAGGGTGGGGACACAAGCCATGGGCATAGCTGAGGAGCCAGGTGAACCCTGCTTTACAAAAATCGTGTACTCCGGCTGAAGGGTGGGCAGGAGGGGTTGTGAGGAAGCCTTCTCACCAGGATCAGGAAGCCCCAGGTCAGTCCCGGTCACGTCCTTGACCTGCTGTGGGACCTCAGGGTCCAACATCCTCAGGGTCTGCATCCTGGAGATGGACAAGGATGAACTGTCTGTCCCTGGACTTGGCCTTGGGGGACGAGTGGGCTCAGGGCCTAGTCTGCTCGGCGGATGGTTCTCACTATAAGGGGCGGGGGGAGTCGAGAACCGGAGGTAAGTTGTTGTGAGGTCTCGGAGAGCAAGGCCCCTCATTTTCACTGACACAAGCACTTCCCAAACGCGGCCTGGAGCCCGCCAGAATTTGGAAGGGGGTAGACCTGGGGGGCCCAGGGTAGTCCTGAAAGGATGGCTCGGCAGCCGGGGCTGGGGGATCACCCCCAGCCTGGGACCAAGACCCCACCGCGTGCCAGGGATGAGGGTCACAGAAGAGGGCGGGGAGAGGGGGAAGACTTACCCGAGAACAGCCAGAGGGAGCCCCCCGACACGAGGAAGAAGGTCAGCATGTCGCTCAGCGGGACCCAGATGGGCCCGGCACGACCTCCCCGGCCCACAGCCCCGCAGCCCCAGCAGAAGCCGCGCAGCCGCTGCCGCCGGGTATTTTTAGCCCCCGCCCCCCCCCCCTCGCCCGGCTCCGCAGCGCCCCGCCTCCGCGCGCGGCTGCGGTGTCTTGGCGGGAGGGGGAGGGCGCCACGGGCCCGCTCTGCACCGGAGCCCCCTCCCAGCCCCCTTCCAGCCCTGCCGCGGTCCAGGTCCGGGCGCTCCGCACGCTCACAGCCGCGTGGGAACCGCCGAGGCCCCGGGCGGGGGAGGGGCCAGGCTGCAGAGCCGACCGGCCCTCTCCGCCCCGCCTAACGTCACGACCCGGAGTTCTGGGGAAACCGGCAGGAGAGGGCAGCACGGGCGACGAGCGTAGGAGCGCGACGCCGCGCGCACCCCACCAACGCGCGACCCTTACCCCTACCCAGCGCGATGCTGGCTTTTATGGCTGGGCGGGCTCGGGTGGCAGAGAGGTCGCGGTCACCTGTTCTAGGAGGCACACTTGCCGGTGGGCCGGTTCCCGCTGACGCTAACGCTCCCTAGGACCCCAGTTTTCAGACACCAGGAGCCTCTGGATGTCAGGTCTGCAAGCCAAAGAGGAGAGAGGGCGGTGAGAGTCTATTTAGGAACTGGAAAAGGGGCAGCTACGCCGGATAGTGCCCATATTCTCTGGGGACCTCAGATCTCTCTTTCTGGGAAGATTGGATCTGAGGCCACCCAAGGTCACAGGAGGCTCCATGTGGTAACAGGCTGCCACACAGGGTCACATGAAGTCACAGGAAGCCACATGGAATCACAGGTGTTCCACCAGAACACAGGCAATCCTGGTCTTCACCCACAATCTTATGTGGCACATGAGGTCTCAAGAGGCCCCTAGTAGCTAAAATGAATGGCCACATAGGCACCCACGGTCACAGATTGCCACACTGCTAGCTGAGCGGTTGTGTTACCAAACGGAACTCATCCCGCCTGAGGCACAGCAAAGCGAATCTACTGACACCAGGTTTTGGTGAAGGAAAGTACAGTGTTTATCACAGTGCTCCAAGCAAGGGAGTGGAAGATAAACCTCAGATACACTTCAACTCGGTCTTTGAGTTAGGATTTTTTTAAAGAACAAACAGGCTGGAATTAATTGTCTTGTGACATTTCTTCATTGTAGTTTTGAAAGTCAGGATGTCCCTGGTTTATGACGCTCTGGCCAGGTGGTCCATGGCTTGCAGTCTGTTAGCTCATCTTGCCCTGGAGAAACAACCCGAGTTTGTATATTAATGATGATATCTCTAATAGCTTTTAGTACATTAACAATGTTATCAACACAGCAATTTTAGTCATCTGATTCTGTTGATTACTGTTTAGTTAGCAGAGGATTGAGGTCAGAGGGGATAAGAAAGGGGATAAAGTTTTGGGTAGAGAGATTAATCATAAACTCAGTAAAGAAACTCAATTTTAGGGGGACTTGGCTTCAATCCTGAAACTGAGCAGGGCCCTGTGGGGCTCCCAGGCACAGAGGTTTCTTTTTGTCCCCCATTTCTTATAGGCAAGACTCCAGCCTCCGTGACCTTCCTGGAGTTCCAAAGGGCAGATTCGAACAGTTGCTAATCAAGGGAGGAGCAGCCAAGAAACCACCTGAGTCAAGATTAGGAGACCTGACCATCTGAGACAGCACACACCCTAATCTTGTCAGCAACCCCACCCTTGGGAAGTATTGTCAAAACTCCTCATCAAATCGTCCTGGGTTGGGACACATAGTTTTTTGAGGCAGGAGCCCGCTGCGTCCCCCTTTGCCTGGCAAAGTAACAAAGCTATCCTTTTCTACTTCACCCAAAACTCTGTCTCTCAGATTTGATTTGGCACTGGTGTACAGAGAAGTTGAGATTTCGGCATCAATCCCCACTCCTGTTTTAACTTTCCCCCAAATCTTTGAGGGAACAGAGAGATGACTATTCTATTTCCTGCTGAAATGGGGCATAGTCCTGCCTCAATTTGGGGAATGGAAACATTGCATACCAAGTTGGACATGTTTCCGAGTTCCAGGTCTTAGACCCAAGACTTATGTGATTAAATTTTAGTCCCCTGGTCCACCATGTTGGTGCAACAGCTTATAGCACATTTTATTTATTTATTTTTCAAAACATCTTTATTGGAGTATAATTGCTTTACAATGGTTAGTTTCTGCTTTATAACAACGTGAATCAGCTATACATATATCCCCATATCTCCTCCCTCTTGTGTCTCCCTCCCATCCTCCCTATCCCACCCCTCTAGGTGGTCACGAAACACTGAGCTGATCTCCCTGTACAGCGCATTTTATAATCAGATAACCAATTAGAAGTAAGAGGAGTGACAACCCAAACTTTAATAAACCTTGGAAAATAGATCTCGTTCCCTGAGGAATTCAGGAGAATAAGCCTGAAAACCAGCCTGGACCTGGTACTAATGGGGAGACTTGTAGCCAGGTAGCCAATTTCCTAATTCTGTGTAAGTAGGTTTTAACTTCTGATATGGTATTAACATATACATAACAGGAGCTATTAGCTACTACACATATGTTTCCTTTTTCTGCTAAAATCTATTCTAAAGCAATTTTATTGTCGAGTACTAGTCTGGCTAAAGAATCTAATGCCTTCTGCTGGGAGGCTAAAGCTGTCTCATTTGTTACTAATATTCCTAAAGTAAGATCAAGATTTCATAGTCACCTTGAGACCATAAGGTTGCAGTTGAGGGCTGCTAGCAGATGTTGAGAACAGCTGGTGGTGTTCTTGAGTCTGATACAGTTCAGAAAATTCAAGTCCTCAGTAATATAGGAAGAAATCTGAAACCATGGCCACCCAGTTCTATTTGGGATGTCTGAACCACAGTTACTCTATTTTGATTTCTAAATACAATTTTTTCCTTAATGCTTAAAGCAGATGTAATACAATGTATGTTCAACGAGCCACAGAATAGGCTGTTCCAGTTTAATTTAAATGATGTATAAGCCAGAATGACTTTCCCAGACCTCAATATGTGAAAATTTCTTTGATCATTTACACTTTTGTTTGCAAATCTTTCAATAGATCAAAATATTTGTCCTGTGATGCCAAGATGATTGCTGCCTCCCTGAATCCATCATGTCCCTCAGTACTAGACCTCCTTTTTGTTTATATATATCTATAGCTATATCTATATAGATATCTATATCTACTATGTCTATCTATCTCTATATATACATAGACAGAGAGATATGCCTAGTTATCTACATTGGGTGAAAACTAATCAGACATAGTGAACAAGTTCAGAGGTCTGATTATGGGGAAACATTTTATAGGATATACATTTTATCCATTACACCAAATTGTCACACAAATATTGTACACGTGCTTTTAGCAGAAGACCTAAAGCAAGCAGTGATACCTGTCATGAGCAGTTATACTCTGATAACTTCACTAGAGAATTTTCCTTCTATCCTGAACATTGGGGCAACAGTATGGTTAGAAGTAAAATAGTAACTTTCAATTTTGATAGGAGACAAACATTTGGTAAACAGTTCAATTGAATTAGTAAGATGGGTCTTACAGACCTGGTCTAGATTCTTGGGTCAACAGTCTACCACAGCTGTCATCTTCTTCTCCTTCTCATCTTGATGTGGGTGTCATTTGCGGTCAGTAGTCCTTTCTGTAGGCCAGTCCAGTGAAGATACCCTTCTTGAGTGGGAAATCTGAATTCAAGAGTCAATTCCTTTCAGTTTTGCTGTGCAAGAGCTACTTAAGAGTACCTAATAAGGGTCTTTTCATCTAGGTTAGAGACAGTCCTTTAACTGATGCCTTTTCCAGGATGAATAATTTCCTGGTTGCAGGTCATGGGGCATCTGATCTTCATCCAAAGATAAACTGCTGTGATAAGCTTCAGAAACAAATTTAGAGTGTCCTTTTAATAATTCAATTAAACTTTACAATAATGTAGTATAACAACAAGGAGTTATCTGGGAAGTGAGTCTTAGGCAGTAAATACAATTCTCAACTAACAAAACTAGAATTTAATATCCACTGGAACATAATCTTTTTCTCTCTAAAATTACCCTAATTTCTACCAAATATAGCCAAATTAAGACTAATTTGTCGGGCTTCCCTGGTGGTGCACTGGTTAACAATCTGCCTGCCAGGGCAGAGGATACAGGTTCCTGCCCTGGTCCAGGAAGATCCCACATACTGAGGAGCAACTAAGCCCATGCGCCACAACTACTGAGCCTGCGCTCTAGAGCCCACAAGCCACAACTACTGAGCCTGCGTGCTGCAACTACTGAAGCCTGCACCCCTAGAGCCCGCGCTCCTACAACCAGAGAAGCCACCGCAATGAGAAGCCTGCACACCACAACGAAGAGTAGCCCCCACTCTCCTGCTGCAACTAGAGAAAGCCTGCGTGCAGCAACGAAGACCCAACACAGCCCAAAAAAATAATAAAGAAATAAATTAAACAAATAGAAAAAAAATTTTTAAAGGCTAATTTGTTTGCAAAATAAGTCTGGTTTTAGTAAACTTGGCCTGATTATTTACAAAAGTGTAATTGATCATATAGGCTCTTTTAAATCAGCTGTGCTGGAACTTTTCATAAGGAATCTCAGATGGAACTTTTTAAAAGGACTCTCAAGGCCAGGAAAGCCACTCCAGCCAAGGGCTTATCACAGATTCTGCTTGCGATATCTATAGATTTGGGTGAATTCTTCTCTTCTCGAGGACCCCCAAATACCTTGAGATTCCTGCACCTGTCAGGAGGTGATCTTCCTTATTCACCTGATAAGGCTGCTGGAAACCTAAGAGTTTACAATTTCTGGAGGGATCAGGTAGAGAGAAAAGATAAGTATTTCAGTTCTCCTTATGAAGGTATAATTTATCAAGCTGCTGGAAGTCATAATTAGCTTAAGGGGAAAGCTTTACTTATATCTGGAGAACACAGATTAAAGTCAGTAATATTTCAGATAAAAACCATTTTATAAAACCATATTCTCCAGTTCACTCAGTCCTATGTAATGAATCCTTCATCAGGATTCATTTTTCTTACCCAGTTCAGTGGCATAATCTGCAAGGTATCAGAAACCTGTACTTTCCATGAATCTTCTTGAAAATGAGGCATTTTTTGCAAAAGCATTATAGTACAATAATAAACTCTATAAATGACAAAAAACTTCAAAAGGCATCATTAAAGATCTTATTACAATGCAACTGACAAAGAAACTTGGTTACTGCTATGACAGACAACATTGTAAGGTAATAACTAGAATTATGACTGATAGCGTTTTATTAGGGCATACCAGATTTTTTAGGAATTCCATATAATTTCTAACATATCTATATTAACAATATTTACCCATACAGTATAACCTGAGAATGTTTATCACTCTTTGACAATGCTTCCCATGTAATTTAAAATACCAAATAATCCTAGTTAGTTTAATATCTCTCTCTGAGGTTCTTCAGGGGCCCTTTAGAAAACTCAAAGTTAGCTAGAGGTCAAATGAACTTTAATTAGAATTTGACCTTTGGGAAATTTGTCAAAAATATCAAAAAGTTTCAAAACACTTAGTCAAATAGGGTCATAGGTCACTGTGAAACAGTACTTATTCACTTAACCAGACTGACAATAAAATATATCAAAAGCAGGGCTTCCCTGGTGGCTCAGTGGTTGAAAGTCCGCCTGTCGATGCAGGGGACACGGGCTCGTGCCCTGGTTCGGGAAGATCCCACATGCCATGGAGCGGCTGGGCCCATGAGCCATGGATGCTGAGCCTGCGTGTCTGGAGCCTGTGCTCCACCACGGGAGAGGCCACAACAGTGAGAGGCCCGCGTACCGCAAAAAAAAAAAAAAAAAAAATCAAAAGCAAATACAAAGAGTTACAACAAATTTCTTAAAAGCTTGTAAAGAAACTTATGATGTTACCAAAAGCAGCCCAAAATTTAAAAAAAAGAACAAAAACCCTTTGTTCTCTTGACAGAGAGAAACCAAATTCAGGTTTTTCACCATCTTACCTTTAATATTAACATTGATTTACTCAAATTCATTCTGATTTTAGTTACTCCTGACCACACACAGAATTCCTTTCTTTTTTTTCTCTAGGAATTTTCTTTGTATTTCCACTCAACTTTTATGTATTTTTTTTTCTTATTAGTCATCCATTTTACACACATGAGTGTATACATGTCAATCCCAATCTCCCAGTTCATCACACCACCAACCCCCCACCACTTTCCCCCCTTGGTGTCCATAGGTTTGTTCTCTACATCTGTGTCTCTAATTCTGCCCTGAAAACTGGTTCGTCTGTACCATTTTTCTAGGTTCCACATATATGCGTTAATATATGATATTTGTTTTTCTCTTTCTGACTTACTTCACTCTGTATGATAGTCTCTAGATGCATCCACATCTCTACAAATGACCCAATTTCGTTCCTTTTAATGGCTGAGTAATATTCCATTGTATATAGGTACTACAACTTCTTCATCCATTTGTCTGCCACTGGGCATTTACGTTGCTTCCATGACCTGGCTATTGTAAATAGTGCTGCAATGAACATTGGGGTGCATGTGTCTTTTTGAATTATGGTTTTCTCTGGGTATATGCCCAGTAGTGGGATTGCTGGGTCATATGGTAGTGCTATTTTTAGTGCTTTAAGGAACCTCCATACTGTTCTCCATAGTGGCTGTATCAATTTACAGTCCCCAAAACAGTGCAAGAGGGTTCCCTTTTTCTCCACACCCTCTCCAGAATTTGTTGTTTGTAGATTTTCTGATGATGCCCATTCTAACTGGTGTGAGGTGATACCTCATTGTAGTTTTGATTTGCATTTCTCTAATAATTAGTGATGTTGAGCAGCTCTTCATGTGCTTCTTGGCCATCTGTATGTCTTCTTTGGAGAAATGTCTATTTAGGTCTTCTATCCATTTTTGGATTGCGTTGTTTTATTTTTTTAATATTGAGGTGCATGATCTGTTTATATATTTTGGAGATTAACCTTTGTCTGATGATTCATTTGCAAATATTTTCTCCCATTCTGAGGGCTGTCTTTTCGTCTTGTTTATGGTTTCCTTTGCTGTGCAAAAGCTTTGAAGATGGGCTCCCCTCGTGGTGCAGTGGTTGAGAGTCCGCCTACTGATGCAGGGGACATGGGTTCGTGCCCTGGTCTGGGAAGATACCACATGCCGCGGAGCGGCTGGGCCCATGAGCCATGGCCACTGAGCCTGCGCGTCTGGAGACTGTGCTCCACAACGGGAGAGGCCACAACAGTGAGAGGCCCATGTACCGCAAAAAAAAAAAAAAAGATTTGAAGTTTCATTAGGTCCTATTTCTCTATTTTTGTTTTTATTTCCATTACCTTAGGAGGTGGATCAAAAAATATCTTGCTGTGATTTATGTCAAAGAGTGTTCTTCCTATGTTTTCCTCTAAGAGTTTTATAGTGCCCGGTCTTACATGTAGGTCTCTAATCCATTTTGAGTTTATTTTTCTGTATGGTGTTAGGGAGTGTTCTAATTTCATTCTTTTACATGTAGCTGTCCAGTTTTCCCACCACCACTTATTGAAGAGACTGTCTCTTCTCCATTGTATATCTTTGCCTCCTTTGTCATAGACTAGTTGACCATAGGTGTGTGGGTTTATCTCTGGGCTTTCTCTCCTGTTCCATTGATCTATATTTCTGTTTTTGTGCCAGTACCATATTGTCTTGATTACTGTAGCTTTGTAGTATAGTCTGAAGTCAGGGAGCCTGATTCCTCCAGCTCCGTTTTTTTCCCCCAAGACTGCTTTGGCTATTCGGGGTCTTCTGTGTCTCCATACAAATTTTAAGATTTCTTGTTCTAGTTCTGTAAAAATTGCCATTGGTAATTAGATAGGGATTGCATTGAACCTGTAGATTGCTTTGGGTAGTATAGTCATTTTCACAATATTGAGTCTTCCAATCCAAGAACGTGGTATATCTCTCCATCTGATAGTATCATCTTTAATTTCTTTCATCAGTGTCTTATAGTTTTCTGCATACAGGTCTTTTGTCTCCCTAGGTAGCTTTATTCCTAGGTATTTTATTCTTTTTGGTGCAGTGGTAAATGGAAGTGTTTCCTTAATTTCTCTTTCAGATTTTTCATCATTAGTGTATAGGAATGCAAGAGATTTCTCTGCATTAATTTTGTATCCTGCAACTTTACCAAATTCATTGATTAGCTCTAGTAGTTTTCTGGTGGCATCTTTAGTATTCTCTATGTATAGTATCATGTCATCTGCAAACAGTGAGAGTTTTACTTCTTCTTTTCTGATTTGTATTCCTTTTATTTCTTTTTCTTCTCTGATTGCCATGGCTAGAACTTCCAAAATTATGTTGAATAATTGTGGTGAGAGTGGACATCCTTGTCTTGTTCCTGATCCTAGAGGAAGTGCCTTCAGTTTTGCACCATTGAGAATGTTTGCTGTGGGTATGTTATATATGGCCTTTATTATGTTGAGGTAGGTTCCCTCTATGCCCACTTTCTGTAGGGTTTTTATCATAAATGGGTGTTGAATTTTGTCAAAAGCTTTTTCTGCGTCTATTGAGATGATCATATGTTTTTTGTTTTTTTTTGTTTCTTGGTACATGGGCCTCTCACTGTTGTGGCCTCTCCTGTTGCAGAGCACAGGCTTCGGACACGCAGGCTCAACGGCCATGGCTCACGAGCCTAGCCGCTCCGTGGCATGTGAGATCTTCCCGGACCGGGGAACGAACCCGTGTCCCCTGCATCGGCACGCAGACTCTCAACCACTGCGCCACCAGGGAAGCCCAATCATATGGTTTTTATTCTTCAATTTGTTAATATGGTGTATCACATTGATTGATTTGCATATATTGAAGAATCCTTGCTTCACTGGGATAAATCCCACTTGATCATGGTGTGTGATCATCGTGTGTTGTTGGATTCTGTTTGCTAGTATTTTGTTGAAGATTGTTGCATCTATATTCAATTAGTGATATTGGTCTGTAATTTTCTTTTTTTGTAGTATCTTTGTCTGGTTTTGGTATCAGGGTGATGGTGGCCTCATAGAATGAATTTGGGAGTGTTCCTTCCTCTGCAACTTTTTGGAAGAGTTTGAGAAGGATGGGTGTTAGCTCTTCTCTAAATGTTTGATAGAATTCACCTGTGAAGCTATCTGGTCCTAGGCTTTTGTTTGTTGGAAGATTTTTAATCACACTTTCAATTTCAGTACTTGTGATTGGTCTGTTCATATTTTCTATTTCTTCCTGGTTCAGACTTGGAAGGTTACACCTTTCTAAGAATTTGCCCATTTTTTCCAGGTTGTCCATTTTATTGGCATAGAATTGCTTGTAGTACTCTTAGGATGCTTTGTATTTCTGTGGTGTCCGTTGTAACTTCTTTTTCATTTCTAATTTTATTGATTTGAGTCCTCTCCCTCTTTTTCTTGATGAGTCTGGCTAATATTTAACAATTTTGTTTATCTTCTCAAACAACCAGCTTTTACTTTTATTGATCTTTGCTATTGTATTCTTTGTTTCTATTTCATTTATTTCTGCTCTGATCTTTATGACTTCTTTCCTTCTGCTAACTTTGGGTTTTGTTTGTTCTTTCTCTAGTTCCTTTAGGTGTAAGGTTAGATTGTTTATTTGAGATTTTTCTTGTTCCTTGATATAGGCTTGTATAGCTATAAACTTCCCTCTTAGAACTGCTTATGCTGCATCCCATAGGTTTTGGATCGTCGTGTTTTCATGGTCATCTGTCTCTAGGTATTTTTTGATTTCCTCTTTGATTTCTTCAGTGATCTCTTGGTTATTTAGTAACGTATTGTTTACACTCCATGTGTTTGTGTTTTTAACGTTTTTTTCCCTGTAATTAATTTCTAATCTCATAGAGTTGTGGTCAGAAAAGATGCTTGATATGATTTCAATTTTCTTAAATTTACTGAGGCTTGATTTGTGACCCAAGATGTCATCTATCCTGGAGAATGATCCGTGCGCACTTGAGAAGAAAGTGTAATTGCTGTTTTTGGATGGAATGTCTTATAAATATCAATTAAATTTATCTGGTCTATTGTGTCATTTAAAGCTTGTGGTTTCCTATTAATTTTCTGTTTGGATGATCTGTCCATTGCTGTAAGTGAGGCGTTAAAGTCCCCCACTATTATTGTGTTACTGTCGACTTCCTCTTTTAGAGCTGTTAGCAGTTGACTTATGTATTAAGGTGCTCCTGTGTTGGGTGCATAAGCATTTATAATTGTTATATCTTCTTCTTGGATTGATCCCTTGATCATTACATAGTGTCCTTCCTTGTCTCTTGTAACATTCTTTATTTTAAAGTCTATTTTATCTGATATGAGTATTGCTACTCCAGCTTTCTTTTGATTTCCATGCATGGAATATCTTTTTCTATCACCCCACTTTCAGTCTGTATGTGTCCCTAGGTCTGAAGTGGGTCTCTTGTAGACAGCATATATATATGGGTCTTGTTTTTGTATCCATTCAGCAAGCCTGTGTCTTTTGCTTGGAGCATTTAATCCATTCAAGTTTAAGGTAATTATCGATATGTATGTTCCTATTACCATTTTCTTAATTGTTTTGGGTTTGTTTTTGTAGGTTCTTTTCTTCTCTTGTGTTTCCTGCCTAGAGAAGTTCCTGTAGCATTTGTTGTAGAGCTGGTTTGGTGGTGCTGAATTCTCATAGCTTTTGCTTGTCTGTAAAGCTTTTGAATTCTCCATCGAATCTGAATGAGATCCTTGTCAGGTAGAGTAATCTTGGTTGTAGGTTCTTCCCTTTCATCACTTTAAGTATATTATGCCACTCCCTTCTGTCTTGTAGAGTTTCTGCTGAGAAATCAGCTGTTAACCTCATGGGAGGTCTCTTGTATGTTATTTGCGTTTTTCCCTTGCTGCTTTCAATAATTTTCTTTGTCTTTAATTTTTGCCAATTTGATTACTATGTATCTTGGCATGTTTCTCCTTGGGTTTATCCTGTATGGGACTCTCTGCACTTCCTGGACTTGGGTGGCTATTTCTTTTCCCATGTTAGGGAAGTTTTCAAGTATAATCTCTTCAAATATTTTCTTGGGTCCTTTCTCTCTCTTCTCCTTCTGGGACCCCTATAATGCGAATGTTGTTGTGTCTAATGTTGTCCCAGAGGTCACTTAGGCTGTCTTCATTTCTCATTCTTTTTTCTCTATTCTGTTCTGCAGCAGTGAATTCCACCATTCTATCTTCCAGGTCACTTATCCGTTCTTCTGCCACAGTTGTTCTGCTATTGATTCCTTCTAGTGTATTTTTCATTCTGTTATTGTATTGTTCATCTCTGTTTTGTTTTGTTTTTTGGTTTTTTTTTTGCGGTACGCGGGCCTCTCACTGTTGTGGCCTCTCCTGTGGTGGAGCACAGGCTCCAGACACACAGGCTCAGCAGCCATGGCTCACGGGCCCAGCTGCTCCGTGGCATGTGGGATATTCCTGGACCGGGGCATGAACCCATGTCCCCTGCATCGGCAGGCAGACTCTCAATCACTGCTCCACCAGGGAAGCCCATCTCTGTTTGTTTGTTCTTTAATTCTTATAGATCTTTGTTAAACATTTCTTGCATCTTCTCGATCTTTGCCTCCACTCTTTTTCTGAGGTCCTGGATCATCTTCACTATCATTCTTCTGAATTCTTTTTCTGGAAGATTGCCTATCTCCATTTCCTTTAGTTATTTACCTGGGGTTTTATCTTGTTCCTTCATCTGGTACATAGCCCTCAGCCTTTTCATCTTGTTTATCTTTCTGTGTATGGTTTTTGTTCCACAGGCTGCAGGATTATAGTTCTTCTTGCTTCTGCTGTCTGCCCTCTGGTGGATGAGGCTATCTAAGAGGCTTGTGTAAGTTTCCTGATGGGAGGGACTCGAATTCCTTTCTAAAGATTTTTTTGCCTCTTGCAAATCTTCTACAACTTTCTATATCTATATTAATTTGTTCCTTATTTTCTCTCCTATTTAGAAATAACCAGATTTCAGACAAAATTATTTTCCCTTAACAAGATGCCTTTCCATTCCTCATACCTTCTTTTTCCTTGCATACAAAGATGTTTTCCTTATTAATTTTCAGTTTTAATTACATATATAATTAGAATTCTCAACTCTTAAAAACCTTAATTTCTAGTGAAAAGTAAGAAGTAAGCAATTATGATCTGTCTTACATTAGCATTCTGTAGATTGGCAAACTTATAAATATTATTTGTAATTTCTAAAAACATGTGCTTACATTCCAAAAATGTCTTGGTGTGACACTAAACATATTTATTAATAGTTCTAAATATCTTTAGTGTCTCTGTAAAAGGAAGCCTATGTTCAGCAATTAATGTTCCAGTATTTTATTTTATTTGGGAATGACCTAGATATTTTGAAAACTTTCATCACTTAATTTAGCAAAAATTTAAAGTTTCAAGCAACCAAAAGCTGGAGAGACTGTTTTTAAGCAGACATTCCTAAAACATAATTATCCTTGAAGAGTTTACCTAAAATCTTTTATCTCATTTATATTTAATTGACTTATAAAAATTTCATCATACCAAGTTATTATTGTTTTTGCTGACAAATTTTGTAACAGATATAATAAGATCTTATTTGATGTCTAGTAAACCTAGGTACGATAAAATTATTATACTTAATGTTGATGGCTCTAAAGACATGTCTGTATTTTCTTTTAATATTTATTTATGTATTTACTTGGCTATGCCAGGTCTTAATTGCAGTACATGGGATCTTTGTTGCTGCGTGCGGGATCTTCCTGGAAGCATATGGGATCTTTAGTTGCAGCATGAGAACTCTTAGTTGTGGCATGTGGGATATAGTTCCCTACCCAGGGATCGAACTCGGGTCCCCTGCATTGGGAGCATGGACTCTTTGCCACTGGACCACCAAGGAAGTCCCAACATGTCTGTATTAATTAAACCAGTTCACTTAAACTAACTTTAATACCAAATATTAATTTAATATGAAATATTTCCCAGTTCATGTAAACCTGAAATTCACTGGGGTTAGTTACTTTTATATTTCTGGGAATTATGTATGCACTCAACTTCCTTTAAGCCGATTAAATAGAGCTATTTAGAAATTAATTTTGGTAAGACTGAGATCTTCAAGATGGCAGAGGAGTAAGACTTGGAGATCACCTTCCTCCCCACAAATACATCAGAAATACATCTACATGTGGCACAACTCCTGTAGAACACCTACTGAACGCTGGCAGAAGACCTCAGACTTTCCAAAAGGCAAGAAACTTCCCAGGTACCTGGGTAGGGCAAAACAAAAAAGAAAAAACAGAAACAAAAGAATAGGGACAGGACCTGCACCTCTGGGAGGGAGCTGTGAAGGAGGAAAAGTTTCCACACACTAGGAAGCCCCTTCACGGGCAGAGACAAGGGCTGGGCGGGAGGGGGAAGCTTCAGAGCCACAGAGGAGATTGCAGCAACAGGGGTGCAGAGGGCAAAGTGGAGAGATTCTCGCATGGAGGATCGGTGCCAACCAGCACTCACCAGCCCAAGAGGCTTGTCTGCTCACCCACCGGGGCGGGTGGGGGCTGGGAGCTGAGGCTCTGGCTTCAGAGGTCAGATCCCAGAGAGAGGACTGGGGTTGGTGGCATGAACACAGCCTGAAAGGGGCTAGTGCACCACAGCTGGCTGGGAGGGAGTCTGGGAAAAAGTCTGGAGCTGCCTAAGAGGCAAGAGACTGTTGTTTCAGGCTGCACGAGGAGGGGAGGCTCAGAGCATCACCTAAACGAGCTCCAGAGATGGGCATGAGCCGCAGCTATCAGCTTGAACACAAGAGATGGGCAGGAGACAATAAGCCTGCTGCTGCAGCCACCAGGAAGCCTGTGTGCAAGCACAGGTCACTATCCACACCTCCCCTCCCAGGAGCCTGTGCAGCCCACCACTGCCAGGGTCCCGTGATCCAGGGACAACGTCCCCAGGAGAACACACGGCATGCCTCAGGCTAATGCAACATCATGCGGGCCTCTGCCAACGCAGTCTCGCTCCACGTTCTGTACCCCTCCCTACCCTTGACCCGAATGAGGCAGAGCCTCTGAATCAGCTGCTACTTTAACCCCATCCTGTCCAGGTAGTAACAGATGCCCTCAGGCGACCTACATGCAGAGACGGGGCCAAATCCAAAGCTGAACCCCAGGAGCTGTGTGAACAAAGAAGAAAAAGGGAAATTTCTCCCATCAGCCTCAGGAGCAGCGGATTAAATCTCCACAGTCAACCTGATGTACCCTGCATCTGTGGAATACCTGAATAGACAACGAATCATTCCAAAATTCAGGTGGTGGAGTTTGGGAGCAACCATAGACTTGGGGTTTGCTTTCTGCATCTAATTAGTTTCTGGTCTCATGTTTATCTTAGTTTAGTATTTAGAACTTATTATCATTGGTAGATTTGTTTATTGATTTCGTTGCTCTCTTCCATTTTTTTTTTATATATAGATATACATATTTTTTTCCTTTTTCTCTTTTTGTGTGTATATGTATGCTTCTTTGTGTGATTTTGTCTCTATAGCTTTGCTTTTACTATTTGTCCTAGGGTTCTGTCTGTCCATATATATATATATATATATATATATTTTTTTTTTTTTTTAACTATACTTTTTAGCACTTGTTATCATTGGTGGATTTGTGTTTTGGTTTGGTTGCTCTCTTCTCACTTTCTTTTTTTATTACTTAAAAATTTTTTTTAATATTTTCTTTCTTTCTTTCTTTCTTTCTTTTTTTCTCCCTTTTCTTCTGAGCCGTGTGGCTGGCAGGGTCTTCATGCTCTGGCCAGGTGTCAGGCCTGTGCCTCTGTGGTGGGAGAGCTGAGTTGAGGACATTGGTCTACCAGAGACCTCCCAGCTCCACATAATATCAAATGGTGAAATCTCTCCCAGACATCTCTATCTCAATGCTAAGACCCAGCTCCACTCAACAACCAGCAAGCTACAGTGCCGGGCACCCTATGCCAAATAGCTAGCAAGACAGGAACACAACCCTAACCATTAATAGAAAGGCTGCCTAAAATCATAATAAGGTCACAGACACCCCAAAACACACCACTGGACATGGTCATACCACCAGAAAGACAAGATCCAGCCTCATCCACCAGAAAACAGACACCAGTCTCCTCCACCAGGAAGCCTACACAACCCATTGAGCCAAACTTAGCCACTAGGGGCAGACACCAAAAACAACGGGAACTACGAACCTACAGCCTGCAAAAAGGAAACCCCAAACACAATAAGTTAAGCAAAATGAGAAGACACAGAAACACACAGCAGATGAAGGAGGAAGGTAAAAACTCACCAGACCAAACAAATAATAGGCAGTCTACCTGAAAAAGAATTCAGAGTAATGATAGTAAAGGTGATCCAAAATCTTGGAAATAGAATGGAGAAAATGCAAGAAACATTTAACAAGGACCTAGAAGAACTAAAGAGAAAACAAACAATGATGAACAACACAATAAATGAAATTAAAAACTCTCTAGAAGGAATCAATAGCAGAATAACTGAGGGAGAAGAACGGATAAGTGACCTGGAAGATAAAATAGTGGAAATAGCTACCACAGGGCAGAATAAAAAAAAAGAATGAAAAGAATTGAGGACAGTCTCAGAGACCTCTGGGACAACATTAAATGCACCAACATTCGAATTCTAGGGGTCCCAGAAGAAGAGAAAAAGGAAGGGACTGAGAAAATATTTGAAGAGATTATATTTGAAAACTTCCCTAATATGGGAAAGGATATAGTCAATCAAGTCCAGGAAGCGCAGAAAGTCCCATACAGGATAAATCCAAGGAGAAACACACCAAGACACATATTAATCAAACTATCAAATATTAAGTACAAAGAAGAATATTAAAAGCAGCAAGGGAAAAACAACAAATAACATACAAGGGAATCCCCATAAGCTTAACAGCTGCTCTTTCAGCAGAAACTCTGCAGGCCAGAAGGCAGTGGCAGGACGTATTTAAAGTGATGAAAGGGAAAAACCTACAACCAAGATTACTATACCCAGCAAGGATCTCATTCAGATTTGACAGAGAAATTAAGACCTTTACAGACAAGCAAAAGCTAAGAGCATTCAGCATCACCAAACCAGCTTCACAACAAATGCTAAAGGAACTTCTCTAGGCAGGAAACACAAGAGAAGAAAAGAAACTGCAAAAACAAACCCAAAACAATTAAGAAAATGGTAATAGGAACATACATATTGATAACTACCTAAAATGTAAATGAATTAAATGCTCCAACCAAAAGACATAGACTGG
Organism: Tursiops truncatus; assembly: GCF_011762595.2. Taxonomy (NCBI): domain Eukaryota; kingdom Metazoa; phylum Chordata; class Mammalia; order Artiodactyla; family Delphinidae; genus Tursiops; species Tursiops truncatus. The sequence continues at coordinate 109,040,325 of NC_047036.1, forward strand.
CTAAATGGATACAAAAACAAGACCCGTATATATGCTGTCTACAAGAGACCCACTTCAGACCTAGGGACACATACAGACTGAAAGTGAGGGAATGGAAAAAGATATTCCATGCAAATGGAAATCAAAAGAAAGCTGGAGTAGCAATTCTCATATCAGACAAAACAGACTTTAAAATCAAGATTATTACAAGAGACAAAGAAGGACACTACATAATGATCAATCCAAGAAGAAGATATAACAATTGTAAATTTTTATGCTCCCAACATAGGAGCACCTCAACACATAAGGCAAATGCTAACAGCCATAAAAGGGGAAATCGACAGTAACACATTCATAGTAGGGGACTTTAACACCCCACTTTCACCAATGGATAGATCATCCAAAAGGAAAATAAATAAGGAAACACAAGCTTTAAATGATACATTAAACAAGATGGACTTAATTGATATTTATAGGACATTCCATCCAAAAACAACAGAATACCCTTTCTTCTCAAGTACTCATGAAACATTCTCCAGGACAGATCATATCTTGGGTCACAAATCAAGCCTTGGTAAATTTAAGAAAATTGAAATCGTTACAAGTATCTTTTCCAATCACAACATTATGACACTAGATATCAATTACAGGAAAAAATCTGTAAAAAATACAAATACATAAAGGCTGAACAGTACACTACTAAAAAACCGAGAGATCACTGAAGAAATCAAAGAGGAAATCAAAAAATACCTAGAGACAAATGACAATGAAAACACGATGACCCAAAACCTATGGGATGCAGCAAAAGCAGTTCTAAGACAGAAGTTTAGAGCAATACAATCCTACCTCAAGAAGCAAGAAACAACATCTCAAATAAACAATCTAACCTTACACCTAAGGCAAATAGAGAAAGAAAAAAAAACCCCAAAGTTAGCAGAAGGAAAGAAATCATAAAGATCAGATCAGAAATAAATGAAAAAGAAATGAAGGAAACAATAGCAAAGATCAATAAAACTAAAAGCTGGTTCTTTGATAAGATAAACAAAATGGATAAACCATTAGCCAGACTCATCAAGAAAAAAAGGGAGAAGACTCAAATCAATAGAATTAGAAATGAAAAAGGAGAAGTAACAACTGACATTGCAGAAATACAAAGTGTCATGAGAGATTACTACAAGCAACTATATGCCAATAAAATGGACAACCTGGAAGAATTGGACAAATTCTTAGAAAAGCACAACCTTCCGAGACTGAACCAGGAAGAAATAGAAAATATAAACAGACCAATCACAAGCACTGAAATTGAGACTGTGATTTAAAATCTTCCAACAAACAAAAGCCCAGGACCAGATGGCTTCACAGGCCAATTCTATCAAACCTTTAGAGAAGAGCTAACACCTATCCTTCTCAAAGTCTTCCACAATATAGCAGAGGGAGGAACACTCCCAAAATCATTCTACAAGGTCACCATCACCCTGATACCAAAACCAGACAAACATGTCACAAAGAAAGAAAACTACAAGCCAATATCACTGATGAATATAGATGCAAAACTCCTCGACAAAATTCTAGGAAACAGAATCCAACAGCACATTAAAAGGATAATACACCATGATCAAATGGGGTTTATCCCAGGAATGCAAGGATTCTTCAATAAACACAAATCAATCAATGTGATATATCATATTAACAAATTGAAGGAGAAAAACCATATGATCATCTCAATAGATGCAGAAAAAGCTTTTGACAAAATTCAACACCCATTTATGATAAAATCCCTACAGAAAGTAGGCATAGAGGGAACTTACCTCAACATAATAAAGGCCATATATGACAAACCCACAGCCAACATCGTTTTCAATGGTGAAAAACTGAAACCAATTCCTCTATGATCAGGAAGAAGACAAGGTTGTCCACTCTTACCACTATTATTCAACATAGTTTTGGAAGTTTTAGCCACAGCAATCAGAGAATAAAAAGAAATAAAAGTAATCCAAATCAGAAAAGAAGAAGTAAAGCTGTCACTGTTTGCAGATAATACGATACTATACGTAGAGAATCCTAAAGATGCTACCAGAAAACTACTAGAGCTAATCAATGAATTTGGTAAATTAGCAGGATACAAAATTAATGTACAGAAATCTCTTGCATTCCTATACACTAACGACAAAAAACCTGAAAGAGAAATTAAGAAAACACTCCCATTTACCATTGCAACAAAAAGAATAAAATATCTAGGAATAAAGCTACCTAGGGAGACAAAAGACCTGTATGCAGAAAACTGTAAGACACTGATGAAAGAAATTAAAGATGATGGAAACAGATGGAGAGATATACCATGTTCTTGGATTGGAAGAATCAACACTGTGAAAATGACTATACTACCCAAAGCAATCTACAGGTTCAATGCAATCCCTATCAAACTACCAATGGCATTTTTCACAGAACTAGAACAAAGAATTTCACAATTTGTATGGAAACACAAAAGACCGCAAATAGCCAAAGTAATGTTGAGAAAGAAAAACAGAGCTGGAGGAATCAGGCTCCCTGACTTCAGACTACACTACAAAGCTACAGTAATCAAGACAATATGGTACTGGCACATAAACAGAAATATAGATCAATGGAACAGGATGGAAAGCCCAGAGATAAACCCACACACATATGGTCACTTTATCTTTGGTAAAGGAGGCAAGAATATACAATGGAGGAAAGACAGCCTCTTCAATAAGTGGTGGTGGGAAAACTGGACAGCTACATGTAAAAGAATGGAATTAGAACACTCCCTAACACCATACACAAAAATAAACTCCAAATGGATTAAAGACCTAAATGTAAGGCCAGGCACTATCAAACTCTTAGAGGAAAACACAGGCAGAACACTCTATGACATACATCACAGCAAGATCCTTTTTGACCCACCTCCTGGAGAAATGGAAATAAAAACAAAAAAATGGGACCTAATGAAACTTAAAAGCTTTTGCACAGCAAAGGAAAACATAAACAAGACCAAAAGACAACCCTCAGAATGGGAGAAAATATTTGCAAATGAAGCAACTGACAAAGGATTAATCTCTAAAATTTACAAGCAGCTCGTGCAGCTCAATATCAAAAAAACAAACAACCCAATCCAAAAATGGGCAGAAGACCTAAATAGACATTTCTCCAAAGAAGGCATACAGACTGCCAAAAAACACATGAAAGGCTGATCAACATCACCAATCATTAGAGAAATGCAAATCAAAACTACAATGAGGTATCACCTCACACCAGTCAGAATGGCCATCATCAAAAAATCTACAAACAATAAATGCTGGGGGGGTGTGGAGAAAAGGGTACTGTCTTGCACTGTTGGTGGGAATGTAAACTGATACAGCCACTATGGAGAACAGTATGGAGGTTCCTTTTAAAGCTAAAAATAGAACCACCATATGACCCAGCAATCCCACTACTGGGCATATACTCTGAGAGAACCATAATTCAGAAAGGGTTATGTACCACAATGTTCATTGCAGCTCTATTTACAATAGCCAGGAGATGGAAACAACCTAAGTGTCCATCATCGGATGAATGCATAAAGAAGACGTGGCACATATATACAATGGAATATTACTCAGCCATAAAAAGAAATGAAATTTGAGTTATTTGTAGTGAGGTGGATGGATCTAGAGACTGTCATACAGAGTGAAGTAAGCCAGAAAGAGAAAAGCAAATACCGTATGCTAACATATATATATGGAATCCAAAAAAAAAAAAAAAGGTTCTGAAGAACCTAGGGGCAGGACAGGAATAAAGACGCAGACATAGGACTTGAGGACACGGGGAAGGGGAAGGGGAAGCTGGGAAAAAGTGAGAGAGTGGCATGGACATATATACATCACCAAATGTAAAATAGATAGCTAGTGGGAAGCAGCTGCATAGCAGCTGCATAGCATAGGGAGATCAGCTCCGTGCTTTGTGCCCACCTAGAAGGCTGGGATAGGGAGGGTGGGAGGGAGACACAAGAAGGAGGAGATATGGGGATATATGTATACATATAGCTGATTCACTTTGTTATAAAGCAGAAACTAACACACCATTGTAAAGCAATTATACTTCAATAAAGATGTTAAAAAAATTTTTTTGGTAAGACCATCCAAATATAAAGACATATATTTACAATGCACACATAAACATATAGAGAGACACAACCAGAGATTTCATCGCTTCATTTTAAAACTTAGTAATGAATCAGGTATTACAATATAAAACTCACTAGTTATAAATACTAGTTGGAATAAGTTTTAAAAGGCCTCTTTTCCCTTTTTTTCTTCAGTCTCAAGAATTGGAGATGGTCTAGATAAGATAAAGGTGAGTTCCTGAGAGCCTGTTAGAACATTTACATCTCAAAGGCACAGGGAGAGAAAAGCAATTTTCCCCTAGAAGGACTTGTTCCCTTAGGGTAAAAGTTCTGAAAAGATGTTTTATCAAGCCAACAAAACCAGTTTTGGATTGTTAAATGAGCCTTGTCTTGGTCATTTTTCTCCAGAGCCTAAAGAATATTGTGACCATGTGGCGTTACCAATATACATGACTTTAGTCACAGAACCATAAATAAGGTGGTCCAATTTCATAGGATGTGTCATAAAGGGCTCTTTTTAGGAACTGAACTTTTGTTGCCCGTGTCTGCCAACTAAAATAGTGCACCTGCTTCAACACAAATATACACTCGCACATAAGTCAAACCGAGATAAGTCAAACCAGTTCCGAAAGGCTCAAAGCCAAGTTCCCAAAGGCTCACTGCAATACAATAGCATAGAAGCCTACACATAAGGAACTTCATCACATTTTCCTTCCCTTTTACAAAACAGTTCTAGTTGATAAATGGCATTATAATTTACAGAGCCATTAGGGGCCATTGTTCTCCTGATTTTAAGGAGTACTGAAGTTAAGCAGTGTTACAATAAAATACAATTTTTTTCTTTTCATAGATGCATAACTAAAATTTCCCAATTCTGTAAAATACACCCTAGGGGGCTACAAGATGGAAAAGAGCTCTGAATACCTATTATTAGCTGTTCACGGCCAGCGTTGTCAAATATCAAGCAAACAAACCAACCAATGCAAAGCGGTCTCTCGGGGTCACAGTTCCCTAATTCAAAAGGGAAAATCCCAACCAATGCCCTGCCAAAGATGAAGGCAAATGCATCAGAGAAGAATACCCTGCTGTTGTCACACATGAGCTCTGCTACTTGCCAGAGACCTCTCAACAAGCCAGTGACTTGTGTCTTTCACCACATAATTGAGAGCTCCATCGGCCAACAATGCCCAGTCAGCAGAAAGCCCTCAGGGCTCTCCATGAGACAGAAGCGTTCAGGCAGCTGCTAGACAGGATCTGAGAGCCACCACTGGCCAGGGGGCCAATGTGCCGTGGGTGAGATGTCTACATGGGATGGTGGTTCTTTTGTGGTTGTAAAAATCGTAACTTAACTAAACTCCGGGCTACTCACTTAATGCTCAGCAAAACCAATCTACTGACACCAGGTTGTGGTAAAGGAAAGTACAGCATTTATTGCACAGTGCTAAGCACGAGAGTGGAAGATAAGCCTCAAATCCACTCCAACCTGGTCTTTGAGTTAGGGTTTTTTTTAAAAGGAGAAGAACAAAGAGGCTGGAATTAATCATCTTGTGACATTTCTTAATCCTAGTTTCGTGAGTCAGGATGCCTCTGATTCATGATTCTCTTGCCAGGTGGTCCATGACTCAGGGTCTGTTAGCTCATCTTGCCCTGGAGAAACAATCTGTGTTTGTACATAAGTGATGGTATCTATAATAGCAATTTTAGCACATTAATGACATTATTGACATCATAGTCATCTGACTGGTTGATTACTGTTCAGTTAGCAGAGGACTGAGATCAGAGGGGACAAGAAAGGGGATAAAGTTTTGGATAGAGAGATCATCATAAACTCAGTAAGGGAACTCAGTTTTAGGCAGACTTGGTTTCAGCTGGACACCTTCTGTTTCAGTGTCTGGGATTGAAAGGAGGAAGCCCAGTTGCACATTCTTCTGGGAGAATGAGTGTAGTTATTTTGGTGGGTTCTAGTGGACACGTACACCTGGATTTCAAGGTCATCTCCTCCAGTACTCTTTCTTCTTCTCAAATATGCATGTACCACCAGGTCTCCAGCACCGAGGACAGTGCTCAGGCAGCCCAACCCTGTCTATAAGCAGCCCTCCCAGGCCAGGCATTAGCTGACTCAGGAAGAAAAGGGTAGGAAATCAGAGAGCAGAGGTCAGGCAGTGGAGGGTGGAAGGGCCAGAGGTCTCTTCAGATCCAGCAGAGGCCACCTTCCCTGTGTGCATGTGCGCTCACAGCTCAGCAGCTAGGGTGTGAGTTTGTGTAGGGCCCTGTGCCTGTAGCACCAATATATGACCTATGTGTGCCCAGCCTGTCTATGTACACCTTGTGGATGCAAGTGTGCAGGTATATACCTCTGAGACACTTCCTGTGTTTATAATAGGCACTTCCACCTTCTTCCCCATCGTAGAACCTGGACTCCTAGGAGAGCTGCTCCTGCTGAACTCAGACACAGCCTGGCAGGGACTCTGGAATCTCTCATGCTCCAAGCTTGCCAGGGATCCTCCAAGAGAGTGTCATATGGCTGTCAGAATCCCATCCCTTTACTCCCACTAGCAGCAGATTAACTAAAGACCTTCTGGTACTCAGAAGGAAACTCAGGGGAAACCAGAAGGCTGGGCAGAAAGAAGGTATGTCCCCATATCAGATTATCTTAGAGAAGTGGACAGATAACTTCTCCTAGGTCAGAGGGCCAGCAAAGCATTTCTTCGCAGAGCAAGTGGCCCAGGAGCCATGCCTCAAGCCCCAGGCCCAGCCTTCCTCTGCAGCACTCAGGTGCAGAAGTGCTCCAGGTCCTTGTGTGACTCCTGGCAGCCTCCTCTCCAGAGTGATGTCATGGGACACATTTAGTCTGGCCTCCTGCAGGATGTTGCATCTAGTTACTATTCCTACAGCTATCTCTGCTACTTGTAAACATTTTAGTTCAAAAACCTGTACTGAAGCTCTGACACATTACAGCTTAACGTTATTATTTTCCTTTTTTTTCACTGAGCGTGGCTTGGTACCTCCCTGAGGAATGGGGAAGGAAGACCAGGAAGACCTCTCGTCTCTAGGCCTGTTCCTATCACTAGGTAAGGGGTTTTGTTCTTTCCTATCCTGGGCTTCAGAGATCTCCTCCCTGCTCTGTGGTTAACCATCTATGCACCATTTGTGAGCCTGGGCAGTTGTGACTCTGCATGGGCGTGGCAGCCATGGAACCCAACAGGAGGGAATCCAGGACCCAGAGATACCTAGGCCAGGCTGGAGGACCCTTGGATTTCTCTTTTTTAGCAAGGTCACCCACAGTAGTGGTCGGCACTGTTCATGCCATCTCCTCCCAGATCAGCATCTCTGAGAGGGCAGGCAAGCATGATCCTGATCATGTTCTCAGCCCTGGCACAGGGCCTGACCCAAAGAATGCAGAGAACCTTATCCCACTCAACAGAGCAGGAGACTGAAGTCTAGAGGTGAGAGTATCTGCCTCAGGTCACACAGCACTTCTGGCCTCCAGACTCTTATTTGTTCATTCATTCAGCTCATGTTTACTAATAATGTGCCTGGCCCCCTCCTGGGCACTGCAGAGGCAGGAGAGACAAATAGGAAGCAGCAGTAACAGCAGTCCAGGGTGGTGAACGTGATAACACACATTCAACCCAGGGGAGACCTCCTGGAGGAGGAAAATATTTGAGTTGGGCTCTTAAATCTTGCCAGGCATCAAAGTGGGGCATAGGACAGCACTCCCAGTCCTGGCTCTGATGTTGTCATGCTGTGCAGCCCTGAGCAAGTTTGTCCCTCTCTGTGTTCACTGGTACAAGTGGGGGCGGATCTAGAGGCTTCTGGGCATCAGGACTAACTAGTGATAAATCTGCTGCCTCTTTATCGTCACAAGTGGCAACTTTCTGTTCTGCAAGGCCTCATGTCCACTCTATGTCCAGCCTGCTAGTGACCCGAAGAGCCAGTCAAGGATGGACTCAGCCACTTTGGGCCCAGGTTTTCCTGCAGCTAGGACATCTGGGCCATGCTTCTCTGATAGTGATGGACCCTCTGTTATCTGAGCTCTCCAACATTTTTGAACACTCTCCTATATTTTGATATTTTGATATTTTGATTGTATACACATTGTAAGTACCTCCTTCCCAAGGTAGAATCCAGAAAACTTTCTTTTCCAGTCTCCCTTTCAGGAACAGGTAGATAAGTGACTTAGACTGTACCAGTGAGATGAACCCTCATGAGCCTTTGATTCAAAAGCCAACAATGAGTGGGAGAGAGTCCTACACGTGGGCTCCATCTTGCTGAAACAAGGCAGAAGCAAGAATCCGCCTGCCAATGCAGGGGACACGGCTTTGAGCCCTGGTCCGGAAGATCCCACATGCCACGGAGCAACTAAGCCCATGAACCACAACTACTGACACTGCACTCTAGAGCCTGCGAGCCACAACTACTGAGCCTGCGTGCCACAACTACTGAAGCCTGTGCGCCTAGAGCCCGTGCTCCACAACAAGAGAAGCCACCGCAATGAGAAGCTCGCACACCGAAATGAAGAGTAGCCCCCACTCGCCACAACTAGAGAAAGCCCGCGTGCAGCAATGAAAACCCAATGCAGCCAAAAATAAATAAATTTAAAAAATAATAAATAAATAAAATACATTATTTAAAAAAATGATGATGCAGTAAGACTGAACAATGACACAGAGAGATGTTTGTGGCATGTGGCCAGTTGAAAAATGCAGGTTATAAAACAATATATTCAGTATTATTCCAATTATGTTTAAAAGCATTTATACATTCATGGGGAAAAATGGAAGAAAGGTTAATAGTGATTATCACCGAGTGGTTGGATTATAAGGGGTTATTTTTTCTTTTCTTTGAATTTACCAAATTTGCTACAATGAATAGACATTTTTGCAACAAGAAAAAAATCTATTATAAAAAGAAGTATTTCCAGAGCTCTCTCTTGGTTCAGAAAGGGTTGGGATGTTTGAGAGGGAGAAGCATGTCATGGGAAGATCATGACAGAAATCAGAATGATGTCCCCTCCTACATGGCATGAACTACAAGGTGTGAGTAGAGGGTCAGTGCTACTGGACTTCTCACATCCTGACCTGTGGTCTCTTGGCATCTGCCCCAGTCCTCCCCTTCTCTGGTGGCCATTAGAAGTCCACATGGTCAGGACTGGAGGTGGCCATGTGGACCTTAAGAGTGACCCATGGCAGCCCAGGAAGATGTTATAGAGGGTAGGAAGTGGACAGAGGCAGACCTTTTTAGAGGTGGTGGAAGGAGGAGCTCTCGAGGAGGGGCCAGTGCTGGGAAGTCAAAGGAGAAGTGAATTTTCAGAACAGGATGGTACATCTCCTGGAGGGAGTCAGGCTGCTTCCCAGTCTCAGAGCTTCTTACAGGGAACCAAAAAATCAATGCCCAAGACACTGCCCACATGGGTTCACACCCACAGATAACAAAAAACAGTGCTTTGAGAGGGTACCCTCAGGGCCAGGAGAGAAACAAGAGCACAACACAAAGCACTTCAAAGATTAGGACTGACATATATACACTACCATGTGTAAAAGAGATAGCTAGTGGGAACCTGCTGTACAGCACAGGGAGCTCAGCTCAGTGCTCTGTGATGACCTAGCTGGGTGGGATGGGGATGGGGGTGGGTGGGAGGGAGGTCCAAGTGGGAGAGGATATAGGTATGCATATAGCTGATTCACTTTGTTGTACAGTGGAAACAAATACAACATTGTAAAGCAATTATATGCCAATTAAAAAAAATAGGTGGGGAAAAAACTACTGGTTAGAAATCTCCTAGAAGGCACCAGAAAGGTGCAGAAGGGGGCTGCCAAAAAAAAAAAAAACCCAAGGACCTGTGGCTGACTCCCCAGAAGAGCCACCTAAGTGGGAGCTCAACACATCTGAGCCAGCTGTCCCGTCCTCCCTAATCCCACAGAGGCCCAGGGAGGAGCAGGGACTTGCTCGAGGTCACACAGAAAATTAAGACAAAGACCAAAACACGGACATTCTGACTCCCAGTCTAACGTGCTTATCCATTACCCCCTAAGGAGAATTTTATTTAATTTGAAGACATAAATAATCACTATATTATATAAAGTATTTGAAACCATATAAAAACATTATTTGTCATCTAATTCAATTTATGAAGTAAATATAGACAGAATTCCAAAAGTTGATGTGATATCAAACTTTTAAACAATTAAAAATAGATAGGTCTCTAGTGAGTATCACAAAACAGAAGCAGACTCACAGATATAGAGAACAAACTAGTGGTTACTAGTGGGGAGAGGGAATGGGGAGGAAATACAGGGGTAAGGGATTAAGAGGTACAAACTATTAGCTATAAAATAAGCTATAAGAATATATTGTACAACATGGGGAATATAGCCAATATTTTATAATAACTATAAATGGAATATAAACTTTAAAAATTGTGAATTACTATATTGTACACATTTTACTTTATAATATTGTACATCAACTATACTTCAATTAAAAAATAATAATAAATTAAAAAAAAAAAAAAGATAGGTCAGGGACTTCCCTGGTGGTCCAGTGGGTAAGACTCTGCTCCCAATGCAGGGGGCCTGGGTTTGATCCCTGGTCGGGGAACTAGATCACACTTGCATGCCGCAACTAAAGATCCCGCATGCTGCAACAAAGATCCCACGTGCTGCAACTAAGACCTGGCACAGCCAAAATAAATAAAAATAAATAAATAAATACGTTTTTAAAATAGGCCAATATCAGATATAAATATGGGCACCAAAAACATCCTAAATAAAATGTTAACTGATGATTAAATATGTAACTTGAATTTCCACTAACGTAAAATACAATCTATCTCCAGTGTACCAGGCTGATATGGAACAAGCAGTCAGGGCAGTACCTAAAGAGTTGTTGAGCATTATCCAGGTGTAATTACACAATGAGCTCATGTTCTACCCTTAGCAACTCTAAGATATAAGGATGCTAGGATTATCTCTGCAGCAGCTTCTTTAGGAAATGTTGCTCTCACTATGACCTTCAATCCATCCAAAGCTTTACAATGGGGGCTGTCATGTTCACACAGGTGACTCTGTACCCTGGTCACCAGTGATTGGTCAAAATGACCAATAACTGGAACAATCGCTGGACCCATTTTAGTTCTTCCCTGGGAACTTGGAACTGGAATTTTAATTCTTTTCTGCAGAGAGTACACATCTGCAGAGAACATGAAAAATGAAGCAAATACACCCAGAGAAGCAGAGATGAGAAACAGAGAAATTCATTGTTGAGTTCTCTATGGGCCAGTGAGGGGTGAGGGAAATCAGTGCGAGAAACAAGACCAGAAGAGGGCTCAGGCTCAACTATGTTGCATCTCGAAACAAATCCCCAGGGAAAGATTTTTTTAGCCAGTCCATGCTAGATTCTGAACTTCTGGTGACCTGCATTTCCAACTGTGGCTGCATCTCTGATTCCAGGGTGCCCTGGAGGCTCAGGTGCATTCCTGCATTTGGAGCATATGAGGTACTTCCCAGTGACCTCTAATCAATCTTAGATGGCTTGGGCAGGTTACTACTGCTTGCAATCATTTGTACTAAAATACCTAATTTTGCAGATGAGGATATTGAGGTTTAGAGAGCTGAAGTAACTTGCCTAAGATCCCACAGCTAGCCTGAGATTTGTCCAAAGCCATCCACCTCCCAAGCCCGTGTTCTTTCCTTTATATGTATTAACAGGAAAATTGGCAAAAGTCATATTAAAGAGGAATCCACAACAATTCAACATCTTTTCTCAATAAAATCTCTTAAAATTAGGAATAGAGGATTTCCTGTGTAAAAAAGAAAAGCAAGAGTTAATTTCTTGGGAAGAGGAGACTTGAATTCAGGAGCCAATCTACTTTCTAGTGGGAAAAGATGACAAGTATAACCCTAGGAACCCGAGTCTGCTGTCATCCCTAAAGCTATTAAAGCCTCATTGTGGTTTGTGTGGTGGCATACCCCAGAGAGAAGGAAAGAGAATATCCTGTGCATTCATAGAAACACTGGGGGGAACCACAAGCTCTCAGTGATGACACACAGCAGGGAATCCAACCAAAATACCAGTTCATCCTGCATACATGTGCTGTACAACTCCAACCTCACTCAAAATAATTTCCAAAAAATCTTTTTAATCTGTAGAATGAAAGCTCCCAAACAAGAAAAAGGTAATGGAACGTAAATCACCCAGGATGGACATGCTGGGCCCAAGCGTATACTGAAGAGAGGACAGTTTCACAAGGTGAATTCCCAGAGAACGTGGGGTAAAGAGTAAGGGAGGTGATGCTCACCTGTGGGAGCATCAGACTGAAACCCACAAGGCCACCCTCTCCACCCAAGAGAGGCCTGCCACCTGCCACCTCCTCCACTCAGTACTCATGCTGGTATGTGCTCAGTCATCTGGCTTTCAGGAGACACTCAATACAAGTCGGGTGTTGTAGGATTTCAGAATGAAAAAGAAATCATGAAGCAGTTGTAAACACCAACAGGACCTGTTCAGGCAGAGAATTAGAAACAATTTGCCCTAGGGGCAGCATTTTTTGTGCCAAAGTCAGCATGGGTCTTATGGGAGTGGGGAGGATGGACCTCTAAACTATGCCCTTGGAAAGGCTCAGGAAGGATGTCCTCAGGTGGTGAGAGCAGGCATTGGCGCTTGAAGGAAGAAGGAGATTAGCAGACTGGTCCTCCTTCCAGGCACCTCTGCTCCCTCTGGCCCCCTTCCATGGACCCTGCCCAACAACATATACACATTCAGCTCCTCTTCTTCCTTGGGCTCTCCCATTCCCATCACCATGTTTCTCAAGGGCAGGTCCTCCTGCCAGAGCAGGAATTCAGGGCCTCCAGCTAGCTCCAAATGCCCATGACCAGATTCTACTGAACCTCCAGCTGTATTACCCACAACTCCCTACCACGTGCTCTCTGCTTCACCTGGTTTTTGCTCCTCCCAGGAGACCTGATTCCGTGGTTCCTTGGCTGGGCAAACCGTGTCTGTCCTGTTTCACCCTAGACATCTATGCATCCAGATCAGACTCATCTTTCCAAGGCAAGCACAAATGATCCCGTTGGGGGAAGATCGTCCCTATTCCTCTGAGGACAGGAGTCCATGTTGATCTGTCCTCTGGTTTGAGGTACTCAAACTTAGTTCTTCCTCCACCTGTAGATGGAAGAGAGAAGGAGGAAAGCCAAAAAGTGAGCACCTAGAGGGTAGAAACTCCAACAGAAGCAACTAAAAACTTTTGTACTACCCAGGAGTGTTTGTAAGGTGATTGAATATTTATTAAATATGAAAACAAATGTAACAGAAAATATACAGGGAAATATTTCCTTTACAAAAGCAACAAAGAAAAAAATAGAAAATGGGAGTAAACAAGACATGTTCAGGACCTAGATGAAGAGCAAGAAGGCTCCAATGAATGAAGAGATGAATGATATTCCTGGATTAAAATACTAAATATTACAAAGATATCAATTCTCCCCAAAGTTTTATTTACATTTAATGCAATCTCATTTAATTAATCTCTTTTGTTAACTTTAAAACTTAACAAAATGGGTAAGAATGTTCATGTACAATACTGGCTGAGACATTTTTTAAAGTAGAATAATACTAAAAATTAGGGACAGGTGGTGGTGGGATGAATTGGGAGATCGGTATTGACATATATACACTAATATGTATAAAATAGATAACTAGTAAAAAAAATAAAGAAAAAAAAATTAGGGACTTCCCTGGTGGCGCAGTGGATAAAACTCCGCGCTCCCAAAGCAGGGAGCCTGGGTTTGATCCCTGTTAAGGGAACTAGATCCCACAGGCATGCCGCAACTAAGAGTTCACACGCCACGGCTAAGGAGCCTGCCTGCTGCAACTAAGGAGTGTGTGTGCTGCAACTAAGACCTGGTGCAACCAAAAAAAAAAAAAATACTGCCACAATAATAAATGTCACAATAAATAATATAATGAATCACACAAAAATTAAATCTGTGGCACAGAAATAGATCAATTTACTAGAAAGCTCAAACACTAAACAAAAATACTACATGAAATTTTTAAATTTTGCAACTCAAAAACATTTATTATATGAGGAGCTCTTACAAATCAATTAGAAAAAACACACCCTGAAAAGAATAAGGGGCAAGAAGATGACTAAGCAATACAGAAAAGAAAAAAAATACAAATAGCTTGTAAACATAAAAATTAGCCAATCTCACAAGTAATCAAAGAAAAATTCAGTAAAAATAAGGTACATGTTTACTATTATTTATCAAAGTTTAAAACATGGTAATAGATTCCACTGAAAAGGGTTGAGGACGTGTGTTTGGATCAGCCTTTTGGGGTGGCAGGGCAATTAGACAAATGTATAGAAGTTTTAAGTAAGCACATTCAATCCACGAATTGCACTTCTAGGAATCTATCTTCTGAAAGTAATATGTAGCAATAGCTATATATGAATAGTCAAAGATGTTCAGCCTGATATTACCTATAGCATAAAATATTTGAGGCAACTTCAATATCTACCAATAGTGGGTTATATTTTAAAAATTATTATATACACATAGGATAAAATACCATGCTGCCATTAAAAATAAGGGCGTAAGAGAATACACAATAATGCCAGAAAATGGTCACATGGCATTAAGTGAAAACAAGCTGTAAAATCCACTCTTCTGACAAATATTTATTGAGCGACTCCCAGGTGCTACTGAACAGCAATGAACAAGATAACGTTCCTACTCTCATGAAAGCTTCCGTTCCATTATAAAATTTATAAACCAGACTCTAAGCATGGTTCCAACTAAAAAAAAAAGGAAGATGTGGTTTATAACCACATTTCCCTTTATATAAGGGAGTCAAAAAAGACACAAAATGATGTGTCAAGAGAGAAAGCTTGGGATTGAGGGTGGTTTTTGTACTCTTTTGGGTACTTTTCTGAGTTTTCCAAATTGTCTGTCATGAATATATATTACATTTGTAGCCAGAATGAAAATCAAAAAATGTCATCTCTTTTCAAAGAATGTGAGTGGGACCTATGCAGGCAGTGGCTGTAGAGAAGACAGGCTGGGTAGGCGTGGGCTGGCTGCTCTGGGGATGGACTGAGGGGATGCAGGGGAAGGACTGCACTAGCGGAAGTGGGTGTGGGCTCCAGATAACGCAGGGTGAACAGTGGGAGGAAAGAAAAGTCCAGGCAAAGGAACATCTTATAAGTGTTTATCTAATATCCTCCCCCACAAAATCACATTGATCCTGATTACGGTGTCTTTCCCATGAGTCAGTGTCCTCACATGCCCAGGCATGGCTGAGGCCCAAGCCTCCCCTGAGGACAGAGAGGTTGCTCACTGATTTGACTCAATCCTTCCTAACCTGGCTTTTTCCTTTTTGAATCTCTCCTGCCTTTTTGGAAACTGGGTTTCAGAGTTGATCACTCATTTGATCACTTGTTCACTTTCATTTACTAAATGTTGTCACTTTTGGGCTCCTTCTAGTGTCCAGGCAATGGTGGCCAAGATTCTTGCCCACACCCTCAGCTGTTATAGATGTCCCCCCTGTCATTCCCGTGACAATCAATCCAGCCACGTCCAAGTCAAGTCTCTCTTCCCAAGAGACCTGAGGTCCCAGAGTCAGCCATGGGTAGATCTTGCCCCTGGGAATTAGAGTGATGGTCTTTGCATGCTGACCATCCCTCAGGTGGTTTCTTTCACTGGTGTGAATGAAGCTCTGCGGTGGAGTTTGGTATTTCCTCTTTGCAGCATGAGCTAAGAAACAAAGCTCAGAAGGAGGTTAATACTTCAAAACATTAACATGGCACATGCGATAGCTTAGACTAGCTTATAGGGCTTCTGCCAGGCCAGGTACCACCATCATCTTAGGGCAGCCTCCAGGATGACTTGGACTTTTAGGACCCTGTTCCTGCCCTCCCCTTCCAGTCAATAACTTCTGCGACCCCAGTTCTCCCCTTTCATCGCCCTTACCCTTATACATCCCACACAAACAGGGTCTCATGACTTTCCAGCACTCATGCTGTTCTTCCCACCATGCTGGCCATTGGACCTCAACTGTCCCTCATCCTTCACTTTCATTTCTGTCCAACCCCAGCTGCACTGCTGCCCACCCCTCCCAACTCCCTATCAGTCATTTTTGTCAGAACCCAGGACTTTCCTCCTGTGCTGATGCCACAGTAAATAGGGTTAGTCCTTTACTTCACTCTGCTCACCCCTGTGCAAGCCTGGTGTGTTGAGAGGAGGTGGATGTGGGTAGTCACAATATTGTAGGCTGCATGCTGTAACACCAAGTGGTCTGAGGGGCAAAGAGGGCCTCCTAGCCCAGGGCTGCTCTGAGTCCAAGTTCATCCCAGAACAGAGAAGAAAATGACTGTCCTGTGGCCAGGCTGCTCCCCTTGGACCACAACTCCATGGGCCACATGGGCACTGAATCCAGCCACGATGACCTAAGTTTTACTTGATTTCATGACGCTCCCAGATGTCATACCTTTTTTCTTCCCCATTGACAGCCAAGCTCCTTGAAAGAGTCATCTATATTCACTATTCCACTTCCTCACCTCATAGTCTGTCCCTGAGGTGTCACTTGTCAAGGTCGTTGATGAGCACCATGTTGGATCCACATCTTTGTTCTCATCTTGCTTTTTTGCTCAGCAGCTTTCAACTCAGCTGAAGGAAAACATTCTCCTGAATATTTTCCTCTCTTAAGTCCACGATTACACATTCCCCAGGCTTTCCTTCTATCTCACTGGCTGCTCCTTTGTTCTCCCTTTGCTGGCTTCTCTTTAGAAGAGTCCTTCCTCGAAATGTTGGCATGCCCCAGGGATGAATTCTCAGATTTGCATTTAAACTCCTCAGGTATCCTCTTCTAGGCTCATGCTGTAAGTACTATCTATACACCAATGACAAGTGTTTATTTCCCACTCTGACCTCTCTCCTGAGCTTCGGACTCCTACATCCAGCTTTCCCCTTGGTAGTTCCTGTTGTACATCTAAGTGGCATCTCTAATGAACCATGGCTCTGTGGACCTTAGGGCTGCTTTCCCAGCATCCATTCTGTTCCTCCCCCTTTTGTAAGCTGATATTCCTGTCCACACCTCCAGGGATGGTCTCTGATTGGTGAAGACAATTAATATAACCCCATTCCCATTTGCCACAGTGATTGGTGATCTAAATTGATCCAATCAAATTGAACAAAAGTTTAGAAATTGTGTTTAATGGTTAAGCAGTAGAAGCTTCTTCTTCTGATGGGTGTTGAGACTGAAACAATACAGTCATTTTATCCCAATGAGGGAAGCCAGATTGAGGATCCATGGATCAAAACATGCTTGAATTCTGGACTTTTCAGTTATTAGAGTCAATACGTTCCACTTGATATTTAGGCCAGTTTGACTTGTACTTTCTGTTACTCTCCAATTGGAGCCTCATGACCAAATGAGAGTAAACACAGAACTCTCATGTTCCTACCACCCTATCAACCTACTTTTCTGTGGTCTTCCCCATTTCAGTTCATGGCACCCCAATCCATTCAATGGTTCAGCCCAAATCTTCCAACTCATCCCTGACTCCGTTTATACTCTCACACCCTGTGTCTTGTCTGTCAGCAACTCTTTCAGTTCTGCTTTCAAAATATATGGAGAATCCATTCTCTCCTACTCTTGTCTCACTGCTGTCCACTCTCTCACAGCAGCCAGATGAATCTTTAAAAAACCTAAAATTAGATTACATCATTAGCCTGCTTTAAAATCCTCCAACTTGGAATAGAATTCAGAGTCCTTACCAGGCCTAACAACTGTATGGGATCTAGCCCTGCCTACCTTATTGACTCATCCCCTTCCACTGCCCCCTCCCCAACTACACTGGTTTCCTCTTCCTCAAAGTCTCCCTGTACTCCCATGGAAGGCCTTGGCACTGCTCTTCTATATCCCCACTTCTTCCTATGGTTGCTTCTCTCTTGTCACTCAGGTGTGGACTCAGATGTCCCCTCCTCAGGAGGCCTTGCTTGAGGACACCACCTCATGATGCTCACCCAGTCAAACTCTATCACCGTGCCTTGTTTTATTTTATTAATGACACTTATCACTGTCTGAAATTGTCTTTTTTTGTGCATGTGTTCACTTCTTTATTGTCTGTCTCTCTCCCTCTCCTGGTTGCTCCTTGATGGCTGGCCCAGTCTTGTTCATCATTGTATCCTAAGACCTAACATTCATTGCATTTGGACAGATTGTGAATCTCAGCAATGTTTGTGGCTGTCGAAGCAGCAGCAGATTGTTGAGGCCTTGCTAATGTAGGACGCTGTGTCCCACTGCAGTGGAAGCCCCGAGTCCTCCACCAGGCTTCTGGGCAGAGCGGGGGTGTGGAGACAGATGACAGGGCCCAGGGGAGAATCCATGAGGCTTTCAGAGACCTGGGCTCCAGATGGTGGTTCACATTAGTTCCTAGCTGTTCTATGGAAAAAGCGTCAGAGAAAAGGGGCCCAAGAAACCTCTGCGGCCGCAGTCACAGGAAACCCCAGCCCAGAGAGGCCTTGGGGCGGGGTGTGTGTGGGGAGGTCTCCAGTCACCCTGAGGCCTTTGGTCACAGATTCCATTACTGCTGGGGCCCAGAGTCCCTGATGTCAGCGGCCACCTTGGCCACTGCCGTTCCAAGGGCAGGCAGTGCTATCTAGGAGGGAGTGGGTACTGCTGCCATCACAAGACCTTGGGTCACATCCAGGACTCAGCCGGACTGAGGCCACTCAGGCCCAGGCCAAGGAGGGGCTGCTGCACACGTTTCCTGGCACATACTTCCTTTCTCCTTTTAGAGAAGCAAATGTCGCTGGGGCCTTGGCCACAGCTTCCTGCCTCCTTCTGAGATCAGAAGCCACAGCTGCAGTCTCAGTAGCTGCCCTGCCAGACTAGCTTCAGAGACCCAGGGCCAGGCACACTGCCCCCACCCCCACCTTTCCCAAAGTGGATGACCTAAGAGCAGGGCGTGCCTAGTGACAACCCGCTTGATACCTCCGGGAGTGGCAGCTCTGGCTCTGAGGGACCAGAGAGCTCTGGGCAGATCTGCACTCAGCACAGGCGGGGCAGAGCTCCCCACCACTCCAGCTCCATGCTCTGGAAAAAATCACCGATCCACTAAGCAGTGGGCGCAGATGCACGTACTGAGGGGCTGCCTGTGGTCTGCCACCCTGGGCTGAGAGCTTCACTCAAGCACCCACTGGCTCCAAGATGGACACCTCTCCCTCATCTGACCCCGCCCTCCAGCCAGAGCATGTCTGTGGTGCTCCACTGGGCCACTCTCTCTGTCACTGCTGCCCATGTTGCTTCCTCCTTTCCCGGCCGTCTTCCCTCCTGTTGGCTGACTTCCCATCTTATCCTTCAAGAATCAGTTCACAGGGCCTTCTTCCTGCAAGCCCTCCATCAACCCCACCAGCTGGGTGGAGACACTTCTCTCTGCTCCCACGACCTCAGCACCACATTGTGTTTCTGAAGGAGGCTGCCACCAAGTTCCCCAAGGGCCGCCTTGGCCACCGTATTTTAATTCATTATCCCTCCCTCCTCTTCTCATCCTTTCCCAGATCCCTTACTCTGCTCTACATTTTCCAAAGCATTTGTCACCTTCTAATGTACCATATACTTTTTATTAGGACCTTATTGTTGTATTGTCTTTCTCCCTGCCAAGCTTCACAAGGGCAGGGATCTTTCACTTATGCACACTAAGCCCTCAGAAGAATGTCTGGCATTTAGCTGGTGATCAAAATATATTAGTGGAATGAATGATAGAAGGAAGGAACCACAGTTGTCTGTTTACTTGTTGGTGAGCTCCTCTAGGGCAGGACCTAAAGATAAGGAATCTCTATATCCTCAGCACTCAGCCAAGGATTGTGTGCAGAGCAGGAATCAGTAAATTAAAGCCTTCAGCCTGGCATTCAAGGCTCCTATCATCTACAACCAAGATTCTTGCCAGCCTCATTCTGCAAAGTAAAGCAGGAAGGAAGTGGTTATGGCTAAAAGGGTAGCCACATGGGTTGGCTTTGCCATCCTCACCGTGGGTCACTCCTGTCTCCCCTCTCTGACAATGTCTGGATCACTGCATGAATGGGACAGATGCCCAAATCTCCTGCCAATCATCAGTGGAGAGTTGAACCTGGGTGTGAATGATTCTAATATCTGAGCAAGTGTGTGAACTTCATCAGCATGAGTTGTGTGACCATAAGATATATGCTCTGGGGATACTCAGAAATAACTGAGGGATATTGTAGGGGCCTGGATGTGAGTGGGAAAGGGCATTTCCTGCAATTGTCCCAATTCCTGGAATTACAGTGGGGAGGGTAATTACATATTATAAATCAAGAAAGGGGCTTCCCTGGTGGCGCAGTGGTTGAGAGTCCGCCTGCCGACGCAGGGGACGCGGGTTTGTGCCCCCGTCCAGGAAGATCCCACATGCTGCGGGGCGGCTGGGCCCGTGAGCCATGGCCGCTGAGCCTGCGCGTCCGGAGCCTGTGCTCCGCAACGGGAGAGGCCACAACAGAGAGAGGCCCGCGTACCGCAAAAAAAAAAAAAAAAAAAAAGGAGGAAGGAACCAATTCTTCATTAAATTGGTGATGGACAAAATGGTTATTTGGGGGGGGAAAAAGCCTGTTAAAATCCCTACCTCACACTACCCAACAAAATTAATTCCAGCTGCTTAAAACGAAATGTTAAAAAAAAATAATAGAAGAAAAAATATATATCCTCTCATTTGGTGGGAGAGGATTTTCTAAGAACAAAAAGCAATGAAAGAATTCATCCAAGAGAAATCAAAGTATATATCCACATAAGGACTTGTACTTGAATGATAGCAGTTTTATGCATAGTAGCTCCCAAACTGGAAACAACCCACATTTTCATGGCTAGATAAATGTTTAAACAAATTGTTGACCAGCCACACAATGAAGCACCACTCAGCAATAAAAAGGAAGGTACTATACATTTGCAGCAACATGGATGGACCTAGAGATTATCATATTAAGTAAGTCAGACAAAGACAAATATCATATGATATCATTTATATGTAGAATCTTAAAAAATGATACAAATGAACTTATTTACAAAACAGAAATAGACTCACAGACATAGAAAACAAATATATGGTTACCAAAGGAGATAGTGGGGAGTAGGGCAGAGATAAATTAGGAGTTTGCAATTAACATATACACCCTACTATATATAAAATAGGTAAACAGCAAAGACCTCCTGTTTAGCACAGGGAACTATACTCAATATCTTGTAATAACCTATAATGGAAAAGAATCTGAAAAAGAGCCATATAAAACTGAATCACTTTGCTGTATGCTTTAAACTAAAACAACGTTGTAAATTAGCTATACTTCAATAAAAAATCATTAAAAAAAGGAAGTTACTATTGATACATGCAACTGCACAGGTGACTCTCAAAATAATTATGCTGACTAAAAGAAGCCAGACAAAAATGACAACATACTGTATGATTCCATTTACATAAAATTCTAGAAAATGTAAAGCATATAGTAGTGAATGGGTAGAAGGAAGAGATTACAAAGGAGTATGAGGAAACTTTTTGGAGTGATGCATATGTTCATGATCTTAATTGTGGTTATGCTTTTACACTTGCCTTCATATGTTAAAACTTATCAAATTGTACAATTTTAAAATGTGCAGTTTATTGTATGTCAGTTGTATCTAAATAAAACTGCTTTCAAAAAAGTCAGTGAAAAAAATCACAGATAAAATGGTAAATGGATTTTTAAACTTCTGAGTTATACCTTACATGTAATAATATGTACAGGTATTATGTGTACAATTCAGTGAATTTCTATATATGTATACACTTCTGTAAGCAACACTCAGATCAGGATCTGGGACGTTTCCAGTACTCCAGAAGGCTCCCTCATGTCACCCACTACACAATATCCCCCCAAACGTAACCCAAAAAAGGCCAGTTGATTTGCTAGCATACAAATTTAAAACTTCTATGTGTGAAAAATCACCTTGAATTACATTAACAAGTACTTAACATTCTGGAGGAAATATTTTCCACAAATATTACATAAAGTGTTGCTAATATGGAAAGCTCTTACAAGGAAAATACTTGAGATGTCAGTGGAAAAATGGGCAGAAGACATGAATGAACAAGTCATGAAGGAAGAAAGGAAGGAGAGAGAGAAAGAGAACAGAGAGAAAGGAAAGAAGACATTTAACCAGTCAGTCAACAAGAATTTATGATAGGACTGCTGTCATCTAGGCACTGAGCTAGGTGCTGAGATTATAAGAGGAAAGAAGACATAGTCTTCATAGTGTAGTGAGAAAGATGGACAAATGGCCATTAAAAGAGGTCGTCCAGTGGTTAGGACTCCACGATTTCATGGCCAAGGGCGCAGGTTTGATCCCTGGTCAGGGAAATAAGATCCCACAAGCTGCGCGTAGTGGCAAAAAAAAAAAGAAAAGGAGAATAAAGTCTTCAATCCACTGAGGAAGCACTGGGGCTTTCTGACCCTAGAGTAGGTGTCTGACCCAGCTGTGGAGTTTTCCTGGAGGAAGAAGTGTCTGAGCTCAAGCCTGAGAGGGCAAGAGGAGGGAGGTGTGGGAAGGTAGGGGAGGACACCAGCATTCGTTCTTGAGTGCAAGAACAAGTGAGTACAGGCCTGGATGGGAGGGAAAGGAGCATGAGCTGCAGGGGCAAGGGGAGTGATGGGAGAGTAGGCTGGAGGGACGAGAAGCCATGACCTTGAGCACCAGGCAACAGAGAAACTCTGAAGCATTTTGAGGAGCACGAGAGTGAAATCACTAGACCTGAATGCCCATGTGCTTCAGAGGGAGCAAGGCCTCCAGCAGTGCTCTCTTTAGGGTAGCCTCATTGGGCAGTGGGCTCACAGCACACACTGGAGCAGAAAAAAAGGAGAGATGAGGCTGGGGAGAGAACAGAACTGCTACCCAGACCTCATTCCCCCTCCTTGTCACTTGTGGTCCCTAGGCTTTTGCTTTCCTTATTAACTTCCCATATTTCCCAAGAAATCAAGGAAGGAAGACCTGATGACAATTAAGTAAAAGGAGAACACTGGCAAATATTAAGCTAGTTTTGTTCTCCCAGTAAATTATGTTGCCCCACAAGGCTTCCCCAATTCCTGCAGATGGAATATGAAGCACATAGGACTTCCAAGGATGGATGTTACCTCAGAGAAACAGAGAAAAGGCTTTACTTTCAAAAGCTCAGACTCTTAAGGATTCAGGACACAGGGTACAACTGCAAGATGATTTAGTGTCAGGTCTCTTGCCCAACTTGATAAAAGTTTCCTGGGCTGGTGGAGGGGAGTGTTCGGGGTAGGGGGAGCCAAAGTCCCATCCCTTCCTTAAGTTTGGCCAGAGGGATTTAAGGGATCTCAGTGTAGAAGGGTACTCCCTTGTTTGGTTTAGCTAGAGGTTTTCCAAACTAGTAGAGATGAAAAAAATGATAAAAAAAAAACTAAACCCAAAAAAATTAATCCAAAAGAACAAAAATAAATAAATAGAACAGGCAGGAAAAATGAAAGTCACTATGTAAGATGATAAAATTTATCCAAAATATGACAGTAATATTACATTTGAATTAAAAACAATGAAACATTCCAAGTAAAAGATAAAGGCTGTCTGACTAGATTAAAAAGCAAAAGGAGTGGGACTTCCCTGCGGGTCCAGTGGTTGAGACTCCAAGCTCCCACTGCAGGGGGCACGGGTTTTCTCCCTGGTCAGGGAACTTGGATCCCACATGCCACATGGCGCGGCCAAAAACCAAAAACCAAAAGGAGAGACATATCTAATGTGTAAGAGAAGTTGAAAGCAAAAGACTGAAGAAAGATATACCATGCAAGCAGTAACAAAAGAATGTGAAGTAAGACAAAATTGACTTTAAGACAAACATCCTTTTAGAAATAAAAGGATTTTAAAATTCATTGTCACTGGGCTTCCCTGGTGGCGCAGTGGTTGAGAGTCCGCCTGCCGATGCAGGGGACATGGGTTCGTACCCCGGTCCGGGAAGATCCCACATGCCGCGGAGCGGCTAGGCCCGTGAGCCATGGCTGCTGAGCCTGCATGTCCGGAGCCTGTGCTCCACAATGGGAGAGGCCACAACAGTGAGAGGCCCGTGTACCACAAAAAAAACAAAACAAAAAAAAATTCATTGTCACTTTATAACAATGAACTGCTCAACTCAAGAGTATACAATTTAAATATTATATGCATAACTTCAAAATATGTAAAGGAAACGGAACTATAAGGATGATTAGACAAATTCACAATTATGGTAGAAGATTTTCTCTGTGATTGACAGAATAACAACCAAAAATTCCAAAAATTCAGTAAGGATACAAAGACTTGAACAACACAGTAAGAAAATGTCCCAACCAATTTTGATGAATGCATTTTGTATAAAATGCTTTATTCATTAACTAAAGAATACAGAATCTTTTCAAATACACATGGAACATTTATAAAAATTGACTGTATACTAAGCCATAAAGTAAGTCTTAACAGATTTCCAAGGGTGACATCATCTAGAGCTACACTATCCAATATGGTAACCACTAGGCACATGCCGAGGACTTGAAATGTGGCTAGTCCTAATTATGATATGCTGTATGTGTAAAATATACACTGCATTTTGAAGCTTAGTATGAAAAAAAATCTAAAATATGGCATTTATTTTTATATTGATTACATGTTGATACTATTTTGGATATATGAGGCTAGATAAAACACATTATTAAAATTAATTTCCACCTGCCTCTTTTTAAAATGTGGCTATTAGAAAATTTTTAATTACGTATGTAGCTTGCATTATATTTCTATTGAGCAGCACTGATATACAGCATATTCTCTGACCACAAAACAAGTAAGAAGGAATTACTAGGAAAAAAAAAGGAAGAAAACTAGAAATCCCCAAATACTTGGATATTAAGAAATACACTTCATAAATAGCCCACATGTCAAAGAAGAATTCAAAATGGAAATTAGAAAATATTTGAACTGGATAACAAAATACAACTTACCAAAATCCGTGAGATGTTGCTAAAGCAGTAAATATGGCAAATTTTAGAGGAGGGGTTGGCAAAATCCAGCCAATGGACCAAATCCAGGCCACAGCCTTATTCTGTAAATAAAATTTTATTGGAACTCAGTTACTTCCATTTGTTTATTTATTGCCTGTTGCTGACTTCATGCTATTATGGCAGAACTGAGTAGTTCTGACAGAGACCTGTCAAGCTAAAATATATTTACTGGGACTTCCCTGGTGGCACAGTGGTTAAGAATCCGCCTACCAATGCAGGGGACACGGGTTTGAGCCCTGGTCTGGTAAGATCCCACATGCCGTAGAGCAACTAAGCCCATGCACCACAACTACTGAAGCCTGCGCGCCTAGAGCCCATGCTCCACAATGAGAAGCCACCGCAATGAGAAGCCCATGCACCACAGCGAAGAGTAGCCCCTGCTCGCCACAACTAGAGAAACCCTGAGCCCAGCAACGAAGACCCAATGCAGCCCCCCCCCAAAAAAAATATATATATACTATTTGGTCTTTTACAGAAAAATTATTTGGTTTAGAGCCTTAAGTACATACATTAGAAAGGAGTAAAGAGTGAAAGGTAACAAGTTAAGCATCCATGTCAAGAAATGTGACGAAGAACAGCAAAATAAACCCAAAGAAAATGTATGAAAGGAAATAATAAAGAGCAAACAGTAATGAAATAGAAAATGAGCATATGCTAGAAAGGATCAACAAAGCTCAAAGCTGGCTTTTTGAAAAACCTAAAACAATTAACAAACCTGTAGTGAAATAATAAAAAAAGTAGAGAGAAGAATTCATAACCAATATGAAAAGCCATATGCTAACAAAATTTAGAAAAAAATCAGCAAATTAGGATAAAATTATAACCTCAAAATTGACTCAAGGAGAAATAGAAAACATGAATAATTCTACAACCTATAAAATAATGGATTCAGTAAGGAAACTCTGACCCCAAACGGGTTCAACAGTGAATTCTTCCCAAAATATTCAAGGAAGACATAGTTCCAATCTTATACAACCTCCTCCAGAGACTGTAAAATGAGGAAACACTGCTATGATACCAAAACTGGACAGACAATATGAGAAGGCATTCTCACTAGAATAATGATATGCTTTATCATCCAAACCAGGGCACTTTTGAGAGTGAAAGAAACTGCTATTAATAATGATATCAGGACGACAAGTATTAACTGGGGTTGTCCCAAGCAAAACAGGACATATGTTCCCCTCAATCTCACTCATAAACATAGATGCAAAAATCCTAAAAAATATTAGGACACACAAACTAGCAACACATAAAAATGGTAATAATATATGATAACCATGTTGGGCTTTTTCAGAATACAGATTATTTTAACTCTAAAAATAATGTGATTCACCACATTAACAGATTAAAGAAGAAAACACAGGATCATCACAATATATGTGGAAAAGATTTTGGTACAATTAACATCCATTCATGATAAAAAAAAAAAACCTCTCAGCAAACCTAGGAATAGAGGGAACTTCCTTAATCTGATAAGGGATATGTGCACTAAACTTAGAAGAAACACACTTAATGGTAAAACGATTGAATCTTTCCCTTTGAGATCTGTAACAAGACAATGATGCATGATACCACTACTTCTATTTAACTCTGCACAGGATGTCCTAGTCTGAATATTAAAGCAAGGAAAATAAATAAGAGATATAAAAATAAGAAAAGTAGAAGCAAAATGCCGTTATTCACAGATGGTTTACCTGTATATGTATAAAGTTCAAAAATATCTATAGGTAAAGCTTTAATAGTGATAAGAGAGTTTATAAATTTGCTGGATACAAAATCAATCTATATAAATTATATTTCTCTATACCAGATAAAACTTACTAATGTGAATTTTTAAAAATATATCATTACTAATATTACATCAAAATACCAACTTCCTAAGAATAAATCTAACAAAAGATGTAAAAGTTCTCTACTGAGAAAATTTTAAACTTTATTGAGACATTAAAGAAATAAAAAAAGGATATATTATGTCCATGGATTATGTCTTAATATTTTAAAGGATACCATTTTATTTAAATTGATATATAGAATCAATGCAATCCCAAACTCCCAGCATTTTGGGGGGTGGGGTGGGGTGAGGGGAGAAACTGACAGGCTGATTTAAAATTGACGTGGATAAAGAATAGCCAACGGCTTCCCTGGTGGCGCAGTGGTTGAGAGTCCGCCTGCCGACGCAGGGGACACTGGTTCGTGCCCGGGTCTGGGAGGATCCCACGTGCCGCGGAGCGGCTGGGCCTGTGAGCCGTGGCCGCTGAGCCTGCGCGTCCGAAGCCTGTGCTCCGCAACTGGAGAGGCCACAACAGCGAGAGGCCGCATACCGCAAAAAAAAAAAAAAAAATAGCCAAGACACTCTTGTTTTTTTTTTTTTTTAATTTATTTAAGTTATTTATTTTTGGCTGTGTTGGGTCTTCGTTGCCACGCATGGGCTTTCTCTAGCTGCAGCGAGCGGGGGCCACTCTTTGTTGCGGTGTGCAGGCTTCTCATTGCAGTGGCTTCTCTTGTTTCAGAGCACAGGCTCTAGGCGCGCGGGCTTCAGTAGTTCCTGCATGCAGGCTCTAGAGCGCAGGCTCGATAGTTGTGGCACACGGGCTTAGTTGCTCCACGGCACGTGGGATCTTCCTGGGTCAGAGTTCAAACTTGCGTCCCCTGCATCAGCAGGCAGATCCTTAACCACTGTGCCACCAGGGAAGCCCCTAGCCAAGACCCTCTTGAAGAAAAAGGACAGGTGGGAAAATTTGTTCTACCAGATATATTATACATTATAATAAAGATGAATTATAAAATTTAAGACAGTGTGATATTGGTTAAAAAAGAAACAGACCAATGGAAGAGAAAAGAGAGCCCAGAAAGAGACCCACACCCACATATAAATGAACGCTTGAAATACGATAGTGATAGTAATGCAATTCAACAGGGAAAGGACAGCCTTCTCAAAATGGTGCTGGGAAAAATGAGTATTAATATGGAAACAAACCAGAGCCCTACCTTATACTATCCCGGGTCAATTAAACACATCAATGTGAAAAGCAAAACTATAAAGTTTTTATGTAGTATATGAGAAAACCTCATGGTCTTGAGGTAGGGAAGTAAGAAATTACTAAAGAACTTCGTTTCCTCAAAAGATACCATGGAGTGACAAGAAACAGAGTGGAAGAAGATACATGCAGCATATATACAATTCACAGAGCGTTAGTATATAGAATATTTAAAGAAATCCTACAAATAAGAAAGTTGCAGACAATCCCAGAGCAAAAGGTTGGACAGATGCTTCACATTAGAGGAAATCCAAATGGTTGATAAACCTATGAAAAAGTTCTCAACCTCATTAGTAACCAGCAAAAGGCAGATTTAAAGCACAATGAGATATTATTTATGTCTACCAGATGGTAAAACATTTTCAAGTCTGGAAGACCAAAGAGAACTAGAAAAGCTTTTAGAATGAAGAGAGTTTGGCAAGATGGTAGTACAATTCATTGCCTTCTCCACCAGCCTCTCTTCCTCCACCCTGAGCAAATTCCATGGTAGATCTAAATCTACTTAGCAGACATTCCCAAACATCAAAAGTATACAGCCTGGGGCTGTGCCAGATCCTGCCATAAGCAATAGGTTTCCAGCCACTAGAGCCATCTTCACGTGGTGCTTCCACCTGCTTGCTACCCTGATTGCCTGGTGTTCAAGCCCAGAATGTTTATTCTCACAGCACTCCTAGACTAGTCCCCTATCCCCCACCCAGGGCTCCTAGGGCACAGGAGGAAGCCGATGTGGCTCACCACGGAAACCTCTGGGCCTAGTACACATGCTCTCATCAACAGAGAGAACCGTAGGTAAAACCGAGGCATACAGGAGGGCAGATATTGCTCTCTGGGTAGGTGAGGAAGCTAGGAGGGCCACACAGAGGTGACCATGAATTGAGTCTCAAGATGAAGAGGCATTCACCAGAGGGTGAGGAGCCAAGGACCCCCAGCTGAAGAAGGTCCAGGGATCAGGGTGGAGAGAACCCTAGGATTGGGGCTCTGCGGGCTCTGTCGCTACACTGAGAGATCTGAGCAATAGGAAACCTCAAGAAGAGTCCCAGGTCAACTGAGAAAACATCTAGACTAGATTTTTTTTTTAGGAGTAAAATATACATAACATAAAATTTACCATTTAAATCATTTTTAAGTGTACAGTTCAGTAGCATTAAGTGCATTCATATTGTTGTGCAACCATCACCACCATCCATCTCCTCTTTCATCTTCCCAAACTGAAACTCTGTACCTATTAAAGGATAACTCCTCATTTCCCCCTCCCCTCAGCCCCTGGCAACCACCATTCTACATTCTGTCTCTATGAATCTGACTACTTGAAGTACCTCACATAAGCAGAGTGCAATATTTGTCCTTTTGTGTCTGGCTTATTTCACTTAGCACAGTGTCTTCAAGCTTCATCCATGTTGAAGCATGTATCAGAATTCCCTCCCTTTACTAAGGCTGAATAATATTCCATTGTATGTATTTGCCATATTTTGTTAGATGTATTGATGGACACTTGGTTTGTTTCCACTTTTGGCTATTGTGAATACAGCTGCTACTGCAGACTGAAGGTTTTGTCCCTCCAAAATTCATATGTTGAAATCTAATCCCCAAAGTGATGGTATTTGGAGGTGGGGCCTTTGAAGGTGATTAGGTCATGAGGACAGAGACTACATGAATGGGATTCATGCCCTTATAAAAGAAACCACAGAGAGCTCCCTTGCCTCTTCTTCCATGTGAGGTTATAGCAAAAAGACAGCCATCTATAAACCAAGAAACAGCCCCTCATCAGACACCAAATCTGCCAGCATCTTGATCTTGGACTTTCCAGCCTCCAGAACTGTGAGAAATAAATTTCTGTTTTTTATTAGCTACCCTGTCTATGGTATTTTGTTAAAGCAGCCCATACAGATTAACATAGCTGCTATGAACATTGGTATATAACTAAAGACTAGATGTTTCAAAGTGGGGAACTAATGCAATTTCAGTTAAGAAAACAACCATTAGGGAATTCCCTGGTGGTCCAGTGGTTAGGACTTCGTGCTTCCACTGCCAGGGGCCCTGGCTTGATCCTTAGTCGGGGAACTAAGATCCTGTATGCTGCGTGGCATGGCCAAAAAAAAAAAAAAAAAAACAAACAACCATTAGAGAGGCCAGTACAATTACTGGGTGGGCCAAATGGTTTGTTCGATTTTTTCCATAAGATGGCTCTAGTAGCACCTAGTTGTCTTTAACTTCATTCGAAACAATTTTGTTAGATTGTATGTGACAGCTGTCATATCAGCATGCATTTAAAAGAAGACTTATCAAAATTGGTGAGTTTTTGTGTAGCCATTTTAATATTGAAGATGGAAGAGAAAAGCAACATTTTCAGCATATTATGCTTTATTATTTCAAGAAAGGTAAAAACGCAACTGAAACACACAAAAAGATTTGCTCAGTGTATGGAGAAGGTGCTGTGACTGATCGAACGTGTCAAAAGTGGTTTGCAAAGTTTCATGCTGGAGATTTCTTGCTGGACATTGCTCCACAGTCGGGTAGACCAGTTGAAGTTGATAGTGATCACATCGAAACAATAATTGAGAACAATCAATGTCATATCACTTTGGAGATAGCCCACATACTCAAAATATCCAAATCAAGCACTGAAAATCATTTGCACCAGCTTGGTTATGTGAATCGCTTCGATGTTTGGGTTCTACGTAAGTTAAGCGGAAAAAAACCTTCTTGACCATATTTCTGCATGTGATTCTCTACTGAAACGTAATGAAAATGTTCCATTTTTAAAACAAATTTTGACGGGTGATGAAAAGTGGATACTGTACAATAATGTGGAACAGAAGAAATCATGGGCAAGTGAAATGAACCACCACCAACTACACCAAAGGGCCAGTCTTCATCCAAAGAAGGTGATGTATATATGGTGGGATTGGAAGGGAGACCTCTCTTATGAGCTCCTTCCGGAAAACCAAACAATTAATTCCAAGTACTGCTCCCACTTAGAGCAACTGAAAGCGGCACTCGATGAAAAGCGTCCAAAATTAGTCGACAGAAAATGCATAATCTTCCATCAGGATAACACAAGACCGCATGTTTCTTTGATGACCAGGCAAAAACTGTTACAGCTTGGCTGGGAAGTTCTGATTCATCCACCGTATTCACCAGACATTGTACCTTCGATTTCCAGTTATTTCGGTCTTTACAAAATTCTTGTAATGGAAAAAATCTCCATTCCATGGAAGACTGTAAAAGGCACCTGGAACACTTCCTTGCTCAAAAAGATAAAAAGTTTTGGGAAGATGTAATTATGAAATTGCCTGAAAAATGGCAGAATGTAGTGGAACAAAAGGGTGAATACATTGTCCAATAAAGTTCTTGGTGAAAATGAAAAATGTGTCTTATTTTTACTTAAAAAACCAAAGACACTTTTTGGCCCACCCAATAAAAAAAAAGCACATTTTCATATTGTGTGGTGTGGGCTATACTCTTCTTATCCTGTACACCCCTGGGTATGGCTCCCAGGAGGTGAAGGATGGCAAGAGGGGTGAGGGAGAATCGAAGGCCTATTTAAATAGAGGTGAGGGGAATTTAGGGGGTCAGGATCCCAAACTGACAAGGACCACTTGTTTCCTGGTCTGGAAGGAGCCCTGTGGATCTTCAGTGGGGATTTCCTTAGGAGGAAAACTAGGCTATGTTTCTCGTGGGGCCTGGTCCAAGTAGGTTGACCACTGGAGGACAAAGCCGGGGTGATATGAGCAGAGAGGTGTCCAGAAAGGCCGCTCTGACAGCTGTGGGAAATAGGGTCGGAGGTCAGCTTGGGAGCTGCGGTGGGAACTCAGGCAGCCAGGCCTGGGTCAGGATGTGGGTGCCCATGGGAATGATGAGAAGTGGACGGAGCAGGGAGGTACTAGGAAGCAGATGCAGGCAGTGGGGAGAGAGTGATGAGCAGGAGGGTGAGGCCGATGGTGGCGACCAAGCCACGGAGAAGGAGCAGGTCCTGGGTGAGCCTGCTCAGGGCACAGGACAGGGAAATACTAGGGATACACTCAGAGATAGAATCCCAAGAGGAATCAAGCCCGCAGCATTAATGAAATTAACTGCAGAGTGTGGGAAACATGATCCAGACTCAAGTCAGATGGAGAAACCTCTAGAAATGCAACACTGGGCACAAAGTGACTCTTTACAAAGCAATTATTTTTCCCAGAGGAGAAGGAACCACTTTGAAATCTGAGATAAAAATGAAAGTGGTGTCTCACCTCCTGTGAACTCTGCTCACAGGCTCCTTAGAGGCCTCCATTATTAAGATAAATAACTCCACAATAGGGTAGATAAAAAATAAATAAACTGCTACATAAACTTATGACACAATTGTTGGTAACCCTGAGACCAAACTTGAGCAGCCTGGTTCAGAAGCCAGATGTTCAGCAGCTGAGATCTGTGACGGAGCAGAGCAGTAACTGGAATATCAAGGAGAACTGAGACCCGGGACCTGAGCCCAGCTCTGTTCCCTGGGAAGGCAAAGGCCTGGACTCGGGGACGCTACACAAGGTTGTGAGAGTTAGTGGGCAGCTTGGTAAGGACTCCAGGGCATCATCCAGGAAGATACTCAACTTCCTCAAGAACTCCTTAAAATCTCTTTGCTAGGGTGTGCTCTACTCCCTTTGAGGAAATCACAAATTTGGGTCAGGTGTGGGGAATGTGGAAGGTGTATGGCAGGTGCCATGCTCAGTCGGGGCAGTGGGTGCCCCAGCCTGGCTGGCAGCTTACCTGGGATGTGGTCTTGGGGATGGTCAGGGTTTGCAGGAGTTCCTGTGGACCACAGACAAGAGAAGCCAGTCAGCCTTTGGGGGAAGCCAGGAAGGCAGTGGGGGGGGCCTCTGTGACTAAGCAGGTATTGAGTGGCAGCTCTATCCCCAGCCCTGGAGGGATTGGTCACAGAGGAGGGGGTAGGAACTGGGAAATGGGGGCAGAAAATCTGCTCCTGTTTGGGAAAGGGCAAGACAAGGTCACTCACTCTGACCTGGAGTGGACTCTTCTGGGGACGTGGAGACCCCGGTGCCAGAGGGACCCTCCCCAGCCTCACATACCTCACGCTACTTCAGATTTTTACTGATGGTTAAAGACACATTAAAGATACTGACAAACTTCTCTAAGGCATTCCAGAAGGGAGCCAAGTTAGACTTCAGATGGGCTTTTCTCTGCTGGGACCAAGAGTGTGTGAGACAGGGCTGGGGAGCGGCTGTCCTCCTCGTGGCCTTGTCTGTCATCTCTGACACCTCCTTTCTGGAGAGGTCTTCAGCAGAGCCCTCCACCCTCTCCCGCAGCCCGCCAGCTCACCAGCTCTGTCCTGACCCCAACCCCAGGAAGAACCCAGCTGCCCTAAGGGCACACACCTGAGGTGGTCCCAGCATGTTCTGGCAAAGGCCAGTCAAGGCAGGGCCCATCCCACCTCCTGGCTCCAGGTGGCCTGGGGAAGGGGCTTGGGTGAATGGAGAATACTTCTTGAACCAGCTGCCAGAGAAGAACCCAAAGGGAAGGAGGCCAGCTTGGCTAAAACAAAATTTTAGAACTCCCACACTTGGGAAAACGCAACTACGGCACAGCCCCACATGAGACAAAGAAGAGGGTGATGGACGTATCTGCCATTAAGATGCCAGGTAAATATTAAGACTCAGGAGAGACCCATTAATATGCCAGGTAAAGAGTTAAGACTCAGAGGAGACCATCCAGGTGCGCCGGACCCCAGTGCACCCAAGCCTAGAGCAGTGACCAGCAACACGATGGCAGTCACCAGCAAGGAGACAGTGGGCCCTCAGCTTCAGTGCTCACCTTCAGCATGTGCCACTGATCCAAGTGTTTAGATTCCTGCAGGGGAGAAGGGAGAACCCATGAATGCCACTGGCCTGAGGTTGAGCCAGGCTGTCCCTGCCTCATGCCCAGCATGGCCCCAGCTACTCACAGAGGTGATCGTCAGGTTATTCTGGATTTCAGAGAGGATGTACCAGTAGCAGCAGGCCTGGGGCTGGTTTCAGGGGGTCCCTAAGGGCCGGGGGTTTGGGAGGCTGAAGGGAAGGAAGATGAGGAAGCAGGAGGCAGAGGGATCCCCACATCTCTGAGCTGCTGGGATTGACTGTGGTCCTCCCTGATCCTATGGAAATCTGAAATGGCCTGGCTTCTCTTAAAGGCCCAGTGGAGTCAGGGGGAGGTTGGGAGATGGGGTGATGGTGGGGTGTGTGAAGAAGCCCCAGATGGGCTGATACCCTTTTCTGATACAGAACCTCCACGACAAACAAATCAACCTATGCAACATTTTCTGGTACTCAAGATCAGTAAAACTTGAAAAACTGTTCTCAAAGCATTTCTTTCTTTCTTTTCTTTTCTTCTTCTTCTTCTTTTTTTTTTTTTTGCTGCAAGTCTTGCAGGATCTTAGTTCCCTGACCAGCGATTGAATCTGTGCCCTTGGTAGTAAAAGCACGGAAGCCTAACCACGGGACCACCAGGGAATTCCCTCCAAGGGTTTCACCTCACCTTACCAAGGAGGATACGAGACACTGCCCACCAGACAGAGTGGGCGCAGGTGAGAGGGCAGCCTAGCTCTGAGTTCGCCCAGGCCTATCTGTGCCTCTTCCCAGCTGGGATCTGGTCCTGTTGCCCTCTGACAGCTCTGACTCTCTGTCACCATCCTCACAGGCCTCCCACTCTGCCTGAGAGGCAGACAAGATTCTGCCTGGGAACATCTTCTACGTGGCTAACCATTTGTGTGAAGCCTCACACATGTAGAAGAGTACACTTGGCCCTTGACCAACACAGGGATTAGGGGCACTGACATCCCCACAGTTGAAAATCCACATGTAACTTCTGACTCCTCAAAAACTTTACTACTAATAGGCTACTGCCGACCAGAAGCCTTACTGATAACGTAACAGTTAGTTAACACTTATTTTGTATACGTACTATACACTGTATTCTTACAGTGAAGTAACGTAGAGAAAAAAATGTTAAGAAAATCATAAGGAAAATACATTTACAGTACTGTACCGTATTTATTGATTCCACAAGTTTATGTTGTGTTTCTAAGATGAATTGTCTGCCTGTCATTACCTATACCTACAACAATGCTATCTTATATGATACCAAACACTGTAGATGTTATGTGTATTACTAACAGTAGACATCAAAAATGAAAAGATAATATGAAAAAGAAATTCATACTTTTTTAAAGGTATAAAGATTCATGCATTGATAATGAAGAAGCAGCAATATGACTGCTTTATTGTAGCCCAGTGTAATCAACAGGATTGCTTCATGGTAGCCTAGCCTATACACTAATGAATAAATCGTTATACAACTGTCATGGAATACTGTATTACAGTCATATTCATAATACAGTATTGGAAACATTGTTACATTTTTTAAAATCCACCAATCTGTGACAATATGCTGATACGAAATTTCTCCAATTACAAGAGAGAGAGGCATACTGTAGCATAATGTGATTCTTTGAAAGCAAAGTTATAAAACAGTAAGAAAACTAACACATTATTAATTTTATATTAAATGTCACTCACTTTATGCCTACATAAGGATAGACTAGTATTCACATATATTTTATGCATTCATGACACACTGTTTTCTTAATTTCTTCAATATTTCTACGCTCCACAGCTCATCTGTCAATTTTTTCAAATTGTTGCAAATCTCCAAAATTCTTTCTAATATATTTATTAAAAAAAATCCATGTATAAGTGGAACCACACAGTTCAAAACCATGTTGTTCAAGGGTCAACTATATTATTTAAGAGCCTGGAACACTGTGTTACTAGCATTTAAGTCCCCACATTGTCACCTCACAGTTTTGGGGCAGCTTCCTTGAGAATGGGGACTGTGGGGCTGAGAGCCCTATATGCCTGTCCCTCCCCTGGCTCCTGGTTTTGTCTGAGATAAATATAATGAACACAGTAGGAATGAACGCATGTTCCAAGTCTTTGTGTTCCAGGTGAGCAACAAGAGAGTGACAGGCACCAAATGCCTATACATTAATAACAAGAATGACATGGCCACCCCCAGTTCCCCGGATACTGGAGCAATGGCTAGTAGGGTTGAGGTCAACAGACAGAACATCTGCATCCCCAAACCCAGATTTACTTGGGAGCACTTTCTCTGCAACTTGCCTGGCTCCAGACCATCCTTGAGATGTTAGATGTCCCTTCCTCCAGTCCTCCCCCACAGTCCAGATGGGAGAGGCTGCCCCGCTTCTGGGCTTCCCTTTCCTACCCCACCCCTGACCCCACCAGGCTTATCATCCTAAACTGTGCTTCTCCATCTGTCTTCTCTATTAGACTGAGCTTGGGGAGGAGGTCCACTCGGCACAGGTGTGCCCCAAGGAGGCTGCATCCCTGCAGCATGGGCTAGAATTCTGAGGGTGCACAGGTTGAGGTTGTACAGGCCCCAGGGAAGGAGTACAGAGCTGGGTGGGACAGGAAGCTGGTCCTCTCCATCTGAGCCCACCCAGGAGGCTCCTTCCTGCACTCTCTGCTGAGGTGGACACGTGAAACTGATGACACTGCTTGGCCAGCCAGGAGCCCTGAGCTGCCTTCTGTATTGACAAAACCAGGCGGTGTGGTCAGGGCCATCAGTGAAAGTGCAAGTGAGGTCACGGGGAAACTAAATCTGACACATGATGCCATGGAGAGGGTGACAGAGGAGATAGTCATGATGATGGAGCCCTGGGTCCCTGCCAGTGATGGGCACTCAGTAACTCCACCAGGCCCATGGGGGTGACAGGAAGGAACAGGAGTGAACCTCTGGATGAATGGGCCCCAGGGGCCAGGACCACGGACACTGTGCCCCACTCTGAATGTATCTGGGCAACAGGCGGGACCAAGCCAGGCCTGCAGGGGTCTGTAGGACGGGGCCCAAGGACCCACTCTGAAACTCACAGGGTCTCTTCCTGCAGACCCCAGGCAGCAGTTCTGGGCTGGCTCTCCTGCCCCAGCTCTAGCAGGGCCTCCTTTGTGCCCGCCCAGGGCTGGGCACCCTTAGTTCATTTCCCTTTGTGATCACAATCAGTCAGCCTGTGGAGGAAGCTTTCCCTGGGCTGGGTTGACGCAGGTGCCTGGGGTGAGATCACTTTCTTACAGGGGGCCAGGCCTCACCCAGGGGGTCAGGCAGGACTGTGGCCTGCAGGGGAGGAAAGGAGGGTTCCTGTGATTTCACCTGAAGCAGCTTCTTTAGAGTCAAGACAAACCTCAAAGGAGACTCCTAGAGGAGGCCCAGGCTCTGCCTGCTTCCCCTGAGAAGCTGCAGAAGCTCTGTGGAAGGTTCCCACCTGTCCTCCACAGGGGCAGCTGGGCAGCCCTTCTGAATCACATTTGCTTGGAGGAATGTGACTCTGTTCCTCGCACAAATGCGCCATCCTTGCTTCCTTCCCAGCCCTTCATGGCCTCCTCCCATGGCCCCTTCACCTTGCCTCAGGGGCCTGCCTTTCTACACTCTAGCCCAGCAAAGCCTTGGATTGTCCCAACCTCCTCACCCTCTGACCCCTGGATGCCAGCCCCTCAAGGTCATCCCTAGCAGTCAGTTCACATTCCCCAACCATGCCACCCTCCGTTCTTCAATGGCTGACTTGGCCTCCTATTTCCCGGGGAAGACAGAAGCCATTGTCCCCTCCTGCCACCAAACCCACTGCACGTTCCCAGACTGGGCCCACCCAGGCAGCCCTCCCCTGAGCTCTCTGCTCAGGTGGGCCTGTGATACCTGATGTCGGGAGCCCTCCCTGTGACCGTCCCCCTCAGGCACTCACTACACTGGCCCAACATCCAGGTCTCTCACCTAGTCCCAGCTCATCTCCAGCAGAGAGATACTCGAGTTTCCCTGCCTGGAAAGATCCTTCTCTGACCCCTTGACTCCTCTAGCTGCCTTCCTCTCCTTCTCTTCAGAATAGATCTTCGAAGAGCTGCCTGCCCTCTCTGTCTCACCCTCCTTCACTCCTCAGCCCACTACCACCGGCTTCTGCCCCCACCATACATTAAAACTGCTCTCCCAGAGGCTCCAGTGGCCTCCTTGTCAACAATCCCAGTGGCCACATCTTATCTTTACCCTATTGCCCCCTCCCGCCACCTGGCATCACCTCCTAATTTGTCACTTTCCAGTGCTGTCATGGTGGGTGCTCAGCCTCTGGGGTCAGACAGACTTGCTTGCTTTCAGCCCTGGGCGATGTTGCTTCCTAGCTGCATGAACTCAACCTCTCTGAGCCTCAGTTTCCTCTTCTGTAAAATGGGGATCATAATCATCCCTGCCTCAGGCTCATTGTGAGGATTAAATGAATTAACCCATAAAAAGAACTCTGTGCCCGGCAGTGGAAGTTAGCTGTTAGAGTCTTTACCTGCATCTGGTTTTCTCCATCCCCACCAGAATCAACCAGCTCCAGCCTTCCCACTATCTGTGGTCCAGAGAACTTCCCCGCCTCCGCGCTGGCCAACCTGCTGTCCTGATTCTTCCCAGCCATTCTCCCCACAGTAGCTAGACTGGGCTTCCTGGGACCCAAACCTTCCAGGGACCACACCTGTCGCTGGCTGAAAACCCCACAATGCTTCCAGGGCTCCTAGCATGAAGCCTAAACCTCCTCCTCCTTTCATAGACTTTATAACTATTTTTTAAACAAGAGGCAAACTACAAAGGTCAAGATTTACAATAACACTACTCAGAATTTTTCTTTGCTACAATACAACGTGAAGTCAGGACTGTTTAAGAAGGCTTGCAGGAATGTTCGGCCTCCATAGCTTTAAAATTCCCTCAAAAAGCTCATTTACATAAAAAAAGAGGTTTTTCTCTATAAGAAATCACATTTTTGTGTGTGTGTGCACAGGTCTCAAAACTCTTATACAGAATGTAATACCAAACCACAGTTGAGTATTTAAGCAGCCCTGGGTCTCTGGGACATGAACCCCCGCCCCTGCCTGAGCTGAATACTTTAAATCTGAACTTTTTTTTTTTAATTCTTATTTTTCTTCCACACTTTAAAGTTGAAATATAGTTAATGTACAATATTATATGTTATAGGTGTACAGTACAGTGATTCACAAAATTTAAAACTTATACTCATTTATAGTTATTATAAAATATTGGCTATATTCCCCTTGTTGTACAGCATATCCTTGTAGCTTATTTTATACCTCATAGTTTGTACCTCTTACTCCCCTACTTCTATATTGCCCCTCCCCGCTTTTCTCTCCTCACGGGTAACCACTAGTTTGTTCTCTATATTTGTTAGTCTGCTTCCTTTTTGTTATATTCACTAGCTTGTTGTATTTCTTAGATTCCACATATGAGTAATACAATACAGTATATCTTTCTCTGTTAGACTTATTTCACGTAGCATAATGCCCTCCGTGTCCATCCATGCTGCTGCAAATGGCAAAATGTCATTATTTTTCGTGGCTGAGTAACATTCCACTGGGTATATATATGTACCACATTTTCTTTATCCATTCATCTGTTGATGGACACTTAGGTTGCTTCCATATCTTGGCAATTAAATCAGAGCTTCTTAAATGTCATGTGAATCACCTGAGGACCTGGTCAAAAGGCAATTTTTGAATCAGAAAGTCTGGGGTGAAGTCTGAGGGTCTGCACTTCACACAAGCCCCCAGCTGATGGTGAAGCTGCAGGTCCGAGGTCCAAGCTGAGTAGGAAGGCTTTATGTCTATCTCTGCCCACAAGATGGTGCATCTCTTAAGGAGAGGAACGGTATCTGCTTTATTCACAGTGCGTGCACAAAGCAAGTGCTTCGTAAGTTTGTTGAATGAATTGTTCTTAGTGGGTACCCAGTCCTAAGGCTCCCTACTTGTTTCTGTTGCCTCATTTCACTCATGCCTTTGAGACACTCCCCTTGCTTTTTGAGGATGCTCTGGGCCCAGATCCAAGGGCTGAGCTAGGAGCCACGTATATCGGCCACAGGCATTATTCTCATTATTTCCTTGCATCACAGCCTCTTCACTTGCCTCTGCTGCAACCACATCTTGGTCCTTGTCTTCACCAGATCTCCATCTGCTCAGAAGCCTGAAACACCCAAATTCCCCCGCCTCAGCATAACCTCCTATCCTTCATCTCCCCACACGGATCATATCACACTGCACCCCAGCCCCTGGCATTTCCATTCTGTCTCTCTTCTCCCCCACCGCCACAGCCCCAATCATCTCAAAGAACTCTTCCCCATGTCCCTGTTACACTTATCCCTTTACCAACACCCCCTGCCCTGGGCCTGTGTCAGGGCCTGACATGCCCCATGGGGCAGCAGTTTACCTCTTCCTTCAGGGTCTGCCCTCTAAGCCTCCCACCTTCCTAGTTTGCCTGCTTCCCATCTGGCTGCTGCTTCTCTGATTCTTTGTGGACTCTCCCGTGGTCTATCCCTGCCCTCTGCCCTGTTCAGCAAACCCTTCCTTCTGGCCTGCATCTGCCAAATCACACTTCAGCACAGACTGGGATCCAGACCCCTGAGACACAACTCTCTCCTTTGGTCACTGGACCGCATCACCAGAGGCCCAGCATGAAACCTCTCTTCCTTTCCCTCGCCCTTCAGACCTTGTCAATCCCACCACCTAAACCTACCCAGGCCAGCCCCCTCCTCCTACTTCCCACTGACATCTTCCTCAAGGGCCCCCATCAACGGGCCCCTGAGCCCAGCTCCTCTGTGCTACCAGAGGGACTGCCCAGGGCCTGCAGCCAGGCCTCCACCAGGGGCTAACATCCCACAGCACAGGGCAGAGTTGGGCTGTGCTGTTATCACACCAATAAGAGAACGGGCGTCTGGTGCCTGAGCTCCATCTGCCACCCACCAGGAACAGAGAGTGTAGAGGAGAAGCTGCCCAAAGCCCGGGAGGCAAACCACTGGGGGCTTTAACACCAGTAATTCAGTGCTAGGAGTGGGTATCAAGAGATGTGCTCTCAGTGGACGAGCCCACAGGTGGATGGTTAGCCATGTGACCGGCTGCCAGACAAACTCTTGCCTGTTCCACTGGGCCTTCACCTGGCCACCCATGCAGAACCAGGCAGTGCCAGGTGGGGCGGGCAGCAGAGGGTCAGGGCTGTCCAGGGGATGGCAGGACCAGGTCTCACTGGGCAGGAGGCTCAAGGGAGCTCAGAGTCAGGGGGCCGCTCCCCTGTCAGACAGGTCCTTTTACCTGTCCCCACTCTGCCCAGTGACCTGCCTGTCTCTTAGCCTCCTTTGCAAGATGAGGAGATACCTTGTAATTTTTTTTTTCCAAGTTTCACTGATTTTGAGTACTAAAAAGTGATGAATAAGTCTGTGGTTTGCTATGGAGGTTCCATGTCAGATAAAGATTCTTCTGAAGCCTGCCCGCCACACCCCCGCTTGCCCGCGGCACGGGCCTGCTGCATAAAAGACGGCGGCTGTCTCAGACACTTCATAATGCCACGAAGGACCCGGACAAGACAGAATCCATCCTGCCAGCCCAAACATGCGCAGCCTCCCCATCCTGCATTGGCTCCTGTTCCTGCTCACACTTCACACCCCTCAGGCACAAGGGGCACCGGTCAAGACACCAGGAACCCAACAATGCTATGTACTCAACCTGATCCGGGAAATTATAAATGAGCTAGACAAGCTACCTGTGGCTTCAGAAGTGAGTAGCTGGGATAAGGTTGGCAAGGGGCAGGGAAGGGCTGGCAGGTGCCTCAGGCCAACAGGACTCATGGGCTCTCTCCCTCTGCCCCTACAGGACTTCTTGAACTCAAACGAAAAGAGGAGGCTGATGGTAAGAGTTCAGCCCCACACATGGGTGCACTTGGGTGGGTCCCCATTCACCTCCTGCCTGGGTGACCTCAGGCATGTCACTTCACCTTGACTAGCTTCGGTGTTTTCATCTGTGAATAGGGTTAACAGCACCTGTCTCAGTGGGGTTGTTGTGAGGATTAAATGCACTGTGTGTCAAGTTCCCAGACCAGCCTCTGGTGCTTAGCAGCTGCTCAACACATTTCCCCCGTCATGGCTATAATAATGAAAATGATTTCTTTTTAAATTACAAAATGAAAAGGCAGTTCTAGATGAACAATATCACAGGTTTTAAGCTCAGTTTTCAGTGGAGCATCCTCTGGGCTGGCAGACTAAAATTTCCCTCAGGACCATGTTTGCTTCCCTCCTTTTCCTTGAATAATTGTCGTATTTTCAACTCTGATCAGCCCTAGTTATCATCATTTATAGCTATTTTTCCTAAAGTGGTTATCTCA
This sequence comes from Tursiops truncatus, assembly GCF_011762595.2. NCBI lineage: Eukaryota > Metazoa > Chordata > Mammalia > Artiodactyla > Delphinidae > Tursiops > Tursiops truncatus. The sequence continues at coordinate 109,082,774 of NC_047036.1, forward strand.
CTTTTGCTTGCATGGCATTATTTGGGTAAAACAAGAGATGGAATCTCTCCTGAGTTTACTGGCCATTTGTATTCCCCCTCTCTTAGGCACTCACAGTTCACACACTGCACCCGTTTCCATGCTGGGGCCTCTGTGACTGTCTTCCTGATTTCTAGGAGCCCTTAATTCAGTCAAGGCCTCTTGCTGCAACTATTTCCCTTGGCCAACCCTTTGCCTTTTTAGAGCCTGTTTTGGGAAATTCTTTCTCCCCAAGTGCAGAAAGATCCACCCAGGCCCTTCATGCAGCTCACAGGAGGCTCGGGATGTGGGTGACATAAGGCTTGCCTGGGGTGTGCACTCACCTCTAGGCCTGTGCCCTTCAGAGCAGTTCAGGGACCCACCTGGGGCAAGAAGGGGACAAGGAGGGGATTGTCCAGGGATGTCCCTGAAAGCACGCTTGGAAAACTGTGGGGATGACTTCAGCCCAGCCATGGGAAGGACACTCTCCAACCTTTCCCCACTTACATGAATGCTTTGTCCCCTTAGAAAACAAGGCTCTGGATGTCAAACCTGGAAGAATTCCTGACATTTGCCACAAATTCCCTTGGAGAGGATTCGAAAATCAAGAAAAATCTTAAGGTATGTGAAGCTGTCAAGGGTTTTGTCATTCCTGCCTTGGCCCTGCCCTGCCTCTGGGGAGGAGGGTAGCAGGTCCTGCTTCTTTTCCAGCCAAGTCTCTGACTGTCTGCTTCGGTCTCTTCCCACAGGAAATCCAGCCAATCCTGCCCACAACCACGTCCACGGTAAGTTGCCCCCTAGATGTCCCTGCAGGTGATGCCCTCAGCTATGACCTGACCCCAGCCTGTCATCCACCTTCCAACCTGGCTCCATCTAATGCCACCTTCTTGGTTTCTTCACAGGAAGAGCCAATCCTTATTGAGAAGGATAACTTGGGTGATTTCCGGGTGAAACTGAAGGAATATCTGTCTGCCATTAGAGACTCTCTGAATTGTAAGAACACATAGAGCCCTAACGTCTGAAGTCGGAAGCTCAGCTCCCTCTCTGGAGCCTCGGAACGTCAGTAACAGCAGATGTCCTAAGTTTCTTGGATGTCTCTCGCATAGTCCGGGACTGGAAGAATTTCATTTTCTCCTGTGGAGTCAGACTAATTGTTAATTACCTAATTCCTGAAATGTGCAGCCCCCATTTGTCCTTCTGTGATTATTCTCATTTTTATTTTATTGAGACTATTTATTTATGTATTTATTTATTACCTTGTGCAATGTGAAGGGTATTTATTTTAGCAGAGGAGCCATGTCTTGCTCTTTCTGAAAAAGATTCAAGATGGGGACTTCGGGGCATGTTCATTTGTACCTCAGGTTTTAAACTGGTTTCTATACATCTGTGAAAATAAACCACACTTTCTGAACAAATGCTTTGTTGCTAGTGTCTCATTTTTACTCAGGTCTTAGTAACTCTCTTGCCTGATGATTTAACACACCTCCCTACCACCAGATGGGCCTGGAACCCACACCCTGGCAATCTGTGGTCCACTGGGGAGCCAGATTGAGTTTTAGAAAATGCAAATATGACCATGTTGGTTTATACTTCATTTTCCAGTCCTCAGGGTCTTCTGGACCTTGTCCAGATCATTAGGGTAGCATAAAAGTCCTGGTTCCATCCAGTGCTTCTATGTCCTTTCTCCCACAGCTACCTACCTCCTTGATGCTCCAGGTAACAGAAGCGCTGTGGCTTCCTAGAGGAACCACACACCTTGCTTCCTACCTCTAAACCTTTACCCACACTGTAACCTCAGCCTCACATGCCCTGATCCTGACTCAACATGCCCAGGTTCATTTAAAGAAGCTGTTAACTACTTGAAGTAACAAGTAACACTCTGATTACTTAAAGAGCCCTTTTCCAGCACGTTTTCTAATGCATAGTCATTAAAGGGATGAATGAAGGTAGAGAAAAAGAAGGTGCAATGTAGTTTTTGAATTAGATCAGACTGAAATCTTTCTTATTAAAGTAGACAAGAAATAACATAGTAAAGACAAGTCAGACAAAAACAGTCTCCTGTATCTTATAAAGGATGCGAAAATGTGTGCAGTAATTCTTTTTTTTTTTTTAAATTTACTATAAAGTGTCTGTGCTTAGGGGGAGTTGGAATCCTATTGAGAAAGAAAAAATGAATACATGGAGGAAAAAAAGACCAGCTCAAATGTTGCATACCTCTGGGTTATCCACACTACTCCAGGACAGAGCTCTTCTCTGAAACAGGTGCGTAGGCAGGGACCCACTGGGAGGACAGCCAGTGTGGCCCCGAGGTGGCACAGACTGACCTGAATGATGGAGACTGGGGCATCACTGAATGTGGCTTCAGTCTGCCACCTGACCGTTGGGGTCCCACTGACCCTTTAGCTCTGAGTGCCTCCCTCTCTGGTTCCCCTGCACTCTGCCCAGGTGCACTTCCTCCAGTCTGGGGGTTCAGGGGAGAAGAGGCAGAGCAAACTTTCCTGTCACCATGCTAAGGAGTAATGTCATCCTCTCTGACTCCTCACAAGTCCCATAAGAGCTTTGGGTGCTGAACACCTATGTGTCAGGCCCTCTACTGGACACTGGGAATATGGCAGTGACTAGACAGATGGAAGGTATCCAGGGAGCTTGCTTTAGATTGAATGGCCTGGGAAGGTCTTTCTGAGGAGGGGACATATAGGTTGAAACCTGAATGACAAGAAAGGGCCAGCCATGCAGCAATCAGGGAGGAAGGAACTCTGGAAAGAGGGAACAACAGCCAGTGCCTGGAGACTGAAATGTGCTGAGCACTCATGGAACAGAAGGAAAAGCCCACAATTCTCCCTCAGTTTCTCTCCCTTCCCTCCTCAGGCTTTATAAAAATTCAAAACCTACATTGGTGTGTATATTTTTTTTCCTGAAAATAAAAACCTCATGAAATTGTCATAGTGTACACATTTTTTTCTTATTGTCTACATACCAGAGTTTTTTAAATGTTGTATTTTAATTGTTCACATTTTATTTTAAAAAATTACTTAGAATTACCTTGTGCTTAAAAATGAATATACTGTAGAAAAGAGACATTCTCATTTATTATTGATGAAAGTGTAAAATTTTCAAGCTCTTTGAAAGGTAAGCTGCTATTATCTACTTAAATGTGATAGGCATACCTTGTGATTATTTGTTATATACATACGTGTGTATATATGAGCACAAATAATTATTACTCTATTGATATATGTTTTATAATAATAATCTATATGTCCTTTAATAGATAATTTGTTAAATAACATAGTTATGAAGTGGATGCTATCTGGTTTCTGACTATAGGCACATTTATGTATTTGTCTAGCTATCTACCTCCCTCACTTTATATCTGTATATTTTGTTATAAAATTAACTACTTCATGGTTAAGAATGGGAAAAAAGAAAGATATAAAACAGTGTGAAACTATCTACCATTTGTGTTAATAAAAAAATTTTTAAAAAAACCCAAAAACCCAAAACCACAACCTGTGTTAGTGGCGAATGACTGCAGGAGGTGGGGGTCAGTGGTCAGGTCAGACAACACAGACTTGGTGCAGAAAGATCAGAGGACATGGAGTATAGGCAGGACCTCGGTGGAGGTGACATGCTTGAGAAGGGGGTGGGCCTTTTCAGGTTTCCTGGGGGCTTTTCATTGCCCTTCTTGTACAGCAGTCCAGCCTGCTTCAGGCTGAAGTGGGACGAACATGAGCCCAGCACACTCAGGCTCATCCTTGACCCCAAACCTCAGACCCTGCCTGGGTCTAACACAACCAGGCCCAAGCACAGCCCTGGTCCTGGGGCCCAGAACCAACAGGTGGTCAGTTCCCAGTCAAGTTAGGGTATTTTCACATCATGTCCATCTGCCTTCAGGGAGAGGGCTGATGACTCCATGACCCAACAGGAGGCCCTGGGGTGCCTGAGTCTCTCCTGAAGGTCTTTTTTCAGAGCCTGCCCAGACTGTCCTTAGTGCCAGGTCTATAGGTCCAGTTGCCACAAGGGGGCACCAAAGCCCCATCATCAGTCCCACAATGTCCAAGTGAAGGCCAAAGTTCCCACCTTCCCAAATCCAAGGTGCTTCTTCAGCAGGAAAGTAGATAACCTCAACCAGGAATTTTATTTTTTAATTTAAAAAATATTATGGAAAATAATCTGAAGAAGAAAAAAATATATGTATATAAAACTAAAACTGAATAACTGCTGTCACGTGAAACACTGGAAATCAACTATACTTCAATTTTTTTAAATTATCGTTTTTTTACTGCGAGGGCAATATGAGAGAGCATAGATGAGCTTTACTGATAAACTTTGAAATACAGAAAAATAAAGCAAAGAGAAATTGCCAGGAAGGCAAACGCCTGAGGAGAGAACTCAGAGAGGCATTGCCCACCTCCCTCCATGGTGCAAATCCTCTTGCTCCAGGAAGGGGTTCTGCTCCTCCCACCCTGGCCTTGAATCTGCATTTGACTCAGTTCAGCGAACACCCTGAGGACCCTCCACAGCTTACCCAGGCTGGGGCAGGGGATTGGGGAGACACTGAGTCAGGCCTCCGGGGGCCTCTTGGCCATGTCCAGTTGGCCCAGGATGGTGTGGTAGGGGTTACTACATACAGAGCCATGGATGGATGGGTGTGGATCTCGTCAGAGGTGCTTCTCTCAGGAGGTAATGCACAGGGAGCTTGATAAAGGAGTAGGAGTTCATCAGGCAGCCAGAGGTGCAGAGAAGGACGTCAGGCAGATGGCACCAGGGAGTAAGGGTGTGGAGGTCTAAGAGCATAGGGTGAGTTGGGGGTCACAGGAGAGTTTAGGCAGTTTATAGGGCCACAGTGTGGGTGCCGGGTGGCGAGGTAGAGACAAGTCCCCCAGAGCTCCCTTGGTCAGGGAGCCCCAGGCACCTCTGGGTCTCAGCCTGGTCCCTCGCCATTCCTCCCTCTCTTTGCCTAGCCTAGCCCAGCCTGGCCTGGACACTGTGGAGACAGCAAGACTAGATAACCATGCCTGAGGAGTCGGGGGTGTATGGAGGGAGAGGGATAGGATGGGGCCACATCACTGTTTTTAATGCCAACAGGAAAGAGCCAGGGCAGAGGGAAAGAAGCTGGAGGAAAGAGGGGCCAAGCCAAGCAGAGCCGGATCCCTGGGGCCATGGTGGGAAGGAGGGAGGGAGAGGCAGAGGTTGTGTGGGCCAGAGTGGAGGGTTGAGTGAGTTCTCACCATGGGCTGGGGTCTCAATTTTCTCCTTGAAAACCTCAGGTCAGGCTCATGGAGGGGGAAGATGGATCAGGCAAAGGGACTCAGAATCCCCTCAATGACCAGATGAAGTCTATGACTGCCTTCATTTTACATATGAAAAAAAAATGAGGCACAGAGAATATGACTCCAGAGCCTCTGAATCCTCAAGTCACAGTGTTTTGGCCAATGCCCACTGAAGCAGAGGAGCCCTTTAAGTCTGGTTTAGGGTCCACCTGGGGTCTCCTCCTTGACTGGACCCAGGCCTCCAGAAGTACCTCCTGGCTCCAAGACCTCCTGGTTTCAGCTCCAGGGGCGCACAGCACAGCCATGGTGCCTCAGCTCCATCCTCCATTCATTGAACCACCACATGTTTATCGCCAAAATCCTCTACATGCACATTTGTCCCTTCTCCTACCCAGCACCCCCCACATATGCACACACACTGGGCTTAGATCCAGGCTCGTTCCCATCCCCAGGCCTCATGGAGTTTCTGGGAGAGAGACCACTGGCTCACAGCCACCCCCTACCTTGACTTCCTCTCTCCTACCCAGCTTCTCAGAGATCCCAGACTCAACTTCCACCTCCAGCCTTGGCTCATGCTGTGGCCCTCCAGGAGCCCTCCCTACTCCCCAGGGTCCACAGAATCCTAGCCTGAGGCCTTCTCGCCTCCTCCTCAGACAGGCGCCCTTGACCACGCTGCCCCTGGGACTTCCTTCAGCAGACAATGGGCGAGTGTCTCCACTCACCCTGCCCTGGAGGGCACCACATGGGCCATGCCAGAGATGAAGTGGTGCAGCCAGGGACAGCAGACTGTGACAGTGAAGATGTGTACCTCTGAGGAGAGCTGTGCCAGGAAAGAAGTGTGGCTGTGCCCGTACCTGTGCCCAGGTGGGAAGCACCTGGTACTGGGGCACTGGTGACAGAGTGCTGGCAGTGAGGGTCCACATCCGGGGGTGATGCTGGTAGGGTGCTCCTTCTCCTTCTGCTGTTATCTGTCCTGACCCCTATGGGGAAAAGGACCAGGGCTCCCTTGAGCATGGTAATAAAACAATGGATCCCTCAGAGGGGCTCTGAGCCTTGAATGGGGGTGGGGGAAACACTTTGGCCAAGCCCACCCCACATCAGTGAGCATCCAATAAATGTGACTCTGTTCTCCCCAGGCTGAGGGCCAGACTCAATGGCTGTTTTTTCCTACAAGGCAAGGCCCTGGGCCCTTGGCAGGGCCACCTCCTCCTACCCAGGACAGAGGGCAGGACTAGGGAGGAAAGTGCTCTGTAGCCGTGTGGTCAATTGGCTCTTTCCAGGAAAATCCATTTGACTGAGTCATTTCCAGTCTGCTGACCTTGAATACCCAGGCTGCCTGGCAGGGTTTGCCTCCTGGGGCTGGGTGTGGGGCAGTGTTGGGGTACTGGGGAAAGGTCTGCACAGTAAACCTAAATCCACCCTTACCAGAAGCCTCTACCAGCTAAGCCTGTGGCCAGGGAGGCAGAGAGCTGGTGTGGCCTCTCTGAGATGGAAGGTGACTTTCCTCCTGGAAATGAGTTGTCACAGCTCAGACAATTAGTCAACAAACTTTTCCTATCTGCACCAAGCCCTGTGCTGGGGAGGAGGAGGACGGGACCCTCCCACTGGCTCTCCATCTGGCCCTGGAGACTTTCAGTCTTGTAGGGGAGCAGTGGACCCTCCCATTGTATGGTCCAGGCTGGGATGGGGGGAATTCAGAGCTGAGGAATCTCAAGGAACCACTTGTCCCAGCTTGGTGGTCCCAGGGGCCAGAGACTTTTCCTGGGAGATGCTGCCTCCCAGTGTTTGCTGAAGGGGCAAGTAGAGTCAGGTGGGCAAGTCAGGCTGTCAGAGGGAGGAGGAGGATAGGACAGGGGGAGAGTGTTTGGGGCACAGACAGGCAGAGAGTTTTAGGAACAGGTATGGTGAAGAGGAGGCAGGTTACAAAGTGTGCTGTGGAGTGTAAGCGAGAAGAGTTAGAACTACTCTCCATATGTCAAAGGTGAGGACCCAGGGGATGAAAAAGCAGGTCTGCAGGGTCTAAGGGCCCACAGGAGGGTTCGACGGTTCAGAGGCTACGTGTGTAGGACACAGACCGGGAGCAGTCCCCATTCACGTGATGGCTAAGGCCACAGAGTGTTATTCGGGAAGAAGAGCTGAAGGCCAGGACAGCAGTGTTCAGGGGCCAGAGGCATGATAGCTGGGCGAGAGACTGGCCAGTGGCCAGTGGTCCTTGGAGAGTAGGAAAGGAGGAGCAGGAGCCACAAGGAGAGGTCCACACCAGCAGGGTGGCCTATGGGCATTGAAGTTGGCACGTGAAGGATAGGAGTCCATGGGTTTGGCAGTGAGGTTTGTGGGGAGCCATACATCTTTCTTCTGGAAAGATGACATCAGGGCTGAGGTCGTGACATGGGCAGGCATTCCTAGATTGCATGGCATGGAAAGTGACAGCGATAACATCGAGTGGGTGAGCTAAGGCGAGGGTGGGGGGTGAGGACCTACATGGGCAGTGTGACTCCTTTTTGGCACATTTCCCACAGGGTCAGGAGAAAACCCTCTGGAAGGGGTTTCCTATGGGTGTCCCTCCCACTGACTCTGGGGAAAATTAGGGGCTTGTGGCGTCCCCGGAATCTTTTTCACAGGGGAAGTTATGAAGGGGAAGGAAATGGGCCTGAGTTTCTCACGTCCCATGGGACCTCTGCACAGGCATCTCAGCTGATCTCACCCTCCCTGGGCCTGCCACCCCTTGTCTTCCCTGGGGACCTGAGGACCAGGAGACCAGTGGCCCACCCAGTCCACACTATCATTGATGACAGAGATGGGATTTGAACCCGTATCTGTTCCTGCTCCCCTGATGTCTTCTAACTCAGGGATCAGAAAGCCAGGAAATGCTGGTCACCTGGGTAGACCAGCAGAGGGATGTCCCCCTCAGGGCAGCTGTAAAGGGAGACTCCTCCAGGTGTGGGCAGGGAAGCTAGAGTGTCCTGTTACTGTCCCCAGGAAGTCCTGGGAGCCAAAGGCACAATTTCCCCAGCAGAGCCTACCATCCAGGCATCTCTATGTCTCAGGCTTGGACTCTCTACCGCTGATCCCTGGGTAGCCCAAGAAAGTTCCTTCTCCCTGATCCTCAACTCCCTCATCTGTACAATGGGTTTAATTATTTCTGCCTCACAGAGGAAATTGTTGCTTGTCCCAGGAAACTTTGTGGGGGAATCCTCCCAGGGAGGAGGTAGTGCTTCAACCTTTCTTCTCCTCTCCCCACCACTTTGGGAGGTTTCTAAAGCCCAAACTGGGCAGAGACTCAGCCTTACTGGAATTTTCAGGGATAGCTACCCTTTGCCCAGCTGCAGACCTAGATAGCATCTTTCTGGACAGATGTGGTGAGGTGGTGAGCCCAACCACCACCCAGATTCAGGGCTCATGAGGTCCTGCATCACCCTCAGGAGAACCCAGTGAATGGCTCGTCCTTCCTGAGAGAGGTTTCTGGTCACCTCAGGCCATACCATACACACAAAGCTACATCTTTGACCTTTGTGGTTGCAGCTCCAGTTGGAGCCTTCCTGCATCTCATCTAAGTCTCCAGAGATGCACCTCAAAAAGGCCAGGATGTCCAGAAGAGCAATTCTTGTCCTGCTCTCTGGGTATCCCCAGACCGCTGGCACTGGCGAATCCTGATTGGTCTGGGAGGACCTGAGGGTGGTTAACCCCCAACCATGTGTGGGTGGACTCTACATCCATATAGCCCAGCTTCCAGGGAGCTGGAGGTGTGGCTGACCTGACAGGCCCCTGCACTCAGAGCTCACTTCTGGTGCTCATGTTGGGTAGGTGGTAGGGAGGACAAGGCCCAGACTCATGGGCACAGTGTTAAGGGTACCAACCAAGATGTGCACAGAGAATGAGCCAGGAGGGGGCGGTCATGAAATGAGAGTGAAGCAAGTTAAGAGAAGGCCTTGAGGGGACTCACTGGGTGTGTGGGTTGGGGGTGGGAGGTGAGTGAGGAACCTCTGACATCGGGGTTCTGGTTCAGGCAGCTGGGTGGACAGCAAGGCCACTTGCTGTGATGGGGGAGACCCAAGGTCTCAGAGAGGTTTGGGGAGCCAGTCCAGACTGGACTGGATGTGGCAAGTTTGAGAGGCCAGAAGACTCAGTTGTGGCCACATGGGCCCAAAGGTAGGAGAGAAGTCATGGCACAAGACATCTGGAAGTCATTGGTGAAGAGGAAGTTCCCAGCACCAGAGCACTGCACAGAGCGGGCCAGGCCTTGGGTAGTGCCCAGGGGTGCCAACTTTAAGGCGGAGCCAAGGATAATGAGATGTCTTCACTTCACTCCTTGGTTCTTGTTGCTTCCTTGCTGTTTCCCAGGATCCAACAACTGTACACTCAGGAAATGACACTCCAAGGGTGGGTGTGCACCAGGCCTGCCCTCCCCCAACCTATGCCTCCCACCCGCCCAGAGGACTTCCTCCAGGGTTGGAAATGCATTCCCCACCTGTGAATCTCTATCCCTTAAGCTCATCCCCAGCTAGGAGTGTCACCAGATAGCTAGAAGGGGCTGCTGCCTTCATCTGCCTCCTTGGGATTAAAAGAAAAAAACCACTGGAGGCTTCATTAAAAATTAAAAGGGAGAGAAATCATTACCAGAAGCCTTTACTACTTCCAAAGTCCTGAGGATGCCCCTCACTGCCCTCTATGTTTGTCCAGGCAAAGGTGCTGGGTGGGAGCCTGGGGACCCTGGCCCAGCTCCCTCACCAGTCCCTCTGGAGCTGATGGGCCAGTTAAGGTTGCAGATGCAAGCTTTCTATTCTGGGCAAGATGGTTGGTTCTGGAACGACCTTCCTTCAGGACTTTTCTGAAGTGTCAGGGCTCCCTCAGACTCTCCCTGCAGCCCTGTTTGGGCAGGTGTGTCTCCTGTTTCCAGTTCTGTTCTTCAGGTCCCAGAGGGCCGTGGCCTTGAGCCCCGAGCTCCCTGTCATGTACCTCTGCCTCTGGAGAGAGCCCCCCACCTCCTTCCAGCACCTCCCCCAAAGGCCCCCCAGCCCCTCACAAGGGTGACAGTCCCCCTCCCAGGACTCAGACTGAGGGCCCAGCAGGAGTAGTGATAAAGGGGTCAGTGAACTGTGGGGAAGGGGAGGGAGGTGGCCCACAAAGTTTCTGGGATGACCGGAGGGGTCCTTGGGGCTCTCTCCTCTCAGCCCTGGGGCCATCAACTCATAACTCCCTCTCCCTAAACACACACTCATCCTGCTCCCTCAGGCCACGTCTTAGCGAGAGTGTGCCAAGTCCCCTGTGCAGTGCCAGGGGTACAGCAGCTGCCTTTGTGCTGGACGCAGGGCTGGAGCCTGCCTTCAAGCTTTGCCACTTCTCACTGCATGACTGTGGATTGTTACTTCCACCTCTGGGTCCCAGTTAGTTTATCTCCGCAAGGAGGTGAAGGCCCACTTTGCAGGTAACAACTCCCTAACAAGGGAGTTCTGGGCTGCATAAGGGGATACTTTCTGTTTTGGCTGACTGGGTGCCTCCCTCTTCCCACCTCTGTCTCCCTTTTGTAAAGAAAGGATGAGAGGGGAGTGACGGCCAGTGTCTGGGCCAGTCTCCATATAGCCTGTGGCCCCCATCCTCCACCACACAGCCTCCAGGGCACTGTCTGACACAGACCTCCACTCTGTGTGGCATCTTCACCCAGTGTCCTTGACCCTCTGTTCCCCGCTGAGTGCTTCCTGGTAGGGGCTGAGCAGAGGTTCCATGGAAAAGGTAGAGGAAGGGCCAGGGCCTTGACATGCCACACTCTCACCCCCAGCCTGGCCACCTAGGAATGTCCCATCAGGCTCAGAAGGGTAGGGCTGGCCTCACGGTGTGCCCCAGATCCTGGCAGGGACTCCAGTGGGGTCTGGAGGACTGAGGCCTGGTTTCCCTGTACAAGGGCAACAACCCTCCTGCTAGGCAGTGAAACTTGCCAGGGCTGCAGGCTCGGGCCACAGTACTCAAACCATGAGTTCTACCTGCTTCCCAGGGCTGTCCACTTGAGCTCAGCAGCATGTCCTCACTTATGTCTGACCCCATCAATCTAGGTTAAATCACCCTCTGGGGCCCAGAAGCTCCCAGTGTGGGGAGCTTCTCCTATATCAGAAGGGCACCTGCAGAGGCATGGGGGCTCACACAGATGTACCTCATGTAAAACATCCTCCCCTCCTGACACATCTCTAAGTACAGACATCAACCACCCTGGCACACAGACACTCAGAAACGTAAGTGTGTGGACCCATATCCCTTCGACCACAAAACTCATGACATGGGGAAGTAAACACCAACTCGTGCTGTGCTCTCCAAAGTCCATTGTGAAAATCAAACACTTGTCAGCCCCTCAAGAGCCTGTGACTTTTCCAGAAGCAGTTTCTGTTCCAGAGGGAGGCCTCTGGAGCTGGAGGTGGGCTGGGGCAGGGGCCACATAGGAAGCTAAGCCCAGAAGACCTTGGTTGAAAAGCCATTGTCCCCTGTACCTCCTGTGGATGCAGCCATGACCCTGTTGGTGCCTAATGCCTGCCAGAGGCTGTAGCTAGCAGCACAGTGCCCACCTCAGAGGGGCCAGTCTGCTCTGCAGAGGGAAGCGAGGTTCACATAATTCAAGGGAAGAGTCACTCAGCAAGGTGGAGTTGGAAGCAGGATTTGAACTCATAACCCTGACCCACCCCCCACTGAGAGCCCCAACTCACTTCTGCAGCTTGGGAGCTGAATATGGCTGTGTAAACCAGGATTGTTGCTGTTAGATGAGATCTTACCATGGAGGAATGTTCTGGATCTTGCTGGCTGGACTTGTACATGGTTGTCATTCCCTCAGCTCACAGGGGCTGTGGGGCAGAGGTTCCTGGCTGGGAACAGCTTGCTGACTGCTCTGGGTCCTTGGTGCGAGATGAGGTGAGCTGTCGCAGGACTATGTCATTTGGCTGGAATCTGCCTAGGTGGACAGTGGGGCAGGACTGTGAGAGTCCTCCTCACACTCATATCTCACTGTGGCCACAGCTACGGGCTCTAGGAAGAGAAGGGGAGGCTGGAGTTGGAATGGGCCCCAGTGTGGCACAGCCGGCCCAAAGGTCTCTTGGGATAACAGTCAGGATGGGAAGCCGGGGAGGAGGGCGGGGGTAGGAGCTCGATTCAATGTCTCCCAGGCCCTGCCCCCCAGCCACTTCAGGCCAGGAAGTCCATGCTGTGCCCAGAGGCCCCTCAGAGGGAGGGGGAAGACTTGGCAGGTCAGACTGCCCAGGAGGGCTGGAGAATGCTCAAGAAGGCGGGCAGGTGGGCTGCCAATTCTTGGAAAGACTCATTAACGAAAACCCCCAAGGCTGACCACCTTGGGGAAAGGCTCACCTTTCCATGTGTAGCCGATAAGGGCCAGGAGATTCCACAGTTCAGGTAGTTCCCCCGCCTCCCTGGTGTTTTGTGGTCACCATTAATCATTTCCTCTAACTGTGTATATAAGAGCTCTTTTGCCAGTGAGCCCAGTGCTCAGAGAGAAAGGCTAAAGTCCTAAGGAGGATGTGGCTGCAGAACCTGCTTCTCCTGAGCACTGTGGTCTGCAGCACCTCCGCACCCACCCACCCACCCAGCCCTGCCACCCGGCCCTGGCAGCATGTGGATGCCATCAAGGAAGCCCTGAGCATTCTGAACCACAGTAAAGACACTGCTGCTGTGATGGTGAGTGAGGGAGGGAGCACAGGCCGTGCCTGGGTCACCTCGCTGGCCTGGCCCTGGCATGCCTGTCAGCTTGATAACACAACATTTTCCTTTTCTACAGGATGAAACAACAGAAGTCATCTCTGAAATGTTTGACTCCCAGGTAAGATACCTCTCTGACACAACTTCTCAAAGGCCTCGGCCCTGGGGAGTGACTCCATTTTAGATGGACTGTCACAGGGTTGTCCACTTTCTCTCCAGTCAGCTGGTTGCCAGAAGGAGGGCTGCTCAGGAGGCCACTGGCTTTGCCCCTGTGGCAGTCGTGTGAGCTTCTTTACTAGCTGACCAGCCATGGACAGACCTAGCATTCAAGGGGCTAGGGGTCACCAGGGGACAGGTGGGTAAGTGGGAGTTATGTCATGAGACAGGGGATGTGGACATGGGGCACTCACTGTGGCCTGAGACCAAGCCCTGTGGACACGGTGCTGGCTACTGACGGGCACAGAAGGATTTCAGGAACAAACTTTGCTCACACAGCAGGTCTGGGCGAGGGTCCCCTCCTCCTTCCCCCTGAATGCTGGGAGGACAGTGACCTCTTTTTTCTGGAGACTGGGACCCTCTTGAGATGCCAGGCCAAGGGAATGTGGCTGTATTGGCTGGGAATGGCCTGAGCTGAGTGGTGAGGACGAGTCAGACTCATGCCTGCAGTGGACAGGGGGACAGGGCAGTGTGTATAACCGGGTCCAGCCTGAGATTAGTCAAGAATAGTCCTGTGCCCCTCCCAGGCCCTGCTCTTGGTAGATAGGGATGAGAACAGGAAGGAGTGATGGGGAGGATGTCCTGTGCCTACCAGAGCACACTTGGCCACTGCTCACCAAAGAATGGACATTTCCCCCAGGAGCCGACATGCCTGCAGACTCGCCTGGAGCTGTACAAGCAGGGCCTGCGGGGCAGCCTCACTAGTCTCGAGGGCCCCTTGACCATGATGGCCAGCCACTACAAGCAGCACTGCCCCCCCACTCAGGTAAGTGCCCACATCAGGTCCCCAAGCGGGAAGGTCTCATTCTAGGAGGGTGGAGGAATGGTTGGGGAGAGACCTTTGGCTGTGGGTGTTCACGACCCCAAAGGGTTTCTGAGTCCACAGATTTTTAATGACTAGCCCCTCCTGAGAGGGAGCAACTCTAGGAGTTAAAACCCTGGACTCCCTAGTGGGAGCTGCTACTATCTTTATTATTACCATTAATGAGGTCAGAGGTGAGGCAAATACAAGGAAACTCAAGACCTGCCTAAGGCCCAGAGGAAGTTCTGGGGCCCAAGTGCCGCCTCCTAAAAGCACTTTCCCCTGGCCCCTCCTGGGATGCCTGGATTGCACGGGAGCAAGGAGGAAAGCTTACCTGAAATGGAAAAAGGCCCCAAACATTCCTTTCCGGTGGGAAAAGAGTGAGGCCTGTGGCCTTGACTCCTGCCCCTTCTGGGCTCCTAGAGACGGCCTGGGCCCAACTGCTGTGCCCTGGCCTGGGACCAAAGAGGCAGTGGCCCAGCTGCCCAGCAGACCAGCCTCCGGCTTGCACTTTATCAGGCCCCTGGCCCCGGCTGCCATTGACAGAGCTGTGCACCTTTTGGGTGACACATGGGTGGCAGCATGTCACCTGACCCAGGTCAGCAGGTGGGCCCCAGACAGGCCTTCTGGCCTCTGAGTTCTAAGACGTAGCACAGAAACATGCTGATGCTTCCCCCACATTATCCACTCGTGCCTGGACTCAACTTATATATTTTTTCTTTTCTTTCTTAAGGAAACTTCTTGTGAAACCCAGATTATCACCTTTAAAAGTTTCAAAGAGAACCTGAAGGATTTTCTTTTTACCATCCCCTTTGACTGCTGGGAGGCAGTCCAGAAGTGAAGCAGGCCAGACGGGCCAGAAGCCAGCCTGGGAGCTTACCTCACAGATCGCTGCCCTCCCATCCACAAAGAGCCAAACAAAACTCAGGATCTTCACCCTGGAGGGACCACAGGGTGGGCCAGGGCTGTAGGGAGCACAGACTTGCTCTGGGTCATGTTGACCCTGATACGGGTGTGGTAGGGGAAACAGGAGATGTTTTACACTGGCAGGGATCAGTAATATTTATTTATATATTTATGTATTTTAATATTTATTTATTTATTTATTTTATTTCATACCCCATATTTATTCAAGATGTTTTACCATAATAATAAATTATTAAAAACCTGTTTTTATTTGTGCAGTTTTTCAGTTTGTTTTCTACCATGAGCGAATGCTCAAGGTGCTCTCCTTTACCCAGGTCAGGGAGGGGAGGAAGCTGGGAGTTGGGGCAGGGAACAGGGGCCTGCAGCAGATCAGGCACAATTGGACAGGCAGTGCTGTCAGAGCACAGGGGAGGTGACAGCCCTCCTGGGTGTAACATTCTGCACATCTGGACATGCTTCCGTGGATGCTCAAAGGCTCCCACCCCAGAGAGAGGTTTCCAGGTTCACTTGGAAGTCCAAGTAACCCAGACAGTGGGAATCTTGCTCCAGAAAAGGGGGATCACCCTTCCTGGGCAGGCGGGGGGTTCCTGGGCTTGGCTGGTCACTGGCTGAATGGGCAAAACACCTGTGCCCTCCAGAGGCCTGGACCCTGTGGCCATGCCCTGTCCCTCACACTCGGGGCTTCAGCCACTCCCAAGGTGAACCAGCAGATAGACTAGCTGTTCAGGGAAAAAGAAACCAAACCACAGGGGTCAGAGCTCAGTATATTTACCAAACTTTCCCCAAGATGAGTGATCTTAATCTTTGAGAGTCAGAATGTAAGTTCACAATTTGTTGGTACATGGCTCTAGTGTGGCATGTTTTGGAGCTAGTTTTTGTTTTTACATGAAGTTTTGCATGTAATTAGGCATTTTCCCCCCAAATCCACGGCCTTCAGGCTGAGAAAATAGTAGCTCTCCTTCCTCTCCTTGCTTTGCCAATGGGGCTGGAGGACTTGTTCCTGAACCTCTTCTCCTGTGTCCCTCCTGGGGTCTGTGAGGAAGAGGGTGTGTCCCCAAGCGTCAAGTGGGCAGCAGGGCCAGCCTTTACCTTGATGGGTGGGCCTGGGGAAGCTCGTTTGGTGCAGTTCTAGCTCCTTCCTGGCTCTTTCTCCGTCCTACTTGCTCCCTCTGCTCTGGCTATCTCACCTGCAGACAGCGCCAGTCCTGGCCAAAGACCTGCCCCACACACAGGCAGAAAGGTCATGACTTCAGATGTGATCATGAATAAAACTTCTTAGACAAACCCTGAATTTCAGGAAAGACAAGATTCCTCTAAGTATGCTGTAGTCATAGAAAATGCATGAAAAACACATCTTGCCCAGAGATAAGGTAGGTCCTCTCCGTCTTCCATATAAACCAGTGATAACTGATAAGAGATTTAGCATTCCCTGAGACTTGTATATAGGTACCTCTCCCCACAGAAATGCTATCAAGCCCAGGGCTTGGATCAGCTTGGAGCCACCCTCAACTCATACCGTGAACCTGTATGTGCTCCTGGGGCTTGGAAAGCCATTCCACCCCAATGAAGATAGCCAGCGTGTCTCCCCAGGACAATCACACAGCACTCTGTGCTGAGATTCAGAAAGAACTCGTGGCTGACAACATAACACACAACATAAGTCTGGGTCTTCATCAAACATCACTTTGCTCTCAGTGGCCCTTTGGGTTTCTAATCAACTTTTCCCACTTCTAGGGTTCCTTCAAAAGGCCCCAGAACACCAGTGAGGTAAGGAGAAGTCACCCCGTGGTCATTTCTGACCACATTTGAAAGGGATCACCCAGGGCAGAGACAAGAACAAAAGTTGTTGGGTCAAGAAATCTGGGAGTTTGAAGATCAAGTCTCCGGCTCAGTCAGCAGATGAACCAGCAGCCAGATTTTGCCAGGCTCTCTGATCACCGTCCCAGAGCAGCCCTGTGCCTGGAGGGAGACCACATACCCGCTGCAAAGCTCACAGGGCCCATGGGTCTCCTGTGGGAGAATCAGGGTAGCGCCTGAATTTGAGTCCAGAGCTCCATCTGGCCAGGGTAACCAGGAATGGATGAGGTTGAGGGTCAGCCGATGGTTTGCTGGGCACCACCACCAACTCAATGCCCCCCACCCTGTTTTAGGAGCTCTGCTATGGGAAGTTTAGAGAGGGTTTCATCTCCACCCTGAATGAAATCTCTAAGAAATATAACAATGATTACCACATAGTAAAGGACATGGAAGAACTTACCAAAATCTGCCCAAAGCTGAAAGTAAGTAGCTGTTTGCTCTTAGGGGAACCTGAGACATCTTTTCTCTTGCCACCACAGCCAGAGGCCCAGTGGGGCAAAGGGCTTCTTATGGCCCCCACCTGCCACATGTGAGGCTTCAGGTACTACTTTCTGATCCAAAAGAAGTTCACTCACTGACAGGGGCTGACGCTTAGGGGAGTGGGGATTCAGGTGTCGTTCTGGAGGTTTCCGTCATGCTCTCTACCAAACTCCTATGCACAGGGGTCAGTGTGTAACAGGTCAGAGCAGGGCTGGTTGTGGACTCAGCCTGGGGAAAGGGAAGGGCCAACCCCAGTTGGGTGGCCAGTCTAAACTGGCTCCGGTTTGCCCTGCCCTTGGGGCCCCTTCTGGGCTAAGGAGCTCCACTGGGAGCCCACAATGTGGGGATGGGCAGTGGCTTAGGGGGACATGTTGTGGGGAAACAACTGAGGTGCCCTGTTTTCTTGGCCCACCTTGCTCTTTGTCTGCTGTGTCCTCCTGCCCTGCATGTCCTCATGTCCCTCTCCTGGGAAGCCACAAGACCTCCCCACACCCTGCTGGGTCTCTCCCCAGAGCTATGGATGGTCCTCAGACCTGGGGCTCCACTATCGCCAGATGGTCCCCAGTGCCCTCCCTAAGAAAGATGGGGAGGGCCTGCCTGAGTTACCTCCCAGGGGATGAGGTGGGGTCTTACAGGGCCTTTATGACTGGGAGAACTGAATTTGCTTTTATTTTTTTCTGCTAAGAAGATAAATATGTATTTCTTATTTAGTCAACAGAACCACACAAGAACTGCACTACTGAGACAAGTAATTTCTCAAAGTTCAAAGAAGCCTTACAGAGCGTTGTCATATCTACAGAGGGATGGAAATTTGTAAAAGGACCAAGGGCATCCTCTGAGACCTCATCCTCTCACATCCTGGTGCCCTAGAGTTTCAGGAAATGGGACTGGAGAAGCCTCAGGAACAATTTACATCCAGGGTGGGGTAAGAATTTGCTGGCCCTGGGTCAGCAGATGAGGCTGAGGGTGGGTAATGATGGGGGTGTAATTGAGGAAATATTTCTGTAACTGATACATCAGCACTTGCTGCTTTAATAAAGCTGGGGTGTGGAAATGCTGATGAGTAAGAGTCATGGTAGTGTCCACTCTCTCTGGGGCCCTGATACACTGGAAGGGGCAGGGGGCTGGGGTTGATGGTGCCATACCAGGGCTCCTGACCTAGAGGGCCAGGGGTCTCTCAGGAAGGGACGCTCAAGAAGGCGAGTGGGAACCCCACCTCATCTGCCCCTCCACTGTACTTCCAGTGCCAGTGGACACACAGTAGGGGCCCCATCAATGCCAATGCCAGCTTGTTATTGCTCCCCTTCTCCCTGTGTCCTTCAAAACTCAGATCAGATCCTTTCCCAGACACCCCTCCCCAGCCTCACTCAGCACCCATCCATGCCTGATCCAAAGGTCCAAGGCCCTTCCTCCTTCGGTCTCTACTACAGCTCCTGGGGAGCTCGAAGTCTAGTTCATCCCCACCGCCACCCCCCGAGGACTCGTTGTGGCCACAGAAGGGTCAGCCTTAGTAAATGGCTCAGGAGAATGGGGGATTTCAGGCTACTCACAGAGGACTTGGCACAGTGGGGGACCTGGACCAGGTTGGGGGGCCCATGGGGGCCAGGGGCATTTCCAAACCCCCAGCTTCATCTAAACCTGCAAAGAACTCTGACTTCAAAGCCCCTCCCCTGGCCCGCTAAGCCTCTCACAACAGCCTCCAGTGTCTCGTTGGCATAATAGCTCCTCCCCGACTACTAACACCCTCACACCCTCAAAGCATGGGGCCTGCCTGTGGGAAATCCGCCAGTCACTCGGGTCCTGAAGGGCTGCCAAACTGGGCTACCAAGCTCTGACCCCCCACCCTCAATTCGAACCCTAACCCTAATCATTTGCACAGTTTATTAGAGGTGACTGGGATCACCCCACGGTCTAAACAGCTTCCTACAATCCAAACCTTCAGACCAAACCAGGAAAGATAAAGATATATTGTTCTGGACTATAATTAGGCATCAAGCTGTAACCACAACTAGGCACAGGCCAGCCTTGTACAGAGTCTGCACATCTACCCATTGACAGGTCTTGCTCAGCTATAAAGCTTCAGATTGTGCCTGCAGCCAGCACACAGATCCAGCACAGCCCCGCCCACCCTCATCCCTTGCCCCAGGATTTTCACACCTCTCCCTGCTCATCTCCACTGTGAGGGCCACTACAGGTTGGAGGTCAGCAAGTGTGACTGAGGGGAGTTGCCCAATTATCTCAGAACGTGGAGGATGGACCTGTGATTCAGGTTCAGCTGGTACAGGGCCAGGGGCCAAGGCTGGTTTCAGCCCAGAGAAAGCCCATGGTCCAATCCCCAGAGGCTATGAGCTCCTATCCCTTGAGCAAACCATACAAGTGCTCAGAGTTCCCAAGGCTACTACTCTCTGACTGGAAGTAGGGTCTGCGGGGTGCTTGGCAGCATGGAATTGCTGAGACATGCGGGCAGGAAGAACTGCCAGGTGGGAGGGCCATGTGGGTACTGCTCTGGACCCACCATCATGTGGTCCCCTAGGTAGGCCTGAGCCCACAGTTCCCTGGGAGCCTACTGGCACATCTGCCTCAGGAGCTAAGGATAGGCTGGCACATTGGAAGGCCAGAGCTCTGGGCTGGACACATACGCACAAGAGGCATAGCCCTGACCATCCTGGGTACCCCCTTTCCCTAGGAGGCCAGGAAACAGGTCCAAATTATATTCTTCCATGGGGGATAACCATGGGCAGGCCTGCAGCAGGCCCACTTTAACCCTAAGGAAACACTCTTGGCTGTGCCAGGCCCACCTCTAGGCCAGAAGGAAGAACAGGGCTGGGTGGTCCGAGGAGATAGGCACATCCATACATCAAGACTTCCCAGGACACTTGAACAGTCCCCTCCCTTCACGGGGGCCTCCCCAGGGACCACCCCAACCTGCTATCGCTTTCTGCCTCCTGGGTGCCCCATCCCCCTTCAGAAATCAGTGGTACTGAGGCTAGAACCAGGAATCGAAAACATGCACCTAAAGCAGCAGTGCAGCCCTCTCTCATATGCTAGACCTTGAGAACTGGAATAGCCCCATTGGCAGCCACACGGCAGTCTCTTTCAAGGACCGTAGTGCGTCCACATCCTTTGACTCAGCATTCACATTCAGGGAGATCACACAAAAGACAGAAGGAGGGAAGCTTCATCCACAGAAATAACCAATCTGCCAATCCATGAAATAAAATGACGGACATGAAGCTAACATGACAACATGTCAAGGCACCTGTGAAAGGTCCAGAATGGCACTGATGCCCGGATGACCCCCTGTGGGTCAAGAGCCAGAAGGGAATTTAGATGATGATTTAGGTGGTGGGATGGCAGGTGAGTTTTCTCCTTGGTTTTCTACCCTGTGATGGCTGTTAGTGTGGCCATGGCTGGATCTGAGGAGAGAGGCCGAGTGCCAAGGTCAGTGCACATCATGTGGTCTCCTTGCTTATACAAAATTTGCATCCTCAGTGTCCCCAGCTAAATGGGATCCTCAGTGATGGCTTGCATTGCATCGACTGATTTCCCCAGATTGGTTGTTCAGCCAAGATGCTGGTGATTAGCGTGCAATCGGGACTGCATCCCTCAAAGCCCAGAGCACTGTTACCTTCTTTCTGAGATAGCATGGATAGCAAAAGAGGCCTGTCTGCTCTTCCTTGTCAGGCAGGGCAGCTCTCAGTTTGGGCCTGGAGGTTGCAAGGTGCTGTCCAGGCAACCTTGATTATCCTCACAACTGTCCTGTGCGTGGAGTCTCTGACTGGGGCTATACGTCTGGCCTGCCACCCAGCCCCAAGTGAGCAGGACTGGCCCTGGAAATCAGGGCCTGAGCCCTTACACCTTTTGCTTCCTGGTTGCCTGCACATGTATGTGCTTGGGAATTCGAGGTCCATATAATTGGAAGTGGAAGGCAGGGGCTGCATGGACCAGGTGCATACTGTGTCAACCTGGGCTTCTGAGCAAGCTGCTATTTGTGTTGAATGCACAAGGCTGGTTGTTGTAGATCCAGAAGCTCCTCCTCTGGACCCTCCTATCTTGTTACATGGGCTTCACAAATAAGAAATCTGGCATGTAGGTCTCTTGGGGTCTCAGTTTTCTTATCTGTGAAATGGGGTTGTGGCAGGGGCAGAGAGGCCCCAGCCCTAGATCAGCCTGACACAAGGAGGCCCAGACAGATGCAGGGCCCTGCTGCCCGAGGCCTAGGTCAGAGCTCTGCTGAGAGCACCCTGATACTGGCCCTATTCCTCTGAGGAGAGGGGAGGCCAGAATGCTCATGGCATCGAGGTCTGCAGAGCAGGGCCAGCCCCCAAGATGGGAGCTGGGGATGAGGAAGGGCCATCTCACCTACTGTCCGTGCTGGCAGCTCTCTGCCCTAATGCTCAGAGAGGCCCAGGACTTCCTCAGGACAGTAAGGTGAGCCAGACAGAATCCTCAGAACTGGTTCCACAGAAGCCCCCTTTCTAGGCCCTCAGAAGGGCTGTTGGGCACAGACCTTGCCCTTGGAAAAGACTGACCAATTTCCTACCTATGAGGAGACCCCGAGTTATGGCTGCCAGTAAAGATGCAGCTTCACAAGTTATTT
The DNA here is from genome assembly GCF_011762595.2 of Tursiops truncatus. NCBI lineage: Eukaryota > Metazoa > Chordata > Mammalia > Artiodactyla > Delphinidae > Tursiops > Tursiops truncatus. The sequence continues at coordinate 109,104,615 of NC_047036.1, forward strand.
TTCATTGTGGTTGGTTTGAGATAACAACAGTGAAACAGTTTCATGTTGCTGCCACTGATGTTATCTCTGGCCCAGACCTGTTCTTTCAACCTGGAAATGATTAATCAAAACTTTATCTCCCTTTTCGTTTTCTCAAATTCAAAGAAAGATGAGTACAAACTCCCTAAGTTCTGCCCTCAAACACAGCTCCTGGGTCCTCACCCAAGGCGAAGGTTGGCATTTCCTTCAAGAGCCTGCAGTTCTTCTAGAGGCTGAGAAAAACCTTTTAAAATTATTTTACTTTTTAAAAATTGAGTCATTGTACAATAAAGTAGACAAATCTTAAGTGTACAGTTCAGTGAACTTTTACATATGTTTATACCGATATAACCAGCATCCAGAGCAAGATATAGAACATTTTCCAGCACCCCAAAGGCTTCCTGTGCTCTCTCGCTCCTAGTCAGTATCCACTCCCCTAAGTATAGCCACCTTTCCAACCTCTTATCACCATAAAGTCGTTTTGCCCATTCTTGAACTTCATTTAAGTGGGATCATAGGCTGTGCTCTCTTCTATGTCTGACTTCTTTTGTTCAGTATTATATCTGTACAATTCTTTCTGGTTGTTGCATGTAGCTGTAGTCTGTTCCTTTCTGTTTCTGTATAGTATTCCATTGCATCCCAAATATATTTTCTCATTCTACTGCTGATGGATATTTTGGCTGTTTCTGCTTCCTGGCTAATATTAATAAAGCTACTATGAACACTCTTGTGCTCATAGTTTGGTGAGCATATGTATGCATTTCTGTTGGAAATGCTGGGAATGGTGTGGAATTACTGGGTCGTAGGATATACATATTTTAGCTTAGTTGGTACTGCCAAACATTTTTGCATGGAAGTCTTTTATAAACAACATTGTTGTGGGTTTTCCTGCCTTCTGTAGTTACTGCTTGTCCATCAGACACTGGATCTCTCCTCTTCCTTCTCATGGTCTGAAGCTATTTCCCAAACATTCTCATCATTATTAGAAATTCTCCTCTACATTGTTCAGTCTCGCCCAACCATCAACATTCTGACAAGCCAATTGTTGGGAAACAAAACCCAAATCCGACTAAGCCTGGTCCAAGGTCAGCCCTTGCTCATAGGGTTGCGGGGCCTGCCCTTGGGGGGCTTGGCTTGGGCAGGCTGCAGTGAAGCATGTGCACCGAGAAGAGCAGAAGTTAGCCAGTTAATTGTTCTCCAGTTGCCCATGCTGTCATGGCTGTGGGTGGGCTGCCTCTACTTCCAGCATTTCCAGTGTCTCCTTGGGGCAGTTAGCTCAAGAAGGGTCCGATCTGACTTGGGTCTGGATGTTGTCTTGCTAGTGCACTGTGGAATACAGCCCTCATTCACAATTCTCTGGCCCCAGAGCCTCTGGGAGGCCTGAAGAAACTGTTAGGTACCACTGTCCTAGGAGAGAGACCAGGCCAAGGAACTCAGCTTGGGGTCCTCTCGGGGTCTCAGTTCCCTAGTCAGTCTCCAGTCTCCTGCCATGTCCTGGTGCTTTCACCTTCCTTGTCCCTTTCAAATCTTTCCACTTCTCTCTATCCTACAGCCTCGCCCTGGCCCACCCCACCTCTCCCACACAGATGTCTACCACGATTGTCCCATGGGCACTTGTCTCTAGACAGGTCCCTCCTGCTTTGCTCCCCAGGCAGCCAGATGAATTCATGCACCTATTAATTCACTCAACAAATATTTACTGAGTCCTACAAAGTGTCAAGAACTATGCCAGGTGCTGCAAAGAACCCAACACTTGAGGTGCTTATATTTTAGTGCATTAGTCTGGCTGTGTCCCATATGGGCTGCCTGCCGCCTCAGTATGAGCTCCAAGCCCTTTGGTCTGGTCGAAGACCCTGCTCTGCCATTCTGGCCCCACAGTCCCGGAGACCTCTCCAGCCTCACTGCTCGTAGCTCCCTGTTTCCCGCACCACAGCCCTGGGCTCCAGGAACAGGAACCAGCTGCAGCTCTCCTACCATCTCCAGGCCCCTGTGCCTGGCATGCATCCCAGTCAAATGGCTGACATTTTTCTCCCAGTCGGACAGACCAGTGTCCAGTGGGAGGTGGACACGTCCTCTACTGGGGCATCCTCCTCCTCAACATTTATTTTGGGGCTTGCCTGGCTACCTTCTAGGCCTTAGGGGAGCACTATCATCCGTTGGGGGACTGTGAGGTCTCTGCTCTGAACTACAGCTCTATCCCCCAGGTCTGGGGAGGACCACTCACTGCATAGGTGCCAGCAGTGACTGTGTTCCAGAGTCTGAGGAAAGTGAGCCTCTTCTCACCTCTGATTAATAGAAATATTTACAGGTTTTATGGAAGTCAGGATGGAAAGGCAGCCATGAATTTCCCTAAGTTTAGAAAATGCTCTGTGGGGCAAACATCAGCACCAGGCTATAAGGTACTCCATACACAACCAGGGATGTTGCTATCATTATCCTTATCAACAACAGCAACTGAGAGATGAGCCAAGAGGATGACCTTGGGTCACCCAGGAGGCAGTGGAGCTGAGAACCCAACATCAGCATAGCTGCCTGCTCCCTCTCCCACTTAACGGATTTAGAAACTATCTTAAAGGAAGCAAAAGAAGGGAGGGAAGCCCAGCTCCCTGGCAATGTGTCATACTTCCTCCTGCCCAGAACCTGGGGCAGCCCCAAGTTGTCCCGGTGGAGGCCCTGACTCCCGCCCAGGCCTATTGCGCCAGCAGGGCTGGGTAAGTGTGGGGTCATTTCATGTGCTGGGAGTGGAGGCCGGGAAACAGCAGCTGTTGCTGGAGCCACAGCTTCAACTCAAAAACGACATGATAACTCATAGTCTTGCCCATCCCCCCACACCCAGGACGGTCTCCCTGACTGACCCCACAACTCTCAGGCCCCTTCTCCTACTGGGATCTCCATAGGGAAGCTGCTGTAGGTCCTCCCAGGTCTTCAACTGAAACAGAAGCTCCAGCCCTCCTCAAGGCCAGAGGCGGGGCTGTGCCCAGCCTAGCTTCACAGAAGACCTGTGACTCAGACCCTAACACCTCCTCTCACAGGTCTAACCCCTGGAAATGCATACCAACCAGTTTTGGAACCCAGGCAGAAATCAAAGGAAGCTGCAAGAGCCTCAGGCCATGCCGTGAGCCACAGTCACACCAAAGGCTCCCGCACCTTTGATGCTTAGGGACAGAGAGAGACAGGATTGGGCTCCAGACCAAACAAAAACACTAGGCATGGCTGTGGGCCTGGGTCCCCTAGTTATCATGAACTTCCGTGGTAGGAAGGAGTATCTTTCCTTGGTGTCGGCCAGTTGGAAAGTCCAGGAGTCACAGGCAGACAGACAGAACAGGCCCATGACAGTGACAGACAAACAGAGAGACACAGACTGAAGCTCCTGACAATAAGAGATGGACAGACCCTGACACTGACAGATTCAGGCAAAGCTTGGAAGGGACAGATGCAAAGACCACCTGGGGACAGTTGCAGTGACAGACATACAGGCAGATGAACAGACTTAGAGTCCCAGCAGGTACAGACACAGCTGCTGCTGTGGTCAGGGTGAGAGGTGGCAGTTCTGCCCTGAGCTCAGCCCTAGAGGTTCTTGGAGTTTCTCTCTCTTGGCACTGCAATCAGAGACTTTGAGGGACTCTTTCCAGGGCCACAATTCCCCCTGCCCCATGATCCTCAGGAATGGAGAAAGCTGTGGCCCTCACTGTCCCTGGAACTGTAACCGAGCAGGACCCTATGAGGCCTTCCCAGAATAGACCCCCACCCATGTCCTCCACCTGCCTTTTGTCTGTAGAAAAATTTTAGTCAAAGAATAAATTTTATCAGAGAAGTGAGAAAATACAGAAAGAAAGGAAAACAGTCAAGCAAGACAAAATAATAATACTTTTGCCATTAAACAAAGTCAAGGACCTTTAGTTCCTCCTCAAGGGCTATAGATAATATTCTGAGCCATGTCTTTTGAGCTGTTTTGCAGATCCTGAAACCCCCACCAGGTGAAAGAAGTTAACTGTGTGCTGCCCACAAGCACATAGACCCCAGACAGACCACTTGGAACCAGAAGGTTGATGATGCTGACTCCCGATTACCTCACCATCAACCAATCAGAAGAATGCCCACGAGCTGATCACGCCCTGCTCCTTGAACACTGTAAGACTCCTCACTACCCGTTCCAGGGTGGGACACACAGTTTTGAGGGCATTAGCCCACTGTGGTCCCCTCTGCCTGGCAAAGAAATAAAACTATTCTTTTCTACTTCACCCAAAAATCTGTCTCCGCGTTTCTATTTGGCACTGGTGAACAGAGTCAGTAACAGGGCCAGACTCAAGAATCAATTCATACCCCTGTCACATGCCCCCTTCCAAACCTTGTGGGGCAGGAACAGCTCCCCCATATCCCTCCTGAGGCCACCTACTCACAGCACAGTGGAACTGCTTGTCCTGGAAAAGGTCTTATTAGGAGCCACTGTGAGTCCAGACTCTGTGGGCCCAGTGGACAGTACCAGGTAGAGGCTGCAGTCCAGTGCTCCTGTGGTTATCAGAGGATGCTTAGCTCCAACTGGCCAACTTCTCTTCACCTCCATGACCTCCAAGGCCCAGAGACCTGAGGACCTAAAAGGTCCTGGCCAAGGGGAGAGACTCCAGGCCAGACAAGAATGGGAAGATTAGCCTCTTTCATAGTTAGAGAGACTGAGACTGACTTGGACACACTCAGCTCTGTGTCTGTAGAGTCCAAGAACCCCTGGGAAGGGGTAAGACTTTCCTACCTTGAAGGGACCTTTGTGCTGAAACCATGACCAGGCTGCCTGCCTCAGGTTGGGCCCCTGGGATGAAGACTCTGAGACAGAGACTGGCATGTAGGATTGTTCGTGGAAGGGGAGGGGAGGGGAGGGGGCAGGATTGAACAGAGGGAGAAGCTGGATCCAATGCAGTCACAACAAAAGTCTCAGCTGAGCCAACAGAGTTCTAGAGCTGGGATGATCCCTCAGAGTTTTCCTCATTTGGGGTGAGGAGGTTAAACCATATTCCTTGATATTGATCCGTAATTAGATGTAGGCTGATCCTAGAAGGGGGCATGACTTCAGGCATGGCAATGTTTTTCACCCAAGGAAATCCCCAAAGAGAGGGGATGCCTGCCAAGAGGTGCCTTCCAGCAGAACTCCTAAGCTGGGGGAATAAGCCTTTGACTCCTGAAGGGTGTTCTGGATAGCACACCATTACATCCACCACAGTCCACCCCTTGAACTGTTTGGATCCACTTCTTCATATAACCACTTCCCATAGGTTCTGTGAGCAGCTCCTCCAGGATTTTAGTGCTGTGTATGCCGTTACATGTTTAACAACTGGCTCTTAAAAAAAAAAGGCCAAACCTTGATTTGAACGTTTGAAAATTATCATTGTGTAAATACTCCCACTAAAGCAATCTGAAGTTTGTAATGGTTTGAAAACTGGTTGGCAAAAACTTAGCAATGGGCTCTCTCAAGCCAGGCTGAATCACCAATGATTCTGATGTGCTTCTCTTCTTGAAGGAAGCATAGAAGAGAAAGATTAGTGAGATGAACTACAGCCCCTGCTGTTGTAGTTGATCTCAGGGCCACAGTCAGCACTCATCTCCTCCTCTTCTATCTATTGCAGATTCCCTCAGTTAGCACTGAGCATATACTCATCCTGATGGCTTCCCCAGTGGCATAACCCAGTCCCTCATCCCTGAGGATCTAATTCCTGATCTGATTCCATTTTAGCCTGGGGTTTCTGCACTTGTCCCTTTACTGTCAAAATTGCGGGGAGGAGTACCAGAGAGTCACTCAAGTGGATTCCACTGTGTAGCACTGTGTAGCGGTACCCTTTCCTCCTCCTGAAGATCAGGCTTAGGTACCCCTGCCAAGAGTACTTCTTTTCTGTTGGTCTCTGGAAAAAAGGAGGCAAAATTCCCTGGCAACAGTCTTGGCTTACAGTTTAATGGGACTCTTGCTGTGGTCTCAGGTGGAAGTGTTCCTTACTGGGGAAACAGGATCTCTAAACCTACAGAGTCCAGAGTTGCAGGGATGGAAAGCACAAATTTCCCAAGTGGGTCACTGCGTGATGGTAAAACGGGTCATTCCTGCTTCTGTCTCTTGGTTCTCAGACCCTTGTATTATATCTATTGGAACTTGAATCCATATAAGGGTCTTTCACTTACAGTGAGAACCGTGTCTTGGAGGATGGCTTATCATCCTTGTAAAGTACCACTCCTAAGCTGGCGCTTCAACTATGCCTCCAACAAGCTGTTGTACAACATTCTATTGGGTCGGCAGCTCCTAGATGGTGCAGTATGTGATATGATCAGTGGTCCCTACAGTCATGGACTTACTCCTTCTTTGCCATAAAGTGGATCTCTTGGTTTGACATACTATATGAGATCCCATGCTAGTGGATCAAATACTCTGAAAGCCCTTGAATAGTGATTTGGCTAAGGCCCTGAAGATAGGAAAGGCAAACCCATTCCTGGAATGTGTATTTATTTTTGTCAGAACGAATCACTTGCCCTTCCAGGGTTTTAGACGGCCATGTAGTCAATTAGGAACCAAGCGGCCTGTTGATCTCTCTGACTCACGGTACTATATTTGGAGCTCAAAGTTGGTCTCTGTTGCTGGCAGGCTAGACATTTGACAATGGCGATAGCTAAATCAACTGTGGTAAGAGCTCATGGTATTGGGTTTATGTATAGCTTGCATCCCTGTCCCCAAGGCTACTCCATTCATGTACCCACTGAGCCAGCACTGGGGTACAATGACAGAAGCTGGATGATATTAGCTGGTAGAGTCATTGTGTTTACCCGATTATTGTACCTCTTACATTGTGGTATGCTTCCTGGTGGGCATTAACGTGCAACATGAAGTTCTTCATACTTCACGCCACTAACGTCCCTCCATTGCATGCCTCTGTACTACACTTCCTTGTCCCAGGTCTTCTAGTCTTTCTCATTCCAGGTCCCGGAGCAGCCAGCCAAGCCATTTGCCACTGCCCTTGAGTCCATATATATTTTAATTTCAGACAACCTTTCTAGACAAAGTCAATGGCCAGGTATACCACCTGAAGCTCCAGCCCATCGGATTTTTTCTCAATATTGTCTTTCAAGGTCACCCCTGAGTGGAGCTGTAGTATAGTAACTAACCATTTCTGGCCTGACTCACATACTGATCTGACCTATTTGTAAACCCAGTGTGGGCTTTTACCTCCTCCATCAGCTGGTCCTAGGGGATCACCCATGTATCCATAGGTGTGAGCCCGGGGAGAGGCTCTGGTGCCACAGAAGCAGAAACATGAAGTCCTGGCTTACTTGTTTGTGAAGCTTACTTGTGCCCTCCAATCCTGCTCATACTTGATTCCCAATGTACAACTTCCATTTTATGATGGGTTGTTGCTAGGCTTGCCTGGCTTTCTCAGTCAGGCCCTCCAGATCCATCAGGGCTCAGGAAAATAACAGGAGCTGTTTTTCAAAAGGTGTATAATTCCTCAAGGCAAATGCTATGGCTTTGTTCCATAACCTCAGGGACACAATGTATTCTCCCACTACTGGTATCTTCAAAAACCACAGGATCTGATGATTCATATGGTCCAAATAGCAGGGTTACTTGTACTATAGCCTGAAAACACTGCAGAGCCCTTTCCTACCTGGGGCCTCACTCAAAGGTGGCAGGCCTTTGTGTTACTGCCAGGTATATGGGTCACAGTAATATTCCCAGGTGTGCAGTAGGTTACATCTATAACCCTAAGAGGCCTACCAAACATGGTGCTTCCTTCTTCATGGTGAGAAGTAGAACATGTAGTCATTTGTCCTATACTTCAGAGGAAATTTCCTGACACGCTCTAGACCACTGGATTCCTAAAAACTTTACTGATGTGGCAGGCTCTGAATCTTCACAGGGGTTATTTTCTGGAGTACGTGTATCTTATCACGGCTATCAATGTGTTAGTCACTTCTTGATCATCGTGTCTGATCAGCATAACATTATTTTATAACATCTTTATTGGAGTATAACTGCTTTATAGTGTTGTGTTAGTTTCTGCTGTATAACAAAGTGAATCAGCTATATGCATACATATATCCCCATATCCCCTCCCTCTTGCGTCTCCCTCCCACCCTCCTCATCCCACCCCTCTAGGTGGTCACAAAGCACCGAGCTGATCTCCCTATGCCATGCAGCTGCTTCCCACTAGCTGTCTATTTTTACATTTGGTAGTGTATATATGTCAATGCTACTCTCTCACTTCATCCCAGCTTACCCTTCCCGCTCCCCATGTCCTCAAGTCCATTCTCTACATCTGTGTCTTTATTCCTGTCCTGTCCCTAGGTTCATCAGAACCTTTTTTTTTTTTTTTAGATTCCATATATATGTGTTAGCATACGGTATTTGTTTTTTTCTTTTTGACTTACTTCATTCTGTATGACAGACTCTAGGTCCATCCACCTCACTACAAATAACTCAATTTCGTTTCTCTTTATGGCTGAGTAATATTCCATTGTATATATAGCATAACATTATTGATAGAGTAGACCAGTGTGATGTTCTGCAGGAAGGAGCGATAACCTAACCTTGGAAATTTATACTGTTGTTTGTTCCAAGTAAATGCAAACTATTTCTAATAAGGGTAAAAAAGAATGGAGTCACCAGATCAGTGTCCACATACTGTATGCCTGAGGTCATGTTAATCTACTGCAGCAAAGATAGAACACCTGGCAGGCACAGTGGCTGCAACTGTGGCTACTTACTATTTGCTGAATTGGTAGTAGCCCACTGCCATCTTCTAGGGTGTATCTGAGTTTTATTGGTAAATTAAAGAAGATACAATGGACTTCCTTTAGGTCTTTAATGGTGGCACTAATTTCTGCGATCACCTCTGGAATGTGATATTGTTGTTTTTTTGTTTGTTTGTTTTTTGCGGTACACGGGCCTCTCACTGTTGTGGCCTCTCCCGTTGCGGAGCACAGGCTCCGGACGTGCAGGCTCAGCGGCCATGGCTCACGGGCCCAGCTGCTCCGCGGCATGTGGGATCTTCCCGGACTGGGGCACGAACCCGTGTCCCCTGCATCAGCAGGCGGACTCTCAACCACTGCGCCACCAGGGAAGCCCTGTGATATTGTTTCTGATTTACTATTTTGGCTGGAATAGGGAGAAGTTTTTAAGGTTTCCACTTGGCTTTCCTCACTATGATAGCTCTTACCACACAGGCCAAGGACCCAATATAGAAGATTATGCTAGCCATGAAGTATGTTTATCTGATTATATCACCGGGTGAGTGTGTGGACCTAGAGAGCCTGCTATGAGCAGGATTCAGACCAAGAATCTATTAATTATCTGAACCACATATGCCCCCAACTCTAACAAGAAGGTGCTATTTCAGGTCTCTAGAGAATAATTTCAACTCAAATCCTGTGTTTCATAGTCCTTGAAATGCTTGTGTATTCTTTTCCCAGTATCTAAATAAATATCCAAATAAATGGCCACAGGTTCCCTTGGGGAAGGGCTGGGGAAATCATTATCATGCACATTTGCTGTGGTATTATGGGATTCTTCCTTCTGGAGATCTGGCTTCTTCTTCAATCAATGCATTCTGAGTCTGAAAACTGATTCTGGTCTGGAAACTTAGCAAGGGACTTGTGATTGGGATGACTAGGCTCATCATCCTTGATTGATTTCTTTTGATTGTACTGAAGGAGCAGTACTACTCTCAGTGAGCTCAGTTCTGTGACAATATCTCCTACTGTCAGTCCTGACCTACTGAGGACAACCACTGCTTTACTTCTTAGTGAGGCTGGTGCCCTTCTTTCCAGCACACTCTTTACTGTTTTGGTATCTTTGGGGCCCTTGGGTGGGTTTTCCAACCTTACTTAGTACCTCACTCCTGCACACCCACTTCCTCCACAGTCTGCCACAGCAATTCTAACATGCTTATCTCACTTATTTTTCCATGCTTCTAGGAACCATTCTAATGGTGTATTTGCATCATCTCCTGGGGTCCTTGCCACAGTTTTAAATACTGCATCCTTGGACAGTGATCTCAAATCCATAAACGTTTATCCAAATTTGCTCTAAGCTTTTCATTATCTTTTCCTGAGAATCAGTTAAGCTTAGCAATAGTTACCCAATTCCATTATCCTTGGAGTAACTAATTCCCCTGTGTTTCTCCAACAGCTGATAAATTGCACCAGCTAATGCACTCTCTTCCAACAGGAGTAGAAACATTAACAACTGCACTATTACCTTGTGCCAGAGACTGTGCTTCACAAACAACTGTGAAGGGGTGTGTCCTCACTGGCAGCCAGGGAGTACTCACTGTGCCTCAGCCTTCAGGTACCAGGGACACCCATCAGGCAATGAGCAGATTCAGCCCCATCTGGGTCAGGGAGCTGGGGAGTTGGGTATAGTTTCTTGGGCAGGTAGTCCCAGGGCAGTCTTTGAAGGGAGGAGGAGGAGTCATCTGCCAGGTGGCAAAGGGGTAGGAAAGAACATGCCTGTGACGGGATGAGTAAGAGAGAGCCTTTCCTTCATGGCAGAAGTCCTGGTGAGAAGCATGGCAGGGATTAGCTAATACTAGGGTGGAGGCTGAAGCCAGACAGGAGAATTCTGGGCCCAGTAGCTCACAGTTAGTGTGGTTTCAAAATGGTGCAATTTCTCCCCAGAGAAGGGCATGCAGAAGTATGTCTGGGGAATACCATGAGTCTGAGGTGCTGTTTAGGGGTAGTATATTAAGAAAAGATAGGGGCCCCAGTTGGAGGGTACAGGTCCTCATTTAGCCCTCAGACCAAAGTTTGAGACACTTATGTAGCCAAGGAGAGAAAGGACCGAGTCCCAAGTAACTTGCAAACCTAGAATGTAGGCAGAGGAGGAGGCAACTGCAGAAGAACCGCTAGGGACTGAAAAGAGAGGGAGGGAGGGAGCCAGGAGTGGTGGCATCATGGAGACAGCGAAGACCAAGAGGTCAGAAAACTTCCCTGAACCTGGAGAGAGCAGGTCAGTGCAGGGTGAGGTGGCATCTACTGGCAGGGCCTTGGGGCAGCTGGGGGTGAGGGGCGATGGGGAATGAGGAGGTGATGTGAGTGGAAGAGGCCTAGATAGTTCAGGCCCTTGAGGCTGGGCTCTTTTTTTTTTTTTTTTTTTTTTTTTTGCGGTACACGGGCCTCTCACTGTTGTGGCCTCTCCCGTTGCGGAACACAGGCTCCGCACGCGCAGGCTCAGCGGCCATGGCTCACAGGCCCAGCTGCTCCACGGCATGTGGGATCTTCCCGGACCGGGACACGAAGCTGCATCCCCTGCATCGGCAGGCGGACTCTCAACCACTGGGCCACCAGGGAAGCCCGAGGCTGGGCTCTTTTAACAGGTTGGATATTGAGCAGGATTCAGGTAGAGCAGCTCTCAGCCTGTGGGTCACCCCAGCTTCCTTTCTCAAGCTTCCCCCAGAGGCTTGTTGGAGCAGGATGGACAGGAACTGTACTCAGGTCCAGGTGCCAGCTCATCCCTGGGTTTCCCCAGGGGGCGGGTCCAACTGGTCCGCCAGTCCATTCTGAGCTCTTCTTAGGCAGGGCTATATCCAGCAGTTTTGAAGGCTTTCCAGTGAGATACAGTGCTTTTGTCCCATGGAACCTAAAGGGAAATCCCAGCTCTGGTCCCCACCCCTTGACTAAGGCCTCCAGAATCTGGGCCAGGGGCCAGGGTGGAGCAAGCCACTGAATCAGGACAGCGGTTTTCTGTCCACACATTCCCCTACCATCTGCACCCCAGAAGATGACTCTATAGGAGTGGGGAGCTGAAGTCCATAGAGTCACTGGAATGAGTTACATCATTTCTTTAAGGCTCACCACAATCATGTGAGACCATGACACCCCTCTTTCACAGATGGCGTAACTGAAGCTGCAAGCAGAGAAATATTTTGCTGAGATCTATAAAGCCCCAGAGGAGCAAAGATGAGACTTGAAACCTAGTCTCCGAGACTCCTTGTCAGGTGTTCTTCCATTACCCTCTCCGCCACTCAGCATGAACCAGCCAGGATAAGATACTAAGAGGGACAGCAGGTCTCGGCTATGTAGCATCAGGATGCCAGCTGGACCTGGGTCCTCCAAGTGTCTGCCCCCTGCCTGCTTCAGGACCCTGAGCGTGAGCCTTATGGCCCATCTAGCATCCCGAGCTCCCACTTATACCTCACATCTCAGCCTTCCAACAGCCTCACTCCTCCTTGAGCCGTCAGCCCCCAGTACCCACCGAGAACTTCCTCCTAGATGACCCAGACTCTTCACAACCACCAGTGTGGTGGAACCATTTTACCAACAGAGAGACTAAAACACAGAGGAGCCCAGGGAGCCAGGGCAGTTGAGAGCACACGGGTCCAACACCTGCCCTAGGGCAGGCCCCCAAGTATCCATGAATGGCAGATATGAGGGATAGCAGCCTTGTATCTCAGCCACCTCAGTAAGGACAAGGGTGAGGCACCTGGGGCAGCCCCAGCTCCAGGGCCTTCAGAGGGGATCTCCTCTCTTTGTTCCCCACAGGAAATGTGGTGTTGGCCGGCCAGCCACAGAGGCCTGGGCATCCCCACGGAGCAGCCTTACCTCTCCGCTCTCTGGCCCTCTCCCCACCTTTATCACACTGGCAGTCATGCTTCTTATCTCAGAGCCTGGCTTCCTGCTGCTTTTAAAGAGACATGTGGCCTACCACTGGCTGACTGCCACCCTGCTAAGAGGTCCTTGCCCCATCTCCTGGAGTCATAGCAGGCTCGTCCCTTGCTCGCCACCAAGGAGAGGCTCTCTCCTCTCCACTCAGCACCCAGATCACTCTAAGCACTATCAAACAACCTAGTGACTGGAATGTGAGTTCTTCTGAAGGATGGATAGAATGATGAATGGACTGATGGCTTCATTCAACAAATAAATACTTATTGAGCACCTACCTGCTGCAATATGCACTGTCCTGGGCATTGGGGACAAGTGGGAAATAAGACAGATTGTCTGCTCTCTTGGTACTTACATTCTGGTAGGGGAGATAGTACAGCAGTAAACAAAAGAATTCCCCAGATAATGTCAGAGATAAGAGCAACGAAGATAATAAAAGAGATGATGGCATGGAATCTTTGGAGTGATCGATGGGAGCCTTTTTGAGGACACATTTGGCTGAGACCTGACAAAAAGGAGCTGGATTTACATTTTTCAAGGATCACTCATGCTACAGTACTGGCCAAATGCATTGGAAGGGGGATCAGTGAGGAGGTTGCCAGAGATGATGAACTGATCTGGACAGTGGGGGTAACAAGGGGGAAGACAGGTCAGGAAAGGGGTCACAGAGAATAGGGAACAGAAGACAGAGCACAGGAGGGAGGCAGGGTGCAGTGCTCAGTGGCGTGGTAGGTGGATACCACTTGCCTCAACTTTCCCACCCTCTGCTCCTCAACTGGCCTGGCCTCTTGGAGGCCTCCATTGAATGCCCTTGGACAGAGCCAGAGTATCCAGAAGGAGGTGGGGACAGATTGTGAGGGCATGTGGGGCCTGACCCAGCAGGCTCTGTCCTCACTCTCAGGGCACCCTGATTCTGGTCATATGAGAAATTGGACTTGAAATGTAGCAAGTACCCTTCTTCCTAATGTTCCTGTACCTCAAAATCCTGGAACTTTCAAGCGTGGATGTCACAGCTGCTGCTTATTCACTGCTCGCCACTCAGCACTTTGGCCACAATCCAGGCTGACACCCAGAGAGTGATGCCCACTGAAGCTCTAGCACGTTGGTCATCAGGCATCTCAGCTGGCATCCTTCCCATCTGGAGCAGCTTCTGACCTCCTGGCCATGGGAGAGCAGAGAGGAGTGTAAGACAGAGGTTAGCAACACAGGGCCAGGGGAGGATGGCTGCCAGAGGAAGAATAGTCAGCGGTCAGCAGAGGCTTGTTGCTTACTACCTGCTCACACTGTTGCTCACCACCAAGGGGAGTATATCTACTCAGCATCCAAGCCCCAAAGATCCCAAAGCAGGAGGGCTGGGGTGTCGAGATGAAGGGGGCAGAAGCAGAGACAGCTGCAGCATAAATGGCAATATCAGGTTTGAGGCAGAGGCCCCATGGGGGCATTCAGTGTTGGGGCAAAAGTCACTGAAGTCACTCCCATCAGCACACCTCAGTGCGGGGCAGGCATGGGGAGGCAGAGGTCGGGTATCTGTGACCCGTTCAGTGATATTCCCCCTCACCAGTTTGGCACTCTGCAGTGGGATTCCAAAGGTCAGAGAGTAGGAGAATGGAGTCATTTTCAGGAACTGGACTACTCTTGACTCTAAGAATGAGCCTAGGGAAAGGAAACACTGTTGGATATGGGCTTCCGATCTAGAGGACCCCGAGTCTCCAAAGGCAAGTACTCAAACACTCTGCTTCTGCACTATTTGATAGCTTTCTTGAGAAACCATATGGGAACTTAGCCTGTCCCTTGAACTATTTTACAGGCCAAAGAAGCCTGTATATTGGGGATTCACTTGCCAACACCAAGTAGCAACACTGGCAGGTGCCCACAAACCAAATATCCAGAATTTAAAGAGAATAAGAATCAGATCACTGTTCTCATATATGCCAGTCCTATCAGCGGCCCTCAGACAGAACTTCTGGACGTGAAGATTTTGTTATTCTGAAGCTATCAAAGATGTTTCATATGTACCTGGAGCCCTCACACTATTAACTAGTGTAGAGTTGTTCATACACTTCTGCCTGGAGCAAAGGCTCTTTCCAAGTGTGTAGGTGAGTGAGAGTGAGCACAGATCTGGGTCTGGGCAGTCACCAACCGCAATGGAAGAGGGAAGTTTGAGCACTTCTGGGGAAGGTTATCTCTTTTCCTAAGCTGTTGCCATCTCACGTGCCCTTGCTTGGCCAGTCCCACTGCATTACAGCAGGGTCAGGCTGTCCCTCAGATGAAGCAAATGTCACCACTGAAAACACCTCGTGAGAAAGCCTGTCCATCACATGGGTACCACACAAATCTTACTTGAACATTTCACAGACTTCTTAAAAATTACTCTATTGTCTAAATAATGATATAAATTTACTGTTAAAAATCCAAACAAGGGGCCTTCCCTGGTGGCACAGTGGTTAAGAATCTGCCTGCCAATGCAGGGGACATGGGTTCGAGCCCTGGTCTGGGAAGATCCCACATGCTGTGGAGCAACTAAGCCCGTGCACCACAACTACTGAGCCTGTGCTCCAGAGCCTGAGAACCACAACTCCTGAAGCCCGGGCACCTAGAGCCCATGTTCTGCAACAAGAGAAGCCATCTCAATGAGAAGCCCGTGCACCACAACGAAGAGTAGCCCCTGCTCATAGCAACTAGAGAAAGCCTGTGCACAGCAACAAAGACCCAACACAGCCAAAAAAAAAAAAATACTCTCACAAAAAAAAGTCCAAACAAGTAAAGCAAAAAGCATCCCATATCCAGAGATGGCTCTTTGGTTAACATCCTTCAGCCTCTCTTTCCTTATTCATAGAGTCAAGTACACATTCATACCCTTTGTGAAAAAAATGTCTTACAATACATGTTATAACCTTTTTGTTTTGTTCATTCAGCAACTGCAGTGTGCCACATGCCAGCAACTTTATTCAGAGACAAATGATTCAAAGAGCTAAGAGAAAGCGGTGACCTAATGTTATGTCAGCTAACTCTCTTTTGATAATAAAAAGTGTAGCTTCTGGAGAAATTGCTTCCCTTAATCTCTGCTCACTGTGATGAGAAGGTCTTGCCTCTTGCTCAACTGACACCTGCAGAGTGACTGACATGGAAATGATGAGCGCACAGATGAGAGGCTGCCTGGGCGCCAAGGTGCCACTGATGCAGAAGCTCATCAGCAGGTTGGTGTGTCAACATTGCCAAGAAACTTTTGACAAATTGAAAGACCCTGTTAGCAACAGTGAAAGTTTTCTGAAGGGTGAGAAAACCACTGGGGAGGAGACTGTTTTGACATCTGCTCATTATTTCTACAGAAAGGCAATTAGTCAAATTGGCTTAGAGGACCCCTAATTGCTCATGCTTCACCCACCTGTATGAGAAAGGAAAAGGGAAAGTGACATTTACTGAGAGCTAGCTATGTGTGAGTGCGAATGACTTTCACATATTATCTTATTTAATCCTCACTACAGCCCGGTGAAGTGGATAACATTATCCCACTTTACATGTTTGAAAGTGAACTCCTGATCTTCCCCTTCAAACCTGCCCTACTGTAGCCTTCCTTATCTCAGGCAATGTCAAGTCCTTCTTTCCACCTGCCCAGAGTAAAACCCTTGGGGTCAACATTGACTCTGCTCTCTCATATATTCTGTATCTAATCCATCAGCAAATCCTGATGGCTCTCCTTTCAAAATACATCGAGAGTCCAACATTTCTTACCATCTCCACTGCACCCGTGATGGTTCAAGCCACTATTATCTTCTGCCTAAAATATACCTCAGTAAACGCCTGGCTAATTTCCCTGCTTCTACCTGTGCTCTGCTTTATAGTCTATTCTCAACTCAGCAGCCAGAGTGACCCTGTTACAATCTAGGTTAGATTGTGGGACTCTTCAAAACTCTCCAGTGGCTCTGTGTTTTATCAGAGCAAAAGCCAAAGTTCCCACAATGGCCTACAAGGCCCAACGTCATCTGCCCCTTCATCTTTCCATTACCTCTCTGACTTTTCCCCTGTGCCCCACCCCCTCACACATGCTGCTCCAGCCTTGCCAGCTCCCGTGCTGTTCCTTGAACACAACAGCCTCAGGGCCTTTGCACTGGTTCTTCTCTCTGTCTGGAATAGCCAAACTCCTTCAACCACTTTCAAGTCTTTGCTCAGATGTTATTTTCTCAAAGATGTTATTTTATCAAAGAGATCTGCCCTGCCCACCCTATTTGAGACTGAAGCCCCTTCTACCAGCACTCCCAGCAGCCCAAATCCCCCTTATCTTGCTCTGTTTTTTTTTTTTTTCCTGTAGAACTTATCACCTTCTAACACGTTATCAAGCTTGTTGTTTATTTTCTGCCTCTCATGCTATGATACACATTTCTAAAGGCAGGAATACTTCTCTGTTTCCTCTATTGATGACTCCCAAGTACCTAAATGAGTACCTGGTACACAGAAGATGCTCAAGCAATATATGCTGAATGAATGAATAATGAACCGGGGCAAAATGAAGACTTAGTAAACTACCTAAGGTCTGGCAACTAGTAGGTGGCTGAGTTAGAAGTTGGAGCCAGGTCCCTTGGACTCCAAAAATCGGGCTATTTCTACCAAATGTCTCTCAGAAAGAAGGAGGCAAAGGATCCAAAAGCAAACTGACTATGGGACTTTTGCTTACAGGACAATCTGGGGACTTTTTAGGGGTTGGTGCCCATTCAGAGCTGGGCCCACCTCCAGCTGTAACTGTACCCTCGCCTAGATTCAACACACAACGGCCAGCCTGAGCAGTGGCCCTGAGTCACCCCGAAAGGCATCAGTTGATTAAGGTGCAATATGAGAAACACTGTGAAAAGGATGTCTGTGAAAGGTTAGAGTAATGCCTGGGGCTGGCCCACCTGTGTATTTAAAAGAGTCACTTCCTTACGAACTTGGATTCCTGTTTTTCTGAGAGCAGAGTGACCACCTCACTTCTACCCACTTGTCCTCTCGATTTGTTGTCTGTAGTTTGTACACGAACCACCATTTGCCTGACAAGCCTCCCTCTAAACCTTCCCACGCTGTGGCAGCTTGTTTGCGGCTCCTACTTCTCATGTATAGCAAGCCATCCTCTTCCTGAATTCTCTCCCCTAAGAAGACTGTACACTCTAAGAAGGCAGTCCAAAGCTTGGAGGCTAAGTTATGTCTCGGTCCCCTCCTCTAACCTACATCAGCACCAGGAGCCTGGGTAAGGTGGGTAGATGGGTTCTGTCACTTCACAGGCATGTAAAAGGGCCTTGGAGTCTCCCAAGCATCTGGGACACTGGGCCAATCCTTGGTCCCACCAGAACTGAGGCAGCAGCCAAGACTTCCAAAAACGAAGGGTACTTTCAAACAAGCAAGCAAGCAAACAAACCAACAAACAAATTCCTTTTGCCACATTAAGACTATTTCTGAATGAAATAAGACCAGGAAAAGCCTAGGTCCTCCAGCTGCATCCCACTCTGCCTGCCTCCAAGGCAGCAACTCCTGCTTCCCTGTGTTCCTATCCACCACACACATGCTCCGACTGAAGAGTTCATCACAGAGGACAAGCTGGAGCCAGCTGTAAGCTTGAGGAGGAGAGGCCTGCCTAGAGGCCAGAGGGGACCCCCACTCCACCCCTTTCCACTTAGGAAAATGCCACCAGCTGGCAACCGAGATGCATGACTATCCCCGTGGCTTTGGGGGCAAGGTTCAGGGGCCAGCTCTCCTCAGCCCTCAGCCTGGCAGTGCTCCACCAACTCCAGGAGCAGGAATGCCCCTCAGAGGCACACGACGGAGTCCAGGAGCTATGATGAGACAACCCAGTAGTTTGGAAGAAGGTGCTGAGTAGGCAAAACTCCCACAGAGGGGTAGCCTTCGCCTAATTCTTTCTCCCTGAGTGAGGTCCACCCTGGGGATCCAAGTGTGAATACCACACAGCCCCATCTTTCTAATGGGCAAGGAGCTCTGAACACTATATAGTTTCCTGAAAGTGCTTTATGAAAGCCTCCATTAATGTATTCCTTGGCTTAAGACTTTCTCTTTTCTTAAAATGAAAATGCCCCAGAAAGGTCATAGATTGGGCCTTCACAGTTACTTCACAGAGTACAAGGGTCTTCCTTTGAGTGGATTTTCTGGGATCTACTCTCTACCCACATCCCTTCATTGAGATCGTAAAGGATTTCTTGTCCAAACTAAATCTCCTGAGGAGGACAAAGTGTACAAGAAGTTGGCTATGCAGGGCTTCCCTGGTGGTGCAGTGGTTGAGAGTCTGCCTGCCGATGCAGGGGACACGGGTTCGTGCCCCGGTCCGGGAGGATCCCACATGCCGCAGAGCGGCTGGGCCCATTAGCCATGGCCGCTGAGCCTGTGTGTCTGGAGCCTGTGCTCCGCAACGGGAGAGGCCACAACAGTGAGAGGCCCACGTACCGAAAAAAAAAAAAAAAAAGAAGTTGGCTGTGCAGAAGCTCCACAAACAAGGCAGGCACACAGACGGTCCAACCTCAGTGCTCAAGGCCTCCAGGGCTCCTGGCCTGCTGCTGAGGCCTATCCTGAGGAGGCAGGGCTGCCACACTGGAGCTCCATCCCTGTCAGCCTTTCACAGAGGAGCAGGAGCCAGGAGCTGGGGCAAGGATTATCTTGGTGACTAATAAGCTAATTGTGGAAAATTACAACTTCCTGAGCTTGGTCTATCAGAGGTGGCCACAAAACTCTTTATGATGTGACCAAAAATTCCTCCTGCCACCACAGCCCTTGAAAATAGGTCAAAGACACCTTCTATGTAACTCTCAAAGCAGGCCTTAGCTCATACCATCAAACTGTGTCAATACACTGCAAACACTGGAGCTTTCGTGAGAATACTCTCATCATCTCTAGGTCTGAGCCCAGCCCTGGCTCTGCGCTGGTCGCCAGTGCTGCCCTCCTTGATCCTCCTCAGGGGACTGACTGACTATGGAGGCCAAAGAGAAGGCTTCCTGCTCTTTGCCCCCAGAAAGCCTGTCTACGGGCCTCTCTGGGACAAGAGTGTTTCCTCTTGTATACCAACCAAGGCCTAAAGGCCTGGCCTCACCTCCCAGGCTACACCTCACACAAAAGCAGGGCAAGGGGTAGATTAGGCACTGGCAGAGACTTTAATTATGCTTCCTTCAGCTTTCGAGAGGCCCCAGGCTTGTGGCAGGTGCTCATGGCCGGCTGCTGCCTGGATCAGACATGCAGAGCTCCCTCTCTGAATGTTGGGTATCCCATTGGCAGTATGGTGCAAGGGTCAGCACATAACCTGGCTCTGATGCCACCCACACTAACTGTGTAACCCTGGGCCATCTCTCTTAGCACAGTGAAGCCTGTCTTCTCTTAGAATGGGGGCAGCATTCTCTGCTACAGGGGTTGCTGTGGAAGCCCTAGGGTACACGACAGCAGATGAAAATGGGCTTTGTAGACCCTTGTGGAGGTGAGCATACTGCCCCTGTCTCCTATTTCCTGTGTTCAGGCCTTGGCAGAGACAGAAACCATTCAGCTCTGAGGGTGCCAACCAGTGGGGCTTTAGCTCTAAGAAGACAGGACTCTCTGAAAGTTCTGTGCCTATTCTTCTGCTTTTGTGTCTGTTGCTACTAGCAGGAGTCCCAAACTCCAGGTCTGAAGCAGTGATGGCATCTCTAGTGTAGCTATCATGGGTCCGAGTGTTCTCCCTTCTAAGAAGCTCGAGAAAGTGCTGACCTGGAGAAGATGCCCCACTAAATGCCTGCCATCCAAGATGACACTTCTCTTGACCCAAAAGCCTCATCTCATCACTGGCCTACGCCTCAGCCTGGATGGGGGTCCTGTCCTGACAGGACCCTCAGAGCCTCCAGGCAGTACTTGCCAGGGATAAAAGGCCCTGAGTCAGCCTGGCCTAGAGCCAGCCTATGCTGAGTCTCAAGAGTCTGCCTTGAGGTCAAGGCCAAAAATAATGACTCAGGCAGGCTGGAATCCAGGGAAAACCAGCCCCGGCTTTCCACCCAAGAGTGCTGACCAGCTGGGCATGAGCTCATGCAGCTAGACAATGACAATGACAGTGGGAAACTGCCAGCCCCTCGTAAATGAGAGGAGCTGGAGGCTGAGCATTAAGCCTGAAACCACTCCTGAAACATTCTTTGAAAACCCCATATCAACTCATCTAAAATTAGCTTTCAGCATCTAAATCACTTCCTGTTACAGAAACCACAGTTCTGATGCTTCAGTCATCACCCTGACTGCCTCTAGGGGGTGGGGCAGGTGAAATAAGGGTACTGTACACAGAAAACTATGACAATCCAAAAGAGATAGAGCAGTCAGGAGTCCCTCTGCAGAAACGATGGCTAAGCAGGGCCCATGAGGCTGCAGGAACCAGGACCAGCATGAGCATGCATGTGCACCCATGCACACAGGTACATACCCCTCATATGTCTTGTATACACAGGCCAGAGCCTTCATTATTGCTACAGACAGACTACCACATGCACAGCCCAAGCATATCTCCATCATGCCCCTTCAAAGCATGGGACTCTCCAACAGAGGAAGGCAGGTGTCTGGCCTGCTTTAAGCATCTGCAGCCTTGTCTCTTCTTCTCTTGCCCTGGGTACTTTATGCCTAATAGGCTGCGAGCAAAGTTGGCCTAGTGCTCAGGGCTTGGCCTTCACTCACTGCTTCAGCCAATTCTTCATATACTAGGACCACCAGGAAGCATCCTTAATAAGACCAAGGATTATACCAGAAATCTATAGCAAATATATTTTAATAGTGAAACATTAGAAGAAATTCCATTCAAGTCAGGAACAAGACAACAATACCTGATACCCATGCTACTATGCAATACTGTACTGAAGTCCTAGCAAGTGCATTAAGATAAGAAAAACACGTATGAGGATTAAAAAAACAACAGATAAACTTGTTACTTTAAAATAAATGATGATGATTATTATCACTCCTTGCTGTATGTTAAATGTTTTGTGTATCTCATTTAACTCATTTAATCCTAACAACCACCTTATGAGGTAGGTATTAGTATAGAAGCCATTTTTACAGATGAGGAAACTAACAGAGATGCTGAGGTACTTGGCTGGTGAATGGCAGAGCCAGAATATAAACCCAGAAAGTCTGACTTCAGACTCTGTACTCTTAATCGCTATACTATATTACCTCTTGATGATGTGAGACTTTACACAGAAAGCCCAGGAGTTGAACAATGTGGCCAGATATAAGATCAATAAACAAAAAATTAGCAGCTTTCCCAAATACCACAAAAGTGAGTTCTCCTCCAATTAGTCTATAAATTCCATCCTAATTCTATTAAAATCAAAATCCCTACAGAAAGTCTCATGTATCCTGACAGACTGGTTCTGAAATTCACAAGGGAGAATATTTGAGATCATTCTGGAGAAGAACTATGGTGGAAGATTTGCAGTACATAATTTCAAAATATGTCATAAAGCAAAAGGAATTAAGACTGTGTGGTACTGGTACCTAAATGAATAAACAAATCAGTAACTCAGAATGAAGAGTCCAGAAAACAGACCCACATATTTATGGGATTTATGGAGACAAGACAAAGTCTAGATTCAGAGATGAGTGATAATATTGACTTGGACCCTCTTTAAGGTTGGTTTTATTTTGGTTAACTCCTGAAGTAGTTACTAATTAGTAGTACAAAGGATATTAGTGAGATGAGGATGCAAGTGGAGGTTTCTTGCTTTCTCACAAATGCAACCCCCAAGTTCACGGTCTTGACAGCCTGCAGAGAATGACATGTCCACCAGGTCAGAAGAGTCCAGAAGAGCACTTACTGACTTTTGCAATCCCTCCAGCTCATACTACCAAATAAAGCAATAATTCTGCTCTTCAGTAAGCCACATCACAGAGTCCTAATATGTATATTCTAATATACATATTAATATGTATATTCTAGGCCTTGAAAATTCTTGTTGCCAGTTTTTTGGGCAACCTATCCTTACCTAGCTATAGAGTCTTGGAGTTTTCTTTTTCTTCCTTTCTTTTTTAAAATTAATTAATTAATTAATTAATTTTTGGCTGCGTTGGGTCTTTGTTGCTGTGTGTGGGCTTTCTCTAGTTGCGGTGAGCGGGGGCTACTCTTTGTTGCAGTATGTGGGCTTCTCACTGTAGTGGCTTCTCTTGTTGTGGAGTACGGGCTCTAGGCGCGCGGGCTTCAGTAGCTGTGGCATGCGTGCTCAGTAGTTGTGGCTCACGGGCTCTAGAGTGCAGGCTCAGTAGTTGTGGCACACAGGCCCAGTTGCTCCATGGCATGTGGGATCTTCCCGGACCAGGGATCGAACCCATGTCCCCTGCATTGGCAGGTGGATTCTTAACCACTGCACCACCAGGGAAGTTCCAAGTCTGGAACTTTCTGTTCATGTATACTCTCGGTCTTTCAGTAAGCAAGCCAGAGTCTACCACAAGTGGTCTTTCATGTAAGTGTGAAACAGATGAATCTTTCAATGAACAGTATTGAGACAACTGGTGACTAAATAGGTTAGAAATACTTCTAGTTTTAAGTAAAACGTAACTCAAACTGGCTTAAATAATCAAGAAAATGTACTGGCTCATGTAAAAGAAATGTCCAGAGGTAGGCTGGATTTCAGAACAGGATTGGTCCAGCAGATCAATGATGTTATCAAGAACCTGATTTCTCTTCTTTGTCTTCTACTGTATTGGTTCATCCTAAGATTAGCTTCCCTTGTGGGAGTAAGATAATTGTCAGTGGCAACTGAGCCAATACAGAAGAAAAGCCTCTTTCTCAGAAGCTCCCAACAAACATTATTTCGTGTATCTTGGCGCCCAAAGGGTCACTAACCCACCTGAACCATTCATGCCCTGTAGCCAGGGGGATGGGATGCATTGATTGCCTTAAGCCACTTTAAGAGGTGAGGGTGAGATCAATTCCACACAAACTACATATCTGGGAAATTCAGAATGCCGTTAGCAAGGGAGGAGGGCAGGATAAGTACTGGGAAGACAATCAACAAAGCTTCTACAAAATTATCACCTACAAGGAAACATTAAGCTATTGATAGAGTCCTCCTCATACTATTCACAAAATAAATTCAGAGATATTAAAGCCCTAAATATAAAGAATAGACATAGGAGAAAAATATATAATAATATGTTTATGACCTTGAGGGGAGAAGAAGCCTTTTTAAATAAGACCACACAAAATATCAAGTCCCTTTAAAAATTGATCATTTTACTTCATCAAAATCGAAGACTTTAGTATAATAAAAGATACTATAAAATAAAAGACAAGTGAAACACTGAGAGGAAACATTTGTAACACTTATAATAGACAAAGAATTAATATCCAGAGTATAGAAGGAGTATTAAAAAGTTAACAAGTAAAACCTTAATAACTCTGGGCTTCCCTGTTGGCACAGTGGTTAAGAATCTGCCTGCCCATGCAGGGGACACGGGTTTGAGCCCTGGTCCAGGAAGATTCCACATGCTGCAGAGCAGCTGAGCCCATGCGCCACAACTACTGAGCCTGTGCTCTAGAACCCGCGAGGCACAACTACTGAAGCCTGTGCACCTAGAGCCCGTCCTCTGCAATGAGAAGCCACCGCAATGAGAAGCCCGCACACTGCAACTAGAGAAAGCCTGCATGCAGCAACGAAGACCCAACACAGCCAAAAATAAAATAAATTTATTAAAAAAAATCTTAACAACTTAATAGGAAAAGGATATGAACAGGTAACTAACAGAAGACAAAACAGAAATGCCCACTAAATATATGAAGAGATGTTTAACATCACTAAGGAACTTAAGAAATAAACAGTCAGAAATTCTGTATGTGACATTTGATACTATGAAGACAATGGTTTTAACAGGCTTCGTAGGTATGTAATGTTAGTGGATCTAACTTTTCTCTAGAGAACAAGTTGACAGACTCTACTAAATGTAAATATATATATTCCCATGAGTCTGTAATTTCTTATGTTGTATCTACTAGGAAAGATGCTTGCTTTTGTGCTTAATGAAGCATATATAAGAATATTCATTGCAGCCCGTGTGTAATAGTGAAATTCTGCAGACGCATAAAATTTCCATCAACCAGAGATGAATAAATAAACTGAGGTATGTTCATGCTAGAGAATACTGTGCAGCAATTCCAAAATGCACATGCTCTCTTTCAACCAACCCAGAGTGATCTCTAATATATCACTGACTGATACCTGCAGAGTGATAGGTATAGTACATCATTTATGAAAAAGAAAGAGAGAAGGAAAGAAAAGCAGAAAACCACAAAAGAACCCTATCTATTTTTTTTATATATATACAGGGTCAGTAAATAAATGTATAAAAAAAGATCTGGAAGGATATACACCTGAGAACTGTGGTTACTTGTGGGAACTGGGAGAGGGGATTAGGATCAGGTGAGGCAGTCAAAGGGCACTTTATTTAGCTTTACAATTTTATAATTGTCAGGCTGAACTGCTTTCTTTTTGTTACAAGAAGATAATATTCTCCTCTAGACATTACAAGAGGAGAATTTATTCGTACATCACTTGGGTAATTAAAAGACAAAACTATTTTTTATAAAATCATTAGGAGTTGGCCAAGCAAAGGCTAAAGTTTCGAGCCTGATTCTTCTGCAGGGGTCCCTGCGGTGACTAGACTCCATCTGCCATGGAGTCTCTGTTCATCTGCCATGTCTCTGCCTAGGCCTCATTGCCAGGCTCATGGATCTCCCTGGTCCCTGAAGGTGGGGGCATGGGCCAGCTCTCTCCTGCAGCACAGTTGAATGTCCTCAAATAGGGAATGGGGGGCAGGCACAAAGTACTGGATAGCCAGGGGGCCAGAAGATAAAGGTTCCTCTTATGAAATAAGTTCAAAGACAGACAGCGAGGAAGGCCATGGAAGATCCAGCCCTGTCAGGCAAATACCAGCATTCAGATTATGTGTGCCTCTCCTCATGTCCTCACCTTGCATCCCAGCAGCACCCCACCCCCAAAGATCTTTGCCCAGATTTTGAGAGACTGTTCCCCTCAACTGACCTTGAGTCCAGGGCAGTGGCTAGAACTGGGGCAAGAGAAGGGACAGAAAAGAATGGTCTAGGATGGCATCAGGGTTAGAAAAAGGGGTGAGTAGAAAGTCAAAATAGTATAGGAGCTGGGAAAGGGCCAATGGAAGAGACAGGGTTCTGCATCAGGAGGAGGTTCTAGTCACATCCATGGGCAGTAGTGGCAGATGAAACCACTACCTACCTTCTTTCTCCAACATGCAAAATGTCTTTTACCCACAGAGGCAGTAATCCTAATTCCCACTTTGGTTAACCAAGTAAGAGGAAAGAGCCTTCCTACCAGGTCAGGGCAAAGAAAGTCATTGTTTCCACTGGAGAGGTATAAATGGAGCTCAGTGCAGAGAGTAGAGCCCTCCCAAGGCATGGTCCAAAGGCTTGGGCCAAGATAACTAGAGGTGCTGATGCCACATGTGCAGGAAATGGAATCCTGGGGGTGGTGTGGTAAAGAAAAAAACCCTCCGGTTTTAACAGATCCACTCCTAAGGTTACTCAAAAAGTTCAGACCAAAGAATCGCCTCCATCTCCCTCCACCCACTCTACAGTGACTTCAGAGAAGAGTTGTGGGAAGTAAAGTGCTCCATCCCAGGAAAAAGGGCTTCCTTTGAGGTTAAGGTGTGAAATGACAAAAGACTACAGCATCTAAGAAGACCTTCCCAATGCTGAGACTCCCGGTCTCTACCTCCAGAGCCTCAGCAGAGACTGGGAGGTAGAGAGCACTTCATCAGGCTCTTAAAAAGGAATGAATAAGAAGAGCTTCTACTGCATCCTTTTAGAGCTGAGTGGCCTGATACTAAAGGAGAGAAGTTCAAAAATGGGCTTATTTTCTTCTTCATGACAGGCCCAAAGGGGCACACAGTGAAAAAAAAGGACTTCCTTGCAATAATATGAGGTATTAACCATATCGTGGGTAAGAAAAATTATGGAGCAATTTGGAAAATGCTTCTCTTTTTTCTTATGGGTTTAGAATATCCAGTCTTTAAGAATTAATAAGCAAGAGTGTGTGTGTGTGTGTGTGTGTGTGTGTGTGTGTGTGTGTGTGTGTCTAATCTAATAGTTACCAGATGGACAACTGGAATAATGAAGAGGTAGGTACATCTGCTTCACATAGAGGCAATGAAGAACTTGAACCTGCCTTGGAGTACCTACATCTACCTGGACAGTCCTGCTGGAATTTGGTTATATTATTCTAGACCAGCATTCCAATAGAATGTTCTGTGATGATGAGAATTATGTATCTGCACTGTCCAATATAGGAGCCACAAGCCATATGTGGCCATCAAACACTTGAAATATGGTTAAGGCAATTGATAATTTTTTATATTATTTAATTTAATTTTTATTGTTTTAATTAATTAATTTATTTATTTATTTATTTTTGGCTGCATTGGGTCTTCATTGCTGCATGCGGGCTTTCTCTAGTTGTGGTGTGCTGGGGCTACTCTTCGTTGTGTGCATGGGCTTCTCACTGCGGTGGCTTCTCTTGTTGCGGAGTATGGGCTCTAGGCACAGGGGGTTCAGTAGTTGTGGCACGTGGGCTCAGTAGTTGTGGCTCACAGGCTCTAGAGTGCAGGCTCAGTAGTTGTGGTGCAAGGGCTTAGTTGCTCCGCGGCATGTGGGATCTTCCCGGACCAGGGCTTGAACCTGTGTACCCTGCATTGGCAGGTGGATTCTTAACCACTGCACCACCAGGGAAGTCCACATATTATTTAATTTTAATTAATTAGCTACATTCAATTAAATAGCCATATATGGCTAGTAGCTATTGTACTGGACAGCACAGTTCTAGGCTGAATCTGTCCTGTTTATTTGACGCAGAGTTTGCCAAAGAGTAGGAGATGCACAGTGGAGACTGGTACAGAAAACACTATGAAACACATGAGAAACAAAGCCCTTATGATGGATGAAGCTCAGAGCAAGTGCCATGACAGCACAGAACAGCTGCAGTACCTCAAATCTTCTCAAGCATCTGCTGCTCACACAAAAAAAACCTTGACCAAGTGATGTTTTCAGAAAAACCCTAGGAAAGGGAGTATATTAGTAAAATTGAGAGATGTGGAACAGGCGTAACAAACTCAGAATGGTAGAACAGTGTAATCCTAATGATATCTGGGTGAAATCTTCATCTCCATTCCCATTAGTGAGAAGCCCACTTTGGCAAGTGGCCAAAGGAAGCACCAGGTTGGACACAGTGTTGGGACTGGACTTCCCTGTCATCCATAGGGAGTGACTCAGGAGGCAGAGTGATGGGTTGAGAGATGTGTCAACTTTCTAACCATTAGACTATATGGTCTCCTGGGCCTTTTAGGCAAGGCAGTTCTTCAGATGTGCAAAAACTCTTAGAAGCTCAGACAATTGGTGAACCCAGTACTCCCTCCTCCCCATCCATCCCCAAGCCACAGAGTGACAATAACTTCCTTCCATTTGTTATTTCTTTTCTTAAGGCCAATTTTCATAAGCCATATGACAAGAATATAACATCCATTTTGTATGCTCCCAGCTCAGCGCTCAGGATGCAGAACTTCCCTCTGGAAAACTCTAACATCTCTGCCATATCTGGCATACTACCCGCAGCCCTAATTGCAGCAGCTACTAGCAAGTAAAGAGTGTGGTGCTGATCTTGTTACTGTTTTGGAGATGGTAGGAATCAGAAGTCACTCCAGGGAATATCCCAGGAGACTGATGCAGGTTGGAGAAAGAAAAGAAACAGAGAAGAGACAGATGAGGTGAAAGGAGGAAAAACACAAGAGGTGACATCTTACATCCTGTCCATCTCACACCAGTGGAAATGTACCGATGGAGCTTCCTCAAGCAGTTCTAACCATAGTTCTTTCTTCCTGGCTCAAAGGCCTCTAACACCTTCCAGCAGCCACAAGGTAAAGGCTAAAATCCTACACTTAGAAATCAAGGCTCAGGCTCATGGGGCCAGGGCCTATGTACTCTATACCCACATCTTGTCTGTTCCAGACGAATTGATCCTTTTACTTCTCCCACGCACATGCTGATTAAGGCCTCTATATCACCTTTATACCAGCTATTCCACCAAGCGAGTTCACCCTAACCACATCCTTCCTTTTTCCAACCACTTTAAGACCCAGCTAATATTGTCCCCTTCTGGAAAACTTACCCAACTAACCAGTTCAAAGGGACCTCTCCCTTCTTTTAACACATCTATATTTACTGAGAAATTTCTTCCTTTGTTTTTTAACTCTTCAAATGGCTATTAATTCCTACCATATAAAGCCCACTGCAGGAATGGGATTATAGTCTCTGAATTTCCCACAGCACCCAGCACAGAGCCAGGCATACAGCAATCACTCAGTGTGCTCGGGTTCATTTCAACAAACATATTCTGAGTATTAACTCTGTGCCAGGAGCCATGCTAGATGTTTCTGCCAGAGTCAATACAGATAACTGAGAGGTGGTTCTATTTTATTAGTACATTTATCCCATCTTCACATACAGCTAAAACAGTCCCCAATTCCTCTGATTCTCCAAGGCTAGAGAGTCCCCATTGGATGAAAAAGACTATTCCCCATATCAGATCTGACTCTTCCCTTTACCACAACTTCACTCCCCATAATGCTCTTGCTCATCTCAGAAGCCTGAAAGCATTAAAGGAGGATAGATACAATCTATGGCAAAGTCATCTCAACTCCTAATACTGGGCAAACTCAGGTCTCCCTCCGTAATGAAAAGTAAACAAATAAATCAAAATGTGAGACAAACAAAAAAAATTTAGATCCACCAGAGGGCAGACAGCAGAAGCAAGAAGAACTACAATCCTAAAGCCTGCGGAACAGAAACCACATTCACAGAAAGATAGACAAGGTGAAAAGGCAGAGGGCTATGTACCAGATGAAGGAACAAGATAAAACCCCAGAAAAACAACTAAATGAAGTGGAGATGCGCAACCTTCCAAAAAAGAATTCAGAATAATGATAGTGAAGATGATGCAGGACGTCAGAAAGAGAATGGAGGCAAAGATGAAGAAGAGGCAAGAAATGTTTAACAAAGACCTAGAAGAATTAAAGAACAAACACCTAGAAGAATTAAAGAACAAACAAACAGAGATGAACAATACAATAACTGAAATGAAAAATACCCTAAGGAATCAATAGCACAATAACTGAGGCAGAAGAATGGATAAGTGAACTGGAAGACAGAATGGTGGAATTCACTGCCGCAGAACAGAATAAAGAAAAAAGAATGAAAAGAAATGAAGACAGCCTAAGAGACCTCTGAAACAAAGTTAAATGCAACAGCATTTGCATTATGGGGGTCCCAGAAGGAGAAGAGAGACACAAAGGACCAGAAAAAATATTTGAAGAGATTATAGTCGAAAACTTCCCTAACATGGTAAAGGAAATAGCCACCCAAGTCCAGGAAGCACAGAGAGTCCCAGGCAGGATAAACCCAAGGAGAAACACGTCGAGACAAACAATAATCAAACTGACAAAAATTAAAGACAAAGAAAAATTATTGAAAGCAACAAGGGAAAAATGACAAATAACATACAAGTGAACTCCCATAAAGTTAAGAGCTGATTTCTCAGCAGAAACTCTAAAAGCCAGAAGGGAGTGGCATGACATATTTAAAGTGATAAAATGGAAGAACCTACAACCAAGATTACTCTACCTGGCAAGGATCTCATTCAGATTCGACAGACAAATCAAAAGCTCTACAGATAGGACTTCCCTGGCGGTGCAGTGGTTGAGAGTCTGCCTGCCAACGCAGGGTACACGGGTTCGTGCCCTGGACCAGGAGGATCCCACATGCCACGGAGCGGCTGGGCCCATGGGCCATGGCCACTGGGCCTGCGTGTCTGGAGCCTGTGCTCCGCAACGGGAGGGGCCATGGAGGTGAGAGGCCCGCGTACCGCAAAAAAAAAAAAAAGCTCTACAGACAAGCAAAGGCTAAGAGAATTCAGCACCACCAAACCAGCTGTACAACAAATGCTAAAGGAACTTCTCTAAGTGGGAAACACAAGAGAAGAAAAGGACCTACAAAAACAAACCCATTACAATTAAGAAAATGGTAATAGGAACATACATATCGATAATTACCTTAAACGTGAATGGATTAAATCTTCAACCAAAAGACACAGGCTCGCTGAATGGATAAAAAAACAAGACCCATATATATGCTGTCTACAAGAGACCCACTTCAGACATAGGGACACATACAGACTGAAAGTGAGGGGATGGAAAAAGATATTCCATGCAAATGGAAATCGAAAGCTGGAGTAGCAATACTCATATCAGATAAAATAGACTTTAAAATCAAGACTATTACAAGAGACAAGGAAGGACACTACATAATGATCAAGGGATCAATCCAAGAAGAAGATATATCAATTATAAATATATATGCACCCAACATAGGAGCATCTCAATACATAAGGCAACTGCTAACAGCTATAAAACAGGAAATCGACAATAACACAATAATAGTGCGGGACGTTAACACCTCACTTACACCAATGCACAGATCCTCCAAAATGAAAATAAATAAGGAAACAGAAGCTTTAAATGACACAACAGACCAGATAGATTTAATTGATATTTATAGGACATACCATCCAAAAACAGCAGATTACACTTTCTTCTCAAGTGGGCATGGAACATTCTCCAGGATACATCACATCTTGGGTCACAAATCAAGCCGCAGTAAATTTAAGAAAACTGAAATCACATCAAGCATCTTTTCTGACCACGACGCTATCAGATTAGAAATTAATTACAGGGAAAAAAAAGTAAAAAACACAAACACATGGAGGGTAAACAATACGTTACTAAATAACCAAGAGATCACTGAAGAAATCAAAGAGGAAATCAAAAAATACCTAGAGACAGATGACCATGAAAACACAATGATCCAAAACCTACGGGATGCAGCAAAAACAATTCTAAGGTGGAAGTTTATAGCTATACAAGCCTACATCAAGGAACAAGAAAAATCTCAAATAAACAATCTAACCTTACACCTAAAGGAACTAGAGAAAGAACAACAAAGAAAACCCAAAGTTAGCAGAAGGAAAGAAATCATAAAGATCAGAGCAGAAATAAAAGAAATAGAAACAAAGAGAATAGCAAAGATCAATAAAACTAAAAGCTGGTTCTTTCAGAACATAAAAAAAATTGATAAACCATTAGCCAGACTCATCAACAAAGAGAGGGAGAGGATTCAAAACAATAAAATTACAAATGAAAAAGGAGAAGTTACAACAGACACCACAGAAATACAAAGCATCCTAAGAGACTACTACAAGCAACTCTATGCAAATAAAATGGACAACCTGGAAGAAATGGACAAATTCTTAGAAAGGTATAACCTTCCAAGACTGAACCAGGAAAAAATAGAAAATATGAACAGACCAACCACACGTGATAATATTGAAACTGTGATTAAAAATCTTCCAACACTTCCTTCCTACCTTCCTTCCTTCCTCCCTCTGTCCCTCCCTCCCTCCTTTCTTTCTTCCTTTCTTTCTTTCCTTCTTTTCTTCTTTCTTTCTTTCTCTTCCCTTCTTTCTTTCTCTCTCTCTCTCTCTCTCCCCCCCTGCCTCCCTCCCTCTCTCTCTCTCTCTCTCTCTCCCTCCCTCCGTCCCTTCCTCCCTCACTCCCTCCCTCCTTCGCTCCCTTTCTTTCTTTCTTTCTTCCTACTTCTACTAATTCTTTCTCTCTACTTTTTCTCCCTTTTATTCTGAGCTGTGTGGATGAAAGGATCTTGGTGCTGCAGCCAGGAGTCAGTGCTGTGCCTCTGAGGTGGGACAGCCAACTTCAGGACACTGGTCAACAAGAGACCTTCCAGCTCCACATAATATCAAATGGCGAAAATCTCCCAGGGATCTCCATCTCAACACCAGCACCCAGCTTCACTCAACGACCAGCAAGCTACAGTGCTGGACACCCTATGCCAAACAACTAGCAGGACAGGAACACAACCCCACCCATTAGCAGAGAGGCTGCCTAAAATCATCATAAGGCCACAGACACCCCAAAACACACCACCAAATGTGGACCTGCCCACCAGAAAGACAAGATCCAGCCTCATCCACCAGAAAACAGGCACTAGTCCCCTCCACCAGGAAGCCTACACAACCCACTGAAACAACCTTAGCCACTGGGGACAGAAACCAAAAAAAACGGGAACTACGAACCTGCAGCCTGCAAAAAGGAGACCCCAAACACAGTAAGATAAGCAAAATGAGAAGACAGAAAAATACACCGCAGATGAAGGAGCAAGATAAAAACCCACCAGACGTAACAAATGAAGAGAAAATAGGCAGTCTACCTGAAAAAGAATTCAGAATAATGATAGTAAAGATGATCCAAAATCTTCGAAAGAGAATAGACAAAATGCAAGAAACATTTAACAAGGACCTAGAAGAACTAAAGATGAAACAAACAATGGTAAACAACACAATAAATGAAATTAAAAATACTCTAGATGGAATCAATAGCAGAATAACTGAAGCAGAAGAACGGATAAGTGACCTGGAAGATAAAATAGTGGAAATAACTACTGCAGAGCAGAATAAAGAAAAAAGAATGAAAAGAACTGAGGACAGTCTCAGAGACCTCTGGGACAACATTAAACGCACCAACGTTCGAATTATAGGGGTTCTAGAAGAAAAAGAGAAAAAGAAAGGGACTGAGAAAATATTTCAAGAGATTAGAGTTGAAAACTTCCCTAATATGGGAAAGGAAATAGTTAATCAAGTCCAGGAAGCACAGAGAGTCCCGTACAGGATAAATCCAAGGAGAAATACACCAAGACACATATTAATCAAACTGTCAAAAATTAAATACAAAGAAAACATATTAAAAGCAGCAAGGGAAAAACAACAAATAACACACAAGGGAATCCCCATAAGGTTCACACCTGATCTTTCAGCAGAAAGTCTGCAAGCCAGAAAGGACTGGCAGGACATATTTAAAGTGATGAAGGAGAAAAACCTGCAACCAACATAACTCTACCCAGCAAGGATCTCATCAGATTTGATGGAGAAATTAAAACCTTTACAGACAAGCAAAAGCTGAGAGAGTTCAGCACCATAAAACCAGCTTTACAACAAATGCTAAGGGAACTTCGCCAGGCAAGAAACACAAGAGAAGGAAAAAACCTACATTAACGAACCCAAAACAGTTTAGGGAATAGGAACATACATATCGATAATTACCTTAAATGTAAATGGACTAAATGCTCCCACCAAAAGACACAGATTGGCTGAATGGAGACAAAAACAAGACCCATATATATGCTGTCTACAAGAGACCCACTTCAGACCTAGGGACACATACAGACTGAAAGTGAGGGGATGGAAAAAGATATTCCATGCAAATGGAAACCAAAAGAAAGCTGGAGTAGCAATTCTGATATCAGACAAAATAGACTTTAAAATAAAGACTATTAGAAGAGACAAAGAAGGACACTACATAATGATCAAGGGATCGATCCAAGAAGAAGATATAACAATTGTAAATATTTATGCACCCAACCTAGGAGCACCTCAATACATAAGGCAAACACAAACAACCATAAAAGGGGAAATCGACAGTAACACATTCATAGTAGGGGACTTTAACACCCCACTTTCACCAATGGACAGATCATCCAAAATGAAAATAAATAAGGAAACACAAGATTTAAATGATACATTAAACAAGATGGACTTAATTGATATTTATAGGACATTCCATCCAAAAACAACAGAATACACATTTTTCTCAAGTGCTCATGGAACATTCTCCAGGATAGATCATATCTTGGGTCACAAATCAAGCCTTGGTAAATTTAAGAAAACTGAAATTGTATCAAGTATCTTTTCCAACCACAACGCTATGAGACTAGATATCAATTACAGGAAAAGATCTGAAAAAATACAAACACATGAAGGCTGAACAATACATTACTTAATAACAAAATGATCACTGAAGAAATCAAAGATGAAATCAAAAAATACCCAGAAACAAATGACAATGGAGACACAACGACCCAAAACCTATAGAATGCAGCAAAAGCAGTTCTAAGAGGGAAGTTTATAGCAATACAAGTCCACCTTAAGAAACAGGAAACATCTCGAATAAACAACCTAACCTTGCACCTAAAGCAATTAGAGAAAGAAGAAGAAGAAACCCCCAAATTTAGCATAAGGAAAGAAATCATAAAAATCAGATCAGAAGTAAATGAAAAAGAAACGAAGGAAAATAATAGCAAAGATCAATAAAATTAAAAGCTGGTTCTTTGAGAAGATAAACAAAATTGATAAACCATTAGCCAGACTCATCAAGAATAAAAGGGAGAAGACTCAAATCAATAGAATTAGAAATGAAAAAGGAGAAGTAACAACTGACACTACAGAAATACAAAACATCATGAGAGATTACTACAAGCAACTCTATGTCAAGAAAATGGACAACCTGGAAGAAATGGACAAATTCTTAGAAATGCACAACCTGCCAAGACTGAATCAGGAAGAAATAGAAAATATGAACAGACCAATCAGAAGCACTGAAATTGACACTGCGATTAAAAATCTTCCAACAAACAAAAGTCCAGGACCAGATGGCTTCACAGGCGAATTCTAGCAAATATTTAGAGAAGAGCTAACACCTTTCAATTAACAAATTGAAGGAGAAAAACCATATGATCATCTCAATAGATGCAGAAAAAGCTTTTGACAAAATTCAACACCCATTTATGATAAAAACCCTGCAGAAAGTAGGCATAGAGGGAACTTTCCTCAACATAATAGACAGCCATATATGACAAACCCACAGCTAACATCATCCTCAATGGTGAAAAACTGAAAGCATTTCCTCTAAGATCAGGAACAAGACAAGGTTGCCCACTCTCACCACTCTTATTCAACATAGTTTTGGAAGTTTTAGCCACAGCAATCAGAGAAGAAAAGGAAATAAAAGGAATCCAAATTGGAAAAGAAGTAAAGCTGTCACTGCTTGCAGATGACATGATACTATACACAGAGAATCCTAAAGATGCTACCAGAAAACTACTAGAGCTAATCAATGAATTTGGTAAATTAGCAGGATACAAAATTAATGCACAGAAATCTCTAGCATTCCTATACACTAATAATGAAAAATCTCAAAGTGAAATCAAGAAAACACTCCCATTTACCACTGCAACAAAAAGAATAAAATATCTAGGAATAAACCTACCTAAGGAGACAAAAGACCTGTATGTAGAAAATTATAAGACACTGATGAAAGAAATTAAAGATGATACCAATAGATGGAGAGATATACCATGTTCTTGGATTGGAAGAATCAACATTGTGAAAATGACTCTACTACCCAAAGCAATCTACATATTCAAGGCAATCCCTATCAAACTACCAATGGCATTTTTCACAGAACTAGAACAAAAAATTTCTCAATTTGTATGGAAACACAGAAGACCCCAAATAGCCAAAGCAATCTTAAGAATGAAAAACGGAGCTGGAGGAATCAGGCTCCCTGACTTCAGACTATACTACAAAGCTACAGTAATCAAGACAGTATGGTACTGGCACAAAAACAGAAAGATAGATCAATGGAACAGAATAGAAAGACCAGAGATAAACCCACGCACATATGGTCACCTTATCTTTGATAAAGGAGGCAACAGTATACAGTGGAGAAAAGACAGCCTCTTCAGTAAGTGGTGTTGGGAAAACTGGACAGGTACATGTAAAAGTATGAGATTAGATCATTCCCTAACACCATACACAAAAAAAAGCTCAAAATGGATTAAAGACCTAAATGGAAGGCCAGAAACTATCAAACTCTTAGAGGAAAACATAGGCAGAACACTCTATGACATAAATCACAGCAAGATCCTTTTTGACCCACCTCCTAGAGAAATGGAAATAGAAACAAAAATAAACAAATGGGACCTAATGAAACTTCAAAGCTTTTGCACAGCAAAGGAAACCATAAACAAGACCAAAAGACAATCCTCAGAATGGGAGAAAATATTTGCAAACGAAACCACTGACAATGGATTAATATCCAAAATTTACAAGCAGCTCATGCAGCTCAATAACAAAAAAACAAACAACCCAATCCAAAAATGGGCAGAAGACCTAAATAGACATTTCTCCAAAGAAGATATACAGACTGCCAACAAACACATGAGAGAATGCTCAACATCATTAATCATTAGAGAAATGCAAATCAAAACTACAATGAGA
The DNA here is from genome assembly GCF_011762595.2 of Tursiops truncatus. NCBI lineage: Eukaryota > Metazoa > Chordata > Mammalia > Artiodactyla > Delphinidae > Tursiops > Tursiops truncatus. Next base: position 109,141,493 of record NC_047036.1, read on the forward strand.
TATCATCTCACACCAGTCAGAATGGACATCATCAAAAAATCTAGAAACAATAAATGCTGGAGAGAGTGTGGAGAAAAGGGAACACTCTTGTACTGCTGGTGGGAATGTGAATTGGTTCAGCCACTATGGAGAACAATATGGAGGTTCCTTAAAAAACTACAAATAGAACTACCATATGACCCAGCAATCCCATTACTGGGCATATACCCTGGGAAAACCATAATTCAAAAAGAGTCATGTACCAAAATGTTCATTGCAGCTCTATTTACAATAGCCCGGAGATGGAAACAACCTAAGTGTCCATCATCAGATGAATGGATAAAGAAGATGTGGAACATATATACAATGGAATATTACTCAGCCATAAAAAGAAACAAAATTGAGCTATTTGTAATGAGGTGGATAGATCTAGAGTCTGTCATACAGAGTGAAGTAAGTCAGAAAGAGAAAGACCAATACCGTATGCTAACACATATATGTGGAATTTAAGAAAATAAAATGTCATGAAGAACCTAGGGGTAAGACAGGAATAAAGACACAGACCTACTAGAGAACAGACTTGAGGATATGGGGAGGGGGAAGGGTGAGCTGTTGACAAAGCAAAAGAGAGGCATGGACATATATACACTACCAAATGTAAGGTAGATAGCTAGTGGGAAGCAGCCGCATAGCAGAGGGAGATCGGCTCAGTGCTTTTTGACGGCCTGGAGGGGTGGGATAGGGAGGGTGGGAGGGAGGGAGACGCAAGAGGGAAGAGATATGGGAACATATGTATATGTATAACTGATTCACTTTGTTATAAAGCAGAAACTAACACACCATTGTAAAACAATTATACCCCAATAAAGATGTAAAAAAAAAAAAAAATCTTCCAACAAACAGAAGTTCATGACCAGATGGCTTCACAGGCGAATTCTATCAAACATTTAGAGAAGAGCTAACACCCATCCGCCTCAAACTCTTCCAAAAAATTGCCGAGGAAGGAACACTCCCAAACTCATTCTATGAGGCCACCATCACCCCGACACCAAAAGCAGACAAAGATACTACAAAAAAAGAAAATTACAGACCAATATCACTGATGAATATAGATGCAAAAATCCTCAACAAAATACTAGGAAACAGAATCCAACAACACATTTAAAGGATCATACACCATGATTAAGTGGGATTTATCCTAGGGATGCAAGGAGTCTTCAATATCTGCAAATCAATCAATGTGATACACCATATTAACAAACTGAAGAATTAAAACAATATAATCATCTCAATAGATGCAGAAAAAGCTTTTGACAAAATTCAACACCTGTTTATGATAAAAACTCTCCAGAAAGTGGGCAGAGAGGGAACCTACCTCAAAATAATAAAGGCCATATACGACCAACCCACAGCAAACGTCATTCTCAATGGTGAAAAACTGAAAGCATTTCCTCCTAAGATCAGGAACAAGACAAGGATGTCCACTCTCACTGCTAGTATTCAACATAGTTTTGGAAGTCCTAGCCACGGCAATCAGAGAAGAAAAAGAAATAAAAGGAATACAAATTGGAAAAGAAGAAGTAAAACTGTCACTGTTTGCAGATGACATGATACTATACATAGAGAATCCTAAAGATGCCACCAGAAAACTACTAGAGCTAATAAATGAATCTGGTAAAGTTGCAAGATACAAAATTAATGCACAGAAATCTCTGGCATTCTTATACACTAATGATGAAAAATCTGAAAGAGAAATTAAGGAAACACTCCCATCTACCATTGCAACAAAAAGAATACAATACCTAGGAATAAACCTACCTAGGGAGACAAAAGACCTGTATGCAGAAAACTGTAAGACACTGATGAAAGAAATTAAAGATGATACCAACAGATGGAGAGATATACCATGTTCTTGGATTGGAAGAATCAATATTGTGAAAATGACTATACTACCCAAAGCAATCCACAGATTCAATGCAATCCCTATCAAATTACCAATACCAATTACCAATTACCGTTTTTTTTACAGAACTAGAACAAAAAAATCTTAAAATTTGTATGGAGACACAAAAGATCCCAAAGAGCTAAAGCAGTCTTCAGGGAAAAAAACGGAGCTGGAGGAATCAGACTGCCTGACTTCAGACTATACTACAAAGCTACAGTAATCAAGACAATATGGTACTGGCACAAAAACAGAAACATAGATCAATGGAACAAGGTAGAAAGCCCAGAGATCAATCCATGTACCTATGGTCAACTAATCTATGACAAAGGAGGCAAGGATATACAATGGAGAAAAGACAGTCTCTTCAATAAGTGGTGCTGGGAAAACTGGACAGCCACATGTAAGAGAATGAAATTAGAACACTCCCTAACACCATACACAAAGATAAACTCAAAATGGGTTAGAGACCTAGATATAAGACCGGACACTGTAAAACTCTTAGAGGAAAACATAGGAAGAACACTCTTTGACATAAATCACAGCAAGATCTTTTTTGATCCACCTCCTAGAGTAATGGAAATAAAAACAAAAATAAACAAATGGGACCTAATGAAACTTCAAAGCTTTTACACAGCAAAGGAAACCATAAACAAGACGAAAAGACAACCCTCAGAATGGGAGAAAATATTTGCAAACTAATCAACAGACGAAGGATTAATCTCGAAAATATACAAACAGCTCATGAAGCTCAATATTAAAAAAAACAAACAATCCAATCCAAAAATGGGCAGAAGACCTAAATAGACATTTCTCCAAAGAAGACAAAGATGGCCAAGAAGCACATGAAAAGCTGCTCAACATCACTGATTATTAGAGAAATGCAAATCAAAACTACAATGAGGTACCACGTCACAGCAGTTAGAATGGGCATCATCAGAAAATCTACAAACAACAGATGCTGGAGAGGGTGTGGAGAAAAGGGAACCCTCTTGCACTGTTGGTGGGAATGTAAATTGATACAGCCACTATGGAGAACAGTATGGAGGTTCCTCAAAAAACTAAAAATAGAATTACCATATGATCCAGCAATCCCACTACTGGGCATATAACCAGAGAAAACCATAATTCAAAAAGACACATACACCCCAATGTTCACTGCAGTACTGTTTACAATAGTCAGGTCATGGAAGCAACCTAAATGCCCACTGACAGACAAATGGATAAAGATGTGGTACATATACACAATGGAATATTACTCAGCCATAAAAAGGAACGATACTGGGTCATTTGTTGAGACGTGGATGGATCTAGAGACTTTCATATAGAGTGAAGTAAGTCAGAAAGAGAAAAACAAACATCATATATTAACGCATACATGTGGAACTGAAAAAATGGTACAGATGAACCAGTTTGCAGGGCAGAAATTGAGACACAGATGTAGAGAACAAATGTATGGACACCAAGGGGGAAAGCAGCAGAAGGTGGTGGTGTGATGAATTGGGAGATTGGGATTGACATATATACACTAATATGTATAAAATGGGTAAGTAATAAGAACCTGCTGTATAAAAAAATAAAATAAAATTCAAAACAAAAAAAATTTAGCAGTTCAAAAAAAGTGACCCAACCTGAGGAATAACTTTTCCAACAAATTCCAAAAGGACATTGCATCAAGAGGAACAATATAATCAGTGAAAAAATTGCGGAGAGAAAAAAATGTGATTACAGAATTTCAGATTTTATATGTCAATGGAAGCAGTAAACATAAGAACTAGGTACTACAGAAAACAGAATCAGTGTATTAGTGAGCAAACTTAAAAAGAAATTCTGAGAAATTCAAGGAAACACATAAAAAGAAGAAAATTATGACATCTAGAAGAAAACTCCAGACAAGATAAGTGATTACAGAAGAAATTTTAGAAGGAGAAAACTGATTAAATGAAGACCTATAGAAATAGCTGAAGAAAACTTCCCTGAGATATACAGGGTTACAGGTGCCAGGGCTACAACAGAAAACAGCTCACACAAGGTACCCACTCTCACTGAGTCCCACAAATAAATGATTAGAAATATTTTAGATATTAGTAAATGCTTTAAAGAAAAAAATAAAGCAACATAATAGAGTGACTTGGTGATAGAATGGCTACTTTAGATTGAGTAGTCAGGGAGAATTCTCTGAGGTGACAAATGCACTTAGTTCTGAAGCAAAAGGGGGCATTAGTCACGGTAAGAAGCCTTCTAGGTAGAGAAACTACGTTGTGTAAAAGCCCTGAAGTAAAAACACGGCATGGTTTAGGAAATGAAATAAAGCCAGCATGGCTAGAGCATAGGGAGCAAAGGGGAGAGTCGGATGAGATGAGGTTGGAGAGGTAGGCTGGGGTACATTACTTAACATAAGCCATGGTAAGAAGTGTAAGTGTGAGAGAAGCCACAGGAGAGCTTTCAGCTGGAAAATTATTACTCTGGCTGCTGAGTGGAGAATGGATTATAGTAAGGTAAAAGGAGAAGCAAGGAGACCAATGAGAAGCCTATATCAGTAGTCTAGGGAAGGGAGGACAGTAAACATGCCCTTGAGTTTTCAGTGGATATGGACAAAACAGATTAAAAATAAAGAGATGGCCAAAGATACATGAAAACAAGAAGAAATCAGAAGTTGTAATAGAAAAAAACAACTAAATGAAATCAGAGGGTTATTTTGTTATGATATTCCAAAACAAAGACATTCATGAATATTTCTGGGCTGAAAAACAGCTTACAAAATAACTAAAACAGCCAGGAAGAAAGAAAGGTAATTAAAAAAACCCCGAAAACTTGTAAAGCTATTGTTGTAATGGATACCTTAACATACTTCTTTCAATCTTTAACAGATCAAGCAAATAAAGATATAGAGAACTTGACTATTATTAATAATTAATAAACTTGGCTTAATAGAGATATTAAACACTATATCCTATAAGTATTGAATATACTTTGTGGCCAAAAAGTCAAAAGAATGATAGTGACTTTTAAAAGTCACTATCTAGGAACTTCCCTAGTGGTCCAGTGGCTAAGACTCTGCACTCCCAATGCAGGGGACCCAGGTTCGATCCCTGGTCAGGGAACTAGATCCTACATACCATGCCGCACCTAAGAGTTCACATGCTGCAACTAAGAGTTCGCATGCCTCAACTAAAGATACTGCATGTTGCAACTAAAAGATCCCTCATGCTGCAACTGAAGATCCCACATGCTGCAAGAAAGATCCCGCACACCACAACTAAGTCCCGGCATAGCCAAATAAATAAATAAATAAATATTTTAAAAAAAAATTTTTAAGTCACTATCTAAATAACTGTAAGTCAAAGAGGGAATCAAAATTGCAAGTAAATGAAAGAAAACATCAATTATCATGCTACATATTAAATACATATGGAATGGATTAGGGAAAAAATTCCTCAAAACACAAAGAAGAATTCCAGGATGGAGAAAGCTGGGAAGAGTACTGCTCACACCCTAACAACAACAATAACTGGATAAACTACAAAATGGTAACTTTTCCTGAATCCATCAGAGATCTGAGTCATAGAGCAATAAAAAAGCACATGTTCACCTGTGGCAGAACACAAAAGGATGAAACACTGGGTACCACAGAAGAAGATAAGAAGAATTCACATAAAACTCTTAAATAAATTGCTAAAGGCAAAGTATGGGTTATGTGAGAGTATGAGACTCCTGGGAGTCACAAACAGAAGGGAAATTCACACCTCTTCTCCAAAGACCTTCACTGGATGCTCACAAGAAAGATTATTCCGGTCCCTGGAGCTTTCTCAGTGATCTTGACCCTCCTCTCCGTGACATTCAAAACTCTTCCTTGTATCTTTGGTGGATCTTGGGCAGGAAGTAGTATAATGCCTCTCCCACAATGGTAGAACATTTCTAAAGATCTGGGGCCAGATAATTTCCTGACATCCCACAGGGCAATAGAGTTTGCAAACTGTCTATAACTGGGGCTGGACCAGGACAACACAGGGTCCCCACTGGTCTCCACCACTAGGCTAGCAAGCATGAATACCAGGCGAAAGAAGACTAGTGCTGGGGAGGGGCAAGAGTGCATCAAGAACATCCTTCTGAGGTGCAAGTCCACCGGGAAGTCTCAAAGCTGCCGGTGAAGCAGGAGTATTTAAAAAACACAACAAAACTTCTGGAAACTTCGCCCCTACCTAAGCAAAGTGTTTTGAAGCTGAAAGTACACTGAAGGCAAATGTAATAACCAAAAGTGATCTCAAACCCAGGTCACATACTAACTAAACTGACTCAACTCTCCACACTAATGGCTTACGAAAAGAAGAAATGTGCATACTTCCAGAAAAAAATCATATTTACATCATGATATTACACTATGGAAATTCTAGCAATAAAAAATACAATAAGACAGCTGAAGAATGCCTTTGACAGGCCTATTGTAGACTCAACACAGCCAAGGAAAGAATCAGGGAACCTGAAGATAGGGCAACAGAACTTACTCAAATGAAAACACAAAGAGAAAAAGGTGTGTAATAAACCAGAACAGAGAATCCAGGAGCTATGAGACAATATCAAGTGGTCTAATATATGTGTAATTAGAATCCTAGAAGGAAGAAATATAATTTAAAAAAAAATAAACATTTAAAGATAGGTTAGGCAAGAATTTTCAGAAAACAATGAAAAACATCAACTAGAGATACAAGAAGCTCAGAAATCACAAGCAGGATAAATACTACCTCCCCAAAAATCACACTTAGACATATCATATTCAAACTGCTGAAAACCAAAGACAAAGAGAAAAATCTTGAAGGTAGCAAGATAAAAAAGAAACATTACACACAGAAAAACAAAGATTAAAAATTATAGCAGACATATTCATAAACTATGTACTCCAGAAAATAATGGAGTGAGATCTTCAAAGTGTTGAAAGAAAAAAAGCTGTCAACCAGGATTTAACACCCAATGAAAGTCTTTTAAATTGAAGGAAAAAAAATAACTTTCCAGAAAATAGCTTTATTTTTTTAGAGCAGTTTTAGGTTCACAGCAAAATTGACCAGAAAGTACAGAGAGTTCCTAGACATTCCCTGCCCTTACACATGCACACCTCTCCCACTACTGACATCTTGTACCACAGCCATGCAAAATTTTTTTACATTACAATTTTTCACATGTGTAAAAATCGATGAACCTGAATTGACACATCATTATCACCTAAAGTCCATAGATTACATTAGCGTTCACTCTTGCTGTTGTACATTCTATGGGTTTGGACAAATATATAATGATATGTATCCACCATTATAGTATCATGCTGAATAGTTCACTGCCCTAAAAACCCACTGTGATCTGCCTATTCATCCCTCCTTCCCCCAACCCCTAGCAACTACTGATCTTACTGTCTCTGTAAGTTTTGAGTTTCCCTGAATTCCATGTAGTTGCAGTCATACATTATGTAGCCGTTTCAGTTTGGCTTCTTTTGCTTAGCAATATGCATTTAAGATGCCTCCATGTCTTTTCATGACTTGATAGCTCACTTCTTTCTGGCCCTGAGTAATAGTCCATTGTCTGGATGCACCACAGTTTAACAATTCACCTACTGAAGGACATCTTGGTTGCTTCCAAGTTTTGGCAATTATGCGTAAAGTTGCTATAAACGTTCGTGTGCAGGCTTTTGTGTGAATATAAGGTTTAACTCATTTAGGTAAATACCGAGGAGTTGTGATTGCTGGATGGTACAGTAAGACAATGTTTATTTTTTTAAGAAACTGCCAAACTGTCTTCCAAGGTAGCTGTAAAGTCATTACTGACATAGTTTGATTAATACCTACTATATTTGTTACTATTTTCCATTTGTTGCCCTTGTTCTTTGTTCCTGTTGTTGTCTTCCACTCTTTTCTGCCTTTTGAGATTTTAATTGAGGATTTTATATAATTCCATTTTCTCTCCTTTCTTAGCATATCAATTAAAATTTTTTACAGCTTTATTGATGTATACTTGATATACTGCTTAAAAAAAAACCCTTTTCTTAGTGGTTACTCTAGAGTTTGCAATATACATTTACAATTAATCCAAGTCCACTTTCAAATAATACTATACCCCTTCTGGTAAGTTATTTTTTCCTCTGACTTCTTTCAAGATTTTTTTCTTTATCTTTGATTTTCTACAGTTTGAATATGATATGCCTAAGTGTAGGGTTTTTTTAGTATTTTTCATGCTTGTCATTCTCTGAGTATCCTGGATCTATGGTTTGGTGTCTGAAATTAATTTGAGGAAGTTCTTAGTCATTAATCCTTCATATACTTCTCCTGATCCTTTCTCTCTTTCTTCTTTTGGACTCTGATAATGTGTTTTTTACACCTTTTGTAGTTGTCGCACAGTTCCTGGATATTCCATTATTTTTAAAGGCCTTTTTCCCTTTGCTTTTCATTTTAGGAAATTTCTATTGACATACCTGCAAGCTCACTGTTTCTCTCCTTGTCTGTGTCCAGTACCCTGATAAGCCTATCAAAGGTATTCTTGATTTCTGTTACAGTATTTTTTACTTCTAACATTTTCTTTTGATTCTTTCTTAGAGTTTCCATCTCTCTGCTTTTACTACCCATCTGGTCTTGTGTGTTTTCCATTTTTTCCTTTACAGCCCTTTACATATTAATCACAGTTGTTTTAAATTTACGGTCTGGTAAGTCCAACATCCCTGCCATATCTGGGTCTGGTTCTGATGTTTGCTCTGTCTCGACAAACTGGGTTTTTCTTCCCCCTTCTAGTATACTGATAGTCTTTTGTTGAAAGAAGGACATGATGTATTGGGTAAAAGGAACCGCGGTGAGTAGGCCTTTAGTAATGCAGTGGTAAGGAGAGAGTGGAAGCATGTTATAATCCCATGATTAGGTGTCAGTCTTTTGGTGATCCTGCGCCTGTGGACTGTCAGCTTCACCAATGCTTCTCAGTTTTTCCCCCCCTTAGGTGGGAGAGGATGGCTAGAAGGTGTTGCAGTTGGTATTTCCCTTCCCCCACATGGAAGGCTAGAGACAGCTGGAGTTGGGTATTCCCCTTCCCCAGGTTAGTTAGGCCCTGATAAAACCCCAGCTCTGGTAAAATAGATTCTCCTCAGAGCAGGCCTTGTTAAGAACCGAATGCTCTGGCACAATTCAAAATGGTTCCTTTTTCTCTACCCTTGCCTGAAGTGTGAGAGGATTTTTCTGTGATCTTCACTGTGAGAACCTGGCAGGTTCCTGCAGGTAAAGCTCAGGAAAGTATGAGAGCCTTCTGATGACTAGGATCTCCTGGAGTTTTTTTTATGTCTCAATCTTGTCCACACTGAGCCTCTAGGAACTTGTTAATCACAGTTAAGATTTTTCTATCCCAGTACTCATTCTCATGGAGGTAGATTTCTGCTATAGTAAGTTGTGATTCTATCTACCTGTGTTGTTCCAATTTATGGTGCAGAGGTTTGCCCTGTGACCTCACTTCTCTGATGGATCTAAGCAGAGTTGTTGATTTTTTTTAGTGTGTTCATCTTTCATTGTTGTTAGGATGAAATGGCAACTTCTAAGTTCCTTATATGCTGGACTGGAAATGAGAAGTATGAAACATCTTTTCAAATAAATAAAAGTTGATCATTTACTACCCACAGTTCTGCCCTAAAAAACTTAGATCTACACAAAGAAATAAAGGTGTCTGGGAAAGAATAAATGAAGATAAACATAAAAGATATTTTTTCATATTTTAAATGTCCTAAAAGATAATTGACTATTTAAAGCAAAAGTAATAGCAAAGTATTATGGAATTAGAGCATACAATAAAGTAAAATGTATGACAACTATGGCACAAAATTGGGAGAAAGAAAATGGAAGTATTACTATAAGGTTCTTAAACTATACATGAAGTAGTACAGTATTACTCAAAGAATGATTTTAGTTAATTAAAAGGAGTATATTATGAACTCTAGGATCACTAAAATTTGTTAAAAAGTGGTACAAATAATAAGCTAATAATGGAGATAAAAGAGAATAATAAAAAATAGTCAATCCAAAAGTAGGCAGAAAAAGAGAAAAACAGAACAAAGAACAGATGGAACAAATAGGAATCAACTAGAAAAATGGAAGATTTTAATCCAACTCTATCATAATTATATTAAATATAAATTGTCTAAACACACAAACAACAGAGATTGTCAAATTGTCAAAAGCAAGACAATTACATGCTGTGTACAATAAACCTACTTTAAAATTAAAGATAGAGGGACTTTCCTGGTGGCACAGTGGTTAAGAATCTGCCTGCCAATGCAGGGGACACGGGTTCGAGCCCTGGTCTGGGAATATCCCACATGCCACAGAGCAACCAAGCCCGTGCACCACAACCACTGAGCCTGTGCTCTAGAGCCCGTGAGCCACAACTACTGAGCCCATGTGCCACAACTACTGAAGCCTGTGCACCTAGATCCCGTGCTCTGCAACAAGAGAAGCCACTGCAATGAGAAGCCTGTGCACTGCAACGAAGAGTAGCCCCCACTTGACACAACTAGAGAAAGCCTGTGTGCAGCAAGGAAGACCTAACGCAGCCAAAAATAAATAAATAAATAATAAATAAACTTATTTAACAAAAAAAATAAAACAGAATCAAAGAAAGGTTAAAAGTAAAACAATGGCAAGAGAACAAAAGACAAGCCTCAGACTGGGGAAAAATATGTGCAAAATAAATATGTGATAAAGAACTGTTATCCAAAATATACAAAGAACTCTTAAAACTCAACAATATGAAAACAAACAACCCAATTAAAAAATGGGCAAAGTATCAGAACAAACACCCTAATCAAAGAAGATATATAGAAGGCAAGTAAGCATGAAAAGATGCTCAACATTATATGTCATTAGGGAATTACAAATTAAAACAATGAGATACTAAATACTAACACCTATTAGAATGCTGAAAAACCAAACCACCACCAACACCAAATGCTAACGAGAACATGGAACAACAGGAACTCTTATTTATTGCTAGTGGGAATGAAAAATGGAACAGTCACTTGGGAAGATGGTTTGGCAGTTTCTTACAAAGCTAAAAATAGTTTTACCACAGGACCCAGAAATTGTGCTCCTCGGTATTTACCCAAGTGAGCTGAACACTTATGTCCACACAAAAGCATGAATATAAATGTTTACAGCAGCTTTATTCATAATTGTCAAAACCTGGAAGCATCCAAGATGACCTTCAATAGGTGAATAAACAAACTGCTGTATATCCATATAACAAAATATTATTTATCAATATAAAGAAATGAGCCATCAAGACATGAAAAGACATGGAGGAATCTAAAATGCATATTGCTAAGTGCAAGAAGCCAATCTGAAAAGGCTACATAATGTATGACTCCAATTATATGATATTCTAGAAAAGGCAAAACCTTGGAGATAGTGAAAAGATCAATGGTGGCCAAAAGTTCAAGGAGGGAGGCGGAATAAATGAATAGGTGGAGCACAGGGCATTATTATATTAGGGCTGTTATACTATTCAGTATGATACAGTAATGGTAGGTGCATGTCATTATATATTTGTAAAAACCCACAGAACTGTAGAAGACCAAGAGTGAACCCTATTGTAAACTATGGGCATTAGTTAATAATAATGTATCAATATTTGCTGATGAACTGTAACAAATGTATCACACTAAGGCAAGATGTTAATAATAGCAGAAACTGTGTGTTTGAGGGGGGAAGGAGGTAAATGGGAAGACTATATTTTCTGCTCAGTTTTTCTGTAAACCTAAAATTTCTCTAAAAAATAAACTATTAATTTTTTAAAAGTAGAATACTGGGAAAATGGTGTACTATTAAGACACACTTAAAAGACAGCTGGAGTGGCTATATTAATACCAGACAAAACAGACTTCAGAAGAAGAAGTAATACTTGGTACAAGAGGGACATTATATGATGAAAAAGGGGTAAATTAACCAAGAAGATAATCTTAGATGTGTATACACCTAACAAAGAGTTTCAAAACACATGAAGCAAAAACTGCCAGAACTGAGTGGAAACAGACAGGATTCACATTTGTAGTTAGACTTCAACACTCCTCAGTAATAGAACAAACAAAATAAATAAGGATATAGAAAATCTAAACAACACTATCAACCAACTTAACCTAGTTGACGTTTATAGTACACTCAGCCCAACAACAACAAAATACACATTCTTTTCAAGTACACATGAAACATTCACCAAGTATACCATAATTCTTTGCCATAAAACAATCCTAAACAAATTTAAAACCAAAATCATACAGAGATGTCTCCTGACTATGACAGAATAGAGCTAGAAGTAAAAAATAGAAATATATGTGGAAAATCCCCAAACATTTGGTAATTAAGCAACATGCTTGTAAAAAACTCATGAGTCAAGTGGAAGTCATAAAGGAAATTAGAAAACATTGTGAATTGAATTTAAATGAAAACATAACATATTAAAATTTATGAAGGGCTTCCCTGGTGGCGCAGTGGTTGAGAGTCCGCCTGCCGATGCAGGGGACACGGGTTCGTGCCCCGGTCCGGGAAGATCCCACATGCCGCGGAGCGGCTGGGCCCGTGAGCCATGGCCGCTGAGCCTGCGCGTCCGGAGCCTGTGCTCCACAACGGGAGAGGCCACTACAGTGAGAGGCCCTAATAACACACACACACACACACAAAAAAAAAAATTATGTGACAACCATGACCAAGTGATCAAGATTTGTCACCAATAAGTAATGTTGATGTCATGTTCCTCTAAAATGATACAATAAGAAGAACACATTCTGCTCCAAAACACATAACTGCAGTCTAATCATAAGAAAACAGACAAACCTAACTTGATGGCCATCCTATTAAATACTTGACCAGTATGCTTTAAAGTTTTTAATGCCATTGAAAACAAGGAAGCAATAAATGAAGACATGGTGACTAAATGCACTGTGGTACCCTGGATTGGGTCCTGGAACAGAAAAAGGACATTAGAAGAAAAGATGGTGAAATCTGAATAAAGTCTGGATCTTACTATTAATATACCAATGTTAATTTCTTAGTTTTGAAAAATATACCATGGCTGTATAGATTGTTAGCATTAGGGGAAAATGGGTGAAATTATATACATGGTAACTCTTTGTACTATCTTTGCAACTGTTCTATGAATCTAAAATTATCCCAATATAAAAACTCTTATTAAATTTTTTGCATGATACAGCCAAAGCAGTGCTTACAAGGAATTGTTTGCCATTAATGTTTATATTAGAAGAGAAGAAAAGTTTCCAATCAACAATCTAATCTTTGTTAGAGTACAGAAAAAGAGCAAATTAAATGCAAAGCAAGCAGAAGGAAGGGAATTATTTGGTAAGGGCAGAAATCAATGAAACTGGAAACAGAAACAATAGAGACAACCCATGAAACCAAAAGTTAATTTTCTTGAAAAAGATCAATAAAACACAAACTTCTAGTCAGACTGATATTGAAAACAAGAAGATACAATTTACCCATTATTAAGGATGAAAGAAGGGTTATCACTATAGACTACTCTGATATCAATAAATTCAACTTGGATGAAGTGGAAAAACTCCACAAACTACCAAAAACTCATGCAAGAAGAAATAAGCAACCTGAATAATTCTACACTTATTAAACTGTATTCCAACAAAGAAAATCCTGGGCACAAATGGGTTCATTGGTGGATTTTACCAAACATTTAAGGAAGAAATAATAGAAATTCTACACAAACTCTTCTGGAAAAAAGAACAGAAGAGAACACTTTCCAACTTATTTTATGAGGTCAGAATTACCCTGATAACAAAACCAGAGAAAAACACTATAGGAAAAGAAAACTACAGACCAACATTCCCATGAACTTAGACACAAAAATCTACAACAAAATATTAGCAAATAGAACCCATCAATATATCAAAAGGACAACATCATGACTAAGTGGGGTTCATCCAAGGAATGCGAAGTGAGTTCAACATTTAAAACTGATTTAATGTAAATAATTCATGACATCAACAGACTAAAGAAGAAAAATGCTGTATGACTGATTATGTCAGTAGTTAAAGAAAAAGCGTTTAACAAATTCAACCTCCATTTATGATACTGTCAGCAAACTAGGAAGAGAAAGAAATACTCATAACCTGACAAAAATCATCTGCATAAATTTTTTAGCTTATATCATATTTAATGATGAAAAACGGAATGCTTCTCCCTAAGATTGAAAGTGAGACAAAGATATGCCTTCACCATTCCTATTCACTATCATACTCTAGGTCATAGCCAGTGCAATAAGGTAAGGAAGTGAAATAGGGCTTCCCTGGTGGCGCAGTGGTTGAGAGTCTGCCTGCCGATGCAGGGGACATGGGTTCGTGCCGTGGTCCGGGAAGGTCCCACATGCCGCAGAGTGGCTGGGCCCATGAGCCATGGCCACTGAGCCTGCATGTCCGGACTCTGTGCTCCGCAATGGGAGAGGCCACAACAGTGAGAGGCCCGCGTACCACAAAAACAAAAAAAAAGGAAGTGAAATAAAAGGCCTACAGATTGGAAATAAAACTGTCTCTATTTGTAGACGTGCTTGTCTACATAAAAAATTATGAAGCAATTTTAACATAGTTACTAGAATGAACTAATAGTTAAGCAAGGTCACAGGATAAAAAGTCAAAATAAAAACTTAATTGTCTTTGTATATACTATCAAGGAACAACTGGAAAACGGAATTCAAAAAAGGGTACCATTTATAATAGCAGAAAAACATGAAGTATTTAGGCATAAATGTAACAAAATATGTAAATGTTCTGTATGCTGAAAACTACAATAACAAAAAAATCTGATAAAAAAAATCAAAGAAGACCCATATAATGGAGGCTATGTTCATGGATTATAAGGCTCAATATTGTTAAGATGTTAATTCTCCCTCAATTGACCTACAGATTCAATGCAATCCCAATCAAAATCCAAGCACACACAAAAACTAGTTGTATTTCTTTCTGTTTTTTTTAAGGCTAGATTTCTTTTTTTTAATATTAATTTATTCATTTATTTGGTTGCACCAGGCCTTAGTTGCAGCAGGTGGGCTCCTTAGTTGCGGCTCCCAGGCTCCTTAGTTGCAGCAAGTGGGCTCCTTAGTTGTGGCACGCATGTGGGATCTAGTTCCCTTACCAGGGATCGAACCCAGACCTCCTGCATTGGGAGTGTGGAGACTTATCCACTGTGCCACCAGGGAAGTCCTTAGTTGTATTTCTATACACTAGCAATGAATATCTGAAATAAAATTAAGGAAATAATGCCATTTAAAATAGAACAAAAAAGAATAAAATACTGAGGAATAAATTTAATCACAAAAGTACAAGATTCGTACACTGAAACCTACAAACCATTGCTGAAAGAAATTAAAGAAGACTTAAATACATTGATTGGGACATCCCTCGTGGTGCAGTGGTTAAGAATCCGCCTCCCAATGCAGGGGAGACGGGTTCAATCCCTGGTCAGGGAATTAGGTCCCGCATGCATGCTGCACCTAAGAGTTCACATGTCACGACTAAGGAGCCCACGAGCCGCAACTAAGAAGCACATGTGCCTCAACTAAGGAGCCTGCCTGCCGCAACTAAGACCTGGTGCAACCAAAAAAAAAAAAAAAGACAAATAAGTTGAAAGACATCCCTTGTTCATGGATTGAAATAAAATATTATTAGGAAGGCAATACTCCCCAAAGAAATCTACAGATTCAGTTCAATCCCAATCAAAATCCCAATGGCCTTTTTGCATAAACTGAACAGCCGATCCTAAAATTCATACAGAATTTCAAGGTAACACAAACAGCCAAAACAATATTCAAAATGAGTTGAAGAACTCACATTTATTGATTTCAAAACTTAATAAAAAGCTACTTACCATTAAAGCAGTGTGATACTGGCATAAGAATAGACATACAGATCAATGGAACAGAACTGAGAGTCCAGAAGTGAATCCATACATCTGTGGTCAACTGATTTTTGACAACAGTGTGAAGGCAATTAAATGCAGAAAGAACAGTCTTTTCAACAAATAGTGCTGGGATAATTAGATATCCACATGCAAAAGAATGAAGTTGAACCCTTACCTTACATACAAAATTAACTCATGATGGATCAAAAGCCTAAACGTAAGCGCTAAAACCATAAAACTCTTAGAAGAAAACACTGAGGTAAGTCTTCATGACTTTGGGTAGGTATGACACCTAAAGCACAAGCAACCAAAGTAAAAAGCTGATAAAATGGACTTCATCAAAATTTAAAAGCATTTGTGCTTCAAAAGACACCATCAAGAAAGAAGACAACCCACAGAACGGGAGAAAGCAAATCATATTATCTGATATGGGTCTAGTATGCACAATATATAGAGAACTCTTAAAACTCAACAATAAAAAGACAAATAACCCAACTGAAAAATGGGCAACGGGACTCCCCTTGTGGTCCAGTGGTTAAGAATCTGCCTGCCAGTGGAGGGGACACGGGTTCGATCCCTGGTCTGGGAAGATCACACAAGCCACGGAGCAACTAAGCCCGTGCACCACAACTACTGAGCCCATGCTCTAGAGCCTGAGAGCTGCAACTATCGAGCCCACATGCCCAACTACTGAGGCCTGCGTGCTCTAGAGCCTGTGCACCACAACTACTGAGCCCACGTGCTGCAACTACTGAAGCCTGCATGCCTAGAGCCCATGCTCCAAAACAAGCCACTGCCATGAGAAGCCTGCACACCACAATGAAGACTAGCCCCCACTCACTGCAACTAGAGAAAGCCTGCATGCAGCTACAAAGACCCAGTGCAGCAAAAAAAAAAAAAAAAAAAATGGGCAAAGGATTTGAATAGACGTATCTCTAAAGGATATACAAATGGCCAGTAAACACATGAGAAGAGGTTCAACACCATTATCCATTACTGAAATACAAATCAAAGCCACAATGAGATACCACTTCAGAACCACTAGGAAGACTACATATTTTGTAAATAGGAAAATAACAAGTGTTCACAAGAACGTGGAGAAATTGGAATGTAAAATGGGGCAGCTATTATAGAAAATAGTTTGGTGTTCCTAAAAAAGTTAAACATAGAATTTCCATATGACTCAGCAATTCCACTCCTGGGTATATAAACAAAGAATTGAAAACAGGTGATTAAACAAAACTTTGCACACAAATGTTCATAACAGCACTATTAACAATAGTAAAAAAGTGAGGAACAATCCAAGTGTCCAACAACTCATGAAGGGATAACCCCAAATAGTCAAAGCAATCCTGAGAAAGAAAAACAGAGCTGGAGGAATCAGGCTCCCTGACTTCAGACTATACTACAAAGCTACAGTAATCGAAACAGTATGGTACTGGCACAAAAACAGAAGTATTGATCAATGGAACAAGATAGAAAGTCCAGAAATAAACCCATGCACCTATGGCCAATTAACGTATGACAAAGGAGGCAAGACTATATAATGGAGAAAAGACAGTCTCTTCAATAAGTGGTACTGGGAAAACTGGACAGCTACATGTAAAAGAATGAAATTAGAACATTCTCTAACACCATACACAAAAATAAACTCAAAATGGATCCAAGACCTAAATGTAAGGTTGGATGCTATAAAACTCTTAAGAGGTAAACATAGGCAGAACACTCTTTGACGTAAATCACAGCAATATCTTTTTTGATCCACCTCCTAGAGGAATGAAAATCAAAACGAAAATAAACAAATGGGACCTAATTAAACTTACAAGCTTTTGCACAGCAAAGGAAACCATCAACAAAATGAAAAGACAATCCACAGAATGGGAGAAAATATTTGCAAACAAAGTGACTGACAAGGGATTAATCTCCAAAGTATACAAACAGCTCATACAGCTTAATATCAAAAAAAACCCAGACAACGCAATCAAAAAAATGGGCAGAAGACCTAAACAGACAGTTCTCTAAAGAAGACTTACAGATGGCCAAGAGGCACATGAAAAGATGCTCAACATTGCTAATTATTAGAGAAATGCAAATCAAAATGACAATGAGGTATCACCTCACATTGGTCAGAATGGTCATCATCAAAAAGTCTACAAACAATAAACGCCGGAGGTGTTGTGGAGAAAAGGAAACCATCCTATGCTGTTGGTGGGAATGTAAATTGGTACAACCACTATGAAGAACAGTATGGAGGTTCCTTAAAAAACTAAAAATAGAGCTATCATATGATCCAGCAATCCTACTCCTGGGCATATATCTGGAGAAAACCATAATTCGAAAATATACACATACCCCAATGTACACTGCAGCACTATTTACAATAGCCAAGACACGGAAGCAACCTAAATGTCCATCGACAGAGGAATGGATAAAGAAGATGTGGCACATACATACAATGGAATATTACTCAGCCGTAAAAAAGAACAAAATTTTGCCATTTGCAGCAACATGGATGCACCTAGAGATTATCATACTAAGTGAAGTAAGTCGGAGAGAGAAGGGCAAATATCACATGATATCACTCATATGTGGAATCTAATTTTTAAAAATGATACAAATGAACTTATTTACAAAGCAGAAACAGACTTACTGATATCGAAAACAAACTTATGGTTACCAAAGGGGAAACATCGGGGGGAGGGATAAATCAGGAGCTTGGGATTAATATACACACACTACTATATACAAAACAGATAATCAACAAGGACCTACTGTATAGCACGGGAACCCTAGTCAATATTCTGTAATAACCTATCTGGGAAAAGAATCTGAAAAAGAATGAATACATGTATATGTATAACTGAATCACTTTGCTGTACACCTGAAACTAACACAACATTGTAAATCAACTATGCTCCAATAATTTTTTTTAAAACTCATGAATGGATAAATAAATGGATATAATAAAATGTAATAAATATATAAATAAAATGTAATATATATATCCATATGTATTAGTTTTCCAGTACTGGCATAACAAATTATCATAAACTGGGTAGCTTAAAACAACAGAAATTTATTCTCTCACAATCCTGGAAGCGTGATGTTTAAAATTAAGGTGTCAGGGGACTACACTCCCTCCAAAGGCTATAGGGAAGAATTCTTCGTGCCTCTTCCAGCTTTTGCTGGCTCTAGGGATCCCTTGGCTTGGTTCGCTTCATCACTCCAATCTCTGCCTCTGTCTTTACATGGTCCTGTGCTTTTGTGTGTCTTATCCTCTTCGGTCTCTTATAAGGACAGTTGTCATTGGATTTAGGACTCACTGAATAGTCCAGGATGTTCTCGTCTTGAGACTCTCAGTTTAATTGTATCTGCAAAGATCCTTTTTTCCAAATAAGGTAACATTCACAGGTTCTGGGAGTTAAGACATGGCATATCTGTTTTGGAGCCAGTATTCAACCCACTGTATCATACAATGATAAATAATTCAGTCAAAAAAGGAATGAAGTACTGATACATGGTTGCAACATGGATGAATTTTGAAAACATTATGCTAAGTGAAAGAAGTGAGATACAAAAGGTACACACTGTATGATTCCATTTATTTAAACTTTCCAGAAGAGGCAAATCCACAGAGACAGAAAGCACATCAGTAGTTGCCAGGGGCTGGGAGGAAGGGGAAATGAGGAGTGACTACTTACAGGATTTCCTTTTGCATTGATAAAAATGTTCTGGAAATAGATAATGGGGATGGTTGCACAACATTATGAATGTACTGAATGTCAGTGAATTGTACACGTTTTAAATGGTTAAAATGGTAAATGTCATGCATATTTTACCACATACACACACAAAATCTCATCACAACTTTGTTTCTAGAAATCAACAAGCTGGTTCTATATTTTATATGGAAAACAAAACAGTTAAGCTAGCTATGACAATTCTGACAAAACAGAACAACATTGGAGTACTCACATTTCTTGATTCCAAAGACTTACTAAAAGCTAGAGTAGGCTTCCCTGGTGGCACAGTGGTTGAGAGTCCGCCTGCCGATGCAGGGGACACGGGTTCGTGCCCCGGTCCGGGAAGATCACACATGCCGCGGAGCGGCTGGGCCCGTGAGCCATGGCCATTGAGCCTGCGCGTCCAGAGCCTGTGCTCCGCAACGGGAGAGGCCACAGCAGTGAGAGGCCCACATACCACAAAAAAAAAAAAAAAAAGCTACAGTAATCATGACATTGGGTTGTAAGTGGAAGTATAAACACAAAGATTAATGGAGGGCTTCCCTAGTGGCAGAGGGGTTAAGAATCCACCTGCTAACGCAGGGGACATGAATTCGAGTCCTGGTCCAGGAAGATCCCACATGCTGCGGAGCAACTAAGCCCGCGAGCCACAACTACTAAGCCCGCATGCCACAACTACTGAAGCCCGTGCGCCTAGACCCCGTGTTCTGCAACAAGAGAAGCCACCTCAATAAGAAGCCTGTGCACCACACCAAAGAGTAGCCCCCGTTCGCCGCAACTAGAGAAAGCCTGCGTGCGGCAACGAAGACCCAACACAGCCAAAAATAAAATTTAAAATAAAATTTAAAAATAAATAAATAAGTAAAACAAATGACTTATAAACTTTAAAAAAAAAGATGAATGGAAAGGAATATAGAGACCAGAAACAGACCTATAGATTTATAATTAATTTATTTCAGCAGTGTTTCAAAGGCAAGTCAGTGGAGAAATAAGTGTTTTCAACAAATGGTACTGGAACAAATGGTCATCCAAAATTAAAAAACCCTCAATCCTCACACTATAAATATAAATATATATTTAATATAAAAATACCTCACACTATATAGAAAACTGGCTCAAAATGGATCATAGATATACATGTAAAATCTAAAATTATAACATTTCTAGAGAGAAATATAGGGGAAACTTCTTGTGACCTTTGATCAGGCAAAAACTTCTTAGATAATCTAACACAAAAATCATGATCCATAATAAAATGATATATTGGACAAGGTACATATTGGGTAAAAACACTCATAAAACACATACATGATAAAAACTTGTAACCAAAATACAAAAAGAAATCTATACACTTGATAATAAAATAAACAACCTAATTTTTAAATGGGCAAAATACCTGAATAGACATTTCATTAAAGAAAATATACAGAAGGCAAACAAGCACATGAAAAATATCCAATATCATTAAACACTAAGAAAATGGAAATTGAGACCACTACATACCTATAATGGCTTAAATAAAATGATAATGCTAAGTGGAACAACTAGAATTCTAAGGATGTGGAATGACTAGAATTCTTTTATGTTGCTTGCGGGAATGCAAAATCATTTTGGAAAAGAATTTGGGCAGATTTAAAAAAAATAAATATACAACACTGATAATATGACCCAGTAATCCTGCTCACTGGTATTTATCTATGAGATTAAAACATATGTTCACACAAAACCTGCATGCAAATATTTATAGTGGCTTTATTCATAATCACATAAAAAACAGAAACAAACCATATTCCCTTCAACCAGTGAATTATTAATAATATACAAATTGTGGTACATCCATACAATGGATACTACTCATTAATTAAAAGTAACAAACTCTTGATGCAATATGGATGAATATCAAATGCATTTTGCTAAGCAAAAGAAGCCAGACTCAAAAGAGTACATTCTGTATGACTCCATTTACATAAACCTCTGGAAAAGGCAAAAGTATATGGATGGAAAACAGAATCAGTGGTTGGCAACAATGACTGAGGTCAGGAAGAATGGTTGACCCTGGAGGGGAGTGATCAGGGAATTGCTCGGGTGATGGAACTGTTCTATGGAAAGGTAGTGGATACATGACCCTATGCATTTATCAAATATCACAGAACTGTACACTACAAAAAATAAATTTTACTGTATGAAATTTTAAAACAACAACCAGGATATGGGAAGGAAAATGAAATTCAGACTATAAACAAATTAATCTAAATTAGTGAAACTTACATTTATGGTTTACTTATGAACTGTATTACAAATGAATGATAAAACTGTATTGAAAGAAACTGGAAGAAAGGAGCTGACCCAAGTAATTCTAGAAAACAATGTTTTGACTGGATTCTGTAAGGCTGAAGATAAAAAGAACTGTATACAAATACTGTAGTACAGTTGGTAAAATTTGTTTCTCAAAGGAGTTTGGCTTAGCAACTCTGAAACTATTTTATTTGTACACTAGAGTTGAACAACTAAACATATTGTAGGTAATAAGAGTCAGGTTTCTTACTGTTGGAGAGAGAACGTAGAATTAGGCAAGGTGGAGAGCTAGTGTGAACCCTGTGGTGCTAGACTAGAACTGGAGTTATTAATACAGACTCATGTTTTTTTATGTAAAGATATGTAGACAGAAAAATAAATACAGATGCATGTATATGCATGGGTTAGTATACATTTATTTCCTAGCACTAGTAACTGAAAAGGCTTAGGAGTGGTGACAACCCAGTAGCAATGAGCATGCTTAGTTCTCATATCTTGGTTTCTAAATACCATTCTCCAATTAAAAGAACCATAGCTCCTAGGAGAATGGATTGATTCTAGAGCTCAGGGAGGGAAAAGATAAGATGAGCCTGGATTACCTTTTGGTGCCAGAAAGAAACAAAGTACTGAAAAATTGGGGGCATGTTGAAAGGGCATAGGAGACAATCTGAAAAAGTTTCAAATGGACAATGTTTGAAGAAGAACTTGAGCAACGAAATATATAACAAAAATATTGGAGTATAGTACAGAGAATGAAATAAATACCTATGAGTTCATGGTGATATACAGGAATAATGGAATAAGAAAATAAATGAGAAAGAAGAAACTAATGTTCCTATATAAGAATTCCAATTAATAAATGAAGAAGAAATGAGGGAAACAGAAAACCACCATTAGAACACCACAGTAATAACTCTTGTAGAGATCTACCAAGGGACACTTCAGTTAGCAGGTGAAAGTTTAAACAGGAATAAGATATTTGCATAGTCTCAAAGTATCTCCCACAAAGATATTTAGTAATTACAAAGAGAAACAGACGCCATCTTAACAAAATGATCAGGGTTTACCTCCCCAGTAATACATACTGACAACGTGTACTCCCTGATATGGAGCAATAAGAAGACAACACCTCTCTCTGTAAGACTCTTCCCAATAATGTATAACCTCAATCTCATCATGAGAAAACAGGAGACAGACCCAAAATAAAGGCAAACATCTATAAAACACTCCACTCCATTTTATAACAATCTAGTTCAGATTAACATTCCATCAACACTGGGTTATACATTCTTCTCAAATACACATGAGACATTCCCCATAACAGACCACGTGTTTGGCCATAAAACAAATCTCAATAAACTTGAAAGGACTTAATTCATAAAAGACTGAAATCACACAAAGTACGCTCTATGATCATGAAGAAAGAAAATTAGAAATAAATAACAAAGAAAATTTGGGATATTCAAAAATATGTGGAACTTATTCCAAAATAACCAATGAGCAAAAGAAGAAACAAAAAGGGAAATATGAAAATATTTTGAGATTAATGAAAATGAAAACATTGCATATCAAAATTTATGGAATGCAGCTCAAGCAGAAATTTACCTGTAAATGCCTACAATAAAAAAGAAAAAATATCATAAATCAGCAGTCTAATCTTCCATCTTATGAAACCAGAAAAAGAAGAGCAAAGTAAACCCAAAGCAAGTAAAATGAAGGAGATGATAAAGGCTAGAGCAAACAAAAATGGAATAGAGTACAGAAAAAACAACACAGAGAAAGAAAAAAGACAGAAGTTGGTCTTTGAAGAAAAACAACAAAAATGACAAAATTTCAGCTATACCCACCAAAACCAAAAAGAATGAAGGCTCAAATTACTAAAATCAGGAATGAAAAAGAGGACATTACTACTGAACTTACAGAAATAACAAGCTTTAAAAGGGAATACTATGTAAAATTATATGCCAACAAATTAGATAATCTATACAAAATGAAAAAATTCCTAGAAACAAATAACTAACACTGACTCAAGATGAAATATAAAATCAGTGTATACCTATAATAAAGAGATTGAATAAGTAATCAAAATCTTCCCACAAACAAGCCCATACTAGGATGACTTCACTGGTAAATTCTACCAATTTTTTTTTTTTTTTGGCCATGCCACATGGCTTGTGGGATCTTAGTTCCCTGACCAGGGACTGAATGTATGCCCCCTACAGTGGAAGCACAGAATCCTAACCACTGGACCACCAAGGAATTCCCTCTACCAAAATTTTAAGAGAAATGAATAACTTTCTTTTTGAGACAAAAGACAGAAGAGGAGGGAACACTTCCTAAGAATTCTTTGAGGCCAGTATTACCCTGATACCAAAACCGGACTAAGATATAACAAAAAAAGAAATCTACAGACCAATATTCCTTATGTATATAGATGCAAAAATCAACAAAATACTAGCCAACTGAATTCAGCAGCATATGAAAAGGATTATGCACCATGACAAAGAGGTATTATGCCAGGAACACAGCGTTAATTCAAGAGACAAATATCAGTCAATGTAATATACCACAGTAATAGAATGAAAGACAAAAGCCAAATGATCATCTCAATAGATACAGAAAAAGCATTTGACAAAATACATTTTTTTAAAACCCCAACAAACTAGCAATAAAAGGAGTCTTCCTCATGATAAAGGGCATCTGCAAAAACATTCTAAGGAATATCATACTTCATAGTGAAAGACAGCAAGCTTTCCCTCTATGATTAGAAACAAGATAACAATGTCTGCTCTTGCTGCTTCTATTCAACATTGTAGTGGAGGCTCTAGCCAGAACAATTAGGCAAGGAAAAGAAATAAAAGATATGCACATTGGAAAGGAACAAGTAAAAGTATCTCTATTTGCGGATGACATGATCGGGTATATAAGATATAGAATAACCCAAGGAATCCACAGAAAAAACCTATTAGAGCTAATAAGTGAGTTTAGCAAGATTATATGAAACATGATCAATATACAAAAATCAATTGTATTTCTATATACTATCAATCAACAATATGAAAAGGAAATTAAGAAAACCATTCAATTTACAATAGCACCAGAAAGAATAAAATAATTAGGAATAAATTTAACAAAAGAAGTGCAAGATTGAGCAGCCAAGATGGAAGAGTAGAAAGACCCTGAGCTCACCTCCTCTCATGAGCACACCAAAATCACAACTATCTGTAGAACAACCACAGATGAAGAAGACTGGAACTGACCAGAAAAGATCTTCTACAACTAAAGACATAAAGAAGGAAGCACAGGGCTTCCCTGGTGGCGCAGTGGTTGAGAGTCCGCCTGCCGATACAGGGGACACAGGTTCGTGCCCCGGTCCGGGAAGATCCCACATGCCGCGGAGCGGCTGGGTCCGTGAGCCATGTCCGCTGAGCCTGCACGCCTGGAGCCTGTGCTCCGCAACGGGAGAGGCCACAACGGTGAGAGGCCCGCACACCGCAAAAATAAATAAATAAATAAATAAGGAAGCACAATGAGACAGGCAGAAGGGGTGGACTTGTGATATAATCAAATCCCATACCCCACAGGTGGGAGACCCACAGACTGGAGAATAAGTATACTGCAGAGGTTTTTCCACAGGAATGAGAATTCTGAGCCCCACGTCAGGCTCCCCAGCCTGGGAGTCTGGCTGCAGAAAGACAAGCCCCCAGAGCATTTGGCTTTAAAGTTCAACAGGGCTTAAATAGAGGCTTCACTCTTAAAGGGTGTACACAAAATCCCACAGACACCAGGACCCAGGGCAACAGCAATAATTTGATATGACCCTGGGCCAGACCTAACTGTTGGTCTTAGAGAGTCTCCCGGAGAGGCAGGGGCTGGCTGCAGCTCACCCTGGGAACCTAGGCATCGATGGCAGACATATTGGGGAACAGTCAAATGCATGAACAGTGCTGCTGGAGGCTGCCATCTTGACTCATCAGCGCCAAGACCTGGCCCCACCCAACAGGAGGCAAGCACCAGTGCTGGGACACCCCAGGCCAAACAACTAAGTGGGCGGGGACACAGACCCATCCATCAGCAGACAGGCTGCCCAAAGACTTTCCTGAGTGCACAGCTGACTCCAGACACACCACTAGACATGACCTTGCCCACCACCGGGCCAAGACCTAGGTCTGCCCACCAATGGACAGGTACTGGCCCATCCCACAAGGAAGCCTGCACTAGCCTCTAGACCATCCTCACTCATCAGTGGGCAGACACAAGAAGCAGAAAATTACAATTCCACAGCCTGCAGACTGAGCTCGCCAACAGCAAGCCAGACTCTACTCTAGGACCAACTGGGCCCTGGCCCTGCCCACCAGAAGGCCAATGCAATCTTCAGGACACCTCAGACCACATACCCACCTGTGTCAGGAACAGCACCCTCCTCGCTCAACAATCTGAAATGAGCTATGGGATCACTAGGCCCTGCAGCCAGACTCCAGGAACCAGCTCTGCCTGAGAGTAGTCCAGCACTAACCCCAGGATCCGGCTTCACCTGCCAGTGGGTGAGCAACAGCTCCAGACTCTTCAAGACCCTGACTTCACCCACTAGTGAGCCACTACTAGCTCTGGGGCCCCCTAGAGTTCTACAACCAGTTGCCTTTTAACCAGGCCCCACTAAAGAGCAGTCAGTAGTATCCATAAAAGGCAGGGCCTGGCAACCAATCAGACAAGGGGCCAACCAAGCCTACCAGACCACCCACATAGTCAACCCACCACAAGAGAAGGAACCCGTAGAGCATACAGCTTAGGTGATGAGAGGGGAGCACACTGCTGGGGTGTATAGGAAGTCTCCTACAGAAGGCCACTTCTCCAAGGTTGAGAAATGTAACTAACCTCCACATACTTAGAAATACAAAGAGCAACTTATACAAAATGAGGCAGCAGAAGAATATATTTCAGATGAACAACAAGATAAAACCACAGAAGAAGAACTAAGTGAAGTGGAGATAAGCAACCTACCTGAGAAAGAGTTCAGAGTACTATACTGTCCAGTGCTATAAAGCAGGTTCTTATTAGTTATCTATTTTATAGAACAAATTCTCAGAAAGGTAAAATCTCCCAAGACTGAGCAGGAAGAAATAGAAAATATGAACAGATCAATTACCAGTACTGAAATTGAATCAGTAATTTTAAAACTCTCAACAAACAAAAGTCTAGTACCAGATGGCTTCACAGGAGAATTTTACCAAACATTTAGAGAAGAGTTAACACCTATCCTTCTAAAACTATTCCAAAAATCTAGAAAGAAACAAACACTTCCAAATTCATTCTAACAGGCCACCATCACCCTGATATCAACACCAGACAAAGATATCATAAAAAAAGTAAATTACAAATCAATATCACTGATGAACATAGATGCAAAAATCCTCAACAAAACACTAGCAAACAACCAAAAAAAAATACTAGCAAACCAAATCCAACAATACATTAAAAAGATCATGAACTATAATCAAGTAGGATTTATCCCAGGGATGCAAGGATTTTTCAGTATCTACAAATCAATGTGATACACTACATTAACAAACTGAAAAATAAACACCATATGATCATCTCAATAGATGCAGAAAAAGCTTTTGATAAAATTAAACATCCATTTATGATAAAACTCTCCAGGAAGTGGGCACAGATGGAACACACCACAACATAATAAAGGCCATATATGACAAACCCACAGCTGACATCATACTCAACAGTGAAAAGCTGAACGCATTCCCTGTAAGAGCAGGAACAAGACAAGGATGCCCACTCTTGCCATTTTTATTCAACATAGCTTTAGGAAGTCCTAGCCACAGCAATCAGACAAGAAAAAGAAATAAAAGGAATACAAATTGGAAAGGAAGAAGTAAAACTGTCACTGTTTGCAGATGACATGATGCTATACAAAGAAAATTCTAAAGATGCCACCAGAAAGCTACTAGAGTCCATCAATGAATTTAGTAAAGTTGCAGTATACAAAATTAATATACAGAAATCTGTTGCATTTCTATTCACTAACAATGAAATAGCAGAAAGAGAAATTAAGGAAACAGTCCCATTTACCACCTCATCAAATAAAAAAAAAACAACAACCTAGGAATAAAACTATCTCAGAAGGCAAAAGACATGTACTCCAAGAACTATAAGATGCTGATGAAAGAAACTGAAGGTGACACAAACAGATGGAAAGATATACTGTGTTCAGGTATTGGAAGAAACAATATTATTAAAATTACCATATTGCCCAAGATAATCTATAGATTCAATGCAATGCGTATCAAATTACCAATGGCATTTTCCATAGAACTAAAACAAATAATTTAAAAATTTGTATGGAAACACAAAAGACCCTGAATAGCCAAAACAATCTTGAAAAAGAAAAACGGAGCTGGAAGAATCAGGCTCCCTGACTTCAGACTATACTACAAACCTACAGTAATCAAAACAGTATGGTCCTGGCACACACACAAAAAAAGGCACACAGATCAATGGAACAGAATAGAGAGCCCTGAAATAAACTCATGCACTTATGGTCAATTAATCTACGACAAAGGAGGCAAGAATATACAATGGAGAAGAGATAGTCTCTTCAATAAGTGGTGTTGGGAAAACTGGACAGCTACACGTAAAAGAATGAAATTGAACATTCTCTAATACCATACACAAAAATAAACTCAAAATGGATTAAAGACCTAAATGTAAGACCGGATACTATAAAACTCCTAGAGGAAAACATAGGCAGAACACTCTTTGACATAAATTACAACAATATTTTTTGGATCCATCTTCTAGAGTAATGGAAATAAAACCAAAAATAAGCAAATGGGACCTAATTAAACTTAAAAGCTTTTGCACAGCAAAGGAAATCATAAACAAAATTAAAGGACTACCTACAGAATGGGAGAAAATATTTGCAAATGATGTGACAGACAAGGGGTTAATTTCCAAAATACTGTATACCAATAGCTCATAGAGTTCAATTAAAAAAACAAAACAAAACAAAACAAAAAACAACCAATGGTGCTTGGTGTCCTCCTAGAGGGGTGGGATAGGGAGGGTGAGAGGGAGACGCAAGAGGGAGCAGATATGGGGATATATGTACGTGTATAGCTGATTCACTTTGTTATAAAGCAGAAACTAACACACCATTGTAAAGCAATTATACTCCAATAAAGATGTTAAAAAATAAATAAATAAAATAAAATATACAAATGCTAAAAAAAAAAAAAGGGCAGAGACCTAATAGACATTTCTCCAAAGAAGACATACAGATGGCCAAGAGGCACATGAAAAGATGTTCAACATTGCTAACTATTAGAGAAATGCAAATCAAAACTACAATGAAGTATCACCTCACACCAGTCAGAATGACCATCACAAAAAAATCTACAAATAACAAATGCTGGAGAGGATGTGGAGAAAAGGGAACCCTCCTACACTGCTGGTAGGAATATAAATTCATGCAGCCACTATGGAGAACAGTACGGAGTTTCCTTAAAAAACTAAAAAAGAGTTACCATATGATCCAGCAATCCCACTCCTGGGTATATATCTGGAAAAGATGAAAACTCTAACTTGAAAAGATACATGTACCCCAGTGTTCACAGCAGCACTATTTACAATAGCCAAGACATGGAAGCAACCTAAATGTACATCGACAGATGAATGGATCAAGAAGACATGCTACACGTACATACAATGGAATATTACTCAGCCATAAAAAGAACAAAATTTTGCCATTTGCAGCAACAGGAATGGACCTAGAGATTATCATACTGAGTAAAGTAAGTCAGACAGAGAAAGTCAAATATCATATCATCTCACATGTGGAATATAAAAAAATGATACAAGTGAACTTATTTACAAAACAGAAGTAGACTCACAGACATGGAAAACAGACTTATGTTTATCAGAGGGTAAAGTGGCAGGGGTAGGCAGGGATAAATTAGGAGTTTGGGAACAACAGATACACACTACAATGTATAAAACAGATAAACAACAAGGACCTACTATACAGCATAGAGAACTACATTCAATATCTTATAATAACCTATAATGGAAAAGAGTCTGAAAAATAATACATATTATAGGGACTTCCCTGGTGGTGCAGTGATTAAGAATCCACCTGCCAATGCAGGGGACATGGGTTCGAGCCCTGGTCCGGAAAGATCCCACATGCCACGGAGCAACTAAGCCTGTGCACCAGAACTACTGAGCCCGTGCTCTAGAGCCTGCGAGCCACAACTACTGACGCTGTGCACCTAGAGCCAGTGCACCACAAGAGAAGTCACTGCAATGAGAAGCCCATGCACTGCAACAAAGAGTAGCCCCTGCTCGCCACAACTAGAGAAAGCCCGCATTCAGCAACGAAGACCTAATGCAGCCAAAAAGAAATAAATAAAATAAAATATACAAGTGCTAAAAAAAAAGAAAAAGGGCAGAAGACTTAATAGACATTTCTCCAAAGAAGACATACAGGTGGCCAAGAAGCACATGAAAAGCTGCTCAACATCACTGATTATTAGAGAAATGCAAATCAAAACTACAATGAGGTACCACGTCACAGCAGTTAGAATGGGCATCATCAGAAAATCTACAAACAACAAATGCTGGAGAGGGTGTGGAGAAAACGGAACCCTCCTGCACTGTTGGTGGGAATGTAAATTGATACAGCCACTATGGAGAACAGTATGAAGGTTCCTTAAAAAACTAAAAATAGAATTACCATATGATCCAGCCAACCCACTACTGGGCATATACCCAGAGAAAACCATAATTCAAAACGACACATGCACCCCAATGTTCACTGCAGCACTATTTGCAATAGCCAGCTCATGGAAGCAACCTAAATGTCCATCGACAGATGAATGGATAAAGAAGATGTGGCACATATATACAATGGAATATTACTCAGCCATAAAAAGGAACGATACTGGGTCATTTGTAGACATGTGGATGCATCTAGAGACTGTCATACAGAGTGAAGTAAGTTAGAAGGAGAAAAACAAATATTGTATATTAACACATATATGTGGAACCTAGAAAAATGGTACAGATGAACCGGTTTGCAGGGCAGAAATTGAGACACAGATGTAGAGAACAAACGTATGGACACCAAGCGGGGAAAGCAGCGGGGGGATGGGGGGGGGGTGATGAATTGGGCAACTGGGATTGACATGTATACACTGATGTGTATAAAACTGATGACTAATAAGAACCTGCTGTATAAAAAAATAAATAAATAAAATAAATTTATAAAAAAGAATATATATTAAATATATATTATATAAATATCTGAATTACTTTTGTATACACATACAACTAACACAACACTGTAAATCAACTATACTGAAATTTTTTAAAAATTCTGAACTAGAAAATGCACACACACAAAGAAGTGTAAGACTTGTATACTGAAAACTACAAAGCACTACTGAGGGAAAGTAAAGAAGACCTAAATAAATGGAAAGACACTCCATGTTCATGAATTGGAAGACTATATTGCTAATATGGCAATACTATCCTAATAATTTACAGGTTCAGTGCAATCCTCATCAAAATTCCAACTCCCTGGTTCACATGAATGGAAAAGCCTATCGTAAAGTTCCTGTGGAAATGCAAGGGACCCAGAATAGCCAAAAATCTTGGAAAAGAAAAATAAAGCTGAAGTACTCATTCACCGATTTCAAAACTTAAAATAAAACTACATTAATGAAAATTGTATGATATTGGCATAAGGACAGACATATAGGTCAATGGCATAGATTTTTTTTTTTTTTTTTTTTGGTACGTGGGCCTCTCACTGTTGTGGCCTCTCCCATTGCGGAGCACAGGCTCTGGACACGCAGGCTCAGCGGCCATGGCTCATGGACCAAGCCGCTCCGCGGCATGTGGGATCTTCCTGGACCGGGGCACGAACCCGTGTCCCCTGTATCAGCAGGCGGACTCTCAACCACTGCGCCACCAGGGAAGCCCAATGGTATAGAATATTAATCCAGAAATAAACCCAGATATCTATGTCAAATGATTTTGGCATAGATGCCAAGAAAATACAGTAAGGAAAGAACAATCTTTTCAACAAATGGTGCTGGGACAAATGGAAATCTAAGTGCAAAAGAATGAAGTTGGACCCATAGCTCACACCATAAATAAAAATTAACTCAGGGAGTTCCCTGGTAGCCTAGTGGTTAAGATTCCAGGCTTTCACTGCCGTGGCCCAGGTTCAGTCCTTGGTTGGGGAACTGAGATCCCACAAGCTGCATGGCATGGACCAAAAAAAGAAAAAGGACTCAAAATGTATCAAACTTAAATGTAGAAGCTAAAATTATAAAACTCTTAAGAAAAAACACAGGTGTAATTTTTGTGACCTTGGATCAGGCAATGGTTTCTTAGATGTGACACATGAATTATAAGCAAGCAAAAGGAAAAGAAAAGATTAACAGGACTTCATTAACATCAAAAACTTTTGTGCATCGAAGGACACCATCAAGGAAAACCACAGAATGGGAGAAATATTTTCAAGTTATATATCTGATAAAGATCTAGTATCCAGGATATAAAAAAGAATACATATCTTATATCTTAATAAAAAGACAACCTAATTTTAAAATGGACAAAGGATTTAAATAGGTATTTCTCCAAAGAAGATAAAGAAATGGCCAATAGAAACATGAAAAGATGTTCAACATCGTTAGTCATTATGCAAATGCAAATATAAGCCACAAAAAGATAACACATCACACACCATAGGGTGACTATAATAATAAAAAAGCAGAAAATAATAAGTGTTGACAAGGGTGTGAAGAAATGGGAACTGTCATACATTGATGGCGGGCAAGTAAAATGGTGCAGCCACTGTAGGAAACAGTGTAACAGTTTCTACAAAAGTTAAACACAGAGTTACCACATGATCCAGTAATTCTACTCCTAGGATAACCAAGAGAATTGAAAATATCTGTTCACCCAAAAATTTGTGCACAAATGTTCATAGTAGCATTATTTACAATAATCAGAAAGTGGAAACAACTCAAACGTTCATCAACTGACAAATGGATAAACAAAATGTGGCATATCCATACAATGGCATATTATTTAGCTCTAAAAAGTAACGAAATACTAATACATGCTACAACATGGATGAACCTTGAAAACATTATGTTAAGTGAAAGAAGCCAGACACAAAAGACCACATTTTACATGGTTCTATTTGTATGAAATGTCCAGAATAAACAAATCTACACAGGAGTAAACAGATTAATGCTTGCCAGGGACTGGGACAGTGGGTGAGAGGGGGAGAATGGGGAATGACTGCTAAAGGACACAGGGTTTGTTTTAGGGGTGATGGAGACATTCTGGAACTAGATTAATGATGGTTGTACCACCTTGTTGTGCAATACACTAAAACCACTGAATTATATACTTTAAAAAGGTGAAATTTATGGTATGTAAATTACATCTCAATAAAAAGATAAATTTTTTAAAAGGTTAGATCTACCCCAATTTTGAAGATGATGGAGAGATCTCAGCCTTGTAAAACCATGTGCACACCCCTCAGGATCTACTTTCATCTCTCCTTCTGGTCACTATACCAATAACTAAAGTCAAGTTACAATATAACCTGACTAAGGAAGTAGTGGGCCTAATAAGGGAAAACCAGACTATACATTGAAGAAGCTATAGGACCTAGTCAACATATTCCATCAGGATCTAATTATTGGGTCTGGATCCTGAGGATGCTTGTTCAAGGTGGGAGGTAGGGATGGGGTGCCTGTGACATGTAAAATTGGCACGACTGTGTGTTTATGTTTACCTTGGGCCACATCTCTTTTCACATACAATGTGAACCACTCAGCTCTGATCATTAGGAGGATTTCCAAAACACTGCATTTCAGGACCATTTCCAGTAGCAATATATTTTCAATTTGCACCCATATTTTGAGCTAACCCATTCATGAATCAATCTCAGCTATTTTCCACTTCTAAATAAATGGAAAGACACCCCCTGTTCATAAATTGGAAGACTATACTGCTAATACAGCACTACTATGCAAATAATCTACATGTTCAGTGCAATCCCTATCAAAATTTCAACTTCCTTGTTCACATAAATGGAAAAGCCTATCATAAAGGTCCTACTGCTGGGCCTGTTCCATCTTATGACATGGTGGGTCTGACAGACATGAACTCAATGGGCAGCTTTGTTGCATAATCACTTGACATTCCAAGGTTAAACACTCAATTTCTACCACAAATACTCCATTTCTAACTTTCCTGCTATAGGAAAGTTGGCCAACTTCTGTTTTAGCTGGTAAACAGGTAGAGGAAGATAATGGGATATGCTGCTCTGGACCAACTACTGGCTATTTAAAGACTTCACCAATGTGGCAGGACCCTGAATTTTTACAATCTAGCTATGATCAAAGGGTCAACTGGTCCTATCACACAGTCTACCACCCAGAAAATGGTAGCCTGATACAGTAGAGGAATGATCTCTTGAACATTCCAGTAAGGCGTTAGCTTGAACATTGTAGTTATACTCTGCAAAGACATGGGTATCTTCCAGGATGTATTCTACAACCCCAAATCGACAACCATCATAATATGTAGAATACATGGGTCTGGGAACCCTGGGGTGGAAATAGGAATGGCTCCACTTAATGCCACTCAGAGTGACCGCCTTGGAGAATTCCTGTTGCCTATCTCTACATTTATAGGCTCTATGGGTCTAGAGCTACACTACCCAATAAGGTAGCCACTAGCTATGTGTGACTGTTTACATTTAAATGTAATTAAATTAAATTAAAAATTAATTTCCTTAGTTGTACTAGTCACATTTCAAGTGCTCAAAAGCCACATAAGAAAGTGGCTACCATAATAGCACAAATAATAAACATTTCCATTACTGCAGAATATTCTATTGGACAGAACTACTCCACAGGACCTGGTTACCAGAAGAGAAAGTTTCTACTAGGGGATAAAGAGAATCCTACTGAAATTTAAGCTATGGCTACTGCACTGTCACTTCAAGCACTTTATGCCAAGAGACTAGGAAGCAATAAAAGGAGTCACTTTACTGACGGGGGTCACTGACCCTGATCATCAAGAGGAGACAGTGATGCTGTTACATAATAGAGATAGGGAAGAATATGGTGCTCAGGTGATCCACTGGAGGGTTTCTTGGAACTGTCAAATTTTAATAGTAAATGGACAAGTGTATCATTCATGGCCTCAAAAGATAATGGTAAACAGGGGCTCAGACTCCCCAAGGATGAGGGTTTGGGTCAGACTAACAGGAGTGCCACCTACTCCAGAGGAGGTACAAGCCTGACACAGGAATGAAGAACACCTTCATATTTCCTGTGTAGTAACATGACAATGACTCAAGGTCCAAATGAGCATGCCCCAATGCTTTGTTACTATGCAAGTCTCTTTGAAACACTGAAACAACTGCCATATCTAAGGGCTGAGAGATCAGGATTGTCTGAGATTAGATTCCTGTAACTAGGAAAATGGTGGTTGAAATTGAAAGGGCTACTTCCAAAATATTTTTTTTGCCAAGTTTTTCTCTGTCTCAGTGCCTTTGCACTTGCTATTCTTTTTGCCTAGGATACTCATCTTCCAGATCTTTCACACAGCTGGCTCATTATCATTCCAATATCACCTCCTTAAAAGAGGTTCTCCCTGATCAACAAAATCTTCCAACACAGATATTTTTCTTTACACCATTATAATTCCTTCATAAGACTTCTAAAATGTGTATTCATGTTATTTATTGATTTTTAATTTTCTTATTTATTGTTCAGTTCCACCACTTGAATTTAATCTTCACAAGGGCAGACACTTTGGTGGTTTTATTCACTGCAACATCCTCAGCACCTAAGAACAATGCCTGATACGTTGTAGGTGCCAATAAATATTTTCTAATTGACTGTTGCAGAGACTAACAAAACTAGATTAGAAATTAGGGACAGGTTATTTCAATACCTTTAACTGACCAATAAGCCGATGGAGACAAAAAACCTAAAGGAAATAACCTGCCAAATATATGCAGCTAGTTTCTAGCAGATTCAGCATCAGAATCTTGGTTTGGGGGTATTGAAGGCCCTGCTCTTTCCACTGAATCATCGATATAAAAGTAAATAGCAAATACTGCAACTGTTCTAAGATGTGGCAAGCAGCACTGAAGTCATATGCAGAAGGCAAAGAAAGTGAACTATACTTAATATCAACTTTAAATACTATACCTACCACCTCTTGTCTGTGCAATTATTAGAGAAGCGAACAGAACAACTCCCAAATATCATGGCAGCAGCAAAGACTGGGAGAGCTAAGTTAATTCACAAGAGAACTCAAACTACATTTCTTTACCACCTTCTCTTCTAAATCCTTTACCAATGCTTCTTGACGTACCATAAAGGCACTGCGCTCCAATGTTCATGCTGGAGAAAAGATGTGGGGATAATTGCTGTTGATAATCTGTACCTAGAACAATAGTCCTAAAAGGCCTTACACTCATTTTGTAACTAATGATTTTTCTTATTTTATCTTGGCAAAAACAGGGTATTTACATATTGTGACTACTGCCCATTATACTAAAGTAGACCACCCATGTCCATTTTCTAAGTTATAATTACTCATTGCAACAAACAGAACAAGTCATACTCAAAAAATTCCTGAAAGAAAACTCTTTGTCCAAATCAAGCTTTCTTTTTTTTTTTTTTTTGCTTAATAAGTGATGATTAAAAGAACAGAGAAGGATCTTCATATTGTACCAGCCTCAAATTGGGTATAGCAGAATTTCAATATTGACAATCACTTCCTTCCAAAAGGAATGAATAAGAATGAGTCAGAAATCTTTCCCCTTTGAATTAGTCATTAGTTATGAGCAAAAGTCTCTGGGACTGTCCCTCACGAAAGTGGGGTCTAAATCTGCTATAACTTTGGAATTAAGATATCTTAAAAGCAGTGTGATAATATCTGCATATTATTTGATACAACTTTAGGTAGAGAAGGAAAGACAGTAGAAAAATGCCTATTATATGTATCTAGGAATCCTGAGGGGTTTTCTCCTCATTGTTTATTTTAAAAATTAGCTTAAAAATCAAATAATTACTTTAAGAATTAAAAAATTAGCCCTAGTCCAGAGGAGGAAATCACACCTGATTGGCAAAATAAACGGTTCTAGATCTTTACTCCGCAATGAAGAGACTGACAACGCAAGGAGTAACAGAATGAAGAGGTGCTGTGTAATATAAAGAAATCCCCCAGGTGATTCTGCAACTCTTCCCTTTCCCTCTTTCCCCTTCTACTTTTAAGCACTAAGTGATAGTAGTTCCTATACCAGTTGATCACTAGAATCTACTGCAGCGTTTTAAAAAATACAAATTCCTGGATCCAAATCCTCAATGTTTTGTTCAGTGGTGACCCTTCTAGCCCATGCTTAGTGTGTCTAGGGGGCAATCCAGTACTGACCATGCTTACATAGCTCGTGAATGTGGCCACACGATTCCCTGTCTCATGAAGCTCCAAAGGCTCATTGTCAAATCCCTATGAAATTTAGGTGAAAGTGAATACACAGGTCTTAGGCTTAACTAGTTAAGAAGCGTGAACAACAGTTGCTTTCCCAACCATTATAATTAAGGATATGATGTGAGAATGAGAAACGCATCACAGCCAAATGGAGGTCACCCTGCCCCTCAAGGATGGAAATGGACATACAGGCAGGTGAGACTGGAACCCAGGCAGAAAGGGCAGATACAGGAACCAATTGTTGTATTCAAAGAACAGACCACCAATCCAATCCACTTATTTTTCCATGGTGGAGACAGAAAACTCAACAAAGGAAGTGGGTCAGAAAACATGACTAAGAAGGAATGCATACCACTCTAGAAAACATTCGATCCTAGAACTGGCTAAGTCAGGAACATTTCAGAGTGGAATCACAAAGGGGTCTTATCCACAGGAACAGGTTGGCTTTTGCTTTCAAGGTCTATGTGGTTTCTCAGCAAAAGGTATTCCTGCAACACCAAGAACACGGTTCCCCAGATTCCTGTAACCAGTGGGTCAATCTTGACTGTAGAGACAGCTACTTTCAGACTACATTCTGGCAGCAGTGAGAAGGCTTTTGATTCTAGGGACACCTTCTCATGAAGGGACAGGTTGAAAGGAACAATCTTAGCTTACACCTAAGCTCTTGCAGGAAGCCTCCTCTGAACATCCAGGCTGCATGCCTGTTCACTGGATCCCAGGACCACTGTATACATACCTCGTTTATAGCACTTACTATAACTTTGAAAGCAGCTGTTCATATGTATGACTCTCAGAAAACCATGGTCTCTGTATGAGAATGGGAATTGTTTTCTTTGCCTTCCTATCCCTAGTTTCTAAGAGAGTAACCAGCACATCAAAGGTGCTAAATAAACATCTGTTGTTTTGTTTGCTGATTCAGCTTGTCATTCCCAAAGCACAAATATCTATCTTCTGTGTCTGGCTCAGCCACACTAGGGGCTTGTGCTAGGCTAAAGTACTGGAGCTCAGCAATAGACTGAAGTGCTCCTCCTATCAACTCAAGAGTGAGGTCTGCCTGAAGAGAGAGACAGAGGAACCTCCTAGCACAAGTGGGGACACAGGTGGGAGCAAAGGACTCTGTGTAGTTCTCTCTCCATCACTTTCTACCCCAATAATTCATCTCAATTCCAGGTGCCTGGTGGAGGCGGCACCACACCATAAGACAATAAAATCTGTTTTCTCTCCTAATTTTAAAACAATCCCCAAAGATTTATCCTTGAGAATTTAGAGGTCCCTGAGCTAGAAGCCAAACCTATGTGAGCTGTGACCTTTTCCTGCCACTTGAAACACAACCCAAAGGAATGATATTTTGCCCTTACCAAAAAATAATCCATATGAGGGTCATAGTATCCTCCAATGCCATAATCAGCAACCTGGCAGTAAAAAAAAAAAAAAAAAAAAATACAAGGTTAGCTAGATGGACAGCCTCTAAGCCAGCCCAGGAACTCTGCATTCCCAAGCCTGCTCCTAAATGAAGACAATAAGCAGCTTATCTAGTACCTGCACCTAGACTAGGAAACTAAGGAACAGACAGAATATGGAACTTACTCAAGGTGACACAGATAGAAAGTAGCAAAGCTTGAATTCTTTTTTTTTTTTAAATAAATTTATTTATTTATTTTTGGCTGCATTGGGTCTTCGTTGCTGCACACGGGCTTTCTCTAGTTGCGGCGAGCGGGGGCTACTCTTCGTCGCGGTGCGCAGGCTTCTCATTGCGGTGGCTTCTCTTATTGAGGAACATGGGCTCTCGGTGCGGGGGCTTCAGTAGCTGTGGCTCGTGGGCTCTAGAGCTCAGGCTCAATAGTTGTGGCTCACAGGCTTAGCTGCTTCACGGCATGTGGGATCTTCCCGGACCAGGGATCGAACCCATGTCCCCTGCATTGGCAGGCAGATTCCCAACCACTGCACCACCAGGGAAGTCCCAGCAGGAGGATTCTTAACCACTGTGCCACCAGGGAAGTCCCAAAGCTTGAATTCTTACCCAGGCTTTTTGATTCCTGAGCTCTATGCCCTTAAACCCTAGGCCATTTGTGCGCAGAGAAAGAGGGAAACAAAAATCAGACTGGGTAGGTTTCTGTGGGAAGGGGCATGGAAGTGGGGCTCACAACATTTCAAGGCCAGTGTCCTCAGCTAGAGAATGGAAAGCTTCAGGGTAAAGGTAACTATGGCTCAACTGAGATTAGAAAAGACAAGAAAGGGGGACAGGACACAGATTCCTCACTCAGATACCTCATACCTGGAAAAATTCAGCTGTTTCATCTGACAGCCCAGTGATGAGCTGAATCCTGCAATTCACTTGGCCAATCACAGGGTCTTCCTCTTCTGTCAGAAATACACTGGATGGAGAAAATCAGGTAGACAACAAGGGCATGGGGAAAGGAGAAAAGTGGACCAATGTGAGTCAGGAGAAAAAGATGGGGTAGAAAAGGAGGTGGGGAGGTTGGAGGGTTTGGAGATCATTCCTCTTGCCTCTGGACACTGTGTCACAACTGTCATTTCTGGCTCAGAAATGCCATATGGGGACGTTCAGAATCCCCACAATGTCAGCATTCACAGGGCCCTTGGAACTCATCCCTTTCAACCCTCTGATGTGGTAACAACAATACTGGGACAATACTGAGGAGGTATATTATCTGAGTTTACACAGTCAGTAAGTGGCAGAGCTAGGACTATAACTCAAGTCTTCAAGATTTTCGTCCTGTGCTTTTTTTGTGATATAACAAGATCTCCTAAAATTTTAAGTAAAACTCAAAACTGGTCAAACCATGATAAAAATGAGTGTATAATTTAAGCTAGAACAAAATCACTCTTAGGGTCCATAAACAAACACAAACCACACATATACACACATGCATACTATAAGCCCACATGAAGTATGCACACAAAGTCACAGGTAAGGACAGTGTGAGGGACAAACAGTAAACAAATGGAGAGACACGAAGTGAACACACAGGTCAGAGAAATCTCACATATACAAGTAGGGTGACTGGGAGAGATGCCAAACCACCCCATGCCCAGATTACCTTTGGCTGACTCTCGCTTTGGATGACTGGACAGAAGGTGAAGTGATACTGAAGACTCTGGATCATTTCATCTAGGAAATAAAATCTGAGAATGAATATAGTCTCTTCACCCCTAACTATGTGCTTATGTCCAGAGACCCTAGAGATAGATCTATCATTAACTAATTCATTTATTATTTTAAAAACTTATTCTGAACTATTTAAAACATACAGAGAACTGTGAAGAATAATACAGCAAATTCATAGGTACCCCTAACTCAGGTCTGCCAAATCTTGGCATTGGTCAGGTGAGGCAGAGACTACCTACCTACACAATACCTATATGAAAGACTTTCTCTCTTTTTTCACTAATAAGATAATCCTGATTTTATTTAAGATACCAATGTGCCCAGAAAAAAAGATTATACCTTCTAATTTCACTTGTATCCTCGTGTGAACCTGATTACAGCCTGTAAAATTATTTGTAAGCAAAAGTTGTTATTTGTAAGCTCAATAAAGGGGGTGGGGCAGACAGTTGGAGTAGACTCTTTTAGGGCCCTTCCCCTTTCTAACTGCTTCTGGTCTCAAACCCAGGTATAGCTCCAGGAGCCATCTTGTGACATTAGGAAGAAAGCCATGCACTATAAAAGATGAAACAGAAAGAAGGGTCCAGGTCCCCAATGATATTGTGGAGCTACCAAAATGATGCTAGATTATCTTTCTCTTTAAGTCTGTTTATATGAAAGAATAAAGCCTAAGTCACTACTATAACTCTATTATAAGGAGCCTGATGTAATTCCCAACTTATATATTTATTTACTATGGAACTTCTTTAAAAATAAACAAAACATTACAGATAAAACTGAGCCCTTCCTAATCTAATTCTCCTCTACAGCTCCCCACAAAAAGTCACTATCCTAAAATTATTAGTGCTTCTTTATCCTGGAACATGTTTTTATACATTTACAATTAATGTATTAAAAAGTGAATATAAATAGTATTGCTTTCCACGTATTGAAACTTTATATAAATTGTATCATACCCAACATAACCTTCTATAACTTGCTTTTTGACTTAGTGTTAAGTTTTTTGAGAGATGCATGAGAAACGTAGTTTTTTTTTAGTTCAGTCATTTTCACTAAGGCTAAGTTATAGATTGTATGCATATTTCATAAATCATTTATCCATTTTCCCTTGATGAACATTCAGATTTGTAAAAGGCCTTTCTATTACATCTCCTTGTCCATATGTTCAAGTGTTTCACTAGGGTAGTGGTCTTCAAACTAGGGTCTGCATACCGCTAAGGTATGCACAATTTTAGCAGAAATACAGAGGAATCGACTTCCAGATACTCAAATTCTATATACACTTTCATTGCTTTGCTCAATTTCTCTTTTCAAATAGTCCTTCCCCCAACTATTCAAAAGAAAGGCCTATTGTTCATACACATAAAATTTTACTATGGTGTATTCTCCCCAGATGTAAAAACTTTAAGGTCATCAAAAAAAGAAACAACACAAAATACTGTCTCAGTGAAGCCTCTTCTGGGCTAACCAAGACACTCATTAACTCACAGTAGGTTTCCTGTATCGTATTTCTGATAAGTGTGAAGTATAGCATTTAGAAATGGGGTATTTTGGGCCCTTGTTGGAAGGCTCTGAATAAAAATGTTTGTAAAGCAGGACACTATAACTGATATAAATTTTTGTTTCATTACTTGGCCTCTTCTATTCCTTGATTATTTTCAAAGAAGGCACTGCCCTTGTGGGATGATCTAGTAAGGGTCAAGTGAATACTGAGACAGACTATTTATATGAAAAGTGGCAGCAATTCTTTTCAACTATTCTTAACATTCATCCCTATTATATGTCACTCACTAAAAAGAAAAGGAAATTCAAACAGCTAAAAAAATTCTGAAGTCTAGGTTGGTAACATTGATTATTTTAATAGTAAGAGGGTGTCACAGAATAAAGATATCCTTCTAAATGCAATTCCCTCCACAGAGCTTCCTGAAAACCACCAATAAGGAAAGAAAACAAAAATCACCCATTACCTATGCCTACAATGTAACTTGGAAACAGAGATACTACAAATTTCAATTTTCTTGTTAGTGGGAAAATAAACACCAGATGTCAGCAGAGTGTTCCAGAGATATCTAAGCAAAGAATCTGAGGCTGCAGAAAGAGTGAAAAGTGTAGTATGGTCTTAATGGTGGTGAAATAATATTAATGGTAAATACCATATAATGTCATCCAGGGTCTTGCTTTCAGAGGGAAAGGACCTACTCTGAGTAGGGAAATACTGAGCGAAAAATCTGAAACTTAGTGGATCACAGCACTGCCTTTTGGATATTTTAAACACAAGAGCTTGGAAACTGTACTGAATCACAGGTTACAGCACAGGGAAGGCACTACTTCTTGGGTGAAGGAGGACTCTTAGAGAGTGAGATGGTTGTCAGGTTTGGTGGCAAAGGGAAGAAGTGGGTAAAAGTAAGGGGCCCATTAAAATTATAAATTAAGAAATAATTCAGAGGAGATAGACCAAAAAAAAGTACTATTAATTAAAGAAACTGCATTTCACTGTAGGAATAGAAGAGGAAACATTTAACATGAGATCAATGGTCCAGGAAAACACAACAAGAAAAATAAAAAAGAACTCAGCATCCATACAAGTTACAACAGAAAAACAAAATGAAAATCAAAACTTTTCAGGAGTTGAAAACACAAAACAACCAAGCCCCAGCCAAGAAACAGAAGAATATTAACAAAATACCGTAACATTAATTAAATATAATTAAGTAATAAGCAAGTGTGACTATGAAAGAACATCACAATTCAGAAACTGAAAAGCTCAGAATGGATACAGACAACAAAAGAAGATGTGAAATAGAAACTGATCATATTCAGAAAAGCTATTTAAAAAAACCAATAAAATTATCTCAGAAAAGAAGACTATTATAAGGTTCCCAAGGAAAATACAAATACTACCAAGGTGTACTAAGAGACAGAGAGGACAGAATGAGAAAAGTAAAACAAAGAAAATGAAGGAAAATGAAGATAAAGGTAAACAGGATGAGAGACAGTGATAAATATAAAAGACTGACAAAGAAGAGTAATGTAGGTTTCACTGGAGCCTTAAAAACAGAAAAATGAAAGAATGGATTTGACCTAAAATGGCCAATTCTAAGATATATCCTAGTAAAACAAGCAAACAGAAAATGATGAATACAGTAAATTAATCTAAAATAGTATGTCAAAACTGAGACCAAATACATCAATCATATGAATAAAGTACTTACTTACGTAGATAAATACAATTATTTTGATTAAAAATAAGAGACTTTTTAATATAGTTGAATATAACTCCTAACAGACTGACCCTCACCCAGATAACTATAAACTCTGGACAAAATATGAAAAATAATTACTGGAAGGCACTGCAGGGTAAACAAAACAGGCAGATTATGAATGGCAGTCGATCCTTAAAAGACAGGAATGAGGGGCTTCCCTGGCGGCACAGTGGTTGAGAGTCCGCCTGCTGATGCAGGGGACACGGGTTCGTGCCCCGGTCTGGGAAGATCCCACATGCCGCGGAGCAGCTGGGCCCGTGAGCCGTGGCCACTGA
Source organism: Tursiops truncatus (assembly GCF_011762595.2). Taxonomy (NCBI): domain Eukaryota; kingdom Metazoa; phylum Chordata; class Mammalia; order Artiodactyla; family Delphinidae; genus Tursiops; species Tursiops truncatus. The sequence continues at coordinate 109,185,597 of NC_047036.1, forward strand.
GCCTACGTGTCTGGAGCCTGTGCTCTGCAACGGGAGAGGCCACAACAGTGAGAGGCCCGCATACGGCAAAAAAAAAAAAAAAAAAAAAAAAGGACAGGAATGGTACAGGTGGTTTCCCATTTTTTCAATGGCTGTTAGCCTTGGATGACCACAGGTGACATAGCACAGTCTGACAAAAAAATCCAAAGTTTTTATAACCTGAAGTACCACATTACAGAGGCAACCATAGGTGCTAAAAAGTGAAGAGTGAATCACAACAATGTGAGAGAGAGAGAGACTTTCAAACTCTACGTATAAGCTGTGCCTGAATCTCTTGCAGACCTCTAAACAAAGCATATGTAGGTGAGACTGTAAGCATCTCAGCCAAGTATAAGAACTGAACAGCACAAAAAAGTTTGCTGTTTGTGTCCAGCCAAGTCAACTGCCTGTTATTAAAAACAAAAACAGGCTACCTCTTTCAAGATGGTGACATAGGAGGCTCCTGAACTCACCTCCTCCTATGGACACCCCAAATCTATAGCTACATATAGAAAAATTTTCTCTGAAACAAATCGAGAGGATGAGTGACTCCTACATTATCAGGTGAACAAGAAAAAATCCACATAAATGGTAAGAGTTAGAAACTAACACATCGTAAAACAACTACACCCCAATAAAAAAAAAAATGGTAAGAGAGGGGGAATTCCCTTGCAGTCCAGAGGTTATGACTCCACGCTTCCACTGCAAGGGGCACAAGTTCGCTCCCTGGTCAGGGAATTAAGATCCTGCAAGCCACGTGGCATGACAAATAAATAAATAAATGAAATTTTGAAAAATGGTAAGAGAGAGCAAACTCACAGATATAGAGAACAAACTAGTGGTTATAAGTGGGAGAGGGAAGGGGGAGAGGCAAAATAGGAGTAGGGGATTAAGAGCTACAACCTACTATGTAAAACATAAATAAGCTACAAGGATATATTGTACAGCACAGGGAATATAGCCAATATTTTGTAATAACTATAAATGGAGTATAATCTATAAAAATTTTGGATCACTATGTTGTACAACTGAAACTAATATTGTAAATCAACTAAACCTCAATTTTAAAAATGGTAAGACTCCAATAAAGAAGTTAAAAAGATAAAAAAATTTTAAAAGTTCATTTAAAAAATAAATAAATAAATAATGGTAAGAGAGGCTGAGACACAAATCTCACCATAAACCCCAACCCTGGCAAGGTGGCACACAACCAGGAGGGAACTCACAACTCTCAGCTTCTCCCTGAAAGGCAATGGGTTTGGACCCCACATCCAGCACCCAAACTTTTAAGACATCCACCTGAGAGAAGGGACCCCAAAACATCTAGCTTTGAAAGCCAACAGTGCTTGTATCTGTGAGATCTATAAGACTATATGGCAAATTAATAGACAGTTCTTAAAGGGCTCGCATGGACTCACCATACCTAATCCCCCAGGGCCCAGCAGAGGCAGCAGACTGAAACCAGTCTTCTTGGTGAAAGAGGACTATTTGCTTATTTTGACAGCTGCAGCCTTAGGGGCAGGCTACTAACTTAACACACATCAAGGGGCCGATGCCAATACTCTCCAGAGACCAGGGAGGTCATCAGCAGGTACTATCTTCATACTCTCCCTCTGCCTTGCTCCAGGTCACTGATATTTCCCAGAAAGAGTCTGTGTATATCTCTGGCACCCCAGATCTTGTGGGTGCAGCCCAGGGCATGACTCTTGAACACCTGGTTTGCTGGCCAGTGGAGCATGTGTTCATGATTTCTTCAAGAGGAGGGGAGCAAACAAAGAAACAGTTCTTAACTGGCTATCACACCAGGCCACAGTGCAGAGGGAGCAGACCAAAACACCCATTTCAGTATTCACCTGAAACAGGTATATTTGCATACTTTAAAAGCTGCTGCCAGAGGGTCCAGCTTATGATCAACCTGCATCTAGGTGCTGACTGGTATCCTTCCCTTTGGACACTACCAGATCTTGGCATACCCTCAACTACTAGAAGCCATTAAGAACAAACCAGTCTGCTTGAACAATTACAAACGTTTGAGAGAAAACTAAGAGCAAGGGCAGGGTTTAATGACAAGGTTCATCTCCTACACAAGATCACTCCTTTAAGACTGGAAGAGGGGTTTCTTTATCTATTGCATACAAACCAACACAGAGAGTCAAGGAAAATGAAAAAAAAGAGAGGAATACGTTCCAATTGAAAAAACAAGAAAAAGCCTCAGATAAAGACCTTAATGAAATGGAGATAAGTGGTTTACCTGATAAAGAGTTAAAAATAATGGTCATAAAGGGAGGCAGAGTCAAGATGGTGGTGTGGGAAGACGTGAAGTTAGTATCTCCCCACAACAAGGGCACCTGCTGGCCGCTTGTGGGGGACTCTGAGGCCCAAGGAGATGGGAGGAATCCCAAAGTGAACCGGCAGGATGTAGGGGGACTGAGAAAGAAGGAGAAGTGGAGGCAACACAAGATTGGCACCCCTGACACCAGGCAGATCAGGAAAAGCACGCAGGAGAGATTCTCCGGGAAGAGTGGGAGAGGAGTGGAGGGCGATTGCCCCACCCACTCAGGCCTGGGGAGACTGTTGAGTTCCCAGGCCGGTGCCCTGCCCTCCAAAGCCCCCTTCAAGGCACATGGGTCCTGGGGGGCATAGGAGGGAGGCCGGGGAGATCAGGAGAGGCAGGCGGGAGGACCCCTCCCAGACCGGAGGAGCAGGAGAGGAGAGGAGGGCGATTGCTCTGCCCACTCAAGCCCAGAAAGCCTGCTGAGCTCCCAGGTGAGGTCCTCTGCCCTATGAGACCAGGGGTGGGGGGCACGCCTTTTTCCAGGTTTTTATTATGTTTTTCTTTTCCCTCACCCTCTTTTTCACTATTGTGGTACTGATGTACCTTCCGGTTGCTGATTCATCTATATTTTTATTTTTATATTCTTTCTAACATATCTGTTAGTTTCCTAGTCTAATTTTATTTTTTACTTTGTTATTGTTCCTATTTTTTTTTTTCTGCCCCACACATCTTGCGGGATCTTGGTTTGTGAGCCGGGGGTGGGGCCAAAGCTCCTGTCGTGGAAGCTCCAAGTCCGAACCACTGGACTAACAGAGGACCTCAGACCCCAGGGAATATTCATCAGCATGAGGTATCACGGAGTTCCTCATCTCAGCACAAAGACCCAGCTCTACCCAATAGCCTACAAACTCCAGTGTTGGAAGCCTTAGGCCAAATAGCCAGTAAGACAGGAACACAATCCCACTCATTTAAAAAAAAAAAAAAATTAGATGGCAAAAAAATATGTCACAGATGAAGGAGCAAGGTAAAAACATAGAAGGCCAAATAAATGAAGAGGAAATAGGCAATCTACCTGAAAAAGAATTCAGAGTAATGATACTAAAGATGATCCATAATCTCGGAAATAGAATGGAGGAACGGATTGAGAAAATACAAGAAATGTTTAACAAAGATCTAGAAGAACTAAAGAACAAACAAACAGAGATGAACAACACAATAACTGAAATGAAAAATACACTAGAAGGAATCAATAGCAGAATAACAGAGGCAGAAGAATGAATAAGTGAGATGGAAGACAAAATGGTAGAAATAACTGCTGAGGAGCAGAATAAAGAAAAAAGAATAAAAAGAATTGAAGACAATCTCAGAGACATCAGGGACAACACTAAATGCACCAGTATTCAAACTATAGGGGTCCCAGAAGAAGAGAAAAAGGGTCTGAGAAAATACCTGAGGAGGTTATAGTCGAAAAATTCCTTAACATGGGAAAGGAAATAGTCACCCAAGCCCAGGAAGCAGAGAGAGTCCCATACAGAATAAACTCTTGGAAAAACACACTAAGACACATATTAATCAAACTAACAAAAATTAAATTTGAAGAAAAAATACTAAAAGCAGCAAGGGAAAAACAAAAAATAACATACAAAGGAATCCCCAAAAGGTTATCAGCTGATTTTTCAGCAGAAACTCTGCAGGCCAGAAGGGAGTGGCAGGATATACTTAAAGTGATGAAAGAGAAAAACCTAGAACCAAGATTACTCTACCCAGCAAGGATCTCATTCAGATTTGATGGAGAAGTCAAAAGCTTTTCAGACAAGCAAAAGCTAAGAGAATTCAGCACCACAAAACCAGCTTTACAACAAATGCTAAAGAAATTTCTCTAGGCGGGAAACACAAGGGAAGAAAAGGACCCACAAAAACAAATACAAAACAATTCAGAAAACAGTAATAGGAACATACATATTGATAATAACCTTGAATGTAAATGGATTAAATGCCCCAACCAAAAGACACAGAATGGCTGAATCAACACAAAAACAAGACCCATATATGTGCTGTCTACAACAGACCCACTTCAGACCTAGGGACACATACAGACTGAAAGTGAAAGGATGGAAAAAGATATTCCATGCAAATGGAATTCAAAAGAAAGCTGGAGTAGCAATACTCATATCAGATAAAATAGACTTTAAAATAAAGATTGTTACAAGAGATAAGGAAGGACACTACATAATGATCAAGGGATCAATCCAAGAAGAAGATATAACAATTATAAATGTTTATGCACCCAACACAGCAGCACCTCAATACGTAAGGCAAATGCTAACAACCATGAAAGGAGAAATTGACAGTAACACAATGATAGTAGGGACTTTAACACTCCATTTACACCAATGGACAGATCATCCAAAATGAAAATAAATAAGGAAACACAAGCTTTAAATGACACACTAGACCAGATAGATTTAATTGGTATTTATAGAACATTCCACCCAAAAGTGGAAGAATACAATTTCTTCTCAAGTGCACATGGAGCATTCTACAGGAGAGATCACATCTTAGGTCACAGATCAAGCCTTAGAAAATTTAAGAAAATTGAAATCATATCAAGCATCTTTTCTGACCACAACGCTATGAGATTGGAAATCAATTACAGGAAAAAAACTGTAAAAGACACAAATACATGAAGGCGAAACAGTGCACTACTAAATAACCAAGAGATCACTGAAGAAATCAAAGAAGAAATTGAAAAACACATAGAAACAAATGACAATGAAAACACGATGACCCAAAACCTATAGGACGCAGAAAAAGCAGTTCTAAGGGGAAAGTTTATAGCAATTCAATATCACCTCAAGAAACAAGAAAAATCTCAAATAAACAATCTAACCCTTCAGTTAAAACAACTAGAGAAAGAAGAACAAAGAAAACCCAAAGTCAGTGGAAGGAAAGATATCATAAAGATCAGAGCAGAAATAAATGAAATAGAAACAAAGACAACAATAGCAAAGATCAATAAAACTAAAAGCTGGTTCTTTGAGAAGACAAACAAAATTGATAAACCCTAAGCCAGACTCATCAAGAAGAAAAGGGAAAGGATGCAAATCAATATAATTAGAAATGAAAAAGGAGAAATCACAACTGACACTGCAGAAATACAAAGGGTTATAAGAGCCTACCACAAACAACTACATGCCAATAAAATGGACTACCACGAAGAAATGGACAAATTCTTGGAAAGGTACAATTTTCCAAGACTGAACCAGGAAAAATTAGAAAATATAAACAGACCTATCACAAGTAATGAAATTGAAACCATAATTAAAAATCTTCTAACAGACAAAAGTCCAGGACCAGATGGCTGCACAGGCAAATTCTATCAAACATTTAGAGAAGAGCTAATATCAATCCTTCTCAAACTCTTCCAAAAAATTGCAGAGAGAGAAACACTCCCAAATTCATTCTACGAAGCCACCATCACACTGATACCAAAACCAGAAAAAGATACCACAAAAAAAGAAAATTATAGACCAATTATCACTGATGAACATAGATGCAAAAATCCTTAACAAAATACTAGCAAACAATCCAACAGCATATTAAAAGGATCATACACCATGATCAAGTGGGATTTATCCCAGGGATGCAAAGATTCTTCAATATATGCAAATCAATCAATGTGATACACCATATTAACAAATTTAAGAATAAAAACCATATGATCATCTCGATAGATGCAGAAAAAGCTTTTCACAAAATTCAACACCATTTATGATAAAAACTCTCCAGAAAATGGGCATAGAGGAAACCTACCTCAACATAATAAAGACCATATATGACAAGCCCACAGCAAGCATCATACTCTAGGGTGAAAAACTGAAAGCATTTCCACTAAGATCAGGAACAAGACAAGGATATCCACTCTCGCCATTCTTATTCAACACAGTTTTGGAAGTCCTAGCCATAGCAATCAGACAAGAAAAAGAAATAAAAAGAATACAAATTGGAAAAGAAGAAGTAAAACTTACACTGTTTTTCCGATGACATGATACTATACATAGAAAATGCTAAAGATGCCACAAGAAAACTACTAGAACTAATCAATGAATTTGGTAAGGTTGCAGGATACAAAATTAATGCACAGAAATCTCTGGCATTCCTATACACCAACAACAAGAAATCAGAAAGAGAAATTAAGGAAACACTCCCATTTACCACTGCAACAAAAAGAATAAAATACCTAGGAATAAACCTACCTAAGGAGGCAAAAGATGTTACTAAGAAAACTATAAAACACTGATGAAAGAAATCAAGGATGACATAAACAGCTGGTATACCATGTTCTTGGATTGGAAGAGCCAATATTGTGAAAATGACTATACTACCCAAAGCAATCTACAGATTCAATGCAATCCCTATCAAACTACCAATGGCATTCTTCACAGAATAAGAACAAAAATTTTAACAATTTGTATGGAAACACAAAAGACCCCAAATAGTCAATGCAATCTTGAGAAAGAAAAATGAAGTTGGAGGAATCAGGCTCTCCGACTTCAAATTATACCAGCTATAGTAATCAAGACAGTATCGTACTGGCAGAAAACAGAAATATAGATCAATGGTACAGGATAGAATGCCCAGAGTTCAATGCATGTACATATGGGCACCTAATTTATGACAAAGGAGGCAAGAACATACAATGGAGAAAAGACAGCCTCTTCACTCACTGGTGCTGGGAAAACTGGACAGCTACATGTAAAAGAATGAAATTAGAACACTACCTAACACCATACGCAAAAATAAACTCCAAATGGATTAACGATTAAATATAAGACCAGACACTGTAAAACTCTTTGAGGAAAACATCCATTTTTCCAACCACAACAGTATGCAACTAGAAATCAATAACAAGAAGCAAATTGGAAAATTCACAAATATGCACAGACTAAGCAACACACTGCTGAATAACCAATGCATCAAAGAAGAAGTCAACCAAAAAGGCCTTGAGGGAAATAAAATGGAAATACAACATACCAAAACTTAAGGGATGAAGCAAAAGCAGTTCTAAGAGGAAAGCTCATAGCAATAAAAGCATAAATTAATTAACAAGAGAGAACTCAAATAACCTCATTATATACCTCAAGGAACTAGAAAAAGGAAAAAACGAAACCCAAAGTCAGTAGAAGGAAAAAAATAACAAAGATCAAGGGGAAACAAATGAAATAGAGACTAAAAAGACAATAGAAAAGGTCAATAAAACTAAGAGCTGGTTTTTTGAAAAGATAAACAAAATAGATAAACCTTTAAGTAGACTCACCAAGAAAAAGAGAAGACTCAAAATCATAAATGAAAGAGGAGGTGTTACAACTGATACAACAGAAATACAAAGGACCTTGAGAAACTACTTTGAACAGCTCTACACCAACAAATTGGGACAACCTGGAAGAAATGGATAAGTCCCTAGAAACATACAACCTACCAAGAATGAATCAAGAAGAAACAGAAAATCTGAATAGAGCAGTTATTAGTAAGGAGACTGAATCAGTCATTTAAAACCTCCCAACAAAAAGTCCAGGACTGGGCTTCCCTGGTGGCGCAGTTGTTGAGAGTCTGCCTGCCGATGCAGGGGACGTGGGTTTGTGCCCTGGTCTGGGAAGATCCCACATGCCACGGAGTGGCTGGGCCCGTGAGCTGTGGCCACTGAGCCTGTGCGTCCGGAGCCTGTGCTCCGCAACGGGAGAGGCCACAACAGTGAGATGCCCGCATACCACAAAAAAAAAAAAAAAAAGGTCCAGAACCACAGGGCTTCACTGGTAAATTCAACCACACGTTAAAGAAAAATTAGTAACAATACTTCTCAAACTCTTCCAAAAATCTTAAGAGGAGGGAATACTTCCAAACTCATTTTACTATTCCAGCATTACATTGATACCAAAACCAGACCAAAAAAACTACAAGAAAAGTAAAACACAGTCCAATATCCTTGATGAACACAAATGCAAAAATCCTCAACAAATTATTAGCAAACCAAATTCTGCAATACATTAAAAAGATCACAAACCATGATCAAGTGGGATTTATCCCTGGAATGCAAGGATGGTCAAACACTTGCAAATTATTCAATGTGATACACCACATTAAGAAAATAAAGGGCAAAAATCATATGATCATTTCAACACATGCAGAAAAACCATCTGAGAAAATTCAACATTCATTCATGATGAAAAATTCTCAACGGACTTCCCGGTGGCACAGTGGTTAAGAATCCACCTGCAATGCAGGGGGCATGGGTTCAAGACCTGGTCCTGAAGGATCCCACATGCCATGGAGCAACTAAGCCCATGCACCACCACTACTGAGCCTGCGTGCCACAACTATTGAAGCCCGCGTGCCTAGAGCCCGTGCTCCGCAACAAGAGAAGCCACCACGATGAGAAGCCCATGAACTGCAACGAAGAGTAGCCCCCGTTCACCCCAACTAGAGAAAGCCCATGTGCAGCAACAAAGACCCAATGCAGCCATAAATAAATTTATTTATTTATTTATTAAAAAAAAAACTCTCAACAAGTGAGTATAGATGAAACATGCTTCAACATAAAAAAGGCCATATGTGCCAAGCCCACAAGTAACATCTTACTCAATGGCAAAAAACTCAATGATTTTCTTCTGTGATCAGGAACAAGACAAGGATGCCCATTCTCATCACTTTTATTCAATATAGCACTAGAAGTCCTAGCCAGAGCAATTAGGCAACAAAAAGAAATTAAAGGCAGCCAAATTGGAAAGGAAGAAGTAAAACTATCTCTATTTGCAGATGCCATGATCTTCTTTTTTCACTGAAGTATAATTAATTTACAATGCTGTGTTAGTTTCTGGTGTACAGCGAACTGATTCAGTTATACATATATTCAGTTATATATATACACATATATTTTTCTCTTTTTCATATTCTTTTCCATTATAGTTTATTACAAGATATTGAATATAGTTTCCTGTGCTATACAGTAGAATCTTATTGTTTATCTATTTTATATATAGTCATTTCTATCTGCTAATCCCAAACTCCTAATTTATCTCTCTCCCTGTTTCCCTTCAGTAAACATAAATTTGTTTCCTATGTCTGTTTCTGTTTTGTAAATAAGTTCATTTGTATCATATTTCAGATTCTACACATAAGTGATATCATATGATATTTGCCTTTCTTTGTCTTACTTCACTTAGTATGATAATCTCTAGGTCCATACATGTTGCTGCAAATGGCATTCTTTTATTCTTTTTATGGCTGAGTATTATTCCATTGTTTGTGTGTGTGTGTGTGTGTGTGTGTGTGTGTGTATGTGTGTACACACATATCACACCTTCTTTATCCATTATCTGTCAATGAACATTTAGGCTGCTTCCATGTCTTGGCTATTGTAAATAGTGCTGATATGAACACTGGGGTGCATGTACCTTTTTAAATTTGAGTTTTCATCTTTTCTGGATATATCCGCAGAAGTGGGATGACTAGATCATGTGGTAACTCTATTTTAGTTTTTTAAGGAACTCCATACTGTTCTCCGTAGTGGCTGCACCAATTTACATTCCCACTGACAGTGTAGAAGCATTCCTTTTCTTCATACCCATTCCAGCATTTATTATTTATAGACTTTTTTTTTTTTTTTTTTGTGGTACATGGGCCTCTCACTGTTGTGGCCTCTCGTGCTGCGGAGCAGAGGCTCTGGATGCACAGGCTCAGCGGCCATGGCTCACAGGCCCAGCCGCTCCGCGCCACGTGGGATCCTCCTGGACCGGGACACGAACCCGTGTCCCCTGCATTGGCAGGCGGACTCTCAACCACTGCGCCACCAGGGAAGCCCTATTTATAGACTTTTTGATGATGGCCATTCTGACCAGTGTGAGGTGATACCTCATTGTCGTTTTGATTTGCATTTCTCTAATAATTAGTGATGTTGAACATCTTTTCATGTGCCTGTTGGCCGTTTGTATGTTTTCCTTGGAGAAATGTCTATTTAGGTCTTTTGCCCATTTTTTTTGATTGGGTTGTCTGGTTTATTTGTTATTGAGTTGTATGAGCTGTTTGTATATCTTGGAAATTAATCCCTTGTCAGTCACATCACTTGTAAATATTTTCTCCCAATCCGTAGGTTGTCTTTTCATTTTGTTGATGGCTTCCTTTGCTATGCAAAAGCTTATAAGTTTGATTAAGTCCCATTTGCTTATTTTTGCTTTTATTTCTATTGCCTTGGGAGACTGACCTAAGAAAACACTGTTACGATTTATAACAGGGAATGTTTTGCTTGTGTTCTCTTCTAAGAGTTTTATGGTGTCACATCTTATATTTAAGCCTTTGAGGCATTCTGAGTTTATTTTTGTGTATGGTATGAGAGAGTGTTCTAATTTCATTGATTTACATGCAGCTGTCCAGCTTTCCCAACACCACTTGCTAAAGAGACTGTCTTTTCTCCACTGTATATTCTTGCCTCCTTTGTTGAAGCTCAATTGACTGTAGGTGTATGGCTTTACTTCTGGGCTCTCTATTCTGTTCCATTGATTGATATGTCTGTTTCTGTGCCAATACCACTCTGTTTTGATTACTATAGCTTTGTAGTATTGTCTGAAGTCTGGGAGGGTTAGGCCTCCAGCTTTGTTCTTTTTCCTCAAGACTGCTTTGGCAGCAGATGTCATGATCTTATATAGAAAACTCTAAAAACCCCACCAAAAACTGTGAACTAATAAACAAATGCAGTAGTTGCAGGATACAAAAATCAATATACAAAAATCAATTGCATTTCTATTTATTAATAACAAACTATCAGAAAGAGAAATTAGGAAAACAATCCCATTTACAACTTCATCAAAAAACAAAAAATGTAGGAAAAAATTTAACCAAGGAAGTGAAAGAACTGTATGGTGTAAACTATATGATGAACGAAACTGAAGAAGACACAAATAAATGGAAAGATATTCTGGGCTCATGGATTGGAAGAAATAATATTGTTAAAATGTCCATACTACCAAAAGCAATCTACAGATTCAACGCAATCCCTATCAAAATTGCAATGGCATTTTTCACATAAATGGAACAAAAAACATCCTAAAATTTGCATGGAACCACAAAAGACCCTGAATAGGCAAAACTATATTGAGAAAAAAAGCACAAAGCTGAAGGCATCATGCTTCCTGATCTCAAACTATATTATAAACCTAAAGTCACGAAAGAGTATGGTATTGGCATAAAAACAGACACACAGATCAATGGAACAGAAGAGAAAGTCCAGAAATAAACCTATGCATAGGTGGTCAATTAATTCACAACAAAGGAGCCAAGAATATACAATGGGAAAAGGATAGTCTCCTCAATAAATGGTATTGTAAAAACTGGACAGCCACATACAAAAGAATGAAATTAGACCACTATCTCAAACCATACAAAAAAATCAACTCAAAATGGATTAGACTTGAACATAAGACCTGAAACCATAAAATTCCTACAAGAAAACATAGAGGGTAAGCTCCTTGACAATGACCTTGGCAATATTTTGGATTTGACATCAAAAGTGAAAGCAACAAAATAAAAAATTAACAAGTGGGACTGTATCAAACTAAGAAGTTCTTGTATAGCAAAGGAAACCATCAACGAAATGAAAAGGCAACCTATGGAATGGGAGAAAATATTTGGAAATCATTTATCTGATAAGGGGACAATATCCAAACTATATAAAGAATTCATACAATTCTACAAAAAGAAAAAAAACAAACAATCCAATTAAAGAATGAGCAGAGGACCTGAATAGACATTTTTCCGAAGATGATATAAAAGTGGCCAACAGATATATGAAAAGGTGCTCATCATCATTAATCATCATGGAAATGCACATCAAAACCACAATGAGATACCACCTCACATTTGCTACAATGGCTTTTATCTAAAAGACAAGAAATAACAAGTATTGGTGAGGATGTGGAAACCTGTGCTCTGTTGGTAAGAATGTAAACTGGTGCAGCCACTATGAAAAACAGTATGGTGATTCCTCAAAATTTTAAAAACAGAACTACCATATGATCCTGTAATTATATGCCTGTGTACTTGATCCTGTAACTATATGTCTGTGTATTTATCCAGTGGAAAAGAAATCACAATCTTGAAAATATATTTGCATCCCCATGTTCATTCCAGCATTATTTATAACAGTCAAGACATGGAAACAACTTAAATGCCCACTGACACATGAACGGATAAAGAAAATGTGGTATTCATATATACAATGGAATATTATCCAGCCATAAAAAAGAAGGAAATATTGCCTTCTGCAAAAATATGGATGGATCTTAAGGGCATTATGCTAAATGAAATAAGTTAGACATAGAAAGACAAATACGGTATGATCTCACCTACATGTGAAATCTAAAAAAACAAAAGAACAGCAACAACAACTGATATTATAAATACAAAGAACAGATTGATGGTTGCCAGAAGTGGAGAGTGGTGGTGGGTGAAGGTGGTCAAAAGGCACAGACTTCCAGTTATAAGATAAATAAATCCTGGGGATGTAATATACAGCATGGTGACTATAGTTAACAATACAGTATTGTGTATTTGAAAGGTTTTAAGAGAATAAATCTTATTTTTTAATATTTATTTGGCTGTGTCGGGTCTTAGTTGTGGCATGTGGGATCCTTCATTATGGCATGTGGGTTCCTCGTTGTGGCATGCAGGCTTCTCTCTAGTTGTGGCACGGGCTGTAGAGCACACAGGCTGTAGAGCATACGGGCTGTAGAGCATGGGGGCTCAGTAGTTGTGCCACATGGGCTTAGCTGCCCCGCAGCATGTGGGATCTTAGTTTCCCAACCAGGGATCAAACCCAGGTCCCTGCACTGGAAGGCAGATTGTTAACCACTGGACCACCAGGGAAGTCCCAAGAATAAATCTTAACAGTTCCCATGGCAAAAAAAAAAAACAAAACTGTAACTATTTAAGGTGATGGATGTTAACTAAAGTTATTGTGGTAATCATTTCGTAATATATACATATATTAAATCATTATGTTACACACCTAAAACTAACACAACGTTATATGTCAACTATATCTCAATAAAACAGCAACAACATTCTTCAAAGGACTATAATAGAATCTAGAGTCCCAACATCATTATATTCGCAGAAGCCAAGATATAATAATAAAAAAATTACCTGACATATGAAGAACCAGGAACATGTGACCTATTCTCTAGAGAAAAGACAGAAACAAAACCAACCCAAAGATGAAACAGATGTTGGAATTAGCAGATAAAGATTTTCAAGCAGTTATTAAAACCATATTCAAGGATGTAAAGAAAAATAATACTTGCAATTAATGAGAAGAAGAGAAATCTCAGTCAATAATAGTTAGAGTAAAGAATCTTTTGAAAATTTTAGAACTGGGAATTCCCTGGTGGTCCAGTGGTTAGGACTCTGTGCTCTCACTGCCAAGGGCGTGGGGACAGTCTCAGAGACCTCTGGGACAACATTAAACGCATCAACATTCGAATTCTAGGGGTCCCAGAAGAAGAAGAGAAAAAGAAAGAGACTGAGAAAATATTTGAAGAGATTATAGTTGAAAACTTCCCTAATATGGGAAAGGAAATAGTTAGTCAAGTCCAGGAAGCACAGAGAGTCCCATACAGGATAAATCCAAGGAGAAACACACCAAGACACATATTAATCAAACTGTCAAAAATTAAATACAAAGAAAACATATTAAAAGCAGCAAGGGAAAAACAACAAATAACACACAAGGGAATCCCAATAAGGTTAACAGCTGATCTTTCAGCAGAAACTGTGCAAGCCAGAAGGGACTGGCAGGACATATTTAAAGTGATGAAGGAAAAAAACCTACAACCAAGATTACTCTACACAGCAAGGATCTCATTCAGATTTGATGGAGAAATTAAAACCTTTACAGACAAGCAAAAGCTGAGAAAGTTCAGCACCACCAAACCAGCTTTACAACAAATGGTAAATAAACTTCTCTAGGCAAGAAACACAAGAGAAGGAAACGACTTACAATAACAAACCCAAAACAATTAAGAAAATGGGAATAGGAAAATACATATCGATAATTACCTTAAATGTAAATGGATTAAATGCTCCCATCAAAAGACACAGAATGGCTGAATGGATACAAAAACAAGACCCATATATATGCGATCTACAAGACACCCAATTCAGACCTAGAGACACATACAGACTGAAAGTAAGGGGATGGATAAAGATATTCCATGCAAATGGAAATCAAAAGAAAGCTGCAGTAGCAATTCTCATATCAGACAAAACAGACTTTAAAATAAAGACTATTAGAAGAGACAAAGGAGGACACTACATTATGATCAAGGGATCGATCCAAGAAGAAGATATAACAACTGTAAATATTTATGCACCCAACCTAGGAGCACCTCAATACATAAGGCAAATACTAAAAGCCATAAAAAGGGAAAGCAACAGTAACACATTCATATTAGGGGACTTTAACACCCCACTTTCACCAAAGGACAGATCATCCAAAATGAAAATAAATAAGGAAACACAAGCTTTAAATGATACATTAAACAAGATGGACTTAATTGATATTTATAGGACATTCCATCCCCAAACAAGAGAATACACATTTTTCTCAAGTGCTCATGGAACATTCTCCAGGATAGATCATATCTTGGGTGACAAATCAAGCCTTGGTAAATTTAAGAAAATTGAAATTGTATCAAGTATCTTTTCCAACCACACGCTATGAGACTAGATATCAATTACAGGAAAAGATCTGTAAAAAATACAAACACACGGAGGCTAAACAATACACAACTTAATAACAAAGTGATCACTGAAGAAATCAAAGAGGAAATCAAAAAATTCCTAGAAACAAATGACAATGGAGACATGATGACCCAAAACCTGTGGGATGCAGCAAAAGCAGTTCTAAGAGGGAAGTTTATAGCAATACAATCCTACCTTAAGAAACAGGAAACATCGCAAATAAACAACCTAACCTTGCACCTAAAGCAATTAGAGAAGGAAGAACAAAAAACCCCCAAAGTTAGCAGAAGGAAAGAAATCATAAAGATCAGATCAGAAATAAATGAAAAAGAAATGAAGGAAACAGTAGCAAAGATAAATAAAACTAAAAGCTGGTTCTTTGATAAGATAAACAAAATTGATAAACCATTAGCCAGACTCATCCAGAAAAAAAGGGAGAAGCCTCAAATCAATAGAATTAGAAATGAAAAAGAAGAAGTAACAACAGACACTGCAGAAATACAAAGGATCATGAGAGATTACTACAAGCAACTCTATGCCAATAAAATGGACAATCTGGAAGATATGGACAAATTCTTAGAAATGCACAACTTGCCAAGACTGAATCAGGAAGAAATAGAAAATATGAACAGACCAATCATAAGCACTGAAATTGAAACGGTGATTAAAAATCTTCCAACAAACAAAAGCCGAGGACCAGATGCCTTCACAGGCCAATTCTATCAAACATTTAGAGAAGAGCTAACACCTATCCTTCTCAAAGTCTTCCAAAATATAGCAGAGGGAGGAACACTCCCAAACTCATTCTACAAGGCCACCATCACCCTGATACCAAAACCAGACAAGGATGTCACAAAGAAATACAACTACAGGCCAATATCACTGATGAACATAGATTCAAAAATCCTCAACAAAACACTGGCAAACAGAATCCAATAAGCACATTAAAAGGATCATACACCATGATCAAGTGGGGTTTATCCCAGGAATGCAAAGATTCTTCAATATATGCAAATCAATCAATGTGATACACAATATTAACAAATTGAAGGAGAAAAACCATACGATCATCTCAATAGATGCAGAGAAAGCTTTTGACAAAATTCAACACCCATTTATGATAAAAACCCTGCAGAAAGTAGGCATAGAGGGAACTTTCCTCAACATAATAAAGGCCATATATGACAAACCCACAGCCAACATCGTCCTCAATGGTGAAAAACTGAAAGCATTTCCACTAAGATCAGGAACAAGACAAGGTTGCCCACTCTCACCACTCTTATTCAACATAGTTTTGGAAGTTTTAGCCACAGCAATCAGAGAAGAAAAGGAAATAAAGGAATCCAAATCGGAAAAGAAGAAGTAAAGCTGTCACTGTTTGCAGATGACATGATACTATACATAGAGAATCCTAAAGATGCTACCAGTAAACTACTAGTGCTAATCAATGAATTTGGTAAAGTAGCAGGATACAAAATTAATGTACAGAAATCTCTGGCATTCCTATACACTAATGATGAAAAATCTGAAAGTGAAATCAAGAAAACACTCCCATTTACCACTGCAACAAAAAGAATAAAATATCTAAGAATAAACCTATCTAAGGAGACAAAAGACTTGTATGCAGAAAATTATAAGACACTGATGAAAGAGATTAAAGATGATACAAATAGATGGAGAGATATACCATCTTCTTGGATTGGAAGAATCAACATTGTGAAAATGACTATACTACCCAAAGCAATCTACATATTCAAGGCAATCCCTATCAAACTACCACTGGCATTTTTCACAAAACTAGAACAAAAAAATTCGCAATTTGTATGGAAACACAGAAGACCCCGAATAGCCAAAGCAATCTTGAGAACGAAAAACGGAGATGGAGGTATCAGGCTCCCTGACTTCAGACTATACTACAAAGCTACAGTGATCAAAACAGTGTGATACTGGCACAAAAACAGAAATATAGATCAATGGAACAGGATAGAAAGCCCAGAGATAAACCCACACACATATGGACATCTTATCTTTGATAAAGGTGGCAGGAATGTACACTGGAGAAAGGACAGCCTCTTCAATAAGTGGTGTTGGGAAAACTGGACAGATACATGTAAAAGTATGAGATTAGATCACTCCCTAACACCATACACAAAAATAAGCTCAAAATGGATTAAAGACCTAAATGGAAGGCCAGAAACTATCAAACTCTTAGAGGAAAACATAGGCAGAACACTCTATGACATAAATCACAGCAAGATCCTTTCTGACCCACCTCCTAGAGAAATGGAAATAGAAACAAAAATAAACAAATGGGACCTAATGAAACTTCAAAGCTTTTGCACAGCAAAGGAAACCATAAACAAGACCAAAAGACAACCCTCAGAATGGGAGAAAATATTTGCAAATGAAGCAACTGACAAAGGATTAATCTCCAAAATTTACAAGCAGCTCATGCAGCTCAATAACAAAAAAACAAACAACCCAATCCAAAAATGGGCAGAAGACCTAAATAGACATTTCTCCAAAGAAGATATACAGACTGCCAACAAACACATGAAAGAATGCTCAACATCATTAATCATTAGAGAAATGCAAATCAAAACTACAATGAGATATCATCTCACACCAGTCAGAATGGCCATCATCAAAAAATCTAGAAACAATAAATGCTGGAGAGGGTGTGGAGAAAAGGGAACACTCTTGCATTGCTGGTGGGAATGTGAATTGGTTCAGCCACTATGGAGAACAATATGGAGGTTCCTTAAAAAACTACAAATAGAACTACCATATGACCCAGCAATCCCACTACTGGGCATATACCCTGAGAAAACCAAAATTCAAAAAGAGTCATGTACCAAAATGTTCATTGCAGCTCTATTTACAATAGCCCGGAGATGGAAACAACCTAAGTGCTCATCATCGGATGAATGGATAAAGAAGATGTGGAACATATATACAATGGAATATTACTCAGCCATAAAAAGAAATGAAGTTGAGCTATTTGTAATGAGGTGGACAGATCTAGAGTCTGTCATACAGAGTGAAGTAAGTCAGAAAGAAAAAGACAAATACCGTATGCTAACACATATATATGGAATTTAAGAAAATAAAATGTCATGAAGAACCTAGGGGTAAGACAGGAATAAAGACACAGACCTACTGGAGAACGGATTGAGGATATGGAGAGGGGTAAGGGTGAGCTGTTACAGGGCGAGAGAGAGTCATGGACATATATACACTAACAAACGTAAGGTAGATAGCTAGTGGGAAGCAGCCACATGGCACAGGGATATCGGCTCGGTGCTTTGTGACCGCCTGGAGGGGTAGGATAGGGAGGGTGGGAGGGAGGGAGACGCAAGAGGGAAGAGATATGGGAACATATGTATATGTATAACTGATTCACTTTGTTATAAAGCAGAAACTAACACACCATTGTAAAGCAATTATACCCCAATAAAGATGTTAAAAAAATGATATTTGAAGTAAAATTATCACTATAAGAGATTAGCAAAAGAAAAGATCAGTGAATGAGAAAACAGTGACAGAACAATCCAAATATAAAAAGAGAGATTTAAAAACAAATAAAAAACACTGAAAATATAGGAACAAAACCTCAGTGATCTGTGGG
Source organism: Tursiops truncatus (assembly GCF_011762595.2). Taxonomy (NCBI): domain Eukaryota; kingdom Metazoa; phylum Chordata; class Mammalia; order Artiodactyla; family Delphinidae; genus Tursiops; species Tursiops truncatus. The sequence continues at coordinate 109,204,307 of NC_047036.1, forward strand.
ACAATATAAAGCAGGCTAATATATATGCAGTCAAATTCCCAGAAAGAGAAGAGAAAGAGTAGGAGAACTGAAAAAAAGTGTTTAAAGAGCTGAGAGCTAAAATTATTTTAAATGATAAAAACTATAGGGCTTCCCTGGTGGCACAGTGGTTAAGAATCCACCTGCTGATGCAGGGGACAGGGGTTTGGGCCCTGGTCCAGGAAGATCCCACATGCCACAGAGCAACTAAGCCCATGTGCCACAACTACTGAAGCCCATGCACCTAGAGCTTGTGCTCCGCGACAAGAGAAACCACCACAATGAGAAGCCTGCACACCACAACGAAGAGTAGCCCCCGCTCTCTGCGACTAGAGAAAGCCCGCACACAACAAGGAAGACCCAACACAGCCAAAAATAAATAAGTTAATTAATTTTAAAAAAACAACAACTATAACTGCATAGATTTCAGAGGCTCGAGGAACCCAACTATGATAAACATATGCACAAGAACCAAAAAAAAAAAAAACACTAAGGCACATCATAACCAAATTATTTATAAAAACAGATATGAAGATGAAATCATTATGTCCAGAGGAACAAAGACAAAATTGTAACCGAGCAGGCCCCTATGGGGCCTTCCCAGGACACGCCTTCCCCCCATATCCTCTGCTTTAGCTCCTCTGAAATACCTAGATAACAGTATTTGATGCACATTTCCTGAGTTGCTTTAAAGATGTGAAAACCCCACCACCAAATGCAAGATGTTAACTAATTGATGACCATGAGCACATAGCCCCAGGCCTCCTGGAGCCTAAGGACTGATAAAGTTAAACCCCTGTGACACCACCCTGTTCCCTCACCATCAGCCAATCGGAGAATTATGCACGAGCTGATCACTTATCCTGCGACCCCACTCCCTCACCTGGCTTTTAAAAATGCTTTGCCTTTGGGAGCTCGGGGGGGTTTTTAGGGAGTGAGCCACCTGTCTCCTTACATGGCCCTGAAATAAACCTTTCTCTGCTTCAAACTCCGATGTTTTAGTTTGTTTGGCCTCACTGCATTGGGCACACGAACTTGCGCTAACAAGATGATATTAGATATCTTACTGAAAATATGAAAGTATGCAGCCAGAAGAAAGTGAAATGACATCTTTAAATTGCTGAAAGAAAATAAGCCAATGGAGTATTTTATACTTCATGAAAATATCTTTAAAAAATAAAACTGAAACGAAGAGTTTTAAGACAAATAAAAGTTAAATACTTATCACCAGATCTCCATAACAAGAAAATTAAAGAAAGTTCCTTGGGCAGAAAGAAAATTATACCAGATGGAAATCTGCATATACACAAAGGAATAGAGTGCTGGAAATGGTAATTATAAAATATTTATATTATTATTTTATATATATAAAAAGATGCTTCCTCATTATTTAATTTCTTAAAAAAAAAAACAATTGACTGTTTAAAGGAAAATAATAGCAAGGTACTGTTTGGTTCATAATATATGTCCAAGAAAAATGTATTACTACAATAGCAAAAAGGAAGAGAAGGAGAAAATGGAGGCATAGTGTTATAAACTTTTTACATTTAGTAAAGAGGCATAATAATATGTAAAGGCCTTTATACAGTAAGTTAAATATGCATACTGTAAACCCCAAAGCAAACATTACACAAATTAAAAAAAAATTAGAGCTAATAAACCAATGGTGCAGATAAAATAGAATAATAAAAATACTCTGTAAATCCAAAATGAGAAAAGGAATCATTGAGATATTGAAAAGACAGAAGAGCAAGATGGTTGATTTAAACCAAACTATTTAGATACTTAAATTAATGTAAATGGTCTAAACATCTCAATTAAAAGGCAGAGATAATGAGACTGGATAAAAAAGAGGAGCCCAACTCCATGCTGTTGCATTGAGGATCCCAAAACGATCTACAGGTTCAGTGACTCACTAGGAAGATCCACGTCTTGACATTTAGTTGTATTCATGGATATGACTTACAGTGAAAGAATACAAAGCAGAATCAGCAAAGAAAAAAGGAACTTGGAGCGAAGTTTGGAGGACACCAGGTGCAAATTTCCAAGAGTTCCCTCCCAGTGGAGTCACACAGGAAGCACTTAATTCTTCAGAAATAAACTGTGACAAAACGTATGAAAATATTGTGTACCAAAGAAGCTCCTTAGAGACTCAATGCCACAGGTTTTGATTAGAGGCTGGTTGTTTACACACTCTGCCTAGCACACAGCAAAATTCCAGAATCCCAGAAGGATGGCAGGCAATCAGTATAAACTGTTTATAGAGTTTAGGCACAGTGAGCCATGACTATCAGTTAGAGAATGGTGGGACAAACATTCCTAAAATCCAAGTTCCAGATGCCACTCAAAGGTCAACTTTGCAAGCAGGCCTTTCTAAGAACAGTAGTCTCAGACCTGCCATGATAACATTTTTCTGCCCACCTGTCCATAAGAAAAGCACTTTAAACATAACAACAACAATAGGTTAAAAGTAAAAAGATGAAAAAATATACATCATGCAAAAACTAATCATAAGAAAGCTGAACTGACTATATTAATATCAAACAAAGTAGAATTCAGAACAAGTAATATCACCATGGACAAAGGCGATTTCATAAATATAGGCATACCTCAGAGATATTGTGGGTTGGGTTCCAGACCACTGCAATAAAATGAATATCATAATAAAGCAAGTCACATGAATTTTTTGGTTTCACATTTCATATAAACGTTATGTTAACACTATACTGTAGTCTATTAAGTGTACAACAGCATTATGTATAACAAAACAATGTACATACCTTAATTTTAAAATACTTTATTGCTAAAAAATGCTAATCATCATCTGACAATGCAGGGTTGCCACAAACCTTCAATTTGTAAAAATAGATAAACAAACAATATCCTCAAAGAGTGATAAAGCAAAGCACAATAAAACGAGGTATGCCTGTATAAAGGGAGCAATTCATCAAAGAGTTATATCAATCCTAACTGTGCGTGTACACAGTTTCAAACAAACAAATAAACAAAAACGCTGAGGAACAAACTGACAGAACTAAAAGGGGAAATAGATAATCCACAATTATAGTTGGATATTTTGAAATGTTCTCTTAGTAACTGACAGAAAAGTAGACAGGATAGCTGTAAGAATATTAAAAAAATCAAGCAATGCTATCAAACAGCTTCACCCACTGACATAAATTACTCCATTAACAAGAAGAGAATTATTTTCATAAGGAAATGAAACATTAATCAAAATAAACCATATTTGTAAACATAAAACAAGTCTCAATAAATATCAAGAGACTGAAATCATAGAGAATGCTCTTTGATCACAGTGGAATTAAATTAGAAAACAGTAACAAAAGGTATCTGAAAAATCCCCCCCAATTTACAAAATATAACATTCCTAAACTAAACAAGAGTCAAAGAAGAAATAACAAGGAATATCATAAAATACTTTGAACTAAATGATAATACAACCTACGTGAATTTGTGGAATGCAGCTGAAGCAATGCTCAGAGGGCATTTTATGGTTTTTAATGTTTATATTAAAAAGTAAGAAATGTGAAAAATCAATGATGTAATCTTCCCCTTTAGGAATCTAGAAAGTTAAGCCCAGAATAAATAGAAGGAAGGGAATGATAAGACGGGAGCAGAAACTGATAATACAGAAAATGGACAAAAAATATCAAAAGAATGAAAAGAATCAATACAAGTAATAAGCTTTGAAAAGAATACAAGTAAAACTTTGAAAAGAATCAATACAAGTAATAAACTTCTAGCTAGGCTGATCACAAAATAATAGAGAAGATACAAATTGCCAGTATCAGGAATGTAAGGGTAAATGTAACTACAGATCCCACTACATTAAAAATACAGTGAAAATGTTACAAGCAACTTTATATCAAGAAATATGACAGTTTATATAAAATGTACAAATCCCCTGAAGAACACAAATTATAAAAACTGAGTAAACTAAAGAAAATTCTGAGAAGACCAATATTTATTGAAGAAATTTAATTTGTAATTTAAAACTTTCACACACACACAATAGAACTTACCAAATATTTAAGAAGAAATAATTCAGGACTTCCTTGGTGGTCCAGTGGTTAGGACTCCACACTCCCAATGCAGGGGGCCCAGGTTCTATCCCTGATCAGAGAACTAGATCCCACATGCCACAATTAAGACCTGGCGCAGCCAAATAAATAAATAAATAATTTTTTAAAAAGAAATCATTCAATCCTATAAAAACTCTTTTAGGTAACAGAAGAGAGAATTCTCAACTCATTTTTTTTTTTGGCATGTGGACATTTAGTTGTTCCATCATCATTTGTTGAAAAACTATTCTTTCTCTGTTAAATTGCCTTTGCTCATTTTCAAAGATCAGTTAACTATATTTATTCTATTTCTGAGCTCTCTATTCTGTTCCATTGTTTATTTTTTCACCAGTACCACACTGTCTTGTTTATTGTAGCTTTATATTAAGTCTTAAAGACAAGTAGCATCAGTCCTCCAACTTTGTTTTCACCTTCAATTTTGACTTGGCTGTGCTAGACTTTTGCTTCTCCAAATAAAGTTTAGAACCAATTTGTCAACATCAACAAGGATTTGGATTGTGTTGGACCTATTATAGATCAGTTTGGAAATAATAGACATCTTAAAAAATTGAGTCTTCCTATCCATGAACATAGCATTCTCCTCACTGATTTATATATTCTTCAATTTCTTTCCTCAAAGTCTGATAGTTTTTTTGTTTTTTTTTAATATTCTTAATTTCCCCCATTTTTATTTTATTATTATTTTTTTTTTTTGCGTTACGTGGGCCTCTCACTGCTGTGGCCTCTCCCGTTGTGGAGCACAGGCTCCGGACGTGCAGGCTCAGCGGCCATGGCTCACGGGCCCAGCCGCTCCGCGGCATGTGGGATCTTCCCAGACCGGGGCACGAACCCGTGCCCCCTGCATCAGCAGGCAGACTTTCTTCACATAAATTTTGCACATATTTTGTTAGATTTACATCTAAACATTTCTTTTTGTGTATGCTAATATAAATGGTGTTGTGTTTTTTAATTTCAAATTCCAATTGTTCATTGCTGGTATTTAGGAAAACAATTGACTTTTGTATATTAGCCTTAAATCCTGCAACCTTACTATAATCATTAGTTCTAGAAGTTGTTGATTCTTTGGAATTTTCTACTGCAAATAAAGACATTTTATTTCTTCCTTCCCAATCTTTATAATTTTTATTTCTTTTCTTGTCTTACTGCATTAGCTAGGACTTCTAGTACAATGTTGAATAGGAGTGGTGAGAGATGACATCCTTGTCTTGTTCCTGGTCTTAGGTGGGGAAAGAATCTACTTTCTCACCAGTATGATGTTACCTGTAGGTTTTTTGTAGATGTTCTTTATCAAATTGAGGAAGTTTCTGTGTATCCCTAGTTTTCCTAAGAGTTTTTTTTTTTTAATCATAAATGAGTGTTGAATTTTGTCAAATGTTTTTTCTGCATCTGTTGATACAATATCATTTTTCTTCTTAACCTATTGATGTAGTGGATTACATTAATTGACTTTAGAGTGCTGAACCAGTCCTGCATTCTTGAAATAAATCTCACTTGGTCGTGGTGTATAATTCTTTCTCTACATCGTTGAATTCGATCTACCAATGTTTAACATTTTTGCATTGTTCATGATAGATATCGGTTTGTAGTTTTCTTTTCTTGTAACACCTTCTTATGATTTGGAAATTGGAATAATGCTGGCCTCATAAAATAAGTCAGGAAGTATTTCTTCCGCTTCTATCTTCTAGAAGATACTATACAGAATTTGTATTATTTCTTCTTCAAATGTTTGGTAGAATTCACCAGTAAACCCATCTAGGCCTGGTGCTTTCTGTTTTTGAAGGTTATTAATTACTGATTCAATTTCCTTAATACCTACAGGCCTATTCAGATTATCTGTTTTTTCCTTGTGTGATTTTTGGTAGATTGAATCTTTCAAAAAACTGATGCATTTCATCTAAGTTATCAAATTTGTAGGCATGCATTGTTCATAACATTCCCCTTATTATCCATTTAATGTCCATGGGATCATTACTGATGGCCCCTTTTTGATATTAGTAATTTGTATCTTCTCTCTTTTTTCTTCAAGAAGCTTATCAATGTCATTCACCTTTCCAAATAACCAACTTTTGACTTTGTTGATTTTCTCTATTGTTTTCTTGTTTTCAATTTCATTGATTTCTGCTCTTTTGTTTTTTTTTTTTTTGGCCATGCCACTCAGCTTGCAGGATCTTAGTTCCCTGACCAGGGATTGAAGCCAGGCCCTTGTCAGTAAAAACGCAGAGTCCTAACCACTGGAACGCCAGGGAATTCCCTATGCTCTAATTTTTATTACTTCTTTTCTTCTGCTTACTTTTGACTTAATTTGCTCTTCTTTTTCTAGTTCCCTAGGGTAGAAGCTTGGATTACTGCTTTTAGACCTTTCTTCTTTTTCCAATACATCTGTATTGAATGCTATAAACTTTCCTCTAAGCACTACTTCTGCTGCATCAAATTTTGATACATTGTAATATTTTCATTTTCATTAGATCAAACTTTCTAAATTCCTCTTGAGACTTTTTCTTTGGTTTATATTTTATTTAGAAGTATGCTGTTTAATCTCCAAATACTTTGGAATTTTCCAGTTGTCTTTCTGTTGTTGATTTCTAGTTTAACTCTGTTGTGGTCTGAGAACATACTTTTTGTATGTCTTATTATTTTTTCAAATTTTTTAAGATGTGTTTTATGTCTCAAGATGTGGACTATCTTGGTGAATGTACCATGTGAGTTTGAGAAGAATATGTATGCTGCCCTTGTTGGATGAAGTATTCTATAAATGCCAATTAAATCCAGTTGACTGATGGTGCTGTTCAGTTCAACTATATCATTACTGATTTTCTACCTGCTGCATCTGTGAATTACTGATAGGGGAATGTTGAAGTCTCTGACAATTATAGTAGATTTTCCTATTTTTACTTTCAGTTCTATCAGTTTTTGCTTCATGTATTTTCATTTTATGCTGTTAGGAGCATATACATTCAGGTTTGTTATGTCTTCTTGGAGAATAAACTCCTTTAATATATATAATTATCTCTCTTTATCTCTGATAATTTTCTTTGCTCCAAAATCCATTTTGTCTGAAATTACTACAGCTATTGCAGCTTTCTTTTTATTAGTGTTAGCTTAGTATAATTCCTCCATCTTGTTACATTAAAATATATTTGCCTTTGGGCTTCCCTGGTGGCGCAGTGGTTAAGAATCCACCTGCCAGTGCAGGGGACACGGGTTTGAGCCCTGGTCCAGGAAGACCCCACATGCCGTGCAGCAACTAAGCCCATGTGCCACAGCTACTGAGCCTGCGCTCTAGAGTCTGAGAGCCACAACTCCTAAGCCCGCGTACCGCAACTACTGAAGCCCGCGCACCTAGAGTCCGTGGTCCACAACAAGAGAAGACACCACAATGAGAAACCCGCATACCACGACGAAGAGTAGCCCCCGCTCGCTGCAACTAGAGAAAACCCGCACACAGCAACGAAGACCCAACGCAGCCAAATATAAATAAATGAATAAATTTATTTTTTTTAAAAAAGTGGATCAATGCAATATATCACATATAATAGAACAAAGGGGTAAAAAAACCACTTGATCATCTCAATTGATGCAGGATTCTCATTAGACATAATCCAACACCCTTTTATGATAAAAAATAATCTCATAAAACTAGGAATAGAGGGGAAAATTCCTCAACACGATAAAGAGCATTCATGAAAAACTCACAGTTAACATCACACTCATTGGCAAAAGACTGAAAGCTTTCCCCCGAAGATCCAGAACAAGACAAGGATGTCCATTTTCACCACTACTATTCAACACTGTACTGTAAGTTCTAGCCAGAACCATTAGACAACAAAAGAAATAAAAGGCATCCATATTGGAAAGGAAGAAGTAAAACAATCTCTATTCACAGATAGCATGATTCTATATATACAAAATCTCAAAAAAAAACCCACAAGAAAGCTACTCATGCTAATAAACTAAACGCAAAGTTGCTGGGTACAAGATAAACACACAGAAAGTTGTGTTTCTGTACACCAGCAATGAACAATCTGCAAAAAATATTAAGAAAGCAATTCCTTTTATAATAGCATATAAAAGAATTAAATACTTAGGAATAAATCTAACCAAGGAGATGAAAGACTTGTATAATGAAAACTACAAAGAACTGCTAAAAGAAATTTTAAAAGACCTAAATAAATGGAAGGGATAGGAAGTCTTAAGCCACTGTTCATCTGTCAATACTATACCCAAAACAATCTACAGGTTCAATGCAATCCCTATCAAAATTCCTATAGCCTTTTTTGCAGAAATGGAAAAGCTGATCCTCAGATTCACCTAGAATTGTAAGAGATCCCAAATAGCCAGTCTTGAAAACATGAATAAAGTTGGAGGACTCACACTTCCTGACTTCAAAACTTACTACAAAGCCACTACAGCAATTAAAGAGTATGAAAGAACAACAACAACCAAAAAAACCTGAGTTTTAAAAATGTGCAAAGGACTTAAATAGACATTTGCCCAAAGAAGATATGCAAATACCTAATAAGCACATGAAAAGATGCTCTATACCTCTAATCATTAAGGAAATGTAAACCAAAACCACAATGAGATACCACCTTATACCCATTAGGATGGCTGATATCAAAAAAACAAAAACAAAACCAAAAATCTAGTGATGATGAGGATTTGGAGATATTGAAACTCTTGTGTACTGTTGGGGTGAATGTAAAATGGTACAATCAATACGGAAAAGAGGACAGCAGTTCTCAAAAATTAAAAATAGAATTACCATATGATCCAGCAAGTCCAATTCTGGATATATATACCCAAAAGAATTGGAGACAGGGTCTCGAAGATTTATTTGTACACTTATATTCACAGCAGCATTAATCACAAAAGTTGAAAGTTGGAAGCAATCCAAGTATCCAAAGACAGATGAATGGATAAACACAATGTGGTATATACATACAATGTAATATTATTCAGCCTTAAAAAAGATGGAAATTCTGACATTTGCTACAATGTGGGTGAACTTTGACAACAACTGCTAAGTGAAATAAGCCAGTTACAAAAAAAGGCTAATACTGTATGATTCCATGTATATAAAGTACCTAGAGTAGTCAAATCATAGAGACCTAAAGTAGAAGAGTGGTTGCCAGGGGAAAGGGGAAAGGTGAAATGGAGTATAGAGTTTCACTTTTACAAAATAAAAATATTTCTGGAGATTGGTGGCACAAATACGAAGTGTATGTAACACTACTGAACTGTATGCTTAAAAATGGTTAAGACGGTAAATTTTATGTTATATGTATTTTACCACTATTAAAAAAATTTTTTATGTAACTGGCCAAAGGACACATATATAAACCAAGAGAATAGTATAGAAAGCCCAGAAATAAACCCTCACATAAACTGTCAACTGATCTGACAAAAATGATGTGATCATTTAATGAGGAAAGAACTCTCTTAAAAATGAATGGTGTTGGGAAAACTGGATATCCACATGAAAAAGAATGAAATTGGACCTTTACTTTATGTCATATACAAAAATTAACTTGAAAACCATTTAGTTTAATCCATTAAGTTTAGTCAAAGATCTACACTTAAGAGCAAAAACTATAAACTTTTAGGAAAAAACACTGGGGAAAATCTTCATAACACCAGATTTGGCAACAATATGACCAAATGACAGGCAACAAAAACAACCCAACTTCATTAAAATGAAGAACTTTTGAGCATCAAAGAATACTAGAAGGTGAAGAAACAACCTACTGATTGTGAGAAAATATTTAAAAATCATACCTGATAAGGAATTAATATTCAGAAAAGATAAAGAACTCCTAAAATTCAACAACAAAACAACCCAATTAAAAAACAGGCAATGGGCTTCCCTGGTGGTGCAGTGGTTAAGAATCCACCTGCCAATTAAGTGGACACGGGTTCGAGCCCGGGTCGGGGAAGATCTCACATGCCACGGAGCAATGAAACCCATATGCCACAACTACTGAGCCTGCGCTCTATAGCCCACGAACCACAACTACTGAGCCCATGTGCAAACAAATAATGAAGCCCGCGCGCCTAGAGCCCATACTCCGCAACAAGAGAAGCCACTGCAATGAGAAGCCCATGCACCGCAACAAAGAGTAGCCCCAGTTCACTGCAACTAGAGAAAGGCCACATGCAGCAACGAAGGCCCACCGCAGCCCAAAATAAATAAATTAATTTTTTTTAAAAAATGGGCAAGAGACTTGAGTAGACATTTCTCCAAAGAAGATGCCCAATAAGATAGAAAAGATACAAATGCCCAATAAGCACATGAAAAGATACTCAATATCATTAGTCATTAAGGAAACGCAAATCAAAACCACAATGAGATACCACTTCACACCTAATAGGATGGGTATAATTTTTAAAAATGGAAAATAAGAAGTGTTGGCAAGGATGTGGAGAAATAGGAACCCTCATGCATTGCTGGTGGGAAAGTAAGATGATGCAGCCACTGTGGAAAACAGTTCTCGATTTCTCAAGAAGTTAAACATACAACTACCACATGAACAAGCAATATAGCTCCTAGGTATACATCCAAAGGAACAGAAAGAAGGGACTCGAACAGGTATCAGTAGACCAATATTCATAGCAGCATTATTCACAACAGCCAAAAGGTGGAAACAGCTCAAGTATCCATCTACAGATGAAGGGATAAACAAAATGTGGCACAAACACACAACAGAATACTATTCAGCCATAAAAGATAATAAAATTTTGATATATGCTACAACATGGATGGACCTCAAAAACATGCTTATTGACTTAAGGCAAACACAGAGATCAAATACTGCTTTTATATGAGCTACCTAGAATAGGCAAATTCACAGAAACAGAAAGCAGAATAGAAGTTACCAGGGGCTAGTGGAAGAGGAGAAGGGAGAGTTACTGTTTAACGGTTTCACAGTTTATGTTGGAGATAACAAAAGAAAAAGTTTTGAGACAGACAGTGCTGATGGGTACAACACTATCTTGTGAATTAATTAATGCCACTGAATTGCACACTCACAAGTGGTTAAAATGATAAATATTATGTTATGCATATTTTACCACAATAAAGAACAGAAAAAAATAAAACCAGGCTTCCCTGGTGGCGCAGTGGTTGAGAGTCCGCCTGCCGATGCAGGGGACATGGGTTCGTGTCCCGGTCCGGGAAGATCCCGCATGCCGCGGAGCAGCTGGGCCTGTGAGCCATGGCTGCTGAGCCTGTGCGTCTGGAACCTGTGCTCCGCAACGGGAGAGGCCACAGCAGTGAGAGGCCCGCGTACCACAAAAAAATAAATAAATAAATAAAACCAACAGCTGATTCTTTAAAAACATTTTTTAAATAGTCAAAATGGTCAAGAATAAAAGATATAAATTAAATAGTGAGATAAGAAAAATAATCAACAATGCAAAGTATTTCTAATATCATAAAGGAATAAATTTGAACAAATATAGGCCAATAAATTCTAAAACCTAGAGAAGACAAAGTGACAAAAGTGGGTACAAGAAACACAAAGCTTAAATAGACCAATAAACATTTATGAAATAAAAATACATCAAATACCTGTCTGTAAAAGAAATCCCTAAAATAAAAGTTTTATTTGTAAGATCTAATAAACTTTCAAGCAACACATTATTCTCAAGTACCCTCACAAGTTCAGAAAGAGATTCAGAAATATGAGAGAAAGCTCACATACACACGTGTATACACCCACATGTGCACATGCACACGCACACAAAGCCAGCTCACCAATGGATGGGTCCTGAAGAACAAAGCTCTCCACTAATGACCAAACCATATTTAGATGCTTCAGCACCTTGTACAGATCCACTAATTTTCCCAAGTCTTCCTTATCTTCAGGGATTAGAAGGTTCAGTGCATCTCTCTTCTCAGCCCAGCTATGGGATTTGTCGGGGGGCGGGGCGGGGGTGGTGGTGAGTGAGAAGATAAGAATAATCAAAATTAAGAGATTTTATCTTAAATTTAAAATGCATCTCTCAAATACTATGACTTTACTATATACCAGGCCCTAGAATAAGGAATTTAAAAATTATCTCCATTAATCTTCCCAACTATCCCATAAATCAAGTATTAACACCTCCCCTATCCAACTATACAGATAAAACCAGCTCAGAAAAGTTAAGTCATATGACTTCCCAAAGTCATACAATTGATAAATAATAGAGTCAGGATATAAGCCCAGGTAGGTGTAACTCCCAAACCAATGCTTTTAATCACTAAGCTATAACTGCCTCACAGATCAACAAATATATCAGCAATATCTGGTTGAACAGGTTAGGAAAGATGATAAGTACATCCACAGTCAGCTAGATATAATCTCTCTGAAGCACAACCCTACAAGTCTAGGATTCAGCAATCTCATTTGTATGACATTACAACGAGGAAGTGTGCAAACATGTAAGACTAACAAACACTGTTCACTGAAGCGTTTTTCCAAATATTCAAAATGTTCAACAGGAGGAACTTTATTATGATGCAGCTACATAATAGAATAGTGCACCATTAAAATGATGATGAAATCCACATTTACTAACAGAAAGGCATTAGCTAGCAAACCATGTTATAAAATAGTAAATATTATGATACAATTTTGGTTAAAACTTAATTTAACTAAATTTGGTCAAAAGAAATACAGGCATACCTTATTTTATTGTGTTTTGCTTCCCTGCATTCACACTGTGTTTTTGCAAATTGAAAGTCTGTGGCAACTCTGTGTTGTCATGATGGTTAGCACTTTTCAGCAATAAAGTATTTTTTAATTAAAGTATGTACATTGCTTTTTAGATATAATGCCATTGCACACTTAACAGACTACAGTATAGTGTAAACATAACTTATATGCGCTGGGATACCAAAAAATTCATGTGACTCACTTTATTTCAATATTTGCTTTACTGCAGTGGTCTGGAAGAAAACCCACAATATCTCTGAAGTGTGCCTGTATATATTTTTATGCCAGTGTATGTAAGAAAAAAAAAGCCTGTAAACATATAGACATCATGTTTATTTTTATCAGGTAGATTACAGGTGGTTTTTATTTCTTTATTGCTACAAGTGTCATGTTGGTTGCCAACTCTGCTCTCATGTTAATAATCATCTTCTAGTTTCCCATGAAAATAACTCTGTTCAGGTATCCAACCCCCTCAACATACGAAATGCTTCAAGGAAAGCTGGGGCCATCCACTGATCATGTACTGAGTAGTCTAAATTAATCATGATGGTCCTGTTCCCCTCGCTAGTGATTTGTTTCAGCATGGGCAACTAATGCAATTTAGGCCAATGAGATATAAGTTTACTGGGAGACATCAGAAGAGGTTTCTTCAGTGTTATAAATAAAAGTAAAAAATAGCTCTTTAGCTGGTTATTGTGCTGTCTCTAAATATGATACCTGAATTATTAAAGACATGTTAATTAAAGACAGCTAAACTGAGGAGAAGCAGATACATTAACAACAGAAGAGATGAAAAGAACCTGAGTTCATAACATGTTTGAGTCTCTCAATCAACCAGCCCTAAAACTGCCTGATCTTGGGATTTCTTTGTATATGTGATATTACATTTTCCTCACTGTTTAAGCTATTATTGTCTGCCAAAAGCATCTCTAATTAAAAACTTTTGTATAGTCTTAATTTTGTTTACAATGTTAATGTATGATTTTGACATCTCTACTTAGAAGTATAACAGATAACTCAAATTCAACAGCTGAACTTTGCCCCCAAACATGCTCCACCCACTCACTGCCTTCCCCGTCTCAGTTAACAACAACTCTATTCTTCCAGCTCTTAAGGCTAAAAACTAGATTCACTCTCATTTTCTGTCTTGCTTTCCTTCTCTACTCCATCATGAAATAACAATGGTTCTACCTTCAAAATTACCCTAGGATATGACAACTTCTCACCAACTCCTCCATGACCACTCTGGTCCAAGCCACCATGTTCTCTTAGTTAGATTTTTCCAATAACTTTCCTAACAGGTCAATCTATTCTCAATATAAGAGCCAAAGAGATCCTTTCAAAATAAGAGTAGACCATGTTACTCCTCTGATCAAACTCTTCCAAAAACTTCCACTTTCACTCAGTAAAAATTAGTCTCCATGGTTTACAAGGTCCTACATAATCTGGCCCTTCACTCCCTCGCTGACCTCATCTTCTACTACTCTCCCCCTTGCTTACTCTATGCCTTCCTCATTCTGGCTTTCCACTACTCCTTAAACCCACCAGACAAACTCCTCCTTTAGGACCTTCGCTGTAGATGTTCTTCATACCTAGGATATTCCTTCCTTGTACAGCCATCTGGATATCTTCCTCACATCACTGTTTGTCTTAAATATCACTTCCTTGATGAGGACTACATTGCCCATCCTATGTAGTAGTATAAATAGTCCTTACTTCCAGCACTCCAGATACCCTTTACCCTGTTACACTTTTCTTTTTTTCCATGATTCTTTACACCTTCTACAATAGCAAATAATTTACTCCTATGTTTGTTTATTTGTTTGTTTGTTTTGTCACCCCTTGCTACTGGGGCTAGAATTATTTTTTTGTTTTTTACTGCTGTAGTCTAGCTCCAAAAACAGTGTCTGGCATATGATAATTACTCACTAAATATTTGCTGCGAGTTGAATACATGATTAAAGGGAGGAGGGGTAATGAAACCATTGTCATTGTTCCAAAAATACCTCTCAGTCAACCTTATCTGAGACACAAGAAACTTAAGATAGCCAGGAAACTATCCATATATCTTAATAGGTCAGATAGCTGAGTACAAGTGCAGGAAACGTGCTGTGAACTAGGCTTCCAGGGTGTAATCAGAACCCCAGGGAAGCAACAAGCAGACAGAGAGCCCGGAAGGGAGTCTGGTCATTAGCAGCTTAGCTGAAGAGGTGAGCATTCTTAGCAGAGTAACTGTCCCCTTCTCCCCCACCCTCAAGAACCCTGGACTCACGCTCTAACTATCCACGTATCACCCATGACACGAGGGGGAATACATCGAACAGGTGACAATGGGTAAAACCCAAAACAGGACAGGGCAAAATGAGCAATTTCAAAGTAAGCATGTGAAATGTCAAATCCACACTTTTTGAGCATGAACCATCAAGGGTTAGGCTAGTAGGACAGCCTCCCAGAGTCTTATCAAGCCCTTGATCAGCTGAGATTTTAAATGGACCCTAATAATGGACAACTGGAAAAATAAATGAAAAGGAAGCCTTCCAAGCAGAAGCTATACAAAGATAGTTTCAAAACAGAGACTATGAGGAAAGACTGAAGAGATTAGACTGACTGAAGCAGAAGGTGGGTAGAGGGAAGCAATGGGATTTAAAGCTCCAAGTGGCTGGGACCACATAGAGAAGGGACACAGGCTCCAACGTGCTGATCCATGAACTCTTCCCTCACTGCTCTCACTAGCACAGATGAGAAGGGCTGAGGTCAGTCAGAGAAGAATGTGGGAACCAAAGCAACAATGTTTTTATCTTTTTGGGGCAGTATTAAACTTCATAGATAAGATTTTTTTTTTTTATCATTTATTTTTGGCTGTGTTGGGTCTTCGTTGCTGCATGCGGGCTTTCCCTAAGTTGTGGCAAGCAAGGGCTACTCTTCTTTGCGGTGCACAGGCTTCTCATTGCAGTGGCTTCTCTTGTTGTGGAGCACAGGCTCTAGGCATGCGGGCTTCAGTAGTTGTGGCACACGGGCTCAGCAGTTGTGGCTCACAGGCTCTCGAGCGCAGGCTCAGTAGTTGTGGCGCACGGGCTTAGTTGCTCTGTGGCATGTGGGATCTTCCTGGACCAGGGCTCAAACCCGTGTCCCCTGCATTGGCAGGTGGATTCTTAACCACTGTGCCACCAGGGAAGCCCAGTATTAAACTTTTGAATTAATGTCTTTAATAATTATAGATCTATTCATGTTTTCAGTTTTGGTAATTTACATTTTTCTAAGATATTGTCCATTTCACTTAACTTTTCAAAATTATTAGCATACAGTTGTTCATAATTTTTAAATTATTAATATTTATTAAAAATTTTTAATTGTGCTAAAATACTTATAAAATTTACCATCTTAAATATTTTTAAGTGTACAGTTCAGCAGTGTTAAATATATTCACTGCTGCGCAACCAATCTCCAGAACTTTTACACCTTGCAAAACTTAAACTCTTTACCTACTAACCAACAACTCCCCCTTTTCCCCTCTCCTGGCAGCCCCCGTCAACCACCACTCCACTTTCTCTTTCTATGAATTTGACTACTCTAAATACCTAATATAAATGGAACCATATAGTCTTTTTATGATTGGTTTACTTCACTTAGCATAATATCCTTAAGGTTCATCCACATTGTAGCATGTACCAGAATTTCCTTCCTCTTCAAGGCTGAATGAAATTCCATTGTATGTCTATACCACATTGTGTTTACCCATTCATCTGTAGATGGACACTTGGCTTGCTTCCACTTTTTGACTGTTGTGAATAATACTGTTATAAACACAGGTGTACAAATAAGTCCTGGAAACTCTGCCTCCAATTCTTTTGGATATACACCGGAAGTAGAATTGCTAGATCATATGGTAATTCTATTTTAAATTTTCTGAGGCATCGCCATATTGCTTTCCACAGGATCAGCATTATTTTACATTCCCACTAACAGTGCACAAGGGTTCCAATTTCTTCACATCCTTGTCAATATTTGTTATTTTCTGATTGTTTTCTGGCTTTGTTTTTTGATAGTAGCCATCCTAACAGGTGTGATGTGGTATCTCATTGTGGTTTTGATTAGCATTTCCCTAATGACTTGTGATGCTGAGTGTACTTTCAGATGCGTGTTGGCCATTTGAGTATCTTTTTTGGAGAAATGTCTGTTCAATTCCTCTGCCCATTTCTGAATCACGTGAATCACGTTGTACATTCATTTTTAACTTCATGGTATATATAGTCATGTCCCAGTTTTTACTTTTAATATTGTTTATTTGTTTTTTTTTTTCTTGACCATCCCAGCCAGAGGATTGATTATCTTGTTAATGTTTACAAACATTACCAGCTTCTGGTTTTGATGCTTCTCTAAATTGCACCTTCTTTTTTTCTAACTTCACTAATTTCTGCTTTATCTGAATTGTTTCCTTTCTTCTACTTTCTTGGGGGTTTCCCCTGTTATTTTTCTAACTCTTTGACTGGCACACTGTGGAAAGAGAAAACTGTAAGCACCATAGTTGCTAACTCAATTTGTGTAAAAAAGTTTAAATAAAGTCAGGGGTTGGCAAGCCTCAGTTAACAACTTGAACGAACTTTGAAAGCATAGGAGACTCTTAAAGGTATTCAGAAAAGACAAGCCATGTTACAATTACAACTAGTCTGATCGATAAGGAAAAGGTTACCAAATCTTTAATGTCTATTCTTACACAGTTTAACTTACATGTATACTTATTTTTTTATCTTGTCATTATATATTCCAGCCTTTCTCCCTTTGGAATTTAGGCATCTAAGGCTATAAATATCCCTCCAAGACAATCTAGATGCATCCCTCAAGATTTGATATTTTCATTATAGTCATTCCATTAAATATTTTCTAATTTCTATGATGATATCATTACCGATTCATTATATATATATTCGTTATATATTTTACTTTATTTTATTATATATATATAATAAAAAAATATATATATATATTTGTTTTTTAAACATGAACTTTTAAAAGTTATTTTTGTTACTTTCTAACTTCACGGAATGGTGATTGGAAAACATGGTCTGTCTGATACCTATTTTTAAAGCTGAAGTTTATCTTATAATCTAGTGTGTAAGGAATTTGTTTATGTTCTATATGCACTTGAAATGAGCATGCAAGATTCTATATGCGCTCATTATACCAAGCTTATTGACTGTATTATTAAAATCATCTACTACTATTTTTTTTTTTTTTTTTTTTTTTTTTTTTGCAGTACGCCGGCTTCTCACCGCTGCGGCCTCTCCCATTGCGGAGCACAGGCTCCGGACGCGCAGGCCCAGCGGCCACGGCCCACGGGCCCAGCCGCTCCGCGGCACGCGGGATCCTCCCGGATCGGGGCACGAACCCGCTTCCCCTGCATCGGCAGGCGGACTCTCAACCACTGCGCCACCACGGAAGCCCTCATCTACTACTTTAATGTGTTTTTATTTGCTTGATCTATCAAGGACTGTGTATGTATGTTAAAATATCTTACAATAATTATGGCTTTATCAATTCTTCCCGGCAATTTTATAAATATTTGTTTTAGTATTTGTATACTATATTATAATACACCCAAACAAGTTCAGTATCCCTAAAATCATTATTTGCCTTAGAGATCATTTTGTCTGATATTAATTTGCCATACTGGCTTTAATAATTGCCTGGAGTGTATTTTACAATTCTTTTACTGTTCAACCTTTCTGTATTCTTGGGTTTTCTGTCTCTTTTGTAAACATAATATAGCTAAAATTTTTTTACTGAATCTGAGAATGTATCAGTTAAATTGTAGCTTCCTAGCACCTTGAGTCTTGCTTACCCTATTCTATTTTTCTTCTTTTTTCATAGTACTTTTTATACTTTAACATACTATATAACATACTTATCCAGTATATTGTATTGTCTCTTTCCCTTAGCTAGAATGTTAGTTTCTGAGAATGGGAATCCTTGTCTGTTTTACTCACTGATGTCCCAAGTGTTTACAATAGGGCCTGGCATAAAGTATACACTTCATGAGTATTTGTTGAATAGTAAATGACTATTTCTCTCTTAATTGCTAAGTTTAATGCATTTACATTTCTTGTGATTACTATTATATTCAGATTTATTTCTACAATGTTATTTTTAATGCATATTAAAAATAGTAGAGCATCTAAGGAACAAAAGGTAAATTTCTGAAAAATTACAGCTTTTTCTTGCTAGCCAACCAGTTCTATCTTGACCAGGAAATTCAAGAATTGATGGAATCCTTCATTGAAATGTTCTTTGGTCAACATATTTGCCTTGATGAAGTAAACGGGCTCTCTCATTCACCATAATTGGGGATCTTTTGTCTTATATGTAAAACTGAGTGAACTCACTTTTTAAAATAATAGCTTTATTGATATAAAATTTACATACCAGAAAATTAATGTTTAACATGTACGACTGAGTAGTTTTTAGAATATTCACAGAATTGTACATTACCACTAATTGCAGAACATTTTCATTTCCCCATAAAGAAACGCTATACTCATTAGAAGTCACTCCCCAATGTCCTTCCCCCCGCCCAGCCCTAGGCAACCCCTAATCTAACACCCGTATCTATGTATTTGCCTACTCTAAACATTTCATATAAATGGAATCATACAATATGTGGCTTTTTATGTCTGGTTGACTTCTCCAGGCAATCTTCCAGGATACCTATTCTTTTTTTAGCTGGCCTAATCTGCTATGAAGCCACACAATTAAATCAAAGAGAACTCACTACAGGGAATGAAAAGACAGAAAAGGAACACTGAAATAACACAGTGATAGTAACTGCAGAAGCTGCTCCCATCCCTACAGCTAGGGGAACAAGGGAAGAGGTATAAGGAGGACCATGGTTTAAACCTAGGGACCCTGCAGAGCTATAACACAGATTTCTGAAGAGGATGATGCTGTCTGACTATTTCTAGAGTGCAGAGGGGGGCATCAAAAGTCTGAGACTCAAGCCTTTTAAGAAAGAGCACTGACTTCATGAAACTGCTATCTATGAACACAAAATAAGACTGCTTCTAGGAGACTGGGAAAAAACTGGGAACACCTTCCAATGCTGAAGTTTACAACTATTCATGGATTGACATTCACAGGAACAGCAAGCAAAAAGGAAGAGTACAGGTCATTTCTTCTTCCTACTGCATTTCATTCTACCTTTAGTGCCTTCCAATTGGCAGAAACTGACAGGAAGCCAATTAATAAAGGAGAAATGTAGTTTGCCAAGTCCTAGCTCCAGGACCAAAGCAGAATATAGAAGGGTAAGGTTGGATACAAAATGTCTCTTGGATAGCTTAATAACCAGTACATGTCATTTAACCCATCCAGTGAGCTTTCAATTTCAAGAACTGCTTTTTACTTTTAGAATATATATTTGGGGACATCCTTGGTGGCACAGTGGTTAAGAATCCTCCTGCCAATGCAGAGGACACAGGTTCAAGCTCTGGTCCGGGAAGATCCCACGTGCCGCGGAGCAACTAAGCCCATGCACCACAACTACTGAGCCTGCGCTCTAGAGCCTGTGAGCCACTACTACTGAAGCCCACGCACCTAGAGCCCGTATTTGAGCACAACAAGAGAAGCCACTGCAATGAGAAGCCCACGCACCACAACGGAGAGTAGTCCCCACTCGCCGCAACTAGAGAAAGCCCACGCACAGCAACGAAGACCCAACGCAGCCAAAAATAAACAAATAAATTTATTTTTAAAAAAAGAATATATATTTGGTTCTTTTCAAATCTGTATGGCCTTCTGATGAATTTTGTTGCTTTCTAACGTTTTCTATTTCATTTTTTGTATGTTTAATTATTTTAAATATAGTTATCTTACAAGCCTCTATTATCTCAAAAGTTCTTGGGGGTCTAATTTTAATTTTGTTTTCTATTGTTTCTGCTGACACTTATAGTGAATGGGTTTTGGAATTTAGAATTGTGAACTCATGTTCAGCAGGGCCTGTGTGACCTGGATTTAAAGTGGTGTGTCCCTTCAGAGAAGATTTCCATTTACTAGGAATGGCACAGTAGGCACACTAAAGGATCATATTCATGTAAATTTCTATGTCTGGAGAGTGAGAAAAGGGCAAGGTCCTAGACTGACTGTGGGAATAATGAATTATCTTTACCTTTTCATCAGACAGTTTGGCTTCATCCAAAACAATATATTATTTCAGAGCCTGGACCAGTTGTTCTTCCACAGAAATCAAGTTAGCCATGCGCCCTACAAGGGGATAGAAGAAAGGGCCCATCGGAACTAGACAAGTGGCTTCCCAGCTTGCTTCACTGGGACCAAAGCTCCAATGAAAGGCAGGTCCCCTGAGCCAGGAGAGAGCCAGCTCTTTCTGCATCACTGAGTTGAGGAGCTAAAGGAGATATGATGGTCACAATGTTCTAGCCTTTGGCTTCAAGAAAGAGAGAAAGGCACTCCCAGTGGGACGTTGAACACTTTGCCCATACAGTGAACTATGTCATCAGGAAAGGACCTTTATTTCATCCTTTCACCCTATAGGTAATCTTATCACGTGGGGCATGGAAACCCTGTAGGATAAAACCACTTCAATACATAGGAATGAACACTGAAGTTTCAGGTGAGGAAGAAAAGAGCAGACTGGATTCTCAGGTCATACAATATACACTACCCACAATCACTGACATTCCACAAAAGGTATCTGAACATTCCTAAAGGTCCTGAGAATATCTAGACCTCACAAAAAGTATACACACCATAAACACATGTTTCCCAGAAAAAAACCTTTGGGCTATGTGAGGTCCAGTCCCTTAATGGCCTCCAAAATGAAAAGTATTAATTTCTGGAAACTCCTTTCTCACTGTCCCCTGGTTATAACTAAAAACATGTGGTGAGACTTTTCCACCCTGATAGAGAACAAGTGGGCCACACCTGATGCTGGGAACTAAGAATCATTTGTGGAGAATACTACCTTGCCTGGCCCATACCAAGATGTGAAGATGTCAGCCCATGTGCAGCCCAGAAAACCAAACAAGGCCATCACTAGCATGGAGGTTTGGAGTTTCTTGATTCCAGAGGTCAGCATCTGCAAGGCATTTAGTAACATTCATTAGACCACTATAGTTAAAAAAAGAGTGACTAATGTGAGGAGACTAATACAAATGCATGTACATGTGCAAATACACACAACACAAACCACAGTAATTGACTTACACTGTGAAAGCTAAAAGGAAACTATCTGATTATATGCTCTTCAGGAAACCAAGCACTAGAGGGAAGCAACCAGTTGGGAAGTAACTAAATGTAAGTCAAGGAGTTTTTAAATGCCAGGATGATCAATATAAGCTGGCTGCTGGGAACCATAAGTTAAGCATGCTATGATACTTGAAACTAAACAGTTCAGTCTAGAAATAAAATGATCAAAGCTGAGCACACAATTCATTAAAAAGCCAAGTCCAAACTATTAGCTGGTTAAAAGTCTATGGTCTTCAAAACTGGCAGAGCTCAACAAGAAAAATAAGCTCGAACAGACAAGGTATAATTCTAGATTCACAGATTACTCAGCTGTCTGTATTTAAATTTGGTCCTTAAGGTCAAAAGGAGAGGAGCATGTCCTGGAAAGTTTCAGATCCCATTGGGAGAATAAACAAGAACATAAGTGAGCACATAACAAAAAAAGCTGAACATTTAGACTCAGGAAACACAGATCAATTATTCACTTTTCAAAGGACAAATTTCTGCATCAGTAAAATGGTATATCTGGATATCATGATCTTTAAGGCCACCTCTAGTTTCAAAGAGGTTCTATGATATTTATCAAATCCTGCCTCGAAGAAGAAATACAATATAGGTATATATTGTGGTAACTCTGGTGTATGATAGTTTATCCATTTACTAGCTGCGATGTCTTGGGCAAGTTTATTTATGTTTAAAGTTCTGATTTTACTCTGTATGTGGTTAGTGTAATGAGGATTAAATAATAGATTTAATGTGACTGGCACACAGCCATCATTCCATTAAAGATAACTACAGCCATCATTGTTTCATAAACATAAAACATAAAAAGTGTCTGCTTTTTTTATGTTGCTATGTTTGCCCAAACTCTGCCCTTAGTCTACTTCTCCCTCTCTATCTTTTTAATAATAATAGTAGCTAACATTTATTGAGTGGTTACCACTCTTCTACATATCATCATGTGTAAATCATGTTTAACCCTCACAACAATTCTATGAGGGTAAGAACTCTTTTCACCATTTAATATTTGTGGAAATTGAGCACAGTGAGATTAAATAACCTGCCCAAGGTCACATAGCTAATAAAGTGTCAAAATCAAGCATTCAAGCTTTAAAGTTCATGTTCCTTTTTCTTTTTTAGCTTTTTTTTTTTTTTTGATGTGAACCAGTTTTAAAGTCTTTATTGAATTTGTTGCAATATTGCTTCTGTTTTATGTTTTAGTTTTTTGGCTGCGAGGCACGTGGGATCTTAGCTCCCCGACCAGGGATCAAACCCACACCCGCTGCATTGGAAGGCGAAGTCAACCACTGGACTGCCATGGAAGTCCCTAAAGTTCATGTTCTCAACCACCATGCCATAGCTACCTCAAATAACACACCTAAGCAGACAATTTCCAAATCTAGTATCCAGTGCTTTGGATCAAAATTTTAAAACAAGGCTGAAGTCAGGAGAGTGTCAGAACCAGCCAATGGAATTTCTGTCCCTGTGGGTTGGGTCCTATGGGTTGGGTCCCTATGGTCAAATTTGTAAAGACAATTTACAAAATACCGTTTTTATAAAATCAGTTGAGAAACTGAGTTATTTGTAGTGAGGTGGATGGACCTAGAGTCTCTCATACAGAGTGAAGTAAGTCAGAAAGAGAAAAACAAATACCATATGCTAACACATATATATGGAGTCTAAAAAAAAAGGTTCTGAAGAACCCAGGGTCAGGACAAGAATAAAGATGCAGACATAGAGGGTGGACTTGAGGACACGGGGAGGGGGAAGGGTAAGCTGGGACGAAGTGAGAGAGTGGCATGGACATATATACGCTACCATAGGTAAAATAGCTAGTAGGAGGCAGCCACATAGCACAGGGAGATCAGCTCGGGGCTTTGTGACCACCTAGAGGGGTGGGATAGGGAGGGTGGGAGGGAGACGCAAGAGGGAGGGGATATGGGGATATACGTATGCATATAGCTGATTCACTTTGTTAAACAGTAGAAACTAACACACCATTGTAAAGCAATTATACTCCAATAAAGATGTTAAAAAAAATCAGTCGATAGTAAAAAAAATAAATAAATAAATCAGTTGATAGTGATATATAGTAAGGATCCAGCTAAGCAGCACTCAAAGGAGAATCCTACAACACACTGATGGCACAGCTCAAATACCAATGCCGTACATCCTTCCTATGGCAGAAGACTTCTTCTATAACTGCTTAGCCTTGTTCCCATTCTCTGATGGATAGCTAACATTTATTGAATCGTTACCACTGTTTGAAATTGAGTCTAGGAAAAGATAATTACCTCACCAAGGTAACAAAGCATTCAGAATATAGGGTACGGGTCTAATGTTTTTTAAAGTCTGCTTTTTACTGAGTACTTTGTACCTGGTATCAGAATATATGCTTTATAAATATTATTTCATTCACTCCCCATCTCAGTAATTGGCACACCATTCAACCCATTCAACCAAAAAGCCATGGAATCATCTTTGACTTCCTTTTTGCTTTCATAACAAACACAAGATCCATTACCATACCCTGTCATCTCTACCTTCAAAATGTATATCAAATGCAATCATTTCTCATTACTTTCATCACAACCACTCTCATCCAAGCTACTATAACCTCTTTCCTGAATGAATGCAGTAGTCTCTTAGCAGGGTTTTCTTCTATCTTGCCACCTCTACAGTCTATTCTTCACAGAGCAACCAGAAGTGATTGATCCTCTATGGTCTCACTCACAGTAAAATCCTGACATCCTTGCCCCAGCCTGCAAGGTCCTCCATGCTCTGGTATCTGCCTACTTCATCTGCTAAACCTCCCCACCCTTGCTTGTCCACTCCAGCCACAGTGGCCTGACCTTTACTGTTCCTCAAAAGTACCAATCATTCTCCATCTCCAGGTAATTTATATTTATTATTCCTTCTGACTTAAATGCTCTTCTTCTTTATTGCATTCAGGACTCTACTAAGAGAGGACTCGCCCTTATCTCCATAAATATCAGACTCCATTCCTATATATCCCCTTAGGCTGTTTTATTTTTCTTCATAAAAGAAGATAATCAGAAATAACTGTTGCTCCTGTCTTGTAAAAATCTAAGTGAGACCATGCTCAGAGCTTTTAACGAGAACAAGAGAAACTGAGCAACTTCTCAAAACAGAAAAAAAGGTCAGTAGAGAGAGGAAAAAGACAAAAGTCTAGTTAAGAGAACTGAATACTACATTCCCATGCAGCATCTCTAAGAAAGAATTAGGCCTCAGAAATGATGGTTCTATGGTACACCAAAAGGAGTACCAGGATTCTCAGCCTCCACAGATTCCTGAACCCCAATGTGGCACACAAGCAGAAAACTGTCATCTTTTAAGGAAACACTGTGGATGTCAACAAACATCCATATACTATCAGCAATGACCAGGACAAAGTCAAAGTTGGAAGGCTTCCTTCTATTTTCTGTGGACCTTGTTAGGCTGCTACACTTTGATGGGAACTTTTCAAAGAACAGAACTCCCATAGTGACTGACAGTAAATTTCTCACCAGCACAGGAAAGAGGCTGTAAATCATATTTAATTTGAATTAATGAAAATTTTCAGCATATGCTATTTCTTGCTTACCAGGCTTTAGATTCAGACTTACTACACATAATTTGGATCAAGTTTCTTCTCTTGTTCAAATATTTAAATATTTTGGATAAAATACAAATTCCTGATCATAGTCTTCAAGACTCTATATGAGCTTGCTCTTTTTTAGCACTCTAACCTCATCTGCCCCCACAGTCTTCTGGCTCCCTATGTACCAGCCTTCTTTTTCAGTTATTCAAAACGTCAAGCTCTCTTACAACTCAGAATCTGTTCCCTTTACCTACAATGCTATTTCCCTTCCCTTCTTTACACTCTGATTCCTTCTAATCTTTAGGTCTCAGTTTATATATCACCTTCACAAAGAGGTCTTCCCTGAACATCCTATCTGAAATCCTCCTGCCTGAAGATTCTCCATCACTTTTGATTTCCCTTAGCAAAAGACAGAGTTTTCCAGTTTGAGTAAATAAAACAAGATCTAAATACATACTACATACAAAAACACACTTTAAATTAAAATAATCTAAGAAAATTGGAAAGTAAAGGGAGGTAAAAGATATACCATGCAAACAGCAACCATACTGATAGAACAACTACACAAAAAATCAGGAGGAATACAGAAGACTTGAATAATATTATTGGAGTGGCAGAATATGGCACCCTAATATGGCACCCTTATGTTATTTTGGCATAAGAATTATTTTGAGCTAAAGACACTAGAAAAACAGCAAGTGCAAGTAGGGCACTCTGACCTCCTCTTTTCCCCTGGAAAGCAGGAGATAAAACTTATGTGAAAGATGTCCTCTGAATACCAGGATGAAAGCAACATTCTAATCCCCAGAGATTGGGAGTAGAGGCCAAGAGAAATCTGTACAAACAGACCTTGTTAAAATAACGCAACTTCTTTTAGTATCCCCATGTATTTTAGTCAGTTTTCCACATTTGCTACTCTTTGTTCAACCTAGTATATAAGCACTTCAGCCTATCCATTTTGGGAATTTTCATTTTCCTATGGGGACTCTCATGTACATTTTAAATTCTACATGTTTTTCTCCTGTTAATCTGTCATATCAATTTCGTTCTCAGGCCCAGACCTAGGCCCTAAGAGAGTAGATATAAAGTTTTGCTTCCCCTGCAATATCAACCAACTTGACCTGACATCTATAGAATACTCCACCAAATAACATCAGATACACATACCTTTTAAGTTCACACAAAACATTCTCCAGGACAGATCATATGCTAGGTCATAAAATAAGTTTCAATGAATTTTTAAAGATTTAAATCATACATTCTCCAATCACATGGAATAAAATTAAAAATAAAAAACTGCAAGAAATCCTAGACATCCTCAAATATTTGGAAATTGAACAACATACTTCTCAATAACCCATAGGTCAAAGAAAAATTTGCAGTGGAAATTAGAAAACATTTTGAACTGAGTAAAAACAAAACTACAATATGTAAAAATCTATAGGTACAGCTTAAAGCAATATTTAGAAGGAAATGTATAGCTTTAAATGCCTATATCAGAAAACAAAGGTCTCAAATCAATAACCTAAGTTTCCACCTTAAGAAACTTGCTTTGATTAAACTAATCAAAGCAAGTAGAGGAATGAAAAAATAAGGATAAGAACAGAAATGAATGAAATAAAAAACATAAAAACAATAGAGAAAATAAAGGAAGCCAAATACTGTTTATTTGAAAAGATGAACAAAATTAACAAACTTTTAGTTCAAGTGACAAGGAAAAAAGAGAAAATAAACAAAGAAATAAAGGACTAAAGTAATGAAACAGAAAACAGCAGTATCAACCCTACAGAAACTTAAGAAATTATAAGGGAATATTATAAACATCTTTATGCTAACAAAGCAAACAACTTAGATGAAAGAGAAAAATTCCCAGAAAGGTACAATTACCAAGACAAACTCAAGAAGGTACAGAAAATCTAAACAGATCTATAGCAACTAAAGATATTGAATTAGTAATCTAAAATATTACCACAGAGAAATATCCAGGCCCAGATGGTGAATGCTGGTGAATTCTATCAAACACTTAACTAAAAAATAATACTAATCCTTCACAAGCCCTCTCAGAAAACAGAGAGCACTTCGCAGCTAAATATATAATGTCAATATTACCTAGATACCAAAGCCAGACAAAGACATCATATGAAAAGAAAACTACAGAAGCCTCATGAAAATCCTAAACTATTAGCAAACCAAATCCAGCAATATGTAGAAAGGATTTAAACACCATGATTAAGTGAGATTTATCTTATTTAATATAAGAATATAAGAATATAAGGTTGGTTTAACATTCAATTAATGTACGATACTATCTAAAATAAAGGACAAAAACACGATCACCTCAACAGATGCAGAAAGAGCATTTGACATAATTTAACACTCATTCATGACTTAAAAAAAAAAACCCTCACCAAAACATAAGTAGAAAAGAACTTCCTTAACCTGATAAAGACATGTGTGAAACTCTCATAGCTAACATCATATTTAATGGTGAAAGACCAAATGCTTTCCTGCTAAGAACAGGGACAAAGTAAGGTTGTCTACTCTTGCCACTTCTGTTCGACACTGTACTAGAAGTTCTAGCCAGAGCAATAAGATAATTTTTTAAAATTAGAAAAGAAGACATGAAACCATCATTTACAGACTACAGGTAGAAAATCCAAGGAATTCACAAGAAAACTACTAGAGCTAATGGAAAAATTCAGCAAGACAACAGGGTATAAAATCAACATATCAAAATCAATTACATTTATATATCTTAACAAGGAACATAAAAAAATGGAATTAAGAAAATTCCATTAACAACAGCTTCAAGAATAATATACTATATAGAATCAAATTTAACAAAAAGTATAAGACTTATACATTGCAAACTACAAAACACTGATGAGAGAAATTTTTAAAACTTTAAATATATGAAAAAAATTCCATGCTTGTGGACTGGAAGACTTAACATTAAGTTGGCAAAATGCTCCCCAAATTGATTCAAAGATTCAAT
Source organism: Tursiops truncatus (assembly GCF_011762595.2). Lineage (NCBI taxonomy): Eukaryota > Metazoa > Chordata > Mammalia > Artiodactyla > Delphinidae > Tursiops > Tursiops truncatus. The sequence goes on from NC_047036.1 coordinate 109,232,951, forward strand.
ACAATCCCTACTGAAATCTCAGCTGGCATTTTTGCAGAAATTGCCAAGCTGATTCTAAAATTCATATGGAAATGCAAGGCACCCAGTGTCAACCCAAACAAACCTAGGAGGCAATAATCAAGCAAAAAGCATTTATTTGGGATCAAAGGATTGAAATATGGGGCACACAGATTTGGGTAGCAACCCAGTGCCCCACTAGAGAGTAAAAGTCAGGGGCTTTTAAAGGCAGAGAAAGAAGGTTTGCATTACAAACAAATGTAATTGGAGTTGGAGGCAGAAGTTAGTCTTGGCTAAATATGATTGAGTGCTAAGGCTATCACTAGAAGCAAGTAAAAGTTCGTTACTGTGACAAGCTGCAGGTGTTCTTGCAGAGTCCTTGGAATATTTGTGGTTTGGTCCAGTTCAAAAGTTCGGTTCCACCTGGTTTACCTCCTTAATGACCTCCTTTCTCCATTAAAAATTTCTTTGACATAAGTGACTCCAGTTTATTTCACATTTCACACCAGAATAACCAAAAATTAGAAAAATTTTGAGAAATCTTGAAAAAGAATGAAGTTGAAAGGCTTATATTACCTGAAGAACAAGGGACGTCTCACCTAAAGGACATTTATGCTTAGCCCCCTGAAATAAATGGGAAGACCACTCATTTCCCTATTAGTAACTTGAGGTCAGGCTCATGACTGCATCCTCACCTGCCCCCATCCCCAAGAAATACTTCAGGAAGAACATCTAACCAGGGGGTAAGTGGCTGTCTCTTTGAGGTATGCTATAATTTCATCTAGAACTCTATAATCCTTATAACTCTCCCCCTTAAGCTGACCAATTAGGAAAACTAAATCATCTGTTTAGTCCTTTTGTTCATAAATTCTCTCAATTGTTCTACCTAAACAATAGACTACTTGCTGTAACAACAAAGTTATGGAATTGATATGTTATCCAACTTTCATAGCTAAGGAAATTAATGCACAGCATCATTAAGTTAACTTGCCTTAGGTCACGGAGTTAAGGGGTGGACTCAGGTATCTTACTATCTAACCAGGATATGAAGAGCTTAAAAAGTGAATAATCATGTTCTAAGTATTAGTTAGTACTGATATAGCATCCCACAAACTCTATAAAGTAGATAAGACAAGATCTTTCCCACTGTTTGGAAGAACCCAATGCTCTAAACATTTAAGTGGTATGTCCATGTATTGACAATTGTTGACGATTTACTGGTGGCTATCTCCAAACTTGGAACACAATATAAGAGAACAGAGAAGGTTTAACTAATTTTTACACTGACCATGATTTATAGAAATATTTTTCTTTTTAGATTATATTAAAGTGATTATAAACTGTAGAACTGAGGAACTAAACTCACTTAAACTGAAAGCAATTTCTCATTGTCATTTTACTGTTGCTGAATGATTTTAGGAAGAAACATTGGTATTTCTCTTCCAAAAAAACAAAAAGGTCACCATTGAGAGAGAGAGAAAAAGCAAGCCACTAAAGCCAAAGAATATTTTTGCAACATAGACTACCAATAAAAACCTTGTATCCAGAATATATGAAGTATTCCTACAAATGAGTAAGAAAAACTACTCAATGTTAAGTTGGGCTAGAGACTCAAAAAGAACTCATAAAAGGAGATATCCATATGGCCAATAAAAATATGAAAAGTGTTCAGTACCATTCATAATCAGAGAAATGCAAAATAAAACTACACGATACAACTACACACCACCAGAAGGTCTGAAATTTAAGAGTCTTACAAATACAAAATATTGGTAAGGATTGCAGTGCAATCACATGGCTGGTGAAGTGAAAATACAACTGTTCTGAGAAAGTGGCATAATCTAACAAATTTCAATGACCCAGTAATTCCATTTCCATGAAATAAATAGTAATTTCATTCCCATGAACTGAATAGGAATTTGTGTACAAGAAACAAGTACAAGAATATTCACCAGAGTCAAAGCAATCCTGAGAAAGAAAAATGGAGCTGGAGGAATCAGGCTCCCTGACTTCAGACTATACTACAAAGCTACAGTCATCAAAACAGTATGGTACTGGCACAGAGACAGAAATATAGATCAATGGAACAGAATAGAAAGCCCAGAAATAAACCCACACACATACGGTCACCTAATTTATGACAAAGGAGGCAAGACTATACAATGGAGAAAAGACAGTCTCTTCAATAAGTGGTGCTTGGAAAACCAAACAGCTACATGTAAAAGAATGAAATTAGAACATTCTCTAACACCATACACAAAAATAAACTCAAAATGGATCAAGGACCTAAATGTAAGGCCGGATACTATAAAACTCTTAGAGGAAAACATAGGCAGAACACTCTCTGACCTAAATCGCAGCAATATCTTTTTTGATCCACCTCCTAGAGTAATGAAAACAAAAACAAAAAAAAAACAAATGGGACCTAATTAAACTTAAAAGCTTTTACACAGCAAAGGAAACCATAAACAAAAGGAAAGACAACCCACAGAATGGGAGAAAATATTTGCAAATAAAGTGACTGACAAGGGATTAATCTCCAAAATATAGAGACAGCTCATACAGCTCAATATCAAAAAAACAAAAAACCCAATCAAAAAATGGGCAGAAGACCTAAAGAGACATTTCTCCAAAGAAGACATACAGGTGGCCAAAAAGCACATGAGAAGATGCTCAATATCGCTAATTATTAGAGAAATGCAAATCAAAACTACAATGAGGTATCACCTCACACTGGTTAGAATGGCCATCATCAAAAAGTCTATAAACAGCTACCAAATGTAAAATGGATGGCTAGTGGGAACCTGCAGCATAGCACAAGGAGATCAATTTGATGCTTTGTGATGACCTAGAGGGATGGAACAGGGAGGTTGGGAGGGAGGCTCAACAGGGAGGGGATGTGGGGATATATGTATATATATAACTGATTTCACTTTGTTGTACACCAGAAACTAACACAACATTATAAAGCATTTATACTCCAATAAAGATGTGAAAAAAAACCCTACAATCAATAAATGCTGGACAGGGTGTGGAGAAAAGGGAACCCTCCTACACTGTTGGTGGGAATATAAATTGGTACAGCCACTATGGAGAACAGCATGGAGGTTCCTTAAAAAACTGAAAATAGAGGGACTTCCCTGCGGTCCAGTGGTTAATACTCCACACTTCCACTGCAGGGGGCACTGGTCCAATCCCTGGTCAGGGAACTAGGATTCTGCATGCCGTGCAGTGCAGCCATAAATAAATAAATAATTAATAAATAAATAAAGTGTTCCCATATGATCCAGCAATCCCACTCCTGGGCATCTACCCAGGAAAAAAAATATAATTCAAAAAGATACATGCAGGACTTCCCAGGTGTCCCAGTGGATAAGACTCCACGCTCCCAATGCAGGGGGCGCAGGTTCAATCCCTGGTCAGGAAACTAGATCCCACATACATGCTGCAACTAACAGTTTGCATGCCACAACTAAGGAGCCCACGTGCCACAACTAAGGAGCCCGCCTGCCTCAACTAAGACCTGGCGCAACCAAATAAATAAATAAATAAATTTAAGACAAAACAAAAAAAACATACACACACCCCAATGTTCATTGCAGCACTATGTACAACAGCCAAGACATGGAAGCAACCTAAATGTCCATTGACAGAGAAATGGATAAAGATGTGGCATATATATATGTAGAGAGAGACAGAGAGAGAATGGAATGTTGCTCACCCATAAAAATAAACAATAAAATAATGCTATTTGCAACAACATGGACAGACCTAGAGACTATCATACTAAGTGAAGTCAGACAACGACAAATAACATATGATATCACTTATATGTGGAATCTGAAAAATGATATAAATGAACTTCTTTACAAAACAAAAACAGACTCACAGACGTCGAAAACAAACTTATGGTTACCAAAGGGGAAAGGTGGGGGGGAGGGATAAATTAGGAGTTTGGGATTAACATATATGCACTACTATATATAAAAGAGATAATCAACAAGGACATACTGCTTAGCAAAGGAAACTCTACTCAATATTCTGTAATAACCTATATGGGAAATGAATCTGAGAAAGAATGGGTATATGTATATGTATAACAGAATCACTTTGCCGTACACCTGAAACTAACACAACACTGTAAATCAACTATACTCCAATATAAAGTAAAAATTAAATTAAAAATAAAAAAGAACTTCATTTAAAAAAAAAAGAACATTCATACCAGAGTTCATCATATCCCTAAAGTAGAAGAAACTCAAATGTCCATCAATAGTAGCACAGATAAAGAAAGTATGGTATACCACAGTTTCTATCCAATTGAATACCACAGAGTACTTAAAAGGAATGAACTACACATATTACACAAGACACACAAAAATAACATGGATATATCTTAAAAATGTAACACTGAATAAAATAAACTAGACCTAATAGAACAGTGTATGAGTTCATGAACATAAGCTTTTAAAAAGGTAAAATTATATTGCTAAATTATAAAATTGAATTATCTCACAAGACCATTACAGTTAAATATTTAGTTGTATATACAAAGAACAGAAAAATCTTGGATTTCTCTGGTGGTGCAGTGGTTAAGAATCCGCCTGCCAATGCAGGGGACACGGGTTGGAGCCCTGGTCTGGGAAGATCCCACAAGCCGTGGACCAACTAAGCCTGTGTGCCACAACTACTGAGCCTGTGCTCTAGAGCCCAAGAGCCACAACTACTGAGCCCACAGGCCACAACTACTGAAGCCCACATGCCTAGAGCCTATGCTCCGCAACAAGAGAAGCCACCGCAATGAGAAGCCCACACAGCACAATGAAAAGTAGCCCCCACTCGCCACAACTAGAGGAAGCCCATGCGCAGCAACAAAGACCCAACGCAGCCATAAATAAATAGATAAATAAAAATCTTCAAGACATATTACTAACAAAAGTAAACTGCAGAACAATATGTTTAATATGATTCTATTTATATAAAACATAATTTATTTGCATGATATATACCTGAGGCATTGTTCAATAAAACTTATTGCAATAATGGAAATGTTCTATAATCTACTGTTCAATTCAGTAGCCACATGTGGCTGTTGAACACTTAAAATGTAGCTAATACAACTGAGGAACTGAAGTTTTAATTTAATTTGAACTACTTTCAATTTAAACAGCCTCATGTGGCTAGTGTCTACAGTTTGGACAGTGTAGTTATAGATAAATATATAATGATTACCTCTAGAACAGTGTCTTTCAACCTCGGCACCGTTGACATTTGGGACCCAATAATTCTTTACTCTTGGGGTTACACACTGCAGATATTTAGAAGCATCCCTAGCTTTTATCCTCTAGATGCCGATAGTATCCTCTCAGTAATGATAATCAAAATTATCTTCAGACCTTGCCAAATGTTCCCTGTGGGGCAAATAGTGTCCAACTGAAAGAGAACCCTTTTGCATTGTTAGTGGGAATGTAAATTGATACAGCCACTATGGAGAACAGTATGGAGGTTCCTTAAAAAACTAAAAACAGAACTACCATATGACCCAGCAATCCCACTACTGGGCAAATACCCTGAGAAAACCATAATTCAAAATGACACATGAACCCCAATGTTCATTGCAGCACTATTTACAATAGCCAGGACATGGAAACAACCTAAATGTCCAACAGATGAATGGATAAAAAAGATGTGGTATATATATACAATGGAATATTACTCAACCATAAAAAGGAATGAAATTGGGTCATTTGTAGAGATGTGGATGGACCTAGAGTCTACCATACAGAGTGAAGTAAGCCAGAAAGAGAAAAACAAATATCGTATATTAATGCATATACGTGGAATCTAGAAAAGTGGTACAGATGAACCTATTTGCAGGACAGGAATAGAGACGTAGATGTAGAGAAAGGCTATGTGGACACAGGGGGGAAGGGGAGGGTAGGATGAACTGGGAGATTAGATTTGACATAAATACACTACCATGTGTAAAATAGAAAGCTACTGAGAACCTGCTTTATAGCACAGGGAGCTCAGCTCGGTGCTCTGAGCCGACCAAGATGGGTGGGATGGGGGGTGGAGGTGGGAGGGAGGTCCAAGAGGGAGGGGATATAGGTATACATATAGCTGATTCACTTCATTGTACAGCAGAAACTAACACAACATTGTAAGGCAATTATACTCCAATAAAATAAAAAAATAAAATAACTGTAAAAAAAAAAAAGAAAAAGAAAAACAAGTTACTGTGGACCACACTGTAAGAACCCTGGGAGAGACTTCAGAGTGATCAATAGAATAAGCCAATAAATACTAAAAAAAAAACGAAAAAAAAAACCCACTGTATTAAAGATAGGAGGAAAATGGGGGGAGGAAACATTGTAACTTTTTTTTTTTTTTTTTTTTTTTTTTTGCGGTACGTGGGCCTCTCACTGTTGTGGCCTCTCCCGTTGCGGAGCACAGGCCCCGGACACGCAGGCTCAGCGGCCGTGGCTCACGGGCCCAGCCGCTCCGTGGCATGTGGGATCTTCCCGGACCGGGGCACGAACCTGTGTCCCCTGCATCGGCAGGTGGACTCTCAACCACTGCGCCACCAGGGAAGCCCCATTGTAACATTTTGCTCTATTTCTGTTTTGCCTAAATTGTTTAGCAGTAATATGTGCATACATGTTCTTTATGTAATTAATAATCTAAAAACTAAGGCTATTTTCCCATGGGTAAAAATGGAAAGTACATACCTAAACTCCAAGGTTACTGTAAATACTAAAAACAAAATGGAAACAAATCATCAATTTCCTGGTGCAGTAAAAAAAAAAAAAAAAAATGAAAGTTAGAAAGTTCACATGATTAGTTATGAAGAGCAGTGGAGAGAGAAGATGGAATCTGGGATCTCACAGGAGTTTGTAGCTAGAGAAGTGATCAGTTATTTTTGCCATTCACAGAGACAGGCAAAACAGAAACAGGAACCACTTAAAGGAAGTACAATGAATCTGGTTTGGGATATATTAACATGGAAGAACTTGTGGGCCCTTTAAGCAGAGCTATAGCTGCTAGCTGGAAAGCAATAAAAGCTACAATTAAAGATTCAAGAGTTGTCAATACATAGGCAGTATTTGGAAATCATGACCCTTCAGGGGAAAGCAAAAGTGGCATAAAGAAACTCTGGGCCATAACTAAGGATTGACAAGGAAGGGCCAGGGGAGAGTCAAATAGTTGTAGTCAAAGAGAGAGAAGAAAAAAGCAGAAGACAACTGGTTTGGCTTCCCATGGAAGCCAAGAGAACGTTTTTGTTTTTGTTTTAAAGTAGCTAATGTTTCCTTAGATCTCATCTCTATTAAAAAAAAACATATTCCGTAGACTATTGGCACAAGAACGAAAGAGATGAAATAGATTTAATTCAGGAGAGAGTGGGGTCAGTCTCAAAGTAGCACTCACTGACCATCAAGGGAATAACGCTGGAACTGAGAAACCACTTATCACTGGCCCTATGAATCATCAAAGGAAGGTTCTGCTAAAACAACAACAACAAACCTGAACTCTCATGCACCTCTATCATTCTTGCCTCCTTACTCAAGGGCTTTTGCCAAGCACCAGGCCTCAGACCTGTACTCAGAGGAGAGGAGCAGGCTACACTCTCACTAGCAAGCACTTTCTGAAAGGTCTGCAGCAGACCCTGATCTCTGACCAGGCTAAGGTAGATCCCATTTGGACTGTGATACACAAAATCTACATAATTAATCAGAAATACTCTTCTTTGGGCTCCTGGCTTTTCATTCTTGATTCTACTTCTAAAGACCAAGTTTCTATAAATAAGTCTGATGGATTAATTTGAGTTATTGGTCAATGGAGAATGGAATACAATGTATTCTCATGGAAAAGCTCTAAATCCGATGTATATCTATGAAAACACACTTTCTCATTTTATCATCACTTGAGGAAACCCTAACTCAAAATCTGAGTTCTGGAACTGTAGCAGGTCTGGCAAGTTCTGAAGCCACAGGCAAAAATTAGTGTGCACCTTTTTAGGGAGAAAGTCCTCAATTTCATAATATTCGCAAGAGGGTCTGTCACCCCAAAAGTTAATAGTCACTATAACTGTATTTTTTTTCCACCTTAGGCCCTATTTATGATGATTCACTGCATAATTTGTGACATCCATTCCAGACTTATGTGCGAGGTCCAGGTAGATATGTCCACTAGGAAGCTGGACATAAGGGTCTAGAACAGAATTCAAGAGAAAGATTTGAGAGCAGTTTAATAAGTCATAAGCACATAAACGACTGTTACAGCACTGAGAGTAAATAAGATCCCTCCTCCTACAGAATAGTATTGCGAAAAGGAAACATGGACTGGGGAACATACACAGGAGAAATGTGGCCCAATGAAGAGAAGCGAGCAAGGGAGGCTGGGAGAGAAAGAAAAATCAAGAATCATGAAGCTATTTTTCCTTCACTTAAAAAAAGTCCAAAGTGTCTACTGAGTTTGGCCACTAGGAGGACCCTGAATACTTCAACAGACAATTTCAGGGAATTAGTTGTGGTAGATTTACTATGCCAAAAAATAAAGAATGGGAGGTGAAAAGACAGTATACTATATAGTTTTAAGTAGCTTGCCAATGAATCAAGAAGACAGACAAGAGGACATCTGTGATCCCATCAGAGGTTTTGGTTATGATTTCAGCGAGGCTCAGTGGCTGCAAATTCATGAAACAAGGGAAAGAAAGAGGCTGACTTTTCAGAGAAGAGAGTATTGTCAGGGACAAGAGACCACTGGGGGTTTGCTGATCCCCTATATTATAAAAGCACTTTCAGAAACACACCGAAAAGTTACTTTAAAACACGAAGCTTCGGGTTTGCCAAATACCCGTGGCCTTTTCCTTCCACTTATTCTCTTAACTCCCAAACACTTCACACACAAAAAAATTTCCCCGAGTTCAGAGGAATAAAAAAATCTTCACAAAAGTTTAAAAAACCTCTTCAAAGTGGCCTCAGCCTCGTAAATGATGTCTCATAGAGAGCTGGGCACTCCCCAGCCCTCCCTCAGGGCGCGCACTCCACGCCACCTGCACTGTGAGCGCCCCCTCACAGGGACACAGCCCCACAGGCCCACTCAGGACCAACCTGGCCCTAAGAGCCTGCTCCGACAGGACTGGCCTGAACAGACGGGCGGGCCAGAAGCCCTAAAACAGAGTGGCTACACAGACTGCCTTACCCTCGAGGCCCGCAGAACCAGCTCGCACCGCCTCACCTCTGGGATCACGCGCCACACGCCCAAATCCTTTCGGGAAACCCCTAGCCCCGCCCTTCCTGCAGACTGCCACAACAAGCCCCACCCCTTCCCAAGGCTGCTCACAGGCCCCTCCCCATCCAGGTACTTAGCCTCATCCGGGTACTTATTTCCCTCCGGATGGCCGCGCTTTATCGACTCTTGAGGGAGGGCTGCAGGTAGTCAAGCACCGTTTGGGGCGCTGGCGATAGAGAAGTGGGAAGACAAAGCTCCTTCCCTTAGGGGGTTCCTATTCGAGTTGGGTTAAAACCTAATGCACAAATAAGTTTGTCATTTAACGGTGGCGGTGTGTGCTATGAAGAAAGCAGAGCGGGATAGGGAAATGACGCAGATCTTCACGGAAGTCTTGAAAGGCCTGTCTGATGAGATGCCTGAGAAGGTGGAACTTGGTCAGTCAGAAGGGAATGAGGACAGAAACTCTCTGACTACCTGCGGGAAGAACATTCCAGGCAGAGGGACCAGCAAGCACAAAGGCCTGAGGAGGCCAGTGTGCTGGAGCGCAGGCATAGGGGAGGGAGGGTGGTGGGAACGGAAGGTGCTCTCCGCCTTCGCCAGCCGCTCGCCCTCCGTGAGGGTGAGGGCGCGGGGGTCCCCCTACCTGGAAGGATTGGACGTGCCTATAGGCCGCTCAGCGTGACTCGAAGCCAGGCAACTGCCCCTACGAGCCCCAGTCACCTCTGCATAACCAGCGGTCAGGGTGACGAGGCGGCCATGGTGGACCCAGAAACAGGCAGGCAGCTTTCTCGCCCATGTAGAATAATGATGTTTAGGGTGGGAAGATAATATACAGGATGCCCAATTAAATTTGAAGTTCGGATACGCAACGAATAATTTTTTAATACCTCTCATGCAAAATTATTCGTTGTTTATCTGAAATTAAAGTTTAACTGGGTGCCCTGTATTTTTGTTTGTTAAACCTGGCAATCCTAATGTTGAAGTTCAGATGCTAGGTTTGGAAACTTAAGCACGGTGCTATGCCAAGCCATATTAGAACCTGAGACAGAAGAAATCGCGTGCCCCTCATATACATGTTTTTGTGTAGTTTTGTTAGTGTTCCCAACGTAGTAAATTAGTTGAAAATATTGCAAAATTGAAAAATTGGTATATTAAAATTCACATTATTTTTAAGTATTTTATTTATACCAAAAATAAAAATTACTATGTTCTATTTTCCTGGTTTTAGTGGAGGCAGACTCGTCAGTAAAAATTACAAAATTTACCTCTCTTGACCAAATGCAATCTTAAGTCATCTTAAATTAGCTTCAGTTTACTGAAACTTTTTTTTTAGATACATATATTTTTTAATGCTTTTCTCTTTTTTTCAATTTATTTATTTTATTATTTATTTATTTTTTTTTTGGCTGCATTGGGTCTTTGAAGCTGTGTGCGTGCTTTCTCCAGTTGGGGAGAGCGGGGGACCACTCCTCCCTGCGGTGCGTGGGCCTCCCACCGCGGTGGCCTCTCTTTTTGAGGAGCACGGGCTCCAGAGCGCAGGCTCAGCAGCTGTGGCGCACAGGCTCAGTCGCTCCGCGGCATGTGGGATCCTCCCGGAACAGGGCTCGAACCCACGTCCCCTGCACTGGCAGGCGGACTCCCAACCACTGCGGCTCCAGGGAAGCCCTGAAACTTCTTTTGTAGGATGCCACTGTGACTGGTATTTAGAATAAAATTCCCTAGACCACTTCCAAGTTTATATAAGATTGCGCTAAGAAAAATTTGTGAATCAGTTTTAGAGGATCCAAACACAATGCTGATTTGATATTACAAATCATTAAAACTACTTCAGGTGAAATGTCCATAGTATTTAAATTATCAGACTATTTAACAGGCTGCTTTTTGTAAATCAGATGTATTCATAGAAAGTAACTTTTCTCCAGGTAAAAATTCAGAATATCTGAAGACACTTCACTTGGTAAGTCCACATCTAGGATATCTATAATCTCTTTAATTTCTATTTGATAAACACTTTTTTATAATAATTGATAGACTCATTCAATAATTTTTACATTCCTAATTTCTTTTCATTTTCAAATTCAGGAAGTATATTCATACCTCTTGCTAAAGTTTAACATTAATCAAACATACTTTCAGTTACTTGCTCTCATTTGTTATAAGCAAAGGGATAGAACTTCTATTAAGCATGCAGCTTTGTATATAGTCGTGATTTTTTAAAAACTTTTTTTAGTTCAAAATATCATCCCAAACATATAAGTTGCATAAAAATTTGTAATCTATTTGCACAATGATGCTTTATGTTTCAGCATGTTGTATTTTGTCATTTGATGTTATATCTTTTAACATTTGACAAACATCTTTAATTTGTGTGAAGTGCCTTGATTGCATTTGATCTTGATGCCCCTCAGGATTAGCATTTGTATTTTAATGTAGTTTTTAGAACAGTCATAATATTCTAACTGCTCAATGAATTTTATATATATCTATCTATATCTATCAGTATATCTGTATCTTCTGTACAGTACTGAAAAGGTTATATTTGAAGTCACTGAAAGCAGTCTTTTTGCACATTAAATTATGAGCTGAGCAAGGCACAAATTTGGCATAATCATTTTTGGGGGAAATAGTGGCTTGTATACCCTATATACACACCTGCAATATATGTTCCATTAACATAACTCTGGCCTCAAAGATATTTTATTAAAAGTTTCATTTCATAAGATAGCTCATATCCCTTAATCTCTTAATCTCTTCAGTAAAATCAAAATTTCTTCTGTTATATTCTTTCTTATTAATATTTATTTATTTATTTGGCTGCGTCGGGTCTTACTTGTGGCACACAGGATCATCGTTGTGGCATGTGGCATCTTTCGTTGCGATACACGGGCTTCTCTCTATTTGTGGCACACGGGCTCCAGAGCACGTGCGGGCTTAGTAGTTGCAGCGCACAGGCTCTCTAGTTGTGGTGCATGGGCTCTAGAGTGTGCGGGCTTGGTTGCCCTGGGGCATGTGGGATCTTAGTTCCCCGACCAGGGATCGAACCTGCATCCCCTGCATTGGAAGTCAGATTCCTAACCACTGGACCACCAGGGAAGTCCCTGTTATGATATTCTTAATGCAGACATACTGAAAAATCTGACACACTTGTTCATGATGGGCTACATCTGATATACAAAAAGTAAGGGAAAGTATTTTGCCTTTTATTCCCAATAATGTTGCAGATCTAATATGATTTCCTAGCAGCATTATGTACCTCCCCGAAATTCATACGTTCAAGTCCTGACACCTAGTACCTTGAAATGCAACTGTATATGGAATTAGGGCCTTAAAGAGGTAATTAAGGTAAGATGAGGTCATATGGGTGGGCCCTAATCCAATATAACTGGTGTCCTTATAAGAGGAGATTTGGACACAGACACATCGAGGGGTGACCATGTGAAGATACAGTGAGAAAGTGACTATCTGCAAGCCAAGGAGAAAGGCCTCAGAAGAAACCAAACTTCCTGACACCTTCATCTTGGACTTCTAGCCTCCAGAACTGTGAGAAAATAAATTTGTTTTAAACAACCCAGTCTGTGATATTTTGTTTTGACAGCCCTAGCAAACTCACACACATTGTAAATTTGTTTTGAATTTTATTAGACAAATAAGGCACAGATTCCTTTTTACGATAGCTACATCAACATCATAATGACTTAAACTAAGATACATACGTAGTTTTTGTTTTCCAACTTTTAAACTCAACTTATCCTGGATATTAAAAGTGTCCAAAGTATAACTGACACAAGTTGGGAGGTAAAAAGGCATGTGAAAGCTAATTTTATATATTAACTTGGCTAGACTATGGTGACCAGTTGTTTGGTCAAACACTAGATCTTCAGCTCACATACTAAAATGTCAGAGATGTTACCTTAGGCTTACAGAACAAAAAAGACGTTTGTGTTACCAGGCAAAGAAGAAAGGACTGTAGCTATCAAAAAGTGACAAAGGGAGGGGGAAAGATGTAATGTAGGATAGTGAATAAAGCTAGATGATCATCTCTCAAATTTCTAAAGTGGAAAAATCAAGAGACAGCACTTTGTAAATCTATGCTTTAGAGTCAGAACAATTAAAGACAATTGAAAAAGTTCCTCTAAGAAGGGGGACCACAGGAGGAGAGAGTAGGGTGGGAAAGCATTATTCATGGTAAGCTCTTCTGTTCCTTATTTTTTACGCCATGTGCATGTATTTCAAACTGGGATAGCAGAGGAAAATAATTTCTATTTATACTTCAAGACCCAGATCTGATGTGGTGCCAACTCCCTCGTTAAATGAGACCTCACTCTCCTATGCTACTTAAGCACTAGGTTCTCTGTTATCAAACCTCTCAAACTTTACACATCTATTTATGCATCTGTTCCATTACCCAAAATTATTTAAAGATAAAGGCAGTATTTATCTTTGCTATCACATCAAATCTTTAATAACTGTTGAATGAATAAAAATATAAATTACTTTTTTTAGGTCAAAGGCTTTGGGAAGCTGCCAGATCAGGGTCTGATTTCCAAGCCTTTCACTAACCAGCAATGAGACCTCATGTGACCTCAGATACATTATCTAACCTTTCTGACCTTCAGCTTCTTCTGTATCTGTTCTAAGGAGTTGTGAGTTTGAAATAACAGACTGCAACATTCCTAGCGCACTACCTCACGCACACTGAAATGTTCAACTCTTTGGTGCCATAGTGAACATGTTAATACTTAGCTAAGTAGGTTAATAAAGATTACTGAAAACGATGCCATATCTCTAAGGTTATCTTCTGTTTGTTTGCAGGACCATACAGGGGTTGACAGGAAGGCAACAACACATAACAGATTCCTTAATAGCTGATTCCATGCTTAATGCAGGAAATGTTTAAGATGAATGTGGAACATCTTATTATACCAGGTAACAAAGGAAGATATCAAAGGCAAATGATATCTGTATTTCATTTCACATGAATATTAATGTCAAAAACTCAAATGAATAAGAGAATTCTACTCCTAGCTAAGATGGAATAGCTTGTGGTAGATCAACTTTCATGTCAAAAACAGCCATGAAAGCTGGATAAATCTCTTAAAAATCTGAAGACATCAACAGACTGCTGAAGCAAAAAAGGGCTTAAGCATCAAGATCCAGGGGAAGGATGAATCTCAGGTGGGTGAGCCAAAAGTCTGGCCTCTTTTATCCTTTGATCATTTACTGATTCTAGGCATAGCATAAGAGACTGAGGATCCAGACAAAGGACCCAAGCAATGGGCAACTGCTAAGAGACAGAGAAACCGGCAGAGGTCTTGGTGGTCTCAAAGGGCACTGTAAGACAAAAATAAGACTAATTTTTTTAGCATATTGAATATGAGGGAGGGGTGTGGAACTTAGTAAACCACTCAGACTGTTTACCCATTAGGACATTTTCTGAAATCTGAAGCCATGCACAATGGAAGATTAAGAAGCTAAGCAGAAAACATCTGGGAAAAAAATGGATTTGGGGGGCAGTGTCTAGATACTGAGAATACAAGGATTAGAAGTGTAGAACTGCCAGTGAGACAGATCCAGGGAACACTCTAGGCTGTCAACTAAAAAATCCCTGGTGGACTATATCCTGTAAGGGGGTATTGGGGCCCAGGGTAGGCCACCCCAAAATGTACCTCAATGGCATATTATTTTGAATCAAAGTTACTTAAGAAATAGACATCATAAGGGGGACACTCTGACCCTCCTTTCTGTCTCCCTGAAAGCAGGAAATAAATCTCTCGTGTGAAAGGTGCCCTCCTTGCATCTGGAGGTAGAAGGACACCCTTATCACCAGAGTTAAGTGATATCATTATCATTCAGACTGAGGAGCCTGCATAAATGTTGTTACTTATTTAATTTACCACCCTAAGTCCAAATTCTGTTTTGATTTTTTATTAATTGAGCACCCAAAACCTAAGTTTCTTTGTCCTGCCAATGCTTCACAACTTTATTGTCTCTTTGTCTAAAAGGTATAAAAGCTGCCTGCTTTGGCCACTTCTTAGATCCCATTTCTATGAGACCTCTGTATGCATGATTTAAAATGTTTTTTTCTCCTGTTAATCTGTCTTATATCAATTTTATTATTATACCAGCCACAAGAACTCAAGAGGAGAAGAAGGGGAAATTTTCCCCTCCCTGACAGGGGATAACAAGGGTAACCCAGAGGTAGTGTCTGAAGAAAACTGCAACCCAGCCTTAATTAAGTCAGCCCAGGCCCTGACTGGATTAAGGTGATCAGTCCTCACTCTGCCTAGTAGGAGAGTGGTGTAGGAGGTTATCACCATCCAGAGCCTCTATAATTTGTCATACACTGTGTCCAGCATTCAATCAAAAATTATCGGGCATACCAACAGAATGGACCAAATGACCAGAAACCACAGGAAAAAAAGACAATAGAAAGAGATACATAGAAAATCTAAATCATGGAGTTATCAGACAAGAACTTTAAAATAACTGATTCATTAGTTAAAGAAAAACATGGAGAAAACAAAAGGTAAATTCCCCAGAGAATTAGAATCTATTTAAAAAAACTGAAAAGACATTCTAGAACTGAAAAATAGATGAATGAATTAGAAGACAGATTAATAGAAAATATCTAGTCTGAAGCACAAGGGGGAAAAAGAATGGAAGATACAGAAAAGGAGACATAATGAAACACAATGAAAATCCAGATTACTGGGACCCCAGAAAGAGAGGAGAGACAGAAAATGAGACAGAAACAATATTTGAATAATGTCTGAGAAACTTTCAAAACTGATCAAAGAGATCAACCCACAAATTCCAGAAGCTCTGTAAATGCCAGGCCAGAAAATAAAAAGAGAAACTCACACTAGGTACATCATAGTAAAACTAGTGAAAACCAAAACAAAGAAAATTTTTAAAATTCAGATAGTAGGGAGGGGGTGGGGGGGAAATTACGTTCAAAAAAGCAACAAAATGACAAGATTGCTGAATTTTCAACAGAAATAGTATAGACAGAAAAGAATGGAATTACATCTTTAAAGTGGTTAAAAAAAAAACTCCTAGATATATTTAATAGAAATGAATTAGTATATAAGAAGACAGTTGTAAAAATTACCCAAAAACATAGCATAGATATTAAAAATATGAAAGACAGCTTAAGAGATAAGAATAGTACAATATACTCTAATTTACATTTAACCAGAGTTCCAGAAGGAATGCAGAAAACATTGAAAGAGAAAAGGATTGAATAATTATCCCAAACTGATTAAAGATACTACTGCACAGATTCAAAAAGCCCAAAGAATCTCAAACAGGACCAAAAACAAACAAACAAACAAACCCACCTAGCTTGCCAGTAATTTTTGTTGTTTCTCAACTCTAAACTCATTTTTCTATACTCTGCTGTTATACTGGAGTTGCAACTCTCTACATTTCTCAGATTCCCTTACTAGCTGGCTTCCTGTTAGGTTCTGATGGTGGAAGGCACTAGAGGGAGATTGCATGGCAGAAGATAGGTAACAGTTGCCCTAGAGCCAGTGATTTTTTGCATGAGAGAGAGTTTTATACATTAAGCCACTGATATTTCGGGATTATTTTATTACTCTAGCATTAGCCTAGCCTAGCCTAATAAAATATGTAAAAAGAATCTTTTTAAGTAGGCCCTTGCACCTCATATACAAAAATAAAACCTAGGTATATTAAAGATACAAATGTAAAAGATATGACTATAATGATTTTAGAAAAGAATATAAGAGGGCTTCCCTGGTGGCGCAGTGGTTGAGAGTCCGCCTGCCGATGCAGCGGACACGGGTTCGTGCCCCAGTTCGGGAAGATCCCACATGCCGCGGAGCGGCTAGGTCTGTGAGCCATGGCCGCTGAGCCTGCGCGTCTGGAGCCTGTGCTCTGCAACGGGAGAGGCCACAACAGTGAGAGGCCCGCATACCGCGAAAAAAAAAAATGTAAGAAATATCTTCATAATCTTGGGATACAGAAGAATTTCTTAAACAAGACATAAAAACCATAAATCAAAAAAAAAGCTTGATAAATTTGACATAGAAATTAAGAACTTTTGTTCATCAAAAGACAGAACTAGGAGTGAAAAGACTAACTAGAAAAAAGATATTTGCAAAACATGTAACCAACAAAGAGCCTGTGTCCCTAATATATTAAAAATTCCTGTGAATTAGTAAGAAAAAGACTTTAATAGACAAAGATGAAACCTAAAGACTAATAAACATACAAAAAAGGTGTTCAATGTCAATAATCTTGTTAAAATAGATAACACTATACACATAACAAGCTAGCTAAAATGCAAAAGTATGACAATACCAGATATTGGAGAAGGCTGGGATAACAAGGACTCTTATTTACTCCTGGTGACAATGTGCATAACCACTCTGGAATACATTATATGGTAAAGTTGAAGACACACCTACTTAGACTCAGAATTTTCACTTCTAGAAATACATTCTACAGAAATGTGTTTATTTGCACCAGAAATCACATATAAAAATGCAATGGCAGCCTTATTCATAATATAAAAGACTGAAACCAACTCAAATGTCTATCAACAGTATATCAGCTATAATATGGTGCTGTCCTACCAAATACACTAACAGAACTGAACTACACGAGTTATCATGAACTACAGCTGCACAGTAACATGAAACAACTGTAAAATAAACGAAGCCAAACACCCCCCAAAATATACTGATTCCATTACAGAAAGTTCAAAATAAGGGAAAACAAATTTTTTATTTATTTTTATTACTATTTATTTAGTAATAAAATTTTTATTTTAAAATAAATTTTATCTAAAATAAAATTTTTATTTATTATTTTTTATTACTATTTATTTAGGGATATAGACACATATAGTAAAACTATAAAGAAAAGCAAAAGCATGACTACCACAAATCACTAGACAATGGTTACCACTGAGGTATGGGGGGAAGGTCAGAAATGTGATCATGGAGGGACTCACAGCAGGTCCTGAGGTGTAAATTTGAAAATAATCTCTTCTCTAACCCAGGTGATGGTGACATGGGTGCTCGTGCTCACCTGCATATTCTTTAAACTGTACGTCTATGTATCACAAAGAATTGTGTGTATATCTCAAATTCTTAAAGTTAGAAATTTCAAATTATAACAGCATCACAATCATGGACATACATGATCTCTATGTTCTCTGAGATGCAAGGAGGGACTGTCTCCCTTACTTTGCAGAAAAGGACACTGAAGCTTAGAGAAAAAATAAGTGTTGAAACCTGGTCTAGAACCTAACTTCAGGTTTGCCACTCAAGTATTCATTACCTAGATTCTGCCTGTACAGAGAAGATGCATAGGAAATGGTGAACTTGGTAAAAGCTCCCCGTCTTAAAAAAATACTCCAAATAAGGCTCTTTAAGGCTTCTGGCAGGGACATTTTATTTTTTGGTTAAAGCCACATTAATAGAAATTCCATAAAAACAAGCATGTAAACAAGGTATCAGAACTTTGGTTCACTGAAACATCTCACACCTAAAGCACCTGAGGTACAAAAGCATCTTGCTAGGTACTAGACCACCTGACTCTGCTCCAACCCTACCCTTGTGGCCAGAGATAGCTGACAGGTGAGGCTGGGACCCAGGTCACCCAAGTCACCCAGGACCTTCCCCAGGACCATCTCTGCTCCAGACAAATATTCACGCCTCCAAAGACCCGCCTGACAAAGGCTGGAAAGTAGAGGGGGTCTGTCACGTTGAACTTGAAGACAACATGGGCTGTGGGGCCAGGGAGGTGAAGGGCAGAAAAGGATGTCAGTCAACTTCTGTTGATCCACATGGCCTCAAGAACTCCTGTCCTCGTTCATGGAACCACTTATTGGAGACTGTGAACAGATAGAAATTATGTTACAATCCTGTTGGTTCAGCAGCCAAAATTAATGATTCCTTCTTGATGACTCCTACATTGGGCCTGGGAATCAGACATGAGTAAGACTTGGTTTCAGGCATCAAGTTGCTTATGAGCTGATGAGAAAGAGAGATAATCATACAAAACTCTGTCAGTGACACACGATACATGTGTGTAGGTTGCTATGGAAACAGAACCAAAGGGCATCTAACCATGTGGGGGAAGAGGAAACCCCAGGGCTGGGACTCCCTGAATAGGAGTTATCCAGGGAAGAAGATGGACAGAACAGGTGGTTCCTATACCAAGGGGGTCTAGGAAGTGGGAACAGGATGAGAAAGACATCAAGGCATGATCCACGCTGGTATGTGTCAAAGACCCCAACAAGTTTGATACTACTGGGATGTGGTGGGTGGGAACTCAGAGGTAAGAGACGAGGAAGCCTGTCAGGATTGTGGAGGGCCTGGATGTCAACCTCAGGAGCTCTGGGCCGGCAGATCAATCTTGTGTTCTGTGGGTAGCAGAGAAGCAGAGCTGATGCTAGCACTATCACCTAAAGTTTTGTCTTACATGTTCACAAACCACAATTTCACTTCTCAATATAGACTTTCATAATGAATGAAAAAACAAATTGCTTTTAATGTACTAATGAAGTCATAGTACTTTTAAAATACAATTAATAATAACTAATTTTTGTAAGTAATACACGAACTTAGCTGAAAAAATCAAATTGTTCTACAAGGCTTATAATGATAAATAGCAATCTCCTACCTACTCCTTTCCACCACCAATCCCCACTTCCTCTAACATTCAACTCTTGTTTCTTCTGATATTTATCCTCATTTTTCTAAAACATAATGTTATTTCTTGACTTCCAACTTTAGATCTTATATGTTGACAGTCTACCATAGAATATGGAGATTTGGAATTTTTTACACCACTCTTAAAATACATAGATCCCCCTCCCATCCCCCAATATAGTTAAATCACAAGTTCTAGTTAACTTAATATTCAGTATTTACATTATTATGTCATGTAAATATTACTCACACTTGAGCTACCGAATAGATGATACAGCTCACCCTTGAGCAACACGTTTGAACTGAGCGAGTCCACTTATATGCGGATTTTTTTCATTAGTAAATACTACAGTACTACATGATCCGCAATTGGCTGAATTTGAAAATGCAGAACCTTGGATATGGAGGAACCGTGCATATGGAGGGCCAACTATAAATGAGACACGGGGCCTTCCCTGGTGGCGCAGTGGTTGAGAGTCCGCCTGCCGATGCAGGGGACACGGGTTCCTGCCCCGGTCTGGGAAGATCCCACATGCCGTGGAGCGGCTGGGCCCGTGAGCCATGGCCGCTGAGCCTTTGCGTCCGGAGCCTGTGCTCCACAACGGGAGAGGCCACAGCAGTGAGAGTACCGCGTACCGAAAAAAAAAAAAAAAAAAAAGAGACACGGATTTTCAGCTGTGCAGAGGGTCAGCACCCCTAACCCCTGCTTTGTTTTTTGGGGTTTTTTTTCAACATCTTTATTGGAGTATAACTGCTTTACAATGGTATGTTAGTTTCTGCTTTATACCAAAGTGAATCAGCTATACATATATGTATATCCCCATATCTCTTCCCTCTTGTGTCTCCCTCCCTATCCCACCCCCTAGGTGGTCACAAAGCACCGAGCTGATCTCCCTGTGCAATGTGGCTGCTTCCTACCAGCTATCAGTTTTACATTTGGTAGTGTATATATATCCATGCCACTCTCTCACTTTGTCCCAGCTTACCATTCCCCCTTCCTGTGGTCTCAAGTCCATTCTGCAGTAGGTCTGCGTCTTTATTCCCATCCTGCCCCTAGGTTCCTCATGACCTTTTTTTTTTTAAATTCCATATATATGTGTTAGAATACATTACTTGTTTTTCTCTTTCTGATTTACTTCACTCTGTATGACAGACTCTAGGCCCATCCACCTCACTACAAATAACTCAATTTCGTTTCTTTTTCTGGCAGACTAATATTCCATTGTATATATGTGCCACATTTTCTTTATCCATCCATCAATGGACAATAGGTTGCTTCCATGTCCTGGCTATTGTAAATAAAGCTGCAATGAACATTGTGATACATGACTCTTTTTGAATTATGGCTTTCTCAGGGTATATGCCCAGTAGTGGGATTGCTGGGTCGTATGGTAATTCTATTTTTCGTTTTTTAAGGAACCTCCACACTGTTCTCCATAGTGGCTGTATCAATTTACATTCCCACCAACAGTGCGAGAGGGTTCCCTTTTCTCCAGCATTTATTGTTTGTAGATTTTCTGATGGCCATTCTGACTGGTATGACATGATATCTCATTGTAGCTTGGATTTCCATTTCTCTAATGATTAATGATGTTGAGCATTCTTTCATCTGTTTGTTGGCAATCTGTATATCTTCTCTGGAGAAATGTCTATTTAGGTCTTCTGCCCATTTTTGCATTGGGTTGTTCGTTTCTTTTGATATTGAGCTGCATGCACTGCTTGTAAATTTTGGAGATTAATCCTTTGTCAGTTGCTTCATTTGCAAATATTTTCTCCCATGCTGAAGGCTGTGTTTTCATCTTGTTTATGGTTTCCTTTGCTGTGCAAAAGCTTTTAAGTTTCATTAGGTCTCATTTATTTTTGTTTTTATTTCCATTTCTCTAGGAGGTGGGTCAAAAAGGATCTTGCTATGATTTATGTCATAGAGTGTTCTGCCTATGTTTTCCTCTAAGAGTTTGATAGTTTCTGGCCTTATATTTAGGTCTTTAATCCATTTTGAGCTTATTTTTGTGTATGGTGTTAGCGAGTGTTCTAATCTCATACATTTACATGTACCTGTCCAGATTTCCCAGCACCACTTATTGAAGAGGCTGTCTTTTATCTGTTGTATATTCTTGCCTCCTTTATCAAAAATAAGGTGACCATATGTGCGTGGGTTTATTTCAGGGCTTTCTATCCTGTTCCATTGATCTATATTTCTGTTTTTGTGCCAGTACCATAGTGTCTTGATTACTGTAGCTTGGTAGTATAGTCTGAAGTCCAACAGCCTGATTCCTCCAGCTCCGTTTTTCTTTCCCAAGATTGCTTGGGCTATTTGGGGTCTTTTGTGTTTCCATACAAATTGTGAAATTTTTTTTCTAGTTCTGTGAAAAATGCCAGCGGCAGTTTGACAGGATTGCACTGAATCTGTAGATTGATTTGGGTAGTACAGTCATTTTCACAATGTTGATTCTTCCATTCCAAGCACATGGCATATATCTCCATCTATTTGTATCATCTTTAATTTCTTTCATCAGTGTCGTATAGTTTTCTGCATACAGGTCTTTTGTCTCCTTAGGTAGGTTTATTCCTAGGTAATTTATTCTTTTTGTTGCAATGGTAAATGGTAGTGTTTCCTTAATTTCACTTTCAAATTTTTCATCATTAGTGTATAGGAATGCAAGAGATTCTGTGCATTAATTTTGTATCCTGCTACTTTAACAAATTCATTGATTACCTCTAGTAGTTTTCTGGTAGCATCTTTAGGATTCTCTATGTATAGTATCAAGTCATCTGCAAACAGTGACAGCTTTACTTCTTCTTTTCCGATTTGGATTCCTTTTACTTCTTTTTTTTTCTCTGATTGCTGTGGCTAAAACTCCACAACAATGTTGAATAATAGTGGTGAGTGTGGGCAGCCTTGTATTGCTCCTGATCTTAGTGGAAATGCTTTCAGTTTTTCACCACTGAGGACAATGTTGGCTGTGGGTTTGTCATATATGGCCTCTGTTATTTGAGGTAAGCTCCCTCTATGCCTACTTTCTGGAGGGTTTTTATCATAAATGTGTGTTGAATTTTGTCAAAAGCTTTTTCTGCATCTATTGAGATGTTCATATGGTTTTTATTCTTCAATTTGTTAATATGGTGTATCCCTTTGATTGATTCATGTATACTGAAGAATCCTTACATTCTTGGGATAAACCCCACTTGATCATGGTGTATGATCCATTTAATGTGCTGTTGGATTCTGTTTGCTAGTATTTTGTTAAGGATTTCTGCATCTATGTTCATCAGTGATATTGGCCTGTAGTTTTCTTTGTGACATTTTTGGTTTTGGTATCAGGGTGATGGTGGCCTCGCAGAATGGGTTTGGGAGTGTTCCTCCCTCTGCTATATTTTGGAAGAGTTTGAGAAGGATAGGTGTTAGTTCTTCTTTAAATGTTTGAGAGAATTCGCCTTTGAAGCCATCTGGTCCTGGGCTTTTGCTTGCTGGAAGATTTTTAATCACAGTCTCAATTTCAGTGCTTGTGATCAGTCTGTTTATATTTCTTCCTGGTTCAGCCTCGGAAGGTTGTGCATTTCTAAGAATTTGTCCATTTCTTCAAGGCTGTCCATTTTATTGCCATAGAGTTGCTTGTAGTAATCTCTCACGATACTTTGTATTTCTGCAGTATCAGTTGTTACTTCTCCTTTTTAATTTCCATTGATTTGAATCTTCTCCCTTTTTTTCTGGATGAGTCTGGCTAATGGTTTATCAATTTTGTTTATCTTCTCAAAGAACCAGCTTTTAGTTTTATTGATCTTTGCTATTGTTTCCTTCATTTCTTTTTCATTTATTTCTGATCTCATCTTTATGATTTCTTTCCTTATGCTAACTTTGGGGGGTTTTTGTCCTTCTTTTCTACTTGCTTTAGGTGTAAGGTTAGGTTGTTTATTTGAGATGTTTCCTGTTTCTTAAGGTAGGATTGTATTGCTATAAACTTCCCTCTTAGAACTGCTTTTGCTGCATCCCACAGGTTTTGGGTCGTCATGTTTTCATTGTCATTTGTTTCTAGGTAATTTTTGATTTCCCCTTTGATCTCTTCAGTGATCTCTTGGTTATTAAGTAGTGGACTGTTCAGCCTCCATGTGTTTGTAATTTTGACAGATATTTTCCTGTAAATGATATCTAGTCTCAGAGTGTGGTGGTCGGAAAAGATACTTGATACGATTTCAATTTTCTTAAATTTACCACAGCTTGATTTGTGACCCAAGATATGATGAATACTGTAGAATGTTCCATGAGCACTTGAGAAGAAAGTGTATTCTGTTGTTTTTGGATGGAAGGTCCTATAAATATCAATTAAGTCCATCTCGTTTAATGTATCATTTAAAGCTTGTGTTTCCTTATTTATTTTCATTTTGGATGATCTGTTCATTGGTGAAAGTGGGTTGTTAAAGTCCCCTACTATGATTGTGTTACTGTCAATTTCCCCTTTTATGGCTGTTAGTATTTGCCTTATGTATTGAGGTGCTCCTAGGTTGGGTGCATAAATATTTACAGTTGTTATATCTTCTTCTTGGATTGATCCCTTGATCATTATGTAGTGTCCTTCTTTGTCTCCTTGTTTTAAAGTCTATTTTGTCTGATATGAGAATTGCTACTCCAGCTTTCTTTTGATTTCCATTTGCACGGAATATCTTTTTCTATCCCCTCACTTTCAGTCTGTATGTGTCCCTAGGTCTGAAGTGGGTCTCTTGTAGACAGCAGATATATGGGTCTTGTCTTTGTATCTATTCAGCCAGTCTATGTCTCTTGGTTGGGGCATTTAACCCATTTACACTTAAGGTAATTACCAATATGTATGTTCCTATTCCCATTTTCTTAATTGTTTTGGGTTTGTTATTTTAGGTCTTTTCCTTCTCTTGTGTTTCTTGCCTAGAGAAGTTCCTTTAGCATTTGTTGTAGAGCTGATTTGGTGGTGCTGAATTCTCTTAGCTTTTGCTTGTCTGTAAATGTTTTAATTTCTCCATCAAATATGATGAGATCCTTGCTGGGTAATCTTGGTTGTAGGTTTTTCCCTTTCATCACTTTAAATATGTCCTGCCACTCCCTTCTGGCTTGCAGAGTTTCTGCTGAAATATCAGCTGTTAACCTTATGGGGATTCCCTTGTATGTTATTTGTTGTTTTTCCCTTGCTGCTTTTAATGTTTTCTTTGCCTTTTTTTTTTTTTTTTTTTTTTTTGCGGTATGCGGGCCTCTCACTGTTGTGGCCTCTCCAGCTGCGGAGCACAGGTTCCGGATGCGCAGGCTCAGCGGCCATGGCTCACGGGCCCAGCCGCCCCGCAGCATGTGGGATCTTCCTGGACCGGGGCACGAACCCGTGTCCCCTGCATCGGCAGGCGGACTCTCAACCACTGCGCCACCAGGGAAGCCCTGTATTTAATTTTTGACAGTTTGATTAATATGTGTCTTAATGTGTTTCTCCTTGGATTTATCCTGTATGGGACTCTCTGTGCTTCCTGGACTTGATTAACTATTTCCTTTCCCATATTAGGGAAGTTTTTCAACTATAATCTCTTCAGATATTTTCTCAGTCCCTTTCTTTTTCTCTTGTTCTTCTGGGACCCCTATAATTTGAATGTCGGTGCATTTAATGTTGTCCCAGATGTATCAGAGGTCTCTGAGACTGTCCTCAATTGTTTTCATTCTTTTTTTTTATTCTGCTCTGCAGTAGTTATTTCCACTATTTTATCTTCCAGGTCACTTATCCATTCTTCTGCCTCAGTTATTCTGCTATTGGTTCCTTCTAGAGAGTTTTTAATTTCATTTATTGTGTCGTTCATCATTTGTTTACTCTTTAGTTCTTCTAGGTCCTTGTTAAACGTTTCTTGTATTTTCTCCATTCTACTTCCAAGATTTTGGGTCATCTTTACTATCATTAGTCTGAATTCTTTTTCAGGTAGACTGCCAATTTCCTCCTCATTTGTTTGGTCTGGTGGGTTTTTACCTTGCTCCTTCATCTGCTGTGTGTTTCTCTGTCTTCTCATTTTGCTTAACTTACTGTGTTTAGGGTCTCCTTTTTGCAGGCTGCAGGTTTGTAGTTCCCGTTGTTTTTGGTGTCTTCCCCCAGTGGCTAAGGTTGGTTCAGTGGGCTGTGTAGGCTTCCTGGTGGAGGGGACTAGTGCCTGTGTTCTGGTGCATGAGGCTGGATCTTGTCTTTCTGGTGGGCAGGTCCACGTCTGGTGGTGTGTTTTGCGGTGTCTGTGACCTTATTATGATCTTAGGCAGCGTCTCTGCTAATGGGTGGGGTTGTGTTCCTGTCTTGCTGGCTGTTTGGCATAGGGTGTCCAGCACTGTAGCTTGCTGGTCGTTGAGTGGAGCTGGGTCTTGGCGTTGAGATGGAGATTTCTGGGAGATTTTCACCATTTGATATTACATGGAGCTGGGAGGTCTCTGATGGACCAATGTCCTGAACTCGGCTCTCACACCTCAGAGGCCCAGGCCTGACACAGCCGGAGCCGGAGCACGAAGACCCTGTCATCCACACGGCTCAGAATAAAGGGGAGAAAAAAAGAAAGAAAGGAAATAATAATAATAATAAAATAGAATAAAGTTATTAAAATAAAAAATAGGTATTAAATTTTTTTAAAAAGTTAAAAAGTAATAAAAAAGAAAGAGAGCAACCAAACCAAAAAACGAATCCACCAATGGTAACAAGCGCTAAAATCTATACTAAAAAGAAAAAAAAAACAGACAGAACCCTAGGACAAATGGTAAAAGCAAAGCTATACAGACCAAATCACACACAGAAGCATACACGTACACACTCAGAAAAAGAGAAAAAGGAAAAATATATATATATCGTTGCTCCCAAAGTCCACCGCCTCAATTTGGGATGATTTGTTGTCTATTCGGGTATTCCACAGATGCAGGGTACATCAAGTTGATTGTGGAGATTTAATCCACTGCTCCTGAGACTGCTGGGAGAGATTTCCCTTTCTCTTCTTTGTTCACACAGCTCCTGGGGTTCAGCTTTGGATTGGGCGCTGTCTTTGCGTGTAGGTGGCCTGAGGGCATCTGTTCCCCACTCAGACAGGATGGGATTAAAGTATCAGCTGATTAGGGGGCTCTGGCTCACCCAGGCCGGGGGGGAGGGAGGGGTACAGAATGCTGGGCAAGCCTGTGGTGGCAGATGCCAGCATGACGTTGCACCAGCATGAGGCACGCCGTGTGTTCTCCCAGGGATGCTGTCCCTGGATCACGGGACCCTGGCAGTGGTGTGCTGCACAGGCTCCCAGGAAGGGAGGTGTGGATAGTGACCTGTGCTTGCACACAGGCTTCTTGGTGGCTGCAGCAGCAGGCTTAGTGTCTCATGCCCGTCTCTGGGGTCCGCACTGATAGCCACTGCTCACGCCCGTCTCTGGAGCTCCTTTAAGCAGTGCTCTTAATCCCCTCTCCTTGCGCACCGCAAAACAAAGAGGCAAGAAAAAGTCTCTTGCCTCTTCGGCACCTCCAGACCTTTTCCCGGACTCCCTCCCGGCTAGCTGTGGCACACTAACCCCCTTCAGGCTGTGTTCACGCAGCCAACCCCAGTCCTCTCCCTGGGGTCTGACCCCCAAAGCCCGAGCCTCAGCTCCCAGCTCCCACACCCCCACCCCCTGGCAGGTGAGCAGACACGCCTCTCGGGCTGGTGAGTGCTGGCAGGCATCAATCCTCCGTGCAGGAATCTCTCTGCTTTACCCTCCGCACCCCTGTTGCTGCGCTCTCCTCCGTGGCTCTGAAGCTTCCCCCCTCCACCACCCATGAAGGGGCTTCCTACTGTGTAGAATCCTTTCCTCCTTCACAGCTCCCTCCCACTAGTGCAGGTCCCATCTCTCTTCTTTTGTCTCTGTTTTTTCTTTCTTCTTTTGCCCTACCCAGATATGTGGGGAGTTTCTTGCCTTTTGGGAGGTCTGAGTTCTTCTGCCAGCGTTCAGTGGGTGTTCTATAGGGGTTGTTCCACATGTAGATGTATTTCTGATGTATTTGTGGGGAGGAAGGTGATCTCCACATCTTACTCTTCCGCCATCTTTTTTTTTTTCTGGCTGCGTTGGGTCTTCATTGATCCGCACGGGCTTTTCTCTACTTGCGGCGAGCAGGGGCTCCTCTTCGTTGCAGTGTGCGGGTTTCTCATTGCAGTGGCTTCTCTTGTTGCAGAGCACAGGCTCTAAGCGCATGGGCTTCTGTAGTTGTGGCTCACGGGCTCTAGAGCGCAAGCTCAGTAGTCGTGGCGCAGGGGCTTAGGTGCTCCGCGGCATGTGGGATCTTCCCGGACCAGGGCCCGAACCCGTGTTCCCTGCATTGGCAGGCGGAATCTTAACCACTGCGTCACCATGGAAGCCCTCTTCTGCCATTTTGAAGCTCCTCCCCTGCTTTGTTCAAGGGTCAACTGTACTTATATTTGCTTTCTTGTACAACTTTTTCTTTTCTCATTTTCTTTTTCATTTGCTTAATTTTCTCTGAACCTATCACTCTTTATCCCCATAACTCTCCAAGAGGGCTATAAACTTATCTCTTTGTGATCATTTCCTGTCACATCCTGCTTCAAGCCTCTCTATGACTCACCACAGCTGCTTCCAGAATAAAGCTCAACTTCAGCCTCCACAGTTTGGTCCCAGACTTGAGCCTCATCTCTTGGCCCCTGTGCCACGGGCCTCCCCTTGCACAAGAGACAAAGGCAGCCAGCCCCCACACCTATGATGCTGGTTTTAGCCTGTGCCTTGTTCCACGTGGGTTTTGCTTGCCTGGGACACCCTCTCCTCTCTGTTTCCAGTTCTCCCCCACTGCAACCTCAGAACCCCTGCCAGAGTCCACTTTTCTGGGGAGCCATCCTGGACCTACAATGCTTATGTAGCTATTCTTCCTTGGGGCTTCCTTAGCTCTCTAGGCATCTCTGGGAGTGTTCCCAACCAGCTGTCTTGGCACATAACTAGCTGAGTGGACAGCAACATGGCTGGGTGGGACTACCTGTTAGCAAGAAAAAACAAAAACAAAAAACCAAATCTCAAAAAGGGAGACAGTCTTGGCTTTGTGAAAATTTAGCAGCAACTGTCTCCCAGCTCAGAGTCTCAGGCTGACCACTAGAGCCCAGAGGCCAACACCACAGCTTAAGCCACTCACCCCACTTGCAGCCCACAAGCACGGGGCAGGCAGCATGTCTCGTTCGGTAGTCACCTTCCCCGCTCCGCAGGAGGTTGTACCAGAATACAGCCGTACCCTGGAAAGAGAAGCCCTGTCATACAACACCCTTAGATATTGGGCTCAACGATCTGACCCCGAGTACCAAAGAGCCCTCCCTGAGTAGAAACACCCTCACTTTCCCATGTCCAGGGGCACAGGGCTTTGGGACTCCAGTACAGAGAAGCTCCCCAGAAAGCACCTACCCTTCATGGTAGCGTGGATGTTTGGAATCCCACCTGGCCCTGAAGGGACTTCCCTCTCCATCCCATCTCGCCAGATGGAAGCTGAGACCACAGGTCAGGGTTCAGGCAGGAAGGGGCTAAGGCCCCTCAAAGTGATATTCAAGCAGGCCAGAGAATGGGACTAGGAGACATGGATGAGGTCTGAGTTCTGCACTTCAACTTTCGACCCACAAGAACCAGAACTTACCTTCTTAGGCCAAAGTGCAGCCCCCAGATCAGGAAAGACAGTGGCACCACCAGCTTCCACATCGCTCATCTGGGAATACAAGGCATAGAGCTTGGCCCTTCTGCTCAATGCTCTCAGAGCAACTGAGCCACCAAGGACATGACAAAGTATGCGGATCACCCTCCTGTGAGCATGAACAACTCCACCACCAGCCCTTTGGCCAAGAAAGGCTCTTCCCACACCCTGCCCCTCCCTAAACCCTGTTTAATCTGTGTGGTTCATCAGGACAGTCTCCATGCCATGGAGAGATGTAGGCCTGCAGGATACCAATATCTTGGCTGTCCTCAAGTGGGAAAAATCTGAGTCTGTACTGGGAAAATGCCTGACTGACCCCACCCCCTTTATCCTCATCCAGGCTGGCCTGCCTAAGCCACTGTGCTCTGTGAGCTTCCCTGACCAGGAGCTCCCTGCAGCTTCTAACACCATCTGTGGTCCCAACTATGGATTCTGTTTCTCTGGCTTGAGTAACGTGCAGGTCTAGTCAGACCCTCACCTTCCCAGAACAGCTACCGTCCCCAGGGCCAGCTAGGGCACTGTGTCTCCAGAAGGCCTGCTTTCTCCCACAGTAAAACCTCAAACTAAATGGAACACAATATTCACAATAGCAAGGCTGCACTCATGCCCACAGAGCGTGCCTCAGCTCATGCCCAAAGCACCACTTCTTTCTCATCTGTCTCTTACTTCAAGTTTTTTGCCTGTAATGTAATCAAACGTAGAGCTAAAATATTTCCACAGGACACATACCAGACAGACTGAAAGGCACCCAACAGACATATGGTAAATGAATAAGATGAAAACCCCTGATGGCTTCCCATCAGAGTGGGGATCAAATCCAGGCTCTTTCCTAGAACCTGAAGGTCCTGGCAGTCTCACCAGCCTCTCCCTCTAGCCACCCCAAATTAATGCACTATCTCTGAGACCCACAACCCTTTTTCTCTTTTTCCAACATCCCAATCTCCTTCCCTCTTCCAGGTCTCCACACATTCTCTTCTCTACCAGAAATCATGTTCCACCAACTAATTTCCACTCAATCTTCAAGTCTCAACCGACATGTTACTTCCCAAGGTAGGCCTTCTCTGAACCCCAACTCTGCACTACTTCTTCAAAGCACTTATCACTATGGTAACTAAACAATTACCTCTCCTATGTTTAAAAGCAAGTCTTTCATATTAGGACCGTAAGCCTAAGAGAGACCACAAATGTCCTGCTCACCAGCATGTTCACGGCAGTCCCCAGCACATAATAACCACATGATAAAAACTTAAACGAGACACCAAAGGGAAAAGTGGATACAGGCTTCTGTCTCTAAGTTACTTGACAGCTTCTATGCCTCTCTAGACCTGGCTGTCTCAGCAGAGGGGAGAGGAAACTGTTCCTTGTGTGAGAGGTAAACCCAACAACCTGTGGCTGGAGTACAGGCAGCAGGTGGCAGGCAGGCAGGCAGGCCACTGAGCTCTGGGGAAACGAAGGCAGCTTCATCTAAGAGCACTTCCAAGCTACCTCCTCACTCTGCTGCCAAGCAGGGAACCCTCCAGGACACCCATCCCAAAAGTCCAGACTAGCTCTGGGCCATCTAATAGGAGCCAGGGATGTAAAAGTCACGGGGGTTGGGGGAAGCACACAAATGGGAACAAAGGGCAACTCTCTACTCCAGCCAAGACGGGCGCTGAGGGCCAGAAGGGCCCAGCCATCAAGCAACAGCTGGTGGTATCAGCTCGGACAGGAGTGGATATAAGAGAGCACTCTGGACCCAGGCTCCCCTTAAGGCCCATACACTGCACGCGTCATACTCACGTAGTTTAAGAACGTGGCCACACGATTCCCCGTCCCTAAACGCTTGAAAGCATCTTGCTCATCCTTCTATAAAATTAAGTGAGAGTAAACAGTGGGCCTGTACCGAATACTTACATAGTTAAGAAACGTCGCTAACCTATTTCCCTCCGTTTTGAGGCCGCTGTCAAAAGGTCGCTGCAATAGATAACAACTTTCACCCGAGTTTGCAACTGACTTCACCCGCCACCCACAGGACTGGGGCCAAAAAGGTCAAGGGAAGGTACTAAGTATGTGTTCCATATATTGGCCTGGACCAGGGGCCAAGGCTGCAAAGGAAACCCTGGCCAGGCATGGGGGAGAGGGGGCAGGAACAGCTTTCACAGAGACCTAGTGAGGTCCTCTGCTTTAGAGTCAGGGCAAAGAATGGCAGGCTTGGGCCAGGGGGACTACTCCTGACCTCACAGGGGAAACAGCTGGGCTGCACTTGGCTCTGGACTTGGGCTTCTCCAGCAACAAAGAGGGGGCCCTGCTGAGGCAGGGGGGCCTGATGTGAAGGCCACAGTGCTCCTAAAAGCTCCAGCCTTCTCAAACCAGCTACAGCAGAGCCCTTGAAAGCACCTGTGATTTGGGCCTTACCCTAGAGAAGTCAAAGTGTGGCTCGTACTGTCCTCCCATTCCATAATTAGCAACCTGGTGGGAAAAAACAGCATTGGACTGTTAGCAGCATGAACCACCCTGAAGCAGCCCATCTCCCTAGGTAACAACCAGATCCCCAAGAGCAACCTCTCTAAGGAGGGTAACTATCCCCTGCCAGTATGGGCAGAACAAATGCTGCAAACAGGTCTACAGCTGTGTCCAAGAGGAAGGGTGCAGCACAAATGTGGTTTCCCAAAAAGGAAAAGATGGGCAAGCTGCAGATGACCACTGTGGAGAAGCTCCAGCCCTTCAGGGCAGCAGCAGAGGGAGCCCTCCTTGAGGCAGGCCCTGGCCTGGGCCCTGATTATTTGGAAGATAATGAGATGGTAATCCAGAAGAATGCCAACAACAAACTCAGGATTGGGTTTTTTTTTAAATGCTAGTTTGGAAGCTACTCAGTGCCTGGCAGTGCTCCTGTCACCTCTGTCACCATGCCCCAGAAGCTCTTCTTGGTCAGTCTGAATAGGACAAACAAATCCCACTCCATCTCACAGTGGTACACTGCACAGAGTAATTCTGCATCCAAGTGAAGCAGCAGGGAATGGGCGGCTGGCTGCAGGGGGACCAAAACTGCTGCTCTACCTCAGTGCCCCCAGTGGAAGCCTGGACCTGGAATAGGGCCTGAGCCACCTCAGGTGCCACTAATTGGATTAGAAATCATAAATGCCTTTATGAACAGTTTATCAGCACAATGTAAGTCCTAAATCACAATGGTTATTTTAGCTTCAGTAGCTAGATGAGAGATGAAGTTCAAGACAAAATACAGAATCTGACATGAAAGCTGATGTACCAAATGGTACCACCAATGTCCATCTGGGAACACTTGGTTACTGTATCTTAATGAAACCATACACACCTTTGGAGTTCAAATATTAGTCCTCAGAAAATTGATTTTGTATACCCGTTTTGGCAATTCTAACAGGTGAAAGATGCTGCAAAACTGGCAATAATGGCGACCCATGGACATGAGGGAGAGAGAGGAAGGGTGAGCTTTACAAGAGAGAAAATCCTCCTCTTGGAGTAAAAAACAGTATTTATCAAATGTGATGAATGTGGATTTTCGGCAGCATGATTTTTCCATGTCGAAAAAAATTAAAATGTTGATATGAAGAATCAGAATCAGTGAGAAAATATGCTGTCATATACTGCTTTAGCCTTCAATATTCCCACACCAGGGGCTTCCCTGGTGGCGCAGTAGTTAAGAATCTGCCTGCCAATGCAGGGGCCACAGGTTTGAGCCCTGGTCAGGGAAGATCCCACATGCCGTGGAGCAACTAAGCCCATGCGCCACAACTACTGAGCCCGCGCGCCTAGACCCCTGCTCTGCAACAAGAGAAGCCACCGCAATGAGAAGCCCGTGCACCGCAACGAAGAGTAGCCCCTGCTCGCAGCAACTAGAGAAAAAGCCCGCACCCAGCAACGAAGACCCAATGAGGCCAAAAATACATACATTTATTTTTTAAACAATTAAAAAAAAAAAAAGAGTCCCACACCAAAAATAGCTAGAAATCCTATCAACAGTGCAAGGAGGCCTAGTGCAAGGAGGTCAGCAGGTGACCCTAAGCCTGGAGGTTCATCTAAGCAGGGAAGTTCTAGAGCAGTTGATGAAGTGACATTACAAATGCTTTTTCTTTGGATCCACTATAGTCGAGAACTTGAAGAAAATTTTAAACATGACTGTGATCAATTTGCCAGTGCACTCAGGAAAATTCAGTTGCTGCTTGCTGTTGGAGCAGCAGGGTATGACTGCATTTTCCAACACTCCCACTTGTTGGATGGAGTGCTTAAACTTTCACTACCTGGGGATAATGAAAGAAGCTGTATTGTTAACAGCTGGCTCATCTTTTAACAGTTTTGGGAATCACATTTGATCATGGTGCTAAAGCTATTACACCTATACTATTTTAATACTGTGCCCAAATAGTACAAGTGTCACGGGAACTTCCGGATGTGCAGCCATCAGAATCACCATCTGGGAAAACTCAGGGCCACAGACCCATACCTTTAATAACAATCAAAACTGATTCCTGGGAGGAGGTATTCATTTGTTACAAAAGTAGAAGAATCAGTCCTTTGAAAAATGCGGGTATTTATGGTACTGAGGTCAGAATGAAGGGGAAAAATGGTTAGAAATCACTTATTTGGTGAGGCTGACACATCTAGTCGGAAGTGTCTTCAATCTTCAAGAATTCTGGCAATGTAGCATCTCTTCCACTCTTAGGCCCTCATCAAATTCAAAAGAAAACCTCTTTTGCCCTTTCTTCCAAATAATCTATAGCAAACACATCGACTACAGATGAAAGAGTGTCAATAGATAGCATAAAAACCAGTTCATTTCCAGAAGCCTGTAGGGACCCTGGTGAGAAGGCTGTTGCTGGTGCCTAGGCATGTATCACACTGCATGGAATGTGGAATGAGCACAGACAGGTACTGAAACCCAGGTTCCTATCCTCAGACCATGTAGGATCAAAGGTTTCAACAATGCTGGCTGGCAAAGAAAATGCCAAGACAGTTCCTAGAGAATGAAAGCAAACAAAAATGGTGTCTCAACCTCCTGGCAGCTGTGGTCTTCTTCCAGAAGAGCCCTGACCATAAAAGCCCCTCCACTGGAGTTGCGGCATTCAGATCCCATTCATCAATTGAGTTACAAAATGACAAGATATCAGTTAAGATGAAACCAGGGTTGTGGCAGAGAAGCCAGTCCAAGCACGAAGCTGCTGTCTTCTGGGGTTGCATGTGAGATAGGGTTCAGAGGGTGCAGCCAGGAGAGCAACAGGGGCACAGGTCCTGTACACTCTTTTCAGCCTCTTGGTCCAGGGTACAGAATCAGCAACCAAGAAGAACATCATCCTCAGTAAGGGCCACAACAGTCCTAACAGGCTCTGATATGCAGTGGTAGATGTCTTAACAACAATAACAAAGCTGCTCCAGGAAGATATGAATCACAACTACGCCAACAGGGATGCACCCAGGGCATGGAGAGCCCCTATCGCTCTTGAAATGGTGGTGTCCTCACACGTAAGAGGAAAGTGGGAGACGTGGCAGAAGTCCTCTCTTGATGTGCTTGTCTGCAGAACTTACCCAACAATTAGGCTTACAAACTCAACACTAAGTTGAGTTGAAATGAAAAAATTATATTAAAATTTCACAGGACTGTAAGATAATCAGCATGTTTTTAGAAACTCTGGTGGACTTCACATAAATTCATAAGGAGGACCTTCAAAATTGGTTTTGATTGCTGACACAGCTATGGGGGGGAAATGAGTGCTGATTTGCTTGTATGTGTCCAGGCAAAAGTTCAGAGAATCTTTTCCAAGTGATCTCAGTTCAGTATTCTACTGAAGAGCCATGGTTGATCAGGTAAAGTGTGATATTCTTAAATACACGGGAACTCTGGCCAAACAGACAGATCCAGGGGGCTCAAGAAAAATGCCATTGAAACTTCTCTGGCAGTGTCTCAGATTGTCATTTTACAGCAGAACCGAGAAGTTGGGATGTTCAGAAGGGAGTGTGGCCAGTACTGATTTGAACTCAACAGAACAGACAACACATTAGTAGGAGCTTTACCCAAAATTTTCAGCATGGTGCTACCATGTTTCTTCACAATCACCTCTGAAATGCAAAACAGGAGGCCAGGGTCCCAAGGGGGTACTTAGAAAGGAGCATTCCACCTTCACCAGCCAACCAGTCCAGGCCTCTCAATGCTACCAATGTATTACAGAACACTTTACCTCCAAGTGCATTTGACTATGACTCAGAACCATGACCCATGAAGATATTTATAGCTCTTAGAGGTGTCCCTGAAACAACTTAGGATTTCAGCTTCTGTAGTCAAGAAGACATAAATGGGCCTGCCATGCCCACCAATGATCCCTAGCTCCGAGTATGATACTTGGGCACACAAAAGACATTCAGTTGACATTTGTTCAATGCTAATTGTTGAATGCCAGTGGGCATACTTAATTCTGGCTTCCCAACACGAGGCCACTCCATACTCATAGCATCCTGCAGTCCTACCGTTTACTGGGCAAGCCTCCCTATGTCTGGCCCTGAGCACCCTGGAAGAACATCTAGCTAGAAATACTCCCTTCCCAACTCCAGGGTTCCCAGAAACAAGCCATACCTGCAACAATTCTGCAGTCTTTACTGTTAGGCCTGTGATGTGCTGCATCCGAAGATTCACCCGAGCCACAACTGGGTCATCCTCCTCCTCCAGCCAGGAGCTAAGCCAAAACAAGAGGGAGAGAAAGGAAGGTGGGGAAGGCAGGTTTCGATGCGGTTCTGCACTCTCTCCCCAGCATCAGGGCCAGCACTAACAGGCAGCACAGGATGAGTGCTCCATGTAGGGGAGGTGCCAGCAGGGAGGACAAGCCAAGCCACCCTCACTTCAATAGGAACTGGGAGGCCCAGGAGTTGGGGCTTGAGCAGCCACCCCGCCACCACCATCACCTTTGCTAACCTTTTGGAAACTCTGTAGCTGGCAACAGTGAGAACACCTGTCTTGGGATCACGAACAGTGGCTCGTGCAAGCTGGAAGGCAGGAAGAAAGGGCAGACGTATCATTCTTTGCCTTGAGTATTTTTTTCTTGGAGAGACTGGGTCCTGATCTGTCAATCAGGCCAGTGCGGGAAGGAGCTCTGCAGTCAGTGGCTCTAACCAAGGCCCCATGATCCTGCAAGCCAGGCCAGGGCAGTGGTCTGGGGCCTCCAAATTCCTGCTCTATCAGACCCTGGCCACTACCCTGCTTGGCTGCTGCCTGCCCCTGCTCCCTCCCAGGTCCATGCTGTCTGCAGAATTATGCCTATGGAGTCTGCTTTGTCCATCTGCCCATCTGCCTGGACAGCCCCTTTCTCACCAGGCCCATCTACCACACCTTCCTGCACCTGGCTGCTCCTACCACATTCAGACTGTGCTGCCATCCCTGAGCCTCAATCTTGCATGCTCCTCTCAACGTGGTCAACTACACTGTCCTTCTGAACCTCAGCGGCCTTCTCTGCCCAGAAACCTACCCAAACACTCTCCTACTGCACCAGCCCACGCTGGCCTCCCACTGCTGCAAGGAACAAAAAAAGAAGGCACAGTTTTCACTACCTTGGGAGGCCTGCGAGGTCAGATGATAGAATAGGAAAGGAATCTACAAGGTGCAATAAGTAAACTGCTGCCTGGAAGCCACCTCCACATACTCACTCATACACACACACACACACACACACACACACACACACACGCACACACACACCCCACCTCACCTACCTCATATCCCCCCAGTCTCCACAGACTGGTGCAGTGATACTCCCAGGAAGGACCTGCTGCCTGGAGCCAGCCCCCAGTGCTTCGGCTGTGGACTGTCCTAATGAGTGCTTACTATGTGCCTGGCACTGCTGGGTGACTAAGACATGGCCCCTGCCCTCATACAACTCAGTCAAGTGGGGAAGGCAGAAAACTAGCTGGGTAATCACAGCACAGCATGGTAGGTGCTGGGAGAGGGGAAGCTCAATGTCTGTGGGAGCTCAGTCTACAGGATCAAGAATGGTTTCCTACAGGGGGGACCACCTAGCTGAGATCTGAAGGGTAAGTAGGAGTTAGCCAGGTGGGAGAACATTACAGGAACAGGGAAAGAACAGTGATGCAGACGCCCAGAGGTGAAAATGGATGTGGCACTATGACTGTGGGTTAGAACTCAGAGCAAAGAGATGAGAATAGGCTGAGGAGGCAAGTGGGGGTTGGGCTGGATGCAACCTATGACCAATGAGAAGCAGGGAAGGCTTTATGCAGAGGAGGGACACCACAATCTGAATGTAAGAAGGATCACTGTGGAGACATCATGGAGGGCTGGCTAAGGAGGCGTCAAAGCAGGAAGGAGGCCAGTGAGGATGTAAGGGAGAGGTCAGGGCAAGAGGTGGCAGAAGGGATGGAGGGGGTGGATGGACTAGAAGACTGGCCAGGAGGTGAGATCAACCAACCTGGACACGAGCTGCTGCAGCACATTCTGGTAGGATGGCACTGCACCCAGAGCAGAGAGCTTCCCTGAGATCGCATCTACGGTTCTTTCCTGATGACAACTGCAGCTGCAGCTAGACCCCACCCAAACATGTGAGCCACAGCACTGGCCTGACACCCACAGGGAGGCTCTGGGCAGCTGGGGCTCTGCTCCCAGGGATAGACAGGGCTATTTTGAAAGCAGACCAGAGACCCACAGGCAGCTGCCAGGCATTCCCCACAGGACAAGTTAAGCTCATGGGCCCTACTTCAAAGCCAGCATAGCATCTGTCCCTCACAGGCTCTGGAAAGGAGAGGTCAGCTTGTAATAGCCAACATGTTTGGCTCTTCACATGGCTTCTGTTCAAAGACAAATTTTCCCAACACGCTCCTCCCTGCCCACACTGCCCAGCCACACCCATGTGCACACATGCACCCAACATCAACACACACACACACACAGCGATGTTTTAGTGCTTTGGTCGGAGAGACAAGGGAGAACTCCCTCAGGAGGTTATGGAACAACAGTGCCTCTCCCACCTGACAGCCAAGAAAGCAGTTTTCTTTCCTGGAGGAATCTGGAGCTGGTCCAGGGAATGGAAGCTGGGGGGCAGGAGGCGAGGTGTTTCTGGTCCCCATTCTCCACACACACTGGCTAGACCCTCCCTCAGCGACATCAATGACACTAAGAACTGACTCTGAGCCGTAGATGTCCTAGTATCTCAAGCCAAGGCTGTTCCAAGATACAGTCCAGGGCCTAGGGTAGGAACCTATTTTAGATCTCTCCAGGAGTGCTGGGCCTCCAGGCCTCTACAATTCTATTAGGAGCAGAGCAATAGAGGATCTCCAGCTAAATCCTCCCTTCTAATCACCAGTGATAGGAGAAGGATGGGGATATGGCAGAAAGTAGTTCTCTTTGAAAGATGTCAAAAAGGAGAAAATCTTTTATGAACTAGAAATAGAAGAATAATTTTATAACATGATGAATATATACAAAACCAACAGCCAACTGCATACTTAGCAATGAAATACCAAAAGAATTTCCATGAAATTCATGAACAAAACAAAGATTCCTATTGTAAAAATGCTCTAGAAGCTCTGGGCAGTTCAAGAAGACAACAAAAACAAAAGAACTATAACTATTAGGATGGAGAAAACAAAATTTTTCTTATTTGCAGATGCTAATACTATCTGGACAACCCAAGATGATTAGCTAAAATCCAAATGAAGAATAAGTGAGTTCAACAAGTAGCTGTGATCTGCACCATGTCTGTTTCCTTGCAGGTAAAATGAAGATGATGACAGAGCCTGCTAAATAGACATAGCAGTTAACATATGCTAAGGACTTAGAAGAGGGCCTGCCAGGACTTCCCTGGTGGTGCAGTGGTTAAGAATCCGCCTGCCAATGCAGGGGACACGGGTTTGAGCCCTGGTCCGGGAAGATCCCACATGCCGCAGAGCAACTAAGCCCGTGTGCCACAACTACTGAGCCTGTGCTCCAGAGCCCGTGAGCCACAGCTACTGAGCCCGCGTGCCACAACTACTGAGCCCATGTGCCTAGAGCCCGTGCTCCACAGCAAGAGAAGCCACTGCAATGAGAAGACCGTGCACCTCAAAAGAGTAGCCCCCGCTCACCACAACTAGAGAAAGCCCGCACACAGCAACGAAGACCCAACGCAGCCAAAAATAAAATAAAATAAATAAATTTACCAAAAAAAAAACCCAAAAAAACCCAGGGCCTGCCACACTTCTCAACTCAGTAAACATTAGCTATTACTATGAAATATATTTTTACAATCAATAGTTTAGTATATAATAGTAAACTAATTTAATAAAGTAACCAGTAAAAACATAACGACGAAACAGTTTTTTGTGAAGTTACAATAACAACAACCAAAAAAACACTGCCTAGGAATAAATTTAACAAGAAAAGTGCAGGGCTTAGGTGAAGAACAATTTTAAAGATATGAATAAATAGAGAGACCCAGAGTGCTCTTGGATGAGAAGACTCAATACTGTAGAGATGTTCGTGCTCCTCCAAGTCAATCACTTCTTTGCAATCCTAATCAGGAGACCCACAGGACCCAGCTTGGCAGTGCCCCAAGGCATAACTTCCTAAAAACTAGCCCACACACCAGCCCCCAACACAGTGAGGTGACACTTCTCACTGTGGGCTTGCCCTGCTTCCAGTGTGCCCTTCTATCACAGCTCTTGTCTGTCCATACTGGTTCCCTCAATTTTCTTCCCCCACTGGACTATGAACCCTCAAGGTCAAATTGAGTCTGTAGTACTTCAGTACCCGACAGTGGACTCATGCAAGACATAAGCAAAGGCCAGCCGGGTAAGCAACCAAACTGCCCCATGGTACCAGGAGTGAGTGGCCCAAGAAGGAACTGCAGAGACACCTACTTTGGGTTTTGCAACTTCCTTGATCCTCTCGATTTCCTCGTCAGACATGACATCATAGTACCTGACGATGTGTGGACTGTCCCACTCATCCTCCTCTTTGAAAGGGGCGATGAGCAGCTGTGGCGTCCCGTTGCCATGGTGGTACCTACAGAAAAGCCTCTTCTGCCTTCGGGGTGTCTGGGGAGCACAGAGCAACAAGCCCTGAACTGAGTGAGTCCTAACCCTCAGTCCCAGGCTAGCCGGCTGCAGACACTGGCCTCACACCCCATGTCCAGCAGCCGCTCCCTCCCGCCTCACCAGAGAAGAAAACAAAAGCCCCTCAGTTTGACTGGCATGAAATGATACCCCACAAATCATGCAATGTTTCTTCCCTCCCAAGAATACCTCATGTTGACAAGTCCTGTAGCAGGGTGTAATCCCTGGCCCCTCTCACAGAGATGTGAGTAGGTCAGGAGGGCTAGGGCCAGGGAGAAGTCTTTCTAGACAGAGGAGCCAGTGGGAGCCAAGCAGACATGGGCATGGAGAAGACCGAGAGACTGTCTCACACCTGAGCCTCCTTGAGGAAGCACTGGGGTCCAAGGGCTCTCAAAGGCCAGTGATACCCCACACCAAACTCTAGCAACTGCCTGGTCTTTGCTAGAGATCATGATTTCAGTGGAGGCCCAAGGCACATCCACACTCATGGCTTTCTTCAGAATAGTGAGTCAAGTAGAAGCTGCCCTGTTGGGGTGGGGAGGGGAGCTCAGTAATAACTTAGAGGATTGAAACTCTGCCTAGGACATCAGGGAAGACAAGTCTCCTGTCCTATACCTCAGAGCACACCCACGTGTCAGCCTCAGCAGATGCTACCAAGAATTGAGAAAACTACCTACAGACAGAGGAACATCTTCCTCAGATCTGCCTGTCCAGAGCCAAAGTCTAGGTCCACAGCCTGGGCCCTGACCCATCCACGTGTCTCACCAGTTTGACACCCTCCCCACGACAGAGGCTCTCGTAGATATCCCTCTCGGGCAGGTAGTCCACAGGCCTCTCATATATGCCCTCCTGGGGTGCTAGTTCAGCTTCTGTGTGATTCAATAACATTTTTTCTCTTTCTTCCTCCAACAACCGTTCAAAGTAGCGCAGATTCCCTCCAGCTCGTTCATGGCTTGGGTCTAGAAAAAGCAAAGAAGAAGAAGCAAAAGGAAACCACAAACATCTGTTAGATCATTTAGAGAAATTATTCTGTAAGTGGTTTTCTCTCCCAGCAGCTCACTCGCACGCAGCATTCTGCCTTCCACAGCACCTAAGCACAGTTCGCTGGTCGTAGAGGAAAGGCCAACAGAGGTTCTCCCTACTCTGGTCA
The DNA here is from genome assembly GCF_011762595.2 of Tursiops truncatus. Lineage (NCBI taxonomy): Eukaryota > Metazoa > Chordata > Mammalia > Artiodactyla > Delphinidae > Tursiops > Tursiops truncatus. The sequence continues at coordinate 109,274,718 of NC_047036.1, forward strand.
GAGATGAGAAATGAGCAACAAGAGCGGGGCGCAGGGGACGCTTAGCCACCAACACAGCTCTCCTCCGGAATTCCCTGGAAGTCCCAAGGACACAGGTCCAGAGAAGCAGGCCAGAGTTCTGCCTCCTCCTCCCCACTTGGCTGTGTGCTAGTTACAGCCGTCCCCTAGAGTACATCCACTACTGGTGACATCACATGCTGGCCACAGCTAGAAGGCAGGCTGAAACACCGGCGGCAAGAAGGGCCACATGACACTCCCACAGCTTTGTCCTGTGGGCCTCACAACAAGAAGGAGCAAGCTTGGCAGGATTACTGTGCTACCCCTCAGATGAGGAAACTGCGGCCCAAAGATGTTACAGATTAAGGTTAGGTTATTCAGAAGAGGAATCCAGGTGTCCTGACTCCCTGTACAAGGCTCTTACAAACACGACAGAGTCCAAAAAAGCTCTCTTCCCACATCCATCTTACAGACATTCACACTAGCTGGTCTCAGACCCAAAGCCCATGAAAAGGAGCAGTGAAAGGAAGTCTTTGCTGGTCTGTGAAATCTCAGACTATGATATCCCATATATGAGTAAGAGGTGGAACAAATGGGTTCTTAAGACACAGTGCTTTTGATCCCCTTCAGTCTAACCCCACAGGACAACTGAAATCACCAAAGCCATGGCAAGTCCACCAGTTAGACCTCAGGGCTCTAACAGGTCAGGTCACTGTCACTGCAGCAACCCTGAAATACAGCTTGCCTCTCAAGCTATTCCTGACGCAGTATAGGCTCCACCCTACATAGCAGCAGATGCACTGAAGCACTGGATTCGTATGTAGAAATGGACTAGGAATCCATGTGTAGGGCCACGGGTGCCATAGGCCTGAGTGTATCCATCAGTGATTGGGCAAGGGCTAAGCCAGAACTACAGTGGGTAAAGAGCTAGCTGGCAGCTGGACTGCGCCTGAAAGCAGCAAAGCATTAGTCAGTGGCTAGGCGGCAGGTCAGACTGGCTCAGTTCCTGGAGAGCAGTCAGGTAGTGGCCAGCAGGGTGACCAGTTCCCCTGCTACCTCCCCCTCTGCATCTGACCTTCCCCTAGAACCTCCTTACCAAGGGAGAGCAGTCGGCGGGTGAGCTCCAGGGCACGGTGCAGGTCACCCAACTGGAAGACGGCATAGCTCAGATAGTCCAGCACCTGGGCCTTGGATGTGGTGGCCTCCTCCCCTGCATCGAGCTGCTTCAGCACCTGTTCCATCCACAGCACTGTGTGGTAATAGTCTCCTTCATTGTAGGCCGAGCGGCCCATCCCAAAGCAGTCGTCCACGCTCAGCACTGCCTGGTACTTGGTTCCTGCAGCAGGAGAGGCAAATAGTCAGGCTCAAAGAGCCTCTGGGTTAGGGAGAAAGATTCCCCCATTGAGGGAGCCCGGGTCCCTGGGTCGGGGGCATCAGCCCAGCAGAGCCCCACCAGAATTTCAGACCACACACCTCCAAGGGCCATTAGTACGGAAAGCACAGCCAGGCTGGCCCTGCCTCGGGCTGGGGTGCACAGCCTACCTCCTAACTTCAGACTCCCCAAATGGGAAGGGTCCTTTGTTACGGAAGAGCCAAGGAAGCCCAAGGAATAGTGTTCAGGAAAGTATAAAGGTCCTGTGAGCCACATGGCAGATGTCTATGAGGCAGCTGGCCATTTGAGACTGGAAGTCAGAAAAATAAGTTAAATATAAAAAAACAGAACTTAGGTGGCAGGTAAAGCCATGGATGAAGATAATCGCTTCCAGAAATAGTGTCAGGAAAGAGTAGAGAAGGTGGCTGAGGCCAGGGCCCCAGAGACCACCTATACAGAAAGGACAGAGTGAATAACACTGAGAAAGAAACAGAAGGAGCAAGAGTGATGTGACAGATGCCAAGGGAGAGCAAGAGATAAGACTGCAGTGCCAGCTTTGACCACTAGGTGGTGGGGCCCTTGGTGAAGATCAATTCAGCAGGTCCTGTGACTACAGGTCATCTGCTGTTGGCTCAGCGCTGGAAAGTGACCATGAAGAGAGTTTCAAGTCAAAAAGGAGATGTGGTGTGTAAGCTATGGGGAGATACAGGGTTTAGGCTGTGACCCTCCCTGGAAAGCAAGGGAGTTTCCCTACAACCCCATCAAGAGCAGCCTAGGCATGGCTGACATGGAAGAGTTGCCTCAAAGCAGGCTCTTGCTGCCTGATGTCCAAGATGTCCAGGATGAAACCCCTGATGCAATGTGTTGGCTGCTTCAGAGACCAAGCGTTGCTCGCCATGATGGCTCAGGAACAGACAATGTGGGACAGGAAAATGGGGAGAGTAAACACAAGACAGAGCTAGTAGGCAGACCACAGATTGGGGTGGGGAGGTCCTTGAGTCCCTGTTCACTCTCCACGTACCTCCACAGATCTCTGGCTCTGTAGGCCGAGGGACTAAACACTGATGGAGGCAGTATAACACAGCTGAGTGAGCTGGACAGAACAGGGTCTGTGTGGGCCTAACTATGGCAACCCACAACTGTGTGACTATGGACAAGTTACGTAGCCCCTCTGATTCTTAGTCCCTTATCTCTAAATAGAGATAATACCATCAGTTTTAGAGGACTTGCGCCAAGAATTCAACAAGACGACATATGAAAGTGTCTCCTATGATTCCCCAGAGTGGTAATAATCAGTAGCTATTATCAACATGTCTCACAGATACCAAGAATGTCAAGAATGGCTCCCAGACACTCAGCATCCTTCCCAGAAGCCAACTTGAAAGTCTGCTCCCTAGAGAGTGTTCCCTGGAGAATGCCAGCAGAGCTGAGGGCTGAAGGGCAATCACACGTGATGAAACCCAGCTGAAGGGGGTAATGGTATTCCTGCAGAGGTTGTGGGATGAACAAAGAAGCTGAGCAGTGGCAAAGCTTTAGTACAACAGACAAGGAAGCCAGGGAGATGGTGCCACACAGGACCACAAAAACCACACATTAAGAGGAATTTGGTTTAGCCCTAAAAGTTAAGCATTGTGATCAGGAACTCATGTAAAAAGATATGTGCTTAAGACCACATGGAGGATGATTTTAAGGAGTGAGCTGGAGGTATACAATAAATTAGAATAATATTTCAATAATCCAGTTGAGAAAGAAGTGACCATGAGGCTGGAGTTAGGGCCTCCAAGTACAAAAGACATTGTAGGGAGGTAGAATCCAGAGCAGCCAGTGGATGGAGTGCTTTTTGCTGATGTAAGGAGGAAAGACAGTAGACAGTTCAAAAAGGGATGAGGATTTCAGTTTGGGACACGTGAATTTTAAGGAGTCCAAGGAACATCCAAGTAGAGATGTCCCACAGCCATTTGCCTGCACTGGTTGAAAGCTCAGAAGACAAGCCCTGACAGGGAACACAGATCTGGATGTCATCCATGTACAGGTGATACCTCAAGTGATGGAAATGGCTGGGCTCACTTGGAGAAGGTGCTTAGGGAGACACCAGGTAGGGGTGGCATCCTGGGGAACAACTCCCATCCACCCCTCATTTCCCCTCCAGGATATGCACGGGTCTGTTAACTGAATGTAAAAGGTCAATGCCTGGCTCTCTCTTCCCACCAACCATTCTCACAGCTACAGGGTGAAAATATCCTGCAGGTGCCCCAAGTCACCTTCTCTCTCTGGCCTCATTGCCTGGCTTGGTCCAAAATCTGACTGAGTGAGGATTAAGGAGAAGTCTACACTCCTTCCTGTTGGCTCACTGGACTCCTCAGTACCAAGGCTCCAGGCCCTGACCAGCCGGCAACACAGTGCATCCCTCCCCCTCACCGTGATTCCCTCCACTGTGCCTCCTACAGGGTCCCCACGGGTGAGGTGGCATCCAAGGTCTAATGGAGTCTAACTGAATCCCTGGGTTTATTGGCCTTTAATAGCCCCCAAACCCCAACACGTCTTCTTATAAACATACTGAGGCAGACAACCGAATTGAAAAGGGGCCTATAAAAAAATGAGAGAGAGAGGAGCCAAAAGAGAAACAGCCAAGATCAGTGCCCCAGCATTCAAAGGAGGGGAGACTATCAGGAAGAATGGGGCAATCAGTGTGCCAAATGCTGCTGAAGAGCTAAAGAACATTCTGCCTGAAACCTGTCTACTGGCTTTACCAGCCAAGTGGCCACTGGTGACCTTGCAGGGGCAGGATTGGCCAATGGGGGGGAAAGATGCCAGACTTTGTGTGTTCAAGAGGACATAGGAACCAAGGAAGTAGAGAAAGAGTGTGGATGACTCTCCAGCTGCCTAGCCAGGAGGGAGAAGAAATCAGTCAGCAGCAGAGACTCAAAAGGACCTTGGATCCTGAGGGAGTGGTTTGTTAGATAAGCAAGAACAGAGCATGTGGAGAAGAGTCCAGAGAGGTGGACACAGAATGAACAGGGGCAGAGACTGTAACTGAGGGCACACAGGACATGGGGCAATGAATCCAGAGATCAGTCTTAGGCAAGATGAAATCGGAGGGTGGGGAATAGAAGTGGGTGCGGATGCAGACCTGAGTGGTGCCCTGGGGACAGAGACCAAGGAGGTCCTGAGCAGCAACCTCGGCATTCTCTGAGCTGAGAGAGGACAGGCCTGGGCTAATACCGGAGGGAGGTGGTGGGGCAGGGGCTGAGGGGAGACAGTTGTCATGGGAATAGAGGACTGACAGCAACTGGAAACCTAAGAAAGAACTACAGCCAGAGGTCGTGGTGAGCCTGAGCGTAGAGACCATGAGTCAGCAGTGGCTCCATCCTTGTCCATACACCACAGCAGACACACAGGCTGGACAGGCTTTGCATGGAGTGGTGAGTTACCTGGAAGCTCGCCTTTGGAAATTGTGTCTGGGTCCAGTTTGTATGTGTCCTGAAGTCTCATCAAGGCCTTGGCGGCTCCTGTTTCATCTTCATCAGTGGGAAAGAACTGTCGCTGCACTGACAGGTTGGCAATAAAGCCTTCCAAAGGAGAGAGTGAGAACAAAAGGTTACCCTGGTCCAGGGATAGAATTCCACCTGGAACCAGACAGGCACCCAGCGGAGGGTCTCTGGCTAGTGCAATCTCCCTGCCCCTTCCCTCAAAGGCTGTTTCCCCTTCCTCCAGGAAGCCCTCCTTGATGGCTCCAGTCCAGGGAGACCTCCCCTTTCTCACTCCTCACTGTACCAACTGCCTGTGCTGCTCATTTGGAACTGAAGAGAAAGGCCCCCTAACACTAATTAACACATGGGAATCTGAGAGTCTTGGCGTGGAGATAGAAGGAAAAGAGGACAGTGAGGGTAACTGACAGGGACACAGGAAAGGACTCAGGGAGGACTTGCTGACCACTCAGTGGAAAACAAATCACATGGAAAACCTTGATCCAGGATTATTAGCCTGGCCAGGTAATCACAGATTCCTAGCCTACATCTCAGGTTGAACAGCCCAAGGGACAGAAGTGGTCAACTCAGAGAGCCCAGCTGGCCACTCATTACTGACCACTGGCCCTTATCATCCAGAAGGGTGATGATGACAGTCCTGGAGGTGTTTGGTGCTGTCCCCACGCCAAGATTAGGGACTGGAGAATCATCTGACCAAGGTCAGTATTAGGTGGGGCTGCATAAGCCCGGCATGGTTCCCCTGAGAGACCACACTGGGCCTTGCTCTGCTTACTAGGGCACTCCTACCACTCAGACCCACAATGAGCTCAGGGCATGAGTTCCCCAACTGTGGTGCTCAAGACCACAGCCTGGAGCCTGGGAGAGCCCCTGAGCACAGAAGCACCCAAGGAAGCTGTTTGGGGACTCCAAGCCCTAGTTGTAAAGCAAGATATACACCTCCTGCAATCTCAGGACTCCAGGTGGAGGCCAGGCCCTCCCATGCTGATTCAGAGGCTTCAGTTGTGCTCATAAGCTGAGAATTAGTAGGGGAAGTCCAAGGCCATTTCTTCTCTGGCCTCTTCCCCAGAGCAGCAGGACCCATAGCCACCTACTCTCACGACCTCAGGCTCAAACACCCACTTCTAGCCCTGCCTGGGGACCCAGGGACCAAGATGCTGCAACCCTGTCTTCCTCACGGCTGCATGGTCAGGGACTCTATGAGTTTACAATCCAGGGGAAAAAAATGCTTCCAGAAAAAGCCACATTGTTAGCATGTCTCCCTGCCTCCCCCTCTCCCCATTTCAGGGGAAAGAACTCTGAAAGAAAGAGGTGAAAACAACGTATTGCTGTCTGGGGCTGTCCTGTCTCCCTCCGGGTAATTATAAGGTTTTCCAGAGGAACCAGATGTTGACGGTGGGGGATGGGTATGAGGAACAAGACTTGAGAACAGAAGATCATATGGGCAGGCTTATTCTCCCACACTGCAGGCAGGACAGCCAGTTCTGAGCTACAGGCTCAGGCTGGGAGGCAGGGTCTGGGAAAGGCAGCCGTGGCTTCTGGAGGCAGTGAGCTCACTGGGCACAGCTCCGCCCGGCTAAGCTCACCAATCCCTGCCCGGAGGCCACCCTGCTCCCAGCCAAGCCCAGCCCAGTCTGGCCATAAGGGCTAAAACGCCTCAGCCCCCGAGAGACAACGATGAGTCTGAAGTTAATCAGCACTTCCAACTCAGGGAGAAGAGACAGTGAGTCCAGGGGGGCTGGGCTCAAGGCTGGAATTAGAAGGGCCCACCTCCAGGCCTGCCCCACCATCTCCTGCTAAGAGGAAAATATCAGAGCATAGAAAGTACTACCATAGTAAAAGACTAAGCACAGTTAAAGCTTTAAATAAGTTCATACTCTAACCTGCAAATCCCACTTATAGGAATTTATCATGAGAAAATAATCAGAGATGGGCATAAAGATATGAGTAAGATTGCTGATAATCTGGAAACAATTCCACATCCACTGACTTGACCAGTTTTACACTACACCAGTATGACATATTACTGTCCAGCCATTAAAACCATGTTGCAGAAGGACATTTAAAGGACATATAGAGAAGCTGAAAAATTCAGGAAAACAGTATATGCTTATGTCACAAATCTGCCAACAGATAATGTTTTCTTTCTAAAAGATATGAATGGTGGGCTTCCCTGGTGGCGCAGTGGTTGAGAGTCTGCCTGTCGATGCAGGGGACACGGGTTCGTGCCCTGGTCCGGGAAGATCCCACATGCTGCGGAGCGGCTGGGCCCGTGAGCCATGGCCACTGAGCCTGCGCGTCCAGAGCCTGTGCTCCGCAGTGGGAGAGGCCACAACAGTGAGAGGCTCGTGTACCCCCCCCAAAAAAAAAGAAAAAAAGAAAAGAAATAAAAGATATGAATGGGAATGAATTTAGGTGAGGCCCGTGCTCCCCAGCTTGCACTGGTCCCACCACTTAGCCCACTTATCTTATTTTTGTTAATTCATTTGGTCCCTCGAAGCAAATAAGTTTGCATTCCACGATATATACGTATGATTCCATTTTTTTAAATGTATATACATGTGTAAAAAGACTAGAATTTTAACAGTGATTATCACTAGGCAATTGGATTAAGAACTGTAATTTTCTTATATGATTGTTTTTGTGTTTTCCAACATTTCTATAAATATGTATTACTAAAGCGTAATTAGAAAAAAGTCACTACCAAAAAAAAAAGGGACCCAAAAACACTAGGAAAAGGCAAGAACTGATTTTTTTTTTTTTTTGACCACGTAGCACGGCATGAAAGATCTTAGCTCCTGACCAGGGATCAAACCCGTGCCCCCTGCAGTGGAAGCTCAGAGTCCTAACCACTGGACCACTAGGGAATCCCGAAGAACTGATTATTATAACATATTAAAAGCAAGGACAGACAACTGCCAGGTCCCCACAGAGATGACAGCCACTGGACTGGCAGGCTGCACGTTCACACACTGCACGTGCACACCCCTACCCAGGACAGTTTCAGACCCACACCCCCCAGGTGCCAGCACACAGACATACTGGCTCACCCAACCACCTGCTCACTGTCCCTCACCTGCAGCTGAGTTCTGCAGGACAAGGTCCTCCAGCGCAGGCCAGTCTGTGTTTAGTCGCTTCACCAGTTTATAGGCATTCACAGGGTGGGACAGGTAGCCTTCAGGGTCAGCAGCTGACTTGCTGGTCAGGGCTTCCATTTTGTTGGCCCAGCTGTGGAACCAGAGAAAAAGGAAGGTTAACACACGGATCTTGACCTATGGTAATTTTCCTGGTGAGATTCAGGGGGTCTCTATTTAAAAAGGAAAAAGCAGTGAGTCCTTAGCCCACATACTTAGCTACTCTGGGAGACTGGCATGAAGTAACCTCCAGGCCAGCCCCACATTGCCTCCTCAAGGGCTTCCTCTTATGGGCACCCAGGATGGGTTCTGGGGGTGGGGGGTGGGGCAGGGGAGGAGGGCTGGCTCAGGGTGGGTGTGGGGATTTAGGACATTAGACACCTCTTAATCTTAGAGAGCTTGGCTTCCTCCACCAAGATGTACTCCTTCAGGGACAGCACCAGGTCCTTCTCTGCATAAATCAGGTCTGTCATGTGCCCTGCAAGGGAGAGAAAAAAGGGCCAGTAAGAAATGGATGAGGGACATCCAGCTCCCAACCTGAGGCACAAAACGTCAGCACAGAGGCCAGCCCCCTGGGCCAAGGGCATATCAACTCTCTTGGGATCATGGGGACCTAGAGTTAAAGGAGGCCTAGACATTCGTATGGTCCTGGCCCCCCGCTTCAGGAAGAGAGAGGCAGAGGCTCCAAGGGAATGTTAAGTGCACTGAGGACACCTTAAGGAAGAAACCCCAAATCTCATTCTCCCACTGCCACCCAGTTGGGTCATGTTATGGGACACAGACATCCTGGGGGCTTCTCTGCTCAGAACTACTCTCTAGTCCAGGAGAAAGTTGGTCAGAAATGCCAGGCAGCCCAGGAGCAGCCTGCACTACCCAGGGTGAAGGCTCAGCTGAGACAGCTGGCTCCCAGGAAGGACATCCAGGTCATCAGGGCTCAGAGGGGGAAACAGCAGCTCTCCCCAGATCTGGTCAAAACCAGTGGATGAGGCCATCCTACCCTGAATGAGAACAGGCCTCAGGCAGTGACATCCCCTGGCACATGAGCCAAGGATTGCTCAGGTAGACAACAGTCCTGTTGGCACATACCAATAGAAGTAAAGAATTCAGCCTGCACACAGCCCAGGACACCAAACCAGGCCACCAGCAACATGGATACCCAGAGTTTCATGGTCACAGAGGGCAGTGTCTGCAAGGCATTCAGTGATAGTAGTCATTAGATCAACAATGGTAAAAAGCAACTTAAGTAAGGATACACATACACATGTGCACATATATACACACATTCAAACATGCCGAAATCCTGACCTAACACACAGAAGCCAGGGAAAATATTCAGGACCACCAGTGGAAAGATGCCAGGGTATAGAACCAGAGATGTATGCTTAATTCTGTCCCCTGCTCTGGGAGGCCCAGTGCCCTTGGGAGAGACTCTGCCTTTCGACTTCTGGTAACCACTGACAGCACGGGAAGGCTGAATGGAGGTGGAGGCCGTGGACGACAGTCACCTCTGGGTCTAATAGTCTGTCAGTTCAAGATTCTGGCCCAGACCTCTTCTCTGTTTCTGTCTTTCCTTCCAACACAGGTGTGAGGACAGTGCCAGGTGCTGAGGACCCAGATGTAACACACAGTCCCTGCCCACAAGAAGACAAAGTACAGGAGAGACAATGACAGAAAGAGAACTTGACACAATATGCCCCAGGGGACCCACACCCAAAATAAGGTGCACAGCAGATGGTGAGCCCGAAGAGAAATCAGACTGCTCCCTGCTGGTCTGCACCTGGCCACAGTTAGAGCAGACACTGCTCTTCCTGTAGTGAGCTCCTTGGAAGACACTGTCCTCATGGAGAATCACCATTCGCAAATATTTACTAAAGACCCACATATGCCAGGCACTGAGCTACGCACTCGGGATACAAAAATGAATCGGCCACACAGGGCCAAAACCTTAGGCCAGGCTGGGTTGCTGACATGAGTAAGAGGTCAGCTGCTGTCTTCTCATCAGCCTAGAAATAGCGAGACCCAGCTCTGAAGGCAGCAGGCACACCATGGGGCAAGCCCCACTGGCCGTGGACCCAAGTACACAATGGAGACTTTGGACATCATCTCCAAGCTCAGCCATGCAGCCTGGAGCACGCTGAAGGAACAGCACCCACGTAAGCCCCAGTTCTGTCAGTCCCTCCTCTTCCTGCTCTACTTCAGCCAAGCCCCACTGGAAATTTACTGAGAGAAAACAAGGACTATAAAGGAAATACAAATGCTTTCTCTCCAAAATGTAAGCCTTATCTCACAGAATTCTAAGTCTGAGCTAACGCCAGCTCAGCGGTTTTTTGCCTGCGATGATTAGATGCACAGTCACGCCCACCATTCCTCACCTCACCCTTTCAGAAGAAATTCCAATCCACTGTGGTTCCAGATTAGGCTCAGAGAAGCCCAACCACGACCCCCACCCTCAAACGGGTTCCTATATGAGGAAGAGGAGAGAATAAGTGAGTGTCCCCATTTGTTCATCCCTTGCCAAATGTCTGCAGAGCTGACATCATGCCCATCAATACCCTAGGTGTCAGGGGCCCAGAGATACACAGAACAAGATCCTTCAGCCCACAACCTACTGCAGGGTAGGGAGTATGGGCTAAGGGATCCATTATAAAGTTAGGGCAGCAGATGAAAGCAAGTCACCGAGAAGAGGTGAGACGGCCCAGCCTAGCCCCAAGGTAAAGCCCAGATCCCCCTTTTGCCAGCCACAAATCTGCTCCCAGGTCTCAGCATACCACATCTCCACCCTGGGATTCCAGAAGGCCTCTCTTCTTGCTTACATAAGACCCATTCACAGGGTTAGGGTCTGCTCCTTGTACTTCAAGAGGCTTCATCAGCTCAGAAGAACACCTTCTGTATGTGTGTAGGGAGGGAACAGTAAAAACCCAGAGCCAGGAGGCTGTATCTGTGGACAATGAGGCATCAGCCAACTACCCATCAGGCTGGGGTGATGGGAGAGCAGTGCCCAGGCAGGAGACCAGACCAAACACGGTTGGAAGTTGGGGGGCACCAGTGTTTGTCCCCTGTTCCGTCACCAGTTGCAGCGGCATGCCCATTCAGAGATCAGGTAACAAATTTAAGGGAGGGAGAAGACTCTCTGTTCCTTTCAAGTCACCCTGGTGATACTGCCCATGGTTCATGCCTTACAGCACTCAGGAAAAAGCAGCCAAGTTCCTTCATTACATGAATACCAGCTGTCATTTCTCTGGAATGTGCTATCTGGCTTAGACTGAGCCTATCGACGAATCCCAGCCTGGAGGCAGAGCCCAAAGAACCACAGATGGGATTCTGGGCTGACCAAGAGCCTACGAAGTCCTGCTCTGATGGAGGAGGGGGATGACAACCCTGCTGGTCCAGAGAGCTAGGCGCTCCCACGCAGCCCCCAGACCACCACAATCAACACTGCCACCCCAGGCAAAGGTACACTAGAGTCCCAGCCTATTTCTCCTGATCCTGAGCCCCCGAACACTAATTTGTATTAGGTGTACAAAAGGCCATCTAATCAGGGTCAGGCTGGGAGGAGGCAGTCTCCAAGAAAGACTGTGTGCCACAGAATGGGAAAAGCCAACCACCTACATGCCCCCCATCCCATCTCATACCTATACCCAGAGCTTGCTTATGACAGAATAAGTGGGAGCATGTATGCCTGCCCAGTGCCCCCACCAGTGTCCAGTGCTGTCAAAAGCCCTCCAGGAACCCTCAGAAATCCATGCTGAATAGGCCTAGAAATGGACAACATTGAGGCCCCTTTTATGAAAATAAAGTATCACCAAGTCTGAACAGAAAACCAATACTGAGTTTTTTCTGAGCTGCATCCCAAGTTCAGAACAAAGTCTGGCCCAACAACAACAGCAAAAAAAAAAAAAAAACCCTCACCACAGACTTGTTCATTCCAGGAAACTGTAACAACAGAAGATGTTACATTTCTTCCAAACAGTGGATTGTTATGGATTGTGTAAAAATGGACACTGTGGGCACATTAACATTGAGAGAAGATCAAAGCATCCCGTTAAGTGAGAAAAGCAGGCTCCCAAACAAGATATACTCTGTGATTTCATTTTTATAAGGAAAAATGTTTATATATGGAAATTTACATACCTGCATATATATATGCAAGCGGAGAGTCAGAAATCTAGTTGTATATTGGTGAAATCATTTTATTTTTCTCTTTATGTTTACTTTATTTCCTAATCTTTCCACAAGGAGTTCTATGGGAAATTTAAAATATATTTCATATTTAAAATGAAAAGAAAACAAAGCAGGCCCTCTCAAACGGACTCCAAAGCGGCCCAGCAGCCTGAGTTTGGACCCCCACAGGGAGGTCCTCCAAAGCCTGCCAACACCCCAGTGACAATAAATCACCCACCAGGCGACCGACACTATTTCTAAGCACAGGACAATTCCAAGACATACAATCACAGGCCTTAGCACGCCCGCTCTTTGGAAAGGACGTTTACAACCCGGCCAAATAACCATGAAAAGATGTTTCCAACTGCAAACCAGCAGTGTCCTTAGCTTCTCCCCTTACCTCATCAGGCAGGAACTTCTGCCAAGCTCCCAGCTGCAACCCAAATGCAACAGCTTGAGTTTTAACAATGTATTTGTCTGGCTTAGCTCTGAACAAGAGGCTGCCTGCCTTCTGTGAAGGGGCAAAATGAGCCTGAACAGGGCTCCCCGCAGCGGTCTTACCTCCCAGTAGTGTGGCCAACTCTGAATGGCAGAGCCAAGAGGACCTGCGTGCTCAACCTAGGAAGAGTTCAACAGAGGCTCCAGGAGGCCCTACCTACCTATGCACATGGCTGTCCATTTGGGCCCATAAGCTGCTCTCACTGGCACCTCAGGGAAGCATGGGCGGCACCCTACTCTCCCTACCTGATGTCATGCCTCAATCATCACCCTGATTTGAGCCACCCCTACGTCCCTCTTGCAGCTACACTGGCCCCTACCTGCACTGGTCTCTCATCTTACGTGGCCTCCCTCCCACCTCTGCTCTACAAAATAGCCATCACAGGTTACTACAGCTCCTCATTTGGTCTCTTTCTCCCTAAGAACCCTCCAAAGGCTCTCCACTACTCTCAGGACAAAGTCCAAATTACTTAGCCCTAAGGGACTTTTTGACTCTGCGTGACCTGGCCCTACTGCCCTCTCCAGCCCCATCTCATGACTCCAGGTTTCATACCTTCAACTACCACATCACATGAAAAACATTCTCCTTCACTGAGAACCTAACAAAGCCTAGATGTGCATGCATACCTATCCTTATGCAGTTGTCCCTCAGTATCCACAAGGGATTGGTTCCAGGAGGCCCTGCAGATACCAACATCCACAGATGCTCAAGTCCCTTATATAATAGGTGTAGTACAGCCAGCCTTCCGTATCCACAGGTTTTGCATCTGCGGATATGGAGGGCTGACCGTAATTTCTCTATCCAGTACCTGGACATGTTGACTTGTACTTCCCACGTGGGTACCATCAAAACTCCAAAGTCTCCTGCTTCAGTAACTAGACAATTAAGTAGCAGAAAAGGCTGTATAAACCAACATGCAAAAGCCAGTTGGGTTTTCAATCAGTCTTGGCAAAGACTTGGCAGTCCAGGTAAGACTACCTTATAAGGAACTACAGGAAAGAATAAAATCCACACACCACTATACTGGATGCATCTGATATACCACCTTGTACTCTCCTGGCCTCACCTGCCTTCTGGGCCCTGGGCCACTTGCTCTGCCTCAGACCCAGTGAAGGAGACTGTGCAGTCCCCAAATCTCTGACTCTCCCTGCTACTTCTAGACTCCAGCGAAGCACCACGCTGACCTCCCCAGGGGCCCTGGGAGTGCAACTGAGGAGTGAGCATGGGGGAATTAACTCCTCCTGGGGCAACTGTGACTAATGAAGAACAGAAACAAGAGGACGTCAGCAGATAAATTCCCTCTCCAGGCCTTCACTGAGAAACTGTTCTGCAGCACGGGGCTTCTGAAGAGTTCACCCAGAGATGTCCTTCATGGCTGAGCAACTAGTGTATCTCTGTGCAGACTGGCCAGCTTGCTAATGCACCACCTTGTATATGCTTCGCCTCCTTCTCGACCTCACTTTTATTTTCCCTTACCCTTGCTACTCCACAACCGTACCTTCTAACAAAGCGTTAAGTACTTAAGCTCTGCCTTGGGCTCTGTTTTCTAGGCTAAGATAACCACTATTCATGTTTCCAAAAATCTTTCATTTCTACCATCTAATCCTCACCAACACCTTGTAAACTAGATAATCATCTCCATTTCAGATATAGATATATAAGATACATAACTGAGACTGAGAGTTTCCTGCACACCTCACATGCTACAGGAAATTAATGGCAGAGCCCAGACTCAAATCCAAAACATACTTTCTACTATATATTGCTGCCTTCAATCCTACTCAGTAACATCTGTTGTCTTATAGCACAAGGACTTCCCAAAAGGAGGAGCCACACTTTGGCCTAGCAGAACAGGCCTGCCCAGGTCAAGGACTTTATTGTGGTTCACAAAGCAGCCTCATGACGTCCGTGGCTGGATCCCACCAGACGGCAGACAGCAACATGGACCCAGAAGACAAAAACATGGTGCTTCAAGTCCAAGTGAGCAGTCACTCCTGCCCAGACACCACAGCACTCACAAATGACCGAATGGCCCAGATCAGGGCAAGACAGTACAGTCTAGTAGGGAGGCACACCCACCCTGGGGTCAGAGACCCCCAGAATTAAAGCTTAGCTCCACAATCACTTCCAGGCTTTGGGGACTTAGACAAGTTACAGGGTCTCTTTGAGCCTCAGTTTTCCCATCTATTTAACAGTTAAAATAATAGAATCTGCATATCATAGGGCTGTTTTCAAGATTGAATAAGATGACAGATGTCAGTGGGCAGCCTAGCACCAGGCACAACTTATACCAGTCAAGAGCACCAAGGGTACTAGAGGAATGGCAATAGACCTGAAGCAGCCAGCTTCCTAGCTGATCCCTGGAGAGAAAGGAGGTCCAGTCTAGGGGACAATGAAGATGAAAACAAGACAGAAATTGAATCTCTTAACACTCCATGTCCCAGGAGTGTTAAGAGATTCAGCAGAGGGTGGAGTCAGGCGTAATGCAACATATTGACCATCAGGGAATAACTCTGAAAACTGGTCTATCACTGGCTCTAACTCTCAGCAAGGAAGGAAAGTTCTCTGGCAAAAACAGGTGACTGGACCAATACTCTAGAATCTCACGTATTTCTACGTCTCTGACCTGCTCACTCCGAGTTCCTACAAGTACCAGGCCTCAGGATCGCGGCCACACCCTGGGCCCTCAGGAATGCCGGGTACAGAGCAGGCTATGTTTTAGCAAGCACTTCATGAAAGGTCTAGAGCAGATGCTGGTCTGTGATCAGGCTCACATCCTATTTGAGCTGGGGAACTCACTACCCAAACATTTAATCCTCTGCCCTGCAATGACACCACTTGAACAAACACTCTCTCCTAGGTCTCCAAGACCTAGGTCTCCTCGGTCTCTAATCCAGACTTTTCATGCTCCTCTGCTCCTTCTGAGAATAAAAACTATATCCCTCATTCCACATTTCCAGCTCTAACCCCAGAGACCACAGGAGCCACCAGCCCTCTCTGCTCAAGAACAGACTGATGTCCCATCCTGGTGCCCTTCAAAAGTTCAAACTGCTAGATTTGAGCAACGTTTTCAAAGCTTAACTCTCACTCCAGCACCCTGTCTGGGCTTGCACGTGCCTGCATCACAGCATCTCCTGCCAACTTCCATCTGCATAGAATTAAACTCTTGAGAGATCCCAGGAGCCAGGGACACACCGGCCAGCCCAATGCACACTACAGCCAGCGTGGCCACACACTGGCCAAGGTCTTCCATCCAGTCTCAGACCCTCCCAAGGATGTGGGAGGGCAGAGTCAAAAAGGGAGGTTCTCTCAGGAAATGAGCAGACCCCCGATTCTCTCACCCCACTCATTCCTCAGGGCTGTACCCATGCGGTCTCCCCTTCTCACGAGCACCCACACTCTGAGCTCCTCCCTGGCACATGACCACCTGCCAGCGTGAAACAGCAATCTCAGAGAGACTGTGAGCCACCCATGGGCAAGGACAGTGCCACCGCCACTGCTTCCTTTCCCTCCTCCCTCATTCCAGCCCCAGGTACACTTTAAGCAGAAGCCCAGCACACAGGAGGTACTCCAGGAATGAACAGAGATTGGCTGTGGCCAGGCTAAACCAGTGACAAAGTAGGCACTCTCCTGGGCACACCCATTTCAGAGCATTGGACAGGGTAGAAGGGCCTATCACAAGCCACAGACAATACTCAGTCGCCACCATGTCTGCCTGCTGACCTCTCAGAGCACTAGGGTGGCCCACTATGACAGCATCTCTGGGATGAGGCCCCCAGCCAACACACTCCAACTCTGCTACGTGGCTTCCTTGGCTGGGCCACACAGCGCGTGGGCTTGGCCGTCTACAAATGATACCCAAGGATAAAAGGATTCAAAGCCCAAACGTTTTATAAGTAGGGAGAACTGAACAGAGAGGCTGGCCCTTGAGGCCCAGAATAAAATGAGAGACTGCACCCTGGAAGCTTCAGGGGCTGTTTAAGCACAAGCCAAAGGAAACCATGGTTCATTTAACAGAGAACTAAATCATGGAACCTGCTATCCCAGATGTGATACGGGCAGCAGCTTGCAAAACCATTCTATAAATTCTTAGGTGGACAGTGGATCTCTGCAAAATCAGGGACATTTGAGAATGCCCTAAGCTACAAAGCAATGTTCCCCAACTCCTGCTCTCAGGGCCAGGATCTCTTGCAAACGCACTGAGGTTGCTAAGCTTCAGATGGTTTACATCAAGCAGCACAAGCCTTAGGTGTCACTCTACAGCAGAAGACACCAGTCTCAGCCTTGGGAGGGGCTCTGATGTTCTTCTACACCACCTTAAAGGTGTCAGATTAGAAAACAGAGGCCAGGGGCCTCTGCCCTGAAGAAGGAGGGTTTATGCTGATCCATGTTTATGGTGCAAGGGTTCACTGAGCATCCTCCACATACAGGGCACGATACCAGGCACTGTCCTCTCACTTGAAGCTCTTTGGACAGGGTCCATGGGCAGCTATTCCCTAAAGTGTCCCTTCCCCCATCACCTTGCTTCCACTAGAGTGCCCAGGTCTGCTTCCACTCACACACGCTGTTCCTCTGTCCGGCTTACCCTTTCTTCTGCCTTCATCTGACCACTCCAGCTCATGGGTCACCTCCTCCAGGAAGCCCTCTGGCTTGAAGCATCCTGTCCTCTACCAAGTACCCACAGTCCGGTGCTCCTTCCCAGCACAGCACTCACCACACTGCCCGGGGCCTGGCCTTTCCTGGTCTTCCAGTCTGCCTGCCCCACTGGGCTAGCAACTCCTCGCAGTTTCTGATACGCAGAAGGGTCCGTTTGTTGAATTAATTAACTAGTTACAAGTCTCCGCGCCTGCTGAGGCAAAACCATGCAGGTTAGAAAAGGATGTCTGGAGGGGGGGAAAAGGAAAACAAAAACAAAACTTTCTCATCCAACAGCCTGTCTCAATGGGCAGCAAGCGGGGCCATGGCCGCAGACTCCCAGCCCTTTGGAGGCAGGATGGTGGACCTCCCTAATACTAAGCGGCCCCTCAGGGCCTGCCCGGCGCCCCTGCCTCCGCCTCCAACCTCTGGCAGCCTTCGGGCCAGGCCGCCCCTTCCCGGGAGCCTGACAGGCGGGGCGGCCACGCTGCCCGCCAGGTCCGGCCGCCCCGAGGGGACTGGAAGGAAGGGTGCGGCTGACCTCACCACCCTGAGCTCGGGGAGGCGACGCGGCGGCGGGACAGGAACCCACACGGGTGTAGAAACAGAGCGGAGGTCGCGGGGCTGCGGCCCGGACGGCGCGACGCCCGGTCCCCAGCTCCCAGCCCCGCGCGGGCAGAAGGCTCGAACCGGCGACCCCGGCCCGCGCCCGAGCTCCGCTGCGGACCCGGGGGGCGGGCGCGCGGGACGCTCACCCGGACACGCGCTGCTCCCGGCTTTTCCAGAACCTCCCGCGGCGGCACCCAGCTCGCTCGGGCCCTCCTCCCTCGGCGGCTCCACCTCCCGCCGTCGCCGGGCTCCGCCCGCTTGACCGGCAGCCACGTCCCCACCTCCCGCCCCGCCCCCCGCTCCCCCGCCCCCGGCCCCTGGCTCCGCGCCCAGACAGCCTCCGCCAGGGGTCACCAACGCAGACAGCGACCCCCGGGAAGGCCGAGGCAGCCCGGCCGCGCGGAAGCCGGGAGCGGGCCTGGGGCCGCCGCTCGCGCCCTTCATGCCGCCCGCCGCTCGCCGCACGTACACGGCGCCCGCCTCTCCTTGGCGCTCGCACCTGTGGGACTCGGCCCGCCCGCCTCCCTGGCCCCTGGGCGGCTGGAGAGGGGCCCACGACCCGATCCTGAAGCCGGTGCTGTCGGGGGGGGGAACCCTGATTGCTGGCCAGCTACCCTGGCCCCAGCTCATGCCCATTTTCTCGGTGGTCCTGCTGTATACACGGCTCCTACTGCTGCCTCCCCATCATCACCACCATCAGGTTACAGGGGGTGGGGTCACCCGGGCCAGGAGCTGGATTCTCAGGGATGGGGACAGTGGAGAAGGACCTTAAGAAGACTGGAGACCTGGCATCCACCCCCAGGGCCAAGCTCCCAAAAGGATTCAGACTGTCCCCAGCTCCTGGATCCGACACTCCTCCTGGGGGCGTGGGGGGGGGGAAGGGGGGGCACCCTGGATCTAACCTTCGTTTTCCCCAAGCCCTTACATACAACATGGGCCAAAAACAGTAAACACTTCTTTCAGCCAATCCAGGCTGGGAGGGAGTGAAGGCAGGGATGCTGCAAATCTCAACCTGGGCTAGAGGAATCCCTGGCCGCCAAGCAGGTTCCCACGCCTGCTCTGTGAACCTTCCTAGTCATGAATGAGGGGAAACAGTGTCTGAGAATCTCATCAGAGAGCTAGGCCAGAATGGGAGGTGCTCAGCCTCTGCCCAGTCCAGTGTGGGGATATTCCCTATGGCACACCATCCAGGCTGGCAGCCCAGACCTGGGGAAGGCATGAACACGCAGAAAAATACACACAAGACACATAAAACACAGAATGAGCCACTGTTCTGCCCTTCCTCAGCCACCAGCTGACCTCCCCAGAGCTCAACTAAAACCAGACAGAAATCTTCCTGCCTCTGCTACATCCTGTTATGCCGCAGGAGTCTCTCTCAGTCTGCTCAGGTTCTCCCATCCTCTCCCCCTTCTCAGGAGCTTGCCCTGTGAATCATCCCTTCTCTCACTTGAATGTTCAACCTCCTCTCCTTAAATGGATACATCCCTTGACCTGTAAATATTTTCAGGTCTCTAGTATGGAAACAAAACCCTCATTAGACCCCACCAACTATTGCAGTGTCTCTCTCCTTCTCAACCACAGCAAAATTCCCCGAAAGAGCAGTCTGTCCTCACTTTGCTCCCACCCCTCAGAACCCTGCAGTGGGCCTTCTGGCCTCCCGACAAGACCAAACCAGATCTCAACAAACTCTCTATAACCTCCAAGTCTAAATTCAACAGCCACTCTTCAGTCATCATCTGCCAAAGCCCCCAGCAGCACCTGACACCCCAGCAGTGTTTGGCCACTGTCTCCCTTGAACACTTTTTTCCCTCAGTTGCCACTAACCTCTCTGGCCACCTCTGCCCAGGCATCTTCGCCCCCAGCTCACCCGCCTTTCCCTCTCTCCCCATTAGTCGATAAAGGTTGGGGGTTCCTCAGAGTTCAGGCCTAGGCACTCTACTTTCCTCTCCTCTTTCTATAATTTCTTCCTATACACAGATGACACAAATTTCTCTCTCTACCCTTGCCCTGACTCCTGAGCTCCAGACGCGTATGAATGGCTGCTGAGTCTACGCCTCCGCTGAGTGTCCACAGGCACCTCAATCACAATGTGCCCAGCACTGAGTTCATGCTCTCTCCCCTTCCCCCACCCCCATACCTCTCATATTCCCTACTTCACTGAGGGAGCCACCCGGCCCCCTGCACCACCACCAGTTACCTAACTAGAAGCCTGGGAATCACCCTCAGCACTTCCCTCTGCCCCGCCCCCAAACCCTGTCCTTCCATATCCCACGTCCATTCAATTCTACCACCTAAATCCCTCTCTAATTCATTCATTTCTCTCCATCCTCTTTCACTTGAATGATTGCAACAGTTTCCCGGCTGACTGTCCCCCTCCATTCTTACTTCCTCCCGTCTCTCTTCCAAACGGCAACCACAGTGACCTCCTCAGAATGCAGATCTGAACCCATCACTCTCAGCTTCGAAATTGCATTGTTCTTAGGAAAAGTCCTGAAAGTGGCCTATAAGGCCCGGCATGGTTTGGTCCCTGCTCACTCCTCTAGCCACACTGACATTCCTCTCCAGTCCCTCTAACTGGTCATTCTCCCTCCCCATTCCACTCCCAGGCCTTTTCACATGCTGTTCTTTCTGTCTAGGAAAATGTCCCTCCTCCCCAATTAAATCCTCCAGGTCCTCCCAGAGGGAATTTCCTCACTTCCCTGGCCAGGTCAAAATCTCCTATAACAGCCTCTCATGTCCTACATGCTTCCTAACACTTGCCACAGTTGAATGTTTGTTTGATTCATGTCTGCCCCCCTCCCCCCACACACACCACTGGCCTGGGTGTACGTAAACAATGTGTGTTTTGTCCATCATGACATCCTCAGCAACTACGACAGAACTGGACTCAATAAATATTTCATGATTATGTGAAGGGATGGGTGTCTCCTTAATGCCTTGCTCCACAAAACCATAGCCAAAGTTCTGACTAAAGCCTCCACAGAGCCTCAGAGTCCTGGACCCCACTCATTCCTCAGTGTCTGCTTCTATTCCTCTTCTGTCTCTTATAAGGATACTTATTGGACTTAGGACTCACCTGGGTAATCAGGATGATCTCACCTCATGATCCTTAAATTACATCTGCAAAATTCCTCTTTCTAAATAAGGTCACATCCACAGTGTCCAGGTATTAGGACATGGACATATCTTTACAGGGCCACAATTCAACCTACTACACTTGACATGCCCTCATGCCCTCCAGGGGCTCCTGGGCCCCTTATAAATCCTTGGCTCTTAGTTCTCCAGCCCAGGCCCACTCCAGACCCACATAGCATTTTCTTTGAGGCCACTTGATGGGTGAACTCATTATCTCCCCACACTCTACCTCACACCGCCCACACTTCCTTCCACCCCAGCATTTCCCATATCTCAGGAAGCAGAATCACCATCTCCTGGTCATTTCCATTTTCTTCCCCACCACATTCCCCCATTGTAGATCTTACCTAGTAGATCACTCAATCCATTTACTGCTCTCCATTCCTGTAGCCACAGCTCAAATTCAGGACACCACCATCTCTTACCTGGACGGTCCATCCTGGCCCACAGCTTTCACTCAGTTCCTTCCATCCTTATTTCACACCACAAGCAGAGTGATATTTTAACAGTGTGATTCTGATCATGTCATTTCCATACATAGAACCTCTCAAAGGTGTCCCTGCCACAAGGATAGACACAGATCTCACCAAGGTTGCCAATCCCCTTTATACAGCCCTGATGGCCTCTCTTATCATGTGTAGCCTCAAACTTGATGCTCCAGCACCTGAGGCATTTTTCAGTTCCCTGACCTTTGACTGTGTCATTCTTCCTGTCTGGAACACTCCAAAAGGTTTTCCCTTTGGACCAAGCCTGAACCAGGTCCCTGCATAGACCCCATAGCTCCTCGTGGATGAATTTCATGCAAGCTATCTGACTCTCATGTCTACTTCCTTCACCACTTTGCCTTCCTAGGAATGGGGGCTGCTTCTGTCCTGTTTACCACTATGTCTCCAGCTCTAGCATAGGGTCTGGAATCCAGGACCTAGAGAGGGAGTGGGGAAGAAAAATACATGAATAAATGAATGAATAAATGAATGAATGAACATCCTCCACTAATGTGGCCTCCAGCAGGCCTCACTAAGCACACCCATTTTGGGTCCCTTAATAAATCAACAGCCATCTTGAGCAGCCATGTCACACTCCTTTCCCCCAAATCTACTGTGTAAATAAAGTCACACCTCCCTTCTGGTAATGGCTCTACCCTATTCATTCATGCATTCATTCCACAAACATTTGCTGGGCACCAGTTGAGGCCCTGGCTGGGGATTCAGGGACCATGAAGATCAAAGGGCTCTGTCTAGTGGGGAAAACTGGCAGGTGAACAGAGACCCACAAAGCAAACTTACCCAGGGAGGGAAACGCCCAGCCATTTCCAACTGGTGACAGAAGGTGCTACCTGCCTAGTCCCAGTCTTAGAGACCCTTCCCAGGCTCAAGATCAGGTATGCACTGCCACCACTGACCCCAGCCTGGCCAGGAGCATTGCCAAATGAAGCCCTAGCCCCACGCTGTCCCTAAGTGACAGCCCTGGCCAATGGCTCCTCAAAGCAGGCTAGACTTGTCTGCCCACCACCCTCATCCCAGGAGAAGAACCTGGTATCTCTCCAGAAAAGGATGGCAAAAATATCTGTGCTGGATGGACAGGTAACTGGATGAATGGTAGGGCAGGTGTGGTGCAGGCTCTCCCTCTAAACAGAGGCATCCTCAGCTTGCCCTGCTCCTGCCTTCGCCCACTCACCTGTGACCCCTGCCCTGGAGAAGAGGAAGGGACAGCTTCCACTGCCTGACACTGAGGCCTCCCTGACTGCTGATGGCACTTTCAGGGCCTGGCAACTACCACAGCATGTGGAAGCCTGGCCAGGGTTTATGAGCACCTGGTCCCTTCATGGGATTCCCCAGAGCAGGGCTCCCGGGATTAACGAATGCCACAGAGGGTATTATACATACACAACTGTACCTTTCAGCACCGTCAGCAAAGAACTGTCCACTGGACCTTGGGACCAACCCTCCCCTCCAGGTTCCTCCCTTAGGGACCAAGAAAAGACTGGATGTGTCCCAATTGACCAGCACTTTTGACTCAAGGCCAGTGAGAGAGGGTGCAGCTTGAGTGGGGCCACCTAGTGGTGGCCTTACTGCTTCAGAAATAGGGCCTTGCCAGGTAGTCTGGTCTTACAGCCTGGTGTAGGACACTGGGGTAGAGACAGAGAATCTGGCAGAAACCCCAGGAGCCTGCAATGCCAGCCCTGGACAGGGCCAAGTGGGTCCCCACAGAGTGCCCACCTGGCACATGCAAAAGATGAGGCAGGCCTGAGAGAATGTCAACAAGTCCCCTCCCAGCTGCCTCCCCCATGGACCCCTGCAGCCCAAGCAGAGCCAGCACAAGCTGGGCTGTCATTACAGGGTAGAGAGAGGCATCCAGGGCCTCTGGGAACCATAGTTATGCAGCAGGTCCAGGACAGGCCCTCAGGGTCGAGTCAGTGGGCTTTGACTTCAGCTTTCCTCCTCACCACACTCTCCCCACTTCCATCTTGAGCAAGGAACTTCTGGGCTGGTGCAAATACCCAGAAGGCCAGGAGTTAGCTAGGTATGGTGCTTACAGATCTTGATATTTTAATGCATACAGTGTAAATATGTTTTTAAAAATTATTATTATTACAACACAGAAGCTCATCCCACCCCCACTCCCATCCCTGTCCCTCCTCCCCCAGCCTTGGGCTGGGTAGGGATTAGGGATGGGTGAGGAGGAGGTGAGAGTGGGGATAGTTATTGGACATCTGACTTAGCTACTGTTTAAAAGGCCGAACGTTCAGTGGTTTTACTATTTTTTGCAGGTCTTGTCAAAATGTCAGGAAGCCAGTATAGCAGAGGGTAGAGGAGAAGCGAGAGGTGAGGCTGCAGAGGTCCCGGGGCAGATCATCCTTCGTGGGCCCCCCAAAATGGATTGGGATGTCATGCTGAGGGCAGGGAGCAGCCACCCCAGAGGGAAAGCTAGGGAGGAGCGGATCCCATTTGGGATCTAGGAAGAGCACCCCGCCTGCCTACTGTTGGGGAAGGGGGAGAAGGAAGAGCAGAGCCCGGAAACGACTGGGGACGGGGCTGGTGCAAAGTCTACATGACGGCTGAATGGTGATCTGAAGTAGGGAATGGCAATGCATAGAGAAAGAAGGGGGCAGATTTAAGAATTCATAAGGAGGTAAAACAGGAAGTCTATGTCCATTCATTTATTCAGCAAACATTTATTGAATGCTCTGCTCCCCATTCTGCGCTCCCTCTTCGGGATGAGGCCCTGCTTCACATCCAGAATGAGGTCTTTTCACCCTTGGCTCCCTCAGCCCTGCCGTTGCAAAGCAGGCCCTGCTAAAGGAAATCAGTGGCAGCCCTCAGAAAACACAAGAATGGGGAGCAAGTTGGTTACCCCCAGAGAACACACCAGCACCCTTTGGAGTTTTAGACTGACATGGAATCCTAATCACAGCATCTGGTTTCCTCAGTCGTGAGGCTCCTTCTACAACAAGGTAACCACCCAGTTAATGATGGTCTTGGCACACTAACTTACTAACATCACCCTTCCTCTCCCTGTGCTTCATTTCCCCCTCCTATTTTTAATCAATTAATTATTTATTTTGGGGGTTAAATGTATTTATTTATTTTGGGCTGCATTGGGTCTTCGTTGCTGTGCGCGGGCTTTCTCTAGTTGCAGCGAGCGGGGGCCACTCTTCGCTGCGGTGCGTGGGCTTCTCATTGCAGTGGCTTCTCTTGTAGTGGGGCACAGGCTCTACATGTACCGGCTTCAGTAGTTGTGGCACGCAGGCTCAGTAGTTGTGGTTTGCGGGCTCTAGAGCGCAGGCTCAGTAGTTGTGGTATACGGGCTCAGATGCTCTGTGTCATGTGGAATCTTCCCGGACCAGGGCTCAAACCCGTGTCCCCTGCATTGGCAGGTGGATTTCCAACCACTGCGCCCCCAGGGAAGTCCCCTCCTCCTATTTTTAAATGAATGTATTTCTGCTCTAGTGCTACATGTTTCTAAGGAGCCTTATATCCTTTTTGTAATGAGATGGATATCCATCCATGAGTGACCCTAGCCCAGTCAAGTTGTGCAACTTCTGTGCTGCAAAAGCCTGGGGCTCCATCCACATCACAGACATTGTAGATTTGATTATTTATTACAACTTACCAGTAGATGGAAATAAAGTGAATTGCAAATGGAGTATTCTTTGCTGATTTGTAAAAAATCACCATATGATTTGGTACATCTACCTCCACATAATCATAGGATCCTGAGTCACCCTTTTCGATAAGGCCTTAAGGACCCCAACTCCTGTAGGCTCTCTCCTGTTCTCAACTATCCTGCCTGTATCAGCTCTGGTTGTGGCTCTCACTCTCCCCCAGCCCCTTGAGTAGACACAGTCACCTGAACTTACTGGTGAGCCCTGTCCTCTGCCCGAGGGACACTGCCCAGGACTCTGACCCACCACAGGGAGGCCAAGGCACTCATTCCTCTGGATGCCTTGACTACCCCACACCACATCAAACACACTGCAGTACACCCACCTCTCATATAAGTACATTTAATACTTCCCCAGTAAGAACATGGCTGAGTCACAGTTAACTAGTTTCCATGACATAATGTTATATTTGCTAGCATTTAGTACTTACATTTTCTTTTTTGTGGTTTTCTACATTTTTTCCTGTCTCTATCATTTGCATGAACCTGTGAGAAGCTTGATGATCCCTGTGCCTCTAGTGCTGAAAGACAGAATGACTTGGCCACAGCCTTTGGTAGGAGAATCTTTACCCACTGGACACGCAGGCACACACACACATGCAACACAGGGATGTGCAGGCATGCACAAGCCTGTGGAACTTGGCCTCTCACATGAGGAGGAGGAGGTTCTGTGATCTGTACTCTGGCTCTGCCCTTAAGCTTGACTCTCTCTCACAACTTAATATTAACTTTGAAACAGAATCTGACCTTATCCCTGACCTTGAACCAGTCAGCTGAGGCTTGGAAACAGAAAGATGTCCACTTCCATCATCTGCAGAAATCACACCCCCAAAGGGATCAGGGATGACTTGGACAGCGTATCTCCCTGGCTGAAGAGGGAGTGATCCAGATGGTGAAGGCGGAGACATGGCTTTCCCACAGTGTCTAGCCATCAGACACTATCATGCGTCAACAGTCTTGGAAGCAAGCGTTATTCCCTCATCCCAACAGTCACCCAATATCTGTAGGCCAGGCTGACACCCTGCCTTCATCAAAACCTGGGGTTTTATCTTTACTCCATCCCAGGACAATAGCAGTTATCTGTGTCCCTGGGCTAAGATGCATGGGGCCTCAAAACCCTTTGGGAGAATTCTGCTGCTCTTGTCCTGCCCAGAGCTGCATCTGCAAAAATGAGGATGGCCAGCAGAGGGTGCATGGAGCCCACCATGGGCCACCCAGTCAAAGGAGCAGTCCCAGCCTTGCTGAAAAAGCTCCTGAGTTCTTGATCCCATGCTCTACCCCTCCAAGCTGCCAAGGTTTAACTGGGACCCTTGCCTAGAACTGCATAATCATGAGCAACTGGGGCAGATAGAGATGTTTACCAGGCCATAAGGAATGCCTCCAATGCTGGGACCTCTAGTGGTGGGAAAGGCAGGGAGGATGCTGGGAGGGTCCCAAACCCCTTATTCAGCCATGGGTGACCAAGGCCCTTCACATCCAATTAAGCTGACTTGCAGCCTTGGGGGAGACTCAGGCCATAGGAGCCAATAGGCCTAAAGAAAAACCAAGGGTCAGTAGTGCAGTGAAGTTAGGTAAGGAGATGGGGGAGGCCACTGACAGGACTCTGAACGTACCTAGAATATCATGGCTCCTGTTGAGATAATTCCTTTAAAGAGAGGGGCCAGAGGAGAAGGAATGGGCAATCCTCATCTGGGTTCCCCTGATGCTCCAAGTGCTTCTGTAATAGGGCAGCTAATGGAGGGAGCGTTCTCCTGGTACCAAGTGTAACCTAACACTTCGCAGACATCGTCTGTGTTGGATGGCTTCTGCTGGCTCCTTCAGATCCCTGTCTCTCTCCCTTCCCTTGCTCTGTGCTCCTGGCTGCTTACCCATATGGATGACATCAACAGGTGCTCCTGCCGTGTGACTCTTGATTAGATTCAACCAATGGGGAGTACCAAGAAATGGTCAGCCAGAGGGAGGAAACGGACTTTGGGGAAGTTGCCTGCAGCCTACACTTGAGGGCCTGGCTCAGTGACCTACTCAGCCTCAGGACTGTCTTTGAGCTGCCCTGGCTATACTGAAGGGCAGCCAGGCCCATCTGCTCTAGAAGGGCATTCACACTGGATCACTCAGCCCGAGGACTCAGAAGCCTTCTACACCCTCACTTACCCATGTTAATAAATATTTGCTGACACCTTCTCTGTGCCCAGTCCTAGGTGCCCAGGGACATAGATACAGAGATGAGTCTAACAAAGGCGTCTGACAGAGCTAAAGGTTTTTTTTTTTTTTTTGAGGGGGGCCAAGGACACAGACAGGAAACTGACAATGAATCCTAGGGGTTGAGGGAAACTGCAGAAGGGGCATCTCACCTGCTGAGTGGTCAGGTAAGGGAATGGGGTTTGGGTCTCCCTGAGTAGTCAGCCAGGGGGAATGTTGGAGGTCTGGGAGACAGAAGGAACAAAGGCTGGGGTGGGGGTGGGGGTGAGGGAATTCCCTGGCAGTCCAGTGGTTAGGACTCTGTACTCTCACTGCTGAAGGCCCGGTTCAATCCCTGGTCAGGGAACTAAGATCCCACAAGCCACGTGGTATGGCCAAAAATTAAAAAATGAAAAGGCTGGGGCAGGGGATGACTAATTCACATGGAAGCCTGTGGTGGCCAGGCAGGGCCTCATTCCACCCACTGGAAAGCTAGTATCTCCTGTTTGAACCTCACAGACCCCTACTAGCAGGGGTGGGATGGCATGGGCAGCCAGTTCCATTTTAAACTTTTGTTTAAAAACTTCTTAATAAGATATAATTAACATACAGAAAACTATACATATCTTAATATATAGCTCAATGTGTTTTGGATATATATAAATTCATATAAGCATCACCTAGATCAAGATATAGACTATTTCTGCAATATCAAAAGGTTCCCTTGTACCCCGTGGTAGTCAATAAAATCTCCCAAAGTTGACTACTATTCTTTCTTCTTTCTCTTTTGATTATTTTTGACAGATTTTGAATTTTATAAAAGTGAACATATACACTGTATACTTTTATGTCTGCTTCTTAAACTCAACATTATGGTTGTGATAGCAATCCACCTTGCTGCTTTTGGTAGTACATCATTCTATTTCATTGCTGTGTGGTATTCCAGAGTTTGAATATATCACAATTTACCCATTCTATTGTAGGAGAACATTTGGATTGTTTTTAAATAAAGCAATAAAGCTTTTAAATAAAGCTGTTCTGTATATGTTTGCACATGTATATTCTTAGCATACATTCTTATTTCTTAGTGGAAATAAACATTCATTTACGTAGAATATAAATCCAGGAGTGGAATTGATAGGTCATAGGATATGCATATATTTAGCTATAGTAGTTACTTCCAACCATTTTTCTAGGTGGTTGCACAAAATTACTCTCCCAGCAGCAATGTATGAGAGTTCCCGTTGTTCCATGCAACAATGTGGGAAATGCCCCCAGAAAAAGCCAGGGTAAGTGTGGAACTCACTACACATTATTCCCTTTCTCAAGGATCATAATCCTTCAATTCTTACCTGTATTGGTTGTTCTCCAGTACCCTCAAATAGTTGTTCTTTATATTTTGTCCAATTTTCATAAATGTTTTTGGCAAGAGTATTAGTCTGATACAACCTACCACCATGGCCAGAACTGGAAGTTTTATTTAGTCCAATTCTGATGCCAGATTAGAAAATACTGGAAAGAGATAGGCCCCACTGGCCCAGCTGCTTTCAGCTCCAGCTTATATTCTTAGACACCTGTGGTATCAGATCCACATTCTGAATTAGGGCTCCCTGTTTTCCTTTCTTCTTTTAAAATTTTATTGGATTCCAAACACGGGTGCGTAATTGGTAATAGACTTACTTCTCCACCTAAACAACTATAAAGCTAGATAAAACATTTATAGCAACTGATTAGAGGCACTGGACATCAAATAGACTTCCTCCTTGAGAGAAAGGAAACACATGAGGTGAATTCCACATTCACTAAAGTTCTTTGCCTAGGGCATTTTCCCAACTACGGCAGAGGCAAGTGGAGCCCAAACAGAGCAATGGTCTCCCTGAGTAAAGGAAACAGAGATCAGAGATAGAGGATACTGAGGTGGCTGAACTTCGGGGGCAGGGTATTAAAGAGGAGGGAGCTGCATGGAGAAGGAGCTCTAGAAATCTGCATAGATGCACTCTTGAGGCTTTGTCTAAGTTGTACATGTGCAAGGAAAGAATCTTTGAGGCCTGATGGATAAAAACTCTGAGTCTGTGAACTAAATGGGGATTCCAGAGTTAACACAGTGCTGAGACCCGTTCTGGTCAGAGTGGAGAGACCTTGCTGAACACCCTGAGCATTTAATTAAAATCTTAGAAAGTCCGTACCTTAGGAATAGGGCTACTCTAGCCATACAAAATGCGTTAGTTTTACACCTGTTCTAACAAAGCCTCAACAGGATCAAATTAATCCTCTAGTAGATTTACTGCCTAGTGGAACAAACTCAACACTCTATAAAGAAGAGCATAGTCCAGACTCTCAACAATGTATTGTCCACAATTCCCAACATACAATCAAATATTACCAGATATATGAAGAAGCAGGAAAATATGATCTATAACCAAAAGAAACAATAATGAATAGAAACAGATTCAGAGATAACACAGATATTGGAATTAGCAGATAAGGACTTTAAAACACCTATTATAAATATGTTCAAGAATTTTGAGTAGTAAGAGAGACATAATAAATGAAGAGATGAGACATCTCAGCAGAGAAGTGGAAACTGTAAAAAAGAACTAAATGGAAATTCTAGAACTGAAAAATATAATATATAAAATGAAAAATTTACCAGGTGGTCTTACGAGCAGACTGGACACTGCAGAAGAAAAGTTCAGTAAACTTGAAGTTAAGTCAATAGAGACCATCTAAATGGAAACATAGAAAAAAAAAGGACTGAAGAAATGTGAATAGAGCCTCGGTGAAGTGACCTGGAAACAATATCAAGCAGACTAGTATACATGGAACTGAAGTCCCAGAAGGAAAGGAGAGAAAGAGATTGCAGCAAAACTTCAAAAGAATAGTAACTGAAATACTAAATTTGATTTTAAAAATTATTAACTCATCATCCTCCAAAGCTTAGGATAATAAAACCCCAGGCGGGATAAACACAAAAGAAACCACGTCCAGGCAAATCATAATCAAGTATCTTAAAACCAAAGAGAACATCTTAAAAACAGTGAAAGAGCACAAACACGTTACATTAAGAAGAGCAATGATAAGAATGAACATTTATGAGTCATCAAAAGTAATGTAAGCCAGAAAACATGGAAACATAAGACAATATATTGCATATTAAATATGCTATTAAAAGCAACCTAGAATTCTATGTCCTGAGAAATTATCTTTAAAAAAGAAATGAGAAATAAAAATATTTTCAGATTAAAAAAAAAAAGCTGAAAGAATTCATCACCAGTGGGCCTGCACTATCAGAAATGTTAAAGGAGGGGACTTCCCTGGTGGCGCAGTGGATAAGGCTCCACGCTCCCAATGTAGGGGGCCCAGGTTCGATCCCTGATCAGGGAACTAGATCCCACATGCATGCCGCAACTAAGGAGCCCACCTGCCGCAACTAAGACCTGGCGCAACCAAATAAATAAATAAATAATTTTTTTTTTTTTAAATAAAGAAATGTTTAAGGAAGTTCTTAAGGCTGAGGGGAAATGATACCTGATGGAAATTTGGCTCTAAACAAGGGAACAGACTTGTAATAAGTAAATATAAAATATGTTTTCTTGTTTCCTAAATTATTTAAGAGACACCTGACTGTTTAAAGCAAAAATAACAACTCTTCATTATGGAGTTTATGACATTTGTAGAAGTAAATGTACAACAACATAGTAAAAAGGAAGGGGGGGGTAAATGGAAGTATATTATTGTAAGGTTTTTACATTGTCTAAGAAGCAAAATTTATCCTTTTCTTCTTTATTTTTCATTTTATTATCTTCATCTTTCTAGTTATAAATACCATACAAATTTATTTATATAAAATTAAAACACTGTAGAAATACATAACCTGGAAAATGTAAATGTCACAAAACACTATCACCAGCAATAACTCTCAATAGTTTGCAGCATATTGCTTTGACTTTTTTTAATCTATATATAACAGAAAGCCATATTTAAAGTATTTATCTTGATGAAAAAGATATTATAAAATATTTATCTATAATTTCTACCAGCCCTTTTTTGTGTTTAAGTATATGAATAGTTTATAAGGACACTCAGATCAGAAAAACTGAAACATAATTTGTGAATCAGTTTGGAAGTCATTTTATAGTATGGAGAAGTATATAGTATACAGGATTATAACCATACTTTTTTGTATAGATAATAAATGACTCCAACATGATTTATTGAATAAACTACTATTTATCCTCTGAATTAAGATGTATCCTTTACCACATGCTATGAGCTGTCTTGTTCCATTGATATATTTGTCTTTTCCTATGCTGCACCACACTCAATTACTTCAGCTTTATCACATATTTCAATGCCTGTAGGGCAAATCTCTGGTTTTTGTCCATATTTACCCTTCCAGTTGATCTTAGAATCATCTTGCCAATTCTCCTCACCCAAATAAATTTTGATTAGAATTACTTTGAATTTATCAATTAACTAAATGTAACATACTGAGTCTTCCAGGAACATGACATATGCCTCTATTTATTTTGTTTTCTTTTCTATTTATCCTAGAGCAAAACTTATATGCCTTCCATGTGCCCTAAGTCAGTTTCTAGGTATTTCTCATGTGTCACTGTTATTGTGAATGGTAAATTGTTTACATCATATTTTTTAATTAGTTGTGACTTAATACTTTTAAAAGCTATTAAAACCTGTATACATATACGAATATACCTTATTCTGCTCCATCTGACTAGATCCCTCTCCTAGTCATAGTAGTTGATTCTCCTGGATTTTATGAAGGCACAACCATAATAACATCTGGCAATAATGACCCTTTTGACTCTTTCCATTACTTATTTTTTTTACTTATCCATTATTTCTTTTTTTCCACCTTATCGTCCTAGTAAGCACCTCCAAAACAACACCGCACAGTAGTAGCAAAAGGGACATTGTTTGGATCCTGACATTAATGGGAATTTTAGAGTCTTAAGTCCAATATCGCCTTTTGGTTTCTAGTGTATGTTATTTAAAGTGTTAACGTTTCCTTCTCTTCATGATTTCCTAACTGTTTACTGTGAATGGCTGGTGAATTTTATCAAATGCCTTTTGAGATGATCACAGTGCTCCTTTTTTCTCTTTAATCTATTAATCAATGGATTTTATAATGTTAAATCAAGCTTGCAATCCTAGAAAAAAATCGCCAAGTTGATAACTATTTTATCATACTACGGAAGCCACTTTGTTATATTCACAAATTAGATGGATCTGCCATTTTCTCTGCAGGGGGCTGCCTGGGTGTTAGGATAATAAATAGATCTTAACAATAATTGTGGAAGCTCTCCATCTTGCGCTGGCTCTGGAGCACCACCGTTCTCAGAGGGAGAACGCTTGTGTTCCTTATCTGGGCCAACAATGCTTCATGCTTGAATGCCCAACGTCACAGCTCTTTGTGGTCACTTGTTTTAATGCTAGACACAGCTACCTCTCAGGGCCTGCTGGTTCCAGAGTTCTGGGCAGGGCCCATTCCAACACTCAGTGCATGTCTAGTCCGGACCTGCCATTTTCCCTTCATCTTCCCTAAGATGAGACGGTTCTTGCATAACTCTCAGCACACAGAATGCTCATTATACATTCTCTGCGAGCAATCCTGGCTTCTTGTGTGGGAGAGGCAGCCCTCTGCACCCCCCAGCCCCACCTCCCCTGTTCTTTGGCAAGCCTACCTTCCTGGAAATACAATGATCTCACAGGCAGCAAACAGTCTGATCCAGTGTCCTCTCAGCGGGGGCTCACATCACATATACACTCTTTCCACTGTGGGCGGGTATGAGAGATGTGGGGTGTGAGGAGCTCAGCCCCCAACACTGAGGGCTCTGCCCACTTCCCACTGCTGAGCCTGGGTCTGCACAGCTATGGACCTAGCCTTGGGAGGGAAAGTAAGTGGGAAAGGATTTTTTTGAAAATTCTTGGGAGGCAAAAAATAGCCACCCAGGACCTGAGGCTCACTCATGGGTCCTGCTCCAGTCCATTCACCCCATGGGCCTGGAGAAGCCTCAACCCAGCTTCACCCTTCCAGGCCTGTATCTGGCTCTTTCTGCTCTAATCTCCGTGGCCCCCTGCACCTGGTTTCCCACACCCTGGGGCCAGCTGGTGACTGCTGCACTCTGCGGGCACAGCTCTGCCCCACTCTCCCAGCAACCGGGGTGGTCAGGCTCACACCAGGTGGCCACAGCTGGGGTGTCCCATTGCCAGGCCCGGAGGTGAAGTCAGCCTGAACAGTCCCTGCCAGCCCGTGACTCAGCCACTAGAGGCACCACAGGCACGACTTGGCAGAGCTGTGCTCCACGGGGCAGGGAATTTCACCAAGACCAGCCAGTGCCTAAAGTTGCTGGTGCTGTAGTGGGGTGGGTGGTCCTTAGACATAGAAAGGATGCAGCTGGGAAGACAGGCTGGAAACAGGGCCATGCTTGCTGGACTCCTGAGGAAGGCTTCGCGGCCTCCACCAATCTCACTGTGGTCCCCAAGACTCTTGGGTAGCCGGGGACAGAGGCCAAATCTATACTGGTAAGAAAACTACGAGGGGTAGGGTCTGTTAAGGTTCATCTCGAGGAGAAGGACTAGGAAGACTAGAATTTAAATCTCTGAAGTTATCTCCAAATGAGGCTACACATTTCTATGTGTGTTACAGACATTCAATTGTTTGATACTCAGGCTTAAAACAATGCCTGACCTATAGGAGGCTCTCAAAAATATTTGTTGAATAAATGACCAAAGCAAAAATAACATATGCCATGATTCTTAAAACACTATTTTCACATTTTTTCCATTTTTATTTCACTGAGAGCTTAGAAATATGCAAGTGGCCAGGACCACTCCTGCTCTCCTTGAGTGGCCTGGGTGTCAGCTCTAATGGTCAGGAAGAGGAGGAAAGTCCTCAGCCAGGAGAACAGAGTATCCTGGCCAGGTCACTGCCAAATGTGAGTGTCTGTGGATGTGTGGACTGGGGTAGAGCTAAGCTGTGCCAGGAGTCCAGGCCCAGGAAGCAAGTCCCAAGTTGACAGACAAATAGAGGTGTGTGTCTCAGGAGCCCCAATGATTAGATTCCTGGCCTGCTTCCCATGCTTGTTTCTTCTCTGTCATGCCTGCACCTTTGGTAGAGCCTTACCTGCACCTGACAGTCATGGCTCTCCTCCTGAGCTGCAGAGGGAATAGTCCTGCTTATGCTAGAGCATGGTGATGATCGGGCCAGGGCCAAGAGCGTCCAGGGAACAAAATGAACAGTCCAGTTGCTCCCTGATCCTTCTGCTGTTCTGCCTGGAGAAGCTGATTTGTAAAAGGAGGTACTTTCTCTGCACAGGGACCAGTGTGGCTGGCTGATAGAAGCCTTCAACTCTCAGGGGAAGCTGGAAATTTGAGAACACCTGCACTGGACTTCTATTTTGGGGCTACAGGTAGAACTGAGGCATTTGGTGCTAGGAGAGGCTGGGTGATCTAGGGCAGGCTGCCTGCACCCTCTGGTCTGAATGAGAAGTAGGAGGGAGGGTAAGATGGGGGGTGTCCTTGAGGCAGGGGCTGAGACCATGGCGGCTTTGTAAGCTGCTTTCCTGAGGCCCCAGTAGTACAGCACTCAATTACATGGGCCTCACCGCCACCTCCCACAGCCTGTTCTGTCACCTCCCTGCTTGGGCTGGGCTGAGCTGCCCCTGGCTCTCCCACCTGTCTGCTGCTTCCCTCCACTCTTCCCAACACCCTCCACTCCCAGGCCTCAGGGCCAGGGCCTCCCTGGGCCCAGCTGGGTAAACCTGCCCCGCCCTGCTGCGTGGCAGTCCCTTTGTTGGGTCCCAGAGCAGATGGGTTTTCTCTGTAAAAACAGAGACAAAGCAGGTCTGACAGGGGTGCTATTGGGGATTGCAAGTATGACTGAGACACGTCTAGTCCCTGGTGCAAGGGGCATGACAATGTCACCAATGCAGCGTCTAAACCCCTGATCAACTGCTTAGAAGCTATGTGAGCTTGGGTTGGACGCTCACCCTTTCCAAGGCTCGGTTTCCTGATGAGAATTGGTTCTGCTTTCGTGTCCGCCCTGGAATCTGGCTCTGGGCCAGTAACTAGGCTCCAATTGTTAGAATTGGCTTTCTCCCTGTTTGGACCTTCAGAGACCGGTTCTCTCTAGAACCTCTAGCCTCTCAGCCCCCAGAGGAGGTGCAACAGAGTGGGGAGTCCCCACCACACCCCCAAGTCTAGCGAATCAGGTCTAGGCTAGACACACAGCAGGCACTCAATAAGAGTTTGTTGAGGGATCGAATGGCACAAAACTAGAGCTGGGAAACTCCCTTTGTCACAGGCATGCCCTCCCCTGTGTTCTGCTGCACCAAAGGCCAGCTTTGTTGCCTCCTTGACTAGTCTTGTCATCCCAGGATATGTGGGGCATCAGATCCTCAGCCAGCCCAAAAGCTACACCACCCCAGACCTTCCTTTTGGATGTCGCCTGGTGCCCATGCCCCTGGCTGCCTTCACTCCTTTCAGAGCCCCTCAAATCTTGCCTAGGCCTGCCTTGCTCCCTACCACTGTGGCGCCAAGCCCTGGCCCTGAAGAAGGCCCACATAGCCCCTCCCCATCCAGCCCTGCCACAGACTGCTGTCCTCTCCACCCTACAGACTCACAGGTTCCTAGCCTTGACCAGCAGGCCTCTTGGAGAGCAGACCCCAAGGAGGCCAGAGGCCATGGGACCTGGGAGTTGGGCCACATTAGGCCACATTAGACCACACTGAAATGAGGGCTTCTCAGGTTCTTCTTTGGCTACCCTCTGAGCCCTGGAGTGGCCAGTACTGAGGAGTGGGCATCCCATGAAGAGGAAATGCCCCATCAAGATTCAGATCCCCTTGGAATCCAAGCTATTGACTGAAGGGAGAGAACTCAGCCTTGAAGGAAGGATGTATTGGCCTGAATGGAGCAGATTCTACCCAGAGACCTGTGGTCACGGGGCCAGGACAGGACAGGTTAGGGTCTGAGCTCTCTGGGCAGCCCCTGGCACCTCACAGGAAGGTATCCTAAAGGGCTGCTCCATCAGCTTCACTACACACTCCACCCAGGGCTGCTTCCAACTCTGGATGGTCCCGGGGGTGGGCCTCAACCTCAGCCTAAGGTTGTTCTTGTTCTGGCCCTTCCCTCCTGCTCACCCTGGGCTCAGTCCCAAAGGCATCTTCCAAGGGCATCTGCTCCTGCTGGAGCCTGCCAGTCCATTGGGGAAAAAGCATTGTAGTTTCTCCTGACCTTGGACAGACCTGGCCACACACGGCAGACCTAGGCATAGTGCCCTGAGCTACTTGGGGCTCCCTTGAAAGACAGGGCCACTGAGTGTGCTTCCAAGACAGCAGGAGCAGAAGTCTTCCCCCTCCTGGGCCCCCTCATGCCCTCCCTGCCTCTCTCTGGGCTGTGGCCTGGGGGTGAGCTGTGATAATAATTCCCATAACGGTAATAATATTGTTACTAACAAATGTTTTTGAACACCCTCTGTGTGCCAGGCTCTCTGTGGGTGCTGGGGAAACGTAAATAAATAAGATAGACACAGTCCTTGTCCCCATGGATGCCTCTACCACAGCGCTGGGCAGGCATAGGCCATGGCATATGGAAAGCACCCAATACGTTTGTGTTGAATGAATAAAGAATGCATGAAATGAGCAGTCTGGTTATACTCAGCAGCACAGATGCCTGGTGGGGTGTGCAGTGAACAAGTGAAGGCCACTAGGGGAGAGGTGAGGTGTGACTCAGCCACCACCATCCCCACCTTGGAGAAGGCTCCCAGACCCTGTAAATTGTCCCATGACCTGATGCTCCAGCATGATAGAGATTCAGCAATACAGCAATCCCCCAGGAACAAGGGCATTAAGCGTGAAAAGGAAATTCTGAGAGTTTCCTGGAGGGAGTATTGGGGATGCATTGGTAGCAGCTTGTCTAACCTGCTGTCCAGGATGCAGGGTATCTCAGGAATGAGCCTACAGTGTGGCCCCTAAGAAGGGCTGCTTCCAGTCTTCAGGAGCACAGCCTTGTCCAGGCCTGTGTCCTGTGGGAGGGTGCTGTCAGAAGTGGGCCTCTGATGTCCTCTCAAGACAGGGATGCCATCAAGGACCCACTGTGGGGGATGACTGGCATGGACCCTGGAACTACCCCAGAAACTGCTCAGTGAAATGGGGAAAGTTTATTCGCCTGATTCTAGAAGAGCCATTCCCCACCGCACCCCTGTCTTCAACCCTCTGCGAGAAGCCTTCAGAGGTGGATTACACGGCCCAGATGCTGAAGGGCTAGGAAAGTCATACTCAGGAGGACCACTTCTGCAAGGGGGTGATATGCTCCCCCCCAAATGGAAGTAAAGAGGAAGGTGATGAAGGGATTTCATGATGGTGGGTGGTGGGGTTGGCAGTCCCTGGGGGTGTGTAAATTGGGAGAAGAAAGCAACGTCTAAGGAAGAGTTTCAGGAATCCACCGTGGGATGCCTTGGGCAGGAACTTCCACAGACTCCTGAGGTCCCCCTCCCCACAGCAAAGCTCTGCACCATTTTCATTCACCATGGCTCTTGGAGTCCCGATGAGGTTTCTGACCACCCAGCCATGCTGTGCACTTAATCCTCGGACAGTCAGTGATAGTGATAGTTGCCCCCAATCTTCACATCATTCAATGGGGTCCAAGTCCTGGGGAGCCTCTGGCCTAAGGGTTCCCAAGAGACCATCCAGCAGCCAACTCTCTTACTGGCCCTTCCACTCGGTCCCCGTTGAGCCTAAGTCTGTACAGAGCTGAGCAGAAACCTTCTCCCTCACAGTATTGAGAGCCCAATGGCTGGCACTCCCTGGATATGTACACATACACACACACACACCCCCATATACATCCTCCCACACACACACCACTGCCACACACACCACTCATGTTTCTCTGCCAGCTGAACAGACAGCAGCACCCCGTCTCCCAGAGAGGCATCCATATTCCACCCTGAAGGGCACCCGCACTTCCTTGGACTACCCTAAGTCTGTGCCTCTCAAGCGTCCTCCTTCTTGAGGTGTTACAGATTCCATAGACACATCTTCCCCCATAACCTGTTAGCATCCCAGGGGCAGCAGCCATAACAGAACTTGGACAAGAGGGCACACAGGGTTATCAAGAATGGCTAAGTTAGGGGCCCCTCAGGGTCTGGAACGACAGACAGTGCCGCCCTGATGTAGCCAGACCAAAGTGTCCAGGAGGGTCTGAGAGTGGTAAGTGGGGCCCTGGCTAGGCCATGGCACCTGCAAAGGCTGTTCCTGGAGGACAATGGTTGAGAGTGGAGAGAAGACTAGGGAGGGTCCCAAGAGAAGGGCTGCCCCAAATTCCACTCCCCTCAGTACTTCGCACACCTCCAACGTGGCACAGCCAAGACCCCAGCTACCCTAGCTGTTCCTTTTCTAGGTAGCCTGGGGAAACAAAGCTCCTTGCAAGGGAGGAAGGAAGAGGGTCATGTACGCAGGGATAAGGCCTGGAAGGACAGGGCAGCTGGAGAAGGCCTGAGTGTCCTGGGGAAGCAATGACACCTGGAAGGACAAGACAGGGCACCTTGCTTCTAAACTCAAGTCAGCGGTCACCTCTTTCAGAGAGCCTTCCTGACCTCTCCAAATGAGGTTGGATACTTTTTTGTTCCTGCTCCCATACTTGGCACTGCCCGCTGTCATCCTGGGTCTGTGACACTGGCCCAGGCCTGCTCAGGCCCAGGGCTCCCCATCAGTGCTCGTTCGCTGTTCAGAGGACTCCTCGCACTGAGGGGTGGGGTCGCAGGTTTGCCTGTCAGGACCTTGAGGAGGTTTCGGAGCAAGGCACGGCCCCATCCCCCATCTGGGCTGCCCCTGCCCCCCATCCTTCCCCGGGCTGGGGCGCCGCCCCGCAGAAGCGACTTCAAAGGGCCAGGCTTGAGCTTCCACAGCCGGGCTCCGGTCCGCGGCCCGCAGAGCAGAGGCCGGGGCAGGATCTCGGACGTCGGGGCCGTTCCAGTCCCGGCTCTCTGAGAACCTGGCGGGGGTGCCGGGCTGCAGGCGGCCGGGGCTGAGGGGCGGGTCCTCTGAGCCCCCCGAAGTGGGAGGGTCGGGTCGGCCGCGGGGCCAATCCCGGCGCGCGGGGAGCAGGGGCGGGGGCCGGGCGAAGGGGGGTACGGGGGCGGGCGGGCCAGGGGCGGGGCGCGGCGTCCAGGCGGCGGCGGCGGCGGCGGCTCCTCAGTGTCCGGCTCAAGCTCCGGCCGCAGCTCCGGCTCGCGATGCCCCACTCCGTGACCCTGCGCGGCCCTTCGCCCTGGGGCTTCCGCCTGGTGGGCGGCCGGGACTTCAGCGTACCCCTCACCATCTCGCGGGTGAGTCCAGCGGCCACAGGGCGGCGGGGAGGTCCTGAATCTGAGACCCAGTCCTTACAGTCCACCCGGGACCCGGATCCCCGACGTCCTGGAGGCTCGAAGGCCAAGGGTTGGCCTCGGTGACCCACAGGCTGTAGAGGAGGCTTCCAGGCTGGGCAGCGTCGCCACAGCCCCCTCCCCCTCCCGCTGGGCCTACCTGCCCTTATCCCTTGAAGGATTCCCCCCAAGAGCTCACAAACCAGCCTCCCTGCTGGCCTCATTCTGGGGGACTCGCTGCAGGCCAAAGTCATGGGCCAGAGATCTGGACTGATCTCCAGAGGCCCAGAGATGCTGCTTCAACTGAATGCAGCCTGAAAATTTCAAGCGAAATGACTTGAGAGACTCCGCTTATCAAGGGTCCCTGCCAGTAGAGCTGAGTGATCCCAAGGAGGTCTGGGGTCCTCTCTGAAACTGAAGAAAGAAAGATCCATCCAGTTCCCCACTCTGGTTTTGGTCAGTCTCTCATCCATGACCTCACTTGTCCTAAGGGGAAGTGACCAGGAGGAATTTTTGGCTTCCAGGGAAAGGGAGACTTGACTATGCAGTTCTGAGACCCCCTTGCCACAAGACACACAAGGCCAGGGGCCAGGATAACCTCCACCCAGTTCCTCAAGTTTCTGTGGCCATGCACTGCCCCAGGTTTAGGCAGAGGAGGAGAAGGAGGGGGCACCACCCCAGGTGGTGGCTAATCTGAGGAGGACAGAGGAACAGAGGACATGACTCGGGCCCTGTCAGAGGGGGGTACCCAAACTGGGAAAGACAGGATCCTGGCCCAGCCTTGGGGTCCCATATTTGAAGGGCCAGAAGACGGGACTCAGACGCTGCCCCTGGGGGTCCCAGACTAGGGTACAGAAGAGGAGAGAACCCAGGCCCTGCCCTTGGGGGCTCCCAGTCTGAAGGGAAGAGAGAAGGGGACCTGGGGCCATCCCTTGACCCCATACAAGCTGCTCTGGTCTTCGGGGCCCTGTATCGGGGGAACTGAGAGCACCTTCCCCCCACCCTTCCGCCACCTCTCGCCATGGGGGCTGGACCAAGCTGGCTGGGCTTTCAGAGTCTTCTTTCCAGTTTAGGGGAAGGGGTGGGCACCTGGTGGAGCATGGAATCATGGAATCCCGTTTCTGGGGGCCAGGGTGACAGGCAGGCCCAGCTGTCCTGGGAGGATTCCCACATCTGCCCTCACCCCATGGTCACCAGGTCCTTTGGGGCTGAGTGAGGTGGGCCTTCAACACATCTGGGAGCCTTTCATCTCCCACTTCCCTGAGAGAGCCCTGCTGGGGGCCTGTGTGTGTGTGTGTGTGTGTGTGTGTGTGTGTGTGTGTGTGAGAGAGAGAGAGAGAGAGAGAGAGAGAGAGAGAGAGAGCGTGCACATCTGTGTCTGCCAGTGAGTGTCATGCTGTGTGTCCACCACCAAGGCAGGCTGTTGGGGGTGCTAGGCCAGCCGGCGGGCCAGCCACCCTGGGCGTGAGGCCGCTGACAGGCTAAGTGGCAGCGGCTGACGGCCGCAGGCAGCAGGGAGCAGAGACATCTGTTGCCCACGCGGCTGCCTGCCCGCCGAGGAAAGGCCTCCACACGTCACAGCGGCAGCAACAGCGGCGGCCTTGTTTGGAGCTAATCGGGATGCAGGCCGCTGGCAGGCAGACAGGCTGGAAAGGGTTTACCAGGAAGAACACCCCCGCCTTGTCCCCCCAAAGTCTCAGAGCAGCAGCTAAGGCCTGAGGAGCCAGGATGGCTGAGCCTGGGTTTGGGTGGGATCTGGGGAGATTTACAGGGCTGAGGAGACACAGGCCACAGCTTGCCCAGCAGGTACCTCAAGGGCAGGTCTACAGACACTGATTATATGTGGGAGTGTCCTCACCGAGGGGGTTCAAGACCCGACCCCTCCCATGCTTACGGGACTTCCCCCACCCAGTGGAGACAGCCACACTCAGACAGAGAGGAGGCTGGCTGCCTGGCAGAGCTGGGACTATGCA
This sequence comes from Tursiops truncatus, assembly GCF_011762595.2. Classification (NCBI taxonomy): domain Eukaryota; kingdom Metazoa; phylum Chordata; class Mammalia; order Artiodactyla; family Delphinidae; genus Tursiops; species Tursiops truncatus. The sequence goes on from NC_047036.1 coordinate 109,316,445, forward strand.
ATCTCAGCCCACAAAGCCTCTGGGAGCCCCCCCAAACATTGCCCAGGGCTCCTTCCTCACAAACTATAGTGACTACTGACCTTGGAATCCTAATGGGTTGTTGCTACCAGGTCCCTAGAAACTAGTGCCTGGAATGAACACCACTAACTGTATGCCCAGCTCCCTGTAGGGGCTTTTTGCCTCTAGGCCAGGTGGAGTGACACAGGGGCTTTAAATGTAGCTGCTATAGGTGAAGGGGCTGGTTCACGCCCCAGCCTCCCAGCTGACTTCACCACTCCTCTCTCTCTTCCTTCTGTCTGTTTATCCTGCACTCAGCAACCAGAAGGATCAGCCTGAATTCAACTCTGTCCTGCGATGTCCCTGTTTAGAATCCTCTCGCCTGGGCCTACAAGGCCTGTAGGTCTGGTCCCTGCTTTTTCCTCTCATTTCATCTCTTCCACTCTCTCCTCACCGATATTTTGGTGATATTTTTGCCACAGGAGCCTGCTCTTACTTTCACTCCCAGATGAGCTATTACACATGCTGATCCTTCTGCTTGGGACACTGTCTCTCCCCTCACTCCCTTTTGCAGAAAAGCACACTGGTTAAGAGCATAGCATTTGGAATTGGTTGGTCTGGACTGAAATCCTAACTCTGCCGTTTATCAGTTGAGTGTCCTGTACTTCTCTGGACCTTGGTTTCCTCATCTAGGAAATAGGCTTGCCTTGAGGACTAATGAAACAATGCATGTAAAGGCAGTTGGAAGAGTCACGGTTTCCTGGCCTCACGCCCTCTCTGACCAGAACTCCCAAGCTAACGGAACTGGCAGAGTCCCAGCCACCCCTGCTTTCGAGAACTTCCTCCACCCACAGGGGCCTGAATGCACCCCTTGTGCTGGCTGAGTCAGCCTGCAGCTAGCCACCCCCCTGAGGAAGAAGACTCCTCTCCAGCATGGGGACTGGGGCAAAATGCCCCATCCCCAAAGCCTCTCTTTCTTCATCTGAAAATAGGAATGAGAACAGCCTCTGTCTCATCAGGTGGTTGAGAGGTTGCCATGAGCTAGTTATGGCTAAAGCACTGAGCCCAGGCCATGTCACAGAGCAGGTATCCGTGTAGGAGAGGGGGCCTAGAGCAGGGCCTTGGGGGGAGGGTGGGATGGTGCCAAGTGGGTGCCTTCCCTGGGAAGACAGGCCTGTGTAGGTGCCCATGCCCTACAAAGGAACATTAGTGGTGGGCTGGTTGGCTGAGGGTAGCATGCTCCAGAAGAACATTCCTTGGGGCAGCCTATTTCAGGGCAGGTTGCTTGGCAGTACCCACACCAGGACTCCAGCCAAGGAGCTGCCAGCACCTCAGCTTTGTCCGCTCACTACAGAGAACTGGCTAAGCTGAGCCTGACCAGGCCTCCAGGAGCTCCCACCCCAACAGGGACAGTGCCACTGACAGCTCTTGAGCCACAGCTTGAGAGGCTGGGAGGAATGAGGGTCCCTAAAGTCTCTTTCCAAAGGCTGTGCTGGGACCAGGGACAGGGTAAAGGATGTCCTGTTGCCTGAATTCCCTCCCGAGGCTGCTTACTTAGGCCTCCTGTGAGCTTATTCCCAACCTCATGTGGCACATGTCAAGGGACCGGCATTGTAGGAGCCTCCAGATGTGGACACTGCTTGACCCTCTGGGATCAACAGTGGCACTGGGGTGGCCTTTGTGCCTGTCCTCCAGAGGAAAGGGAGGTGAAATTGTGACCCGGGAGCGCAGGCTGGCAGCTAAAAGTAGATGGCCCTCGACTTGCCTGGGGAGGTGACAGCACAGAATGAGGCACTAACAATGTTAGGGGAGCAGAGTGGTAAAGGGGGTGCACAGGGTACTGTGGGACCCCAGAGGAGAGGCTTCCAGGAGAAATGGCCTCTGCTGAGAGCCTGAGACCTGAAGGATGAGGAGGCATAAGCTGGTAATTAGGGTTTGGGGTCAAAGGAAAGTGTGTTCCAGGTAGAGGGAACAGCATCTGTAGCAGTGTGAAGGTGAGAGCTATCTGGTACCCGTGAGTACCCCCTTGACGTTCAGATGGTCTGGATAGAGTGTGGGTGTGTGGAGGTAAATGTGGAGGGGTGGGGATGAGAGGAAAAAAGGTCACTAAGGGTTTGAACATCAGGTCAAGGGGCTACTATGTGGTCTGTCTGGGTGGGGCAATACAGGGTACCTGTGACATGTCCATGCTTTGTATCTGCTGGAGAACACATATCCTTCTGTGTCCCTTGCATGTATGCAGGCTGCAAGAGTGACATCCCATTTGTCCCAACCCAGAGGAAGCCCCTCTCATATGCCCTTCATACCTCACCAGACCTCCAGGTGCTGCAGTTGGGCTTGTTTGGAGCAGAGGCTTCAGCAAAGCCATGTGGGAACTCAACTTGCCCACCCACAGGTCACATGGGCAGCAGGGCTACACTGGCCCAGTTCTGAGGTTGGAAGGGGTCTAGAACAGAGCCCGCAGCAAGGCCACATAATGACCAATGTCCAGCCATCTGGCTTGTCCATCCACAGGTCCATGCTGGCAGCAAGGCTGCCCTGGCTGCACTGTGCCCTGGAGACCTGATCCAGGCCATCAATGGTGAGAGCACAGAGCTCATGACACACCTGGAGGCACAGAACCGCATCAAGGGCTGCCATGACCACCTCATACTCTCCGTGAGCAGGTACGCACAGGGCAGGCTGGGCCAGGATGATGCGGGTGAATCAGGGGAGGCTCGGTTCTGGGTGGCCAACATCCTGGGTGAGCTGGGCCTCACACAGCCTCTCTGCTTCAGTTCCTGGCACCCCACTCCTATGGAGCAGCACTTTCACAGGGGTTTGACAGGCACTGTTTGGAGATGCAGGTGGCTTAAGAGAGGAAGAAGCACCCATTTAACCTATGGCTGGAACTATGTTGGGGGACTTATGGCAGGGGGTAGGCAGCCCAAAATCAGGGCTGAACTAAGACCTTGAGTAGCCTCAAACCGGGGGTGAGGTGTGTGTGATTTCAGTCCTTTTCCCACCCACGAGTGACGAGCTTGATGACCAGTTCAAAGAATTTTATCGTTCAACACCTTGTTTAACTGTCAAACCAACTCGATAAGGTAAAACCTAATATAGTCTCCACTTTACACGTGAGACAACTGAGACTCAGAAAGTTTGGAGGGTGCTTCAAGTCACACAGCAGAGCAGTGGTGAAGCAAGATCTGACCTCAGGTCTCCCTCACTCCCAAAAACTCCATTCCTTCTGCTTGACTGCTGACCACTTCTACGAGCCCCACAGCTGCCCTGCCTCAGCTGTCCCCACTATGGCCCAAACCTCTGCCCTGCTTAAATCTGGATGCCGTGGACTGTGTAATGCTATACTGCCCATCAGGAAGGCGAGGATTGGGGGGTCACCAAGCCCCACTTGTGCCCTGGACATGCTCCAGGATGGAAGGTCTACCTGGGGCATCTCCAGCCTTGCTCAGGCTGATGGCAGTCGGCTGGGTCCGGGCTGGGCGGGATCTCCCTCCCCCTGTCTTGCCTAGATCCAGGGAAGTCAGACATAACTGCTCACCTCTGCCACGTTCACTGTTAACAGCGACTTTCCACAACCCCATGTGGGTGTGTGTAGGTGAATCCTCCCCAAACCACAACACGGCTAACCAGGCCTTAGAGCCAGCAGGGCAGGGTGTAATCCATGGGCTCAGAGCCGTTAAACACGGTGGGAAGCCTTCTGAAGTAGCCCCATTTACGTCTGGCCCAGGTCCGTGTTGAAGTCAGGACCCTGACTCTGCTCTCGGCGCTGAGTGGGCCCAGCTGCAAGTCCAGAGCCTTGTACACTCCACCTGGCCTGCAGTGAGGAGGCTCTGTCCTGGGAGTTCAGCAGAGCTGGCCCTCTTCCAGACTTTTGGGGCTCTTAGGCTCACCAGATGACCTCTGTGAGCCTGGGTTTCCTTCTCCATAAAGCAGGATCACATTCATCACCCTCTCTGGGACCGAGGTACAGGCTGTCTGGGGGAAGCATCAGCACTGCTCTGCCCACGAGGGGCCTCTGAGGCCACCCAACTTGGCTGGGTTCCTGGGCTCTGATTCACCTCTGGCCTTGTCTCTGCATGGCTGAATAAGGGAAGCCCTGATAGTAGTGGGACAAGGGGCAGGGGAGGCTCACAGGGGGCCTGATTCAGGAGGTCCACAGAGGGAATGATGTCAGGGGAGGGTAGCAGGGTGGGGGCAGGGTGGAGGTCCCCCTTCCTTCCTTCCTTCCTTCCCTGGCCATTTGTTCCAAGCCAGGCATGGATGAGCCAGGGGTCCACTGACCTGTTCCACACTGGGTATTTGAGCCCCCAGATGCTGCCTGGCCATGGAGCAGGTGAGAGCACACTCTCTCCTATCACAGATCTGGGTTCCAGTCCCAGCTCTGCACTTGAGAACTGTGTTGTCCTAGTGATTTAATATCAGAGCCCTTAGCTTCCTCACCTTCAAAATGGGGGATCTGGGATTGAGTGAGGATGACATACAGGGTCTGCTTCGTCAGGGTGAAAACCTGATGTCATGTCCCCCAGCCCCCCTATCCCTAATTCTCACACATGCAGATTCTGGGGGATCAAGACACAGGGGCCACCTTGATCTTCTGGGCCAGCATCTCTTCTCCTGGGTGCCTTCTCACCTGCAAGGCCTCTGACCCTGCTCTCTATCCTGCCTGTCATGCCAGGACTTATGCCTGAGCCTCCAAAGACAACCCCCAACATGGGGTCTGTGGAAGATTGGCCTGGTGAGCTGCTTGGAGGGAGCTACTCTGTGCCAGCGCTCCCAGAGCTCTACCTAGGCCAGCTTCCCTACCTGCCCTCTTGCGTACAGAGGGCTGTACTCCTCCACAGACTTCTCCACAGGATGAAAAGTGAAGTAAAGGCCCAGCTTCCCCGCTATGCTTACTTTGTCTGGAACTCAGAGCCAGGTATCCAGCAATCCAAGCTAACCCATAATTTCTGGGCATGTTCTGTAGGTCCAGGACCTTCCTGGCATCACCTGCAACGCTGGGGCCTCTGGTGAGGTCCCTGTCACCTATTACATGGGATACAGGATGGATTTGTACAGCCCACCCTTTGGTGGCCTTAAAGATGGCAGATGGAGCTACCTGCTCAGCCTAAAGTGTGGAGACCTGGGGGTGGAGGTTGACACATGAATAAGCCTCTCATTCCAATCTTATGCCTTTGGGCCACTCTGATGGCTCTGGGTACTTTGTACCCTCTGATCTTCAGACCGCAGGCTTGTACTTCTCTTCTGGGCAGGACTTCAAGGAAGTATAAGGCCAAACAGCCACACAAGATGTCCTAGGTTTATTCCAGCAGAGTTCTGAGTGCATAGAGACCATAGTTAGAGCTGTGAGCTAGGGCAGTCAGTTGGGAGCCTGGCTGAGGGGGCTGGAGCCAGATGCCAGTGGGGGATAGAACAGCAGAGCCTTGGGGCCACAGGCCTCTGAAAGGCTGTGGAGAAGAGAGGTAGCCTGCAGGGGACCAAGGAATGGGCAATGGTGAGGAAGAGCAGAGTGAGTGTGGACTACACGTGTAATCAGATTGTTAAAATCCTCTGCTGAGTGCGGGGACAGGGGCAGGGTTGAGCTGCTAGCCCAGTGGTAAGACCCCTGAGAAGACCCAGGAGGCCCTGTGGGGCAGAGTGGGGACATTATTCCCCTTTGGTGTAACCAGCCTCACTCACACCCACCTGCCAATCCGGGGTCCACACACCCTCCTGGCCTGCCTTCTCACAGGACTACTCAGTGGCAGGACTGGGCCCCAGGCCTGTAGCCTCTCGGCCCTGCCTGCCCCCACTTATGGCAGGTTTATGATGTTTTTCTCCCTCCTGAGTGGTGTTTGGCTTTTGGTTTCTATGGCGAAGCAGGAATTTCCTAATGGCCTGTTTCCCATCTGGGCTGGGCAGACATTGATGATGACTCTGCCAGCGGCAGCAGTCAGGGAGGTGCACCCCTCAGAGCCTCCATTCCACTTTTCCTGGGCCCACGGATGCCTGACTCCCAGGCCCCATCAGAGGCTGTGAATGGAAGCGGGAGGAGTGGATGGGCTCCTAGCTGATCAACGTGTAAGGCCTGGCTTGCTCCGCCACGAGCTTGGCCCTCTTTATGCTGAGCTTCCATAGGCCACAGACAGGGTGGAAAGGTGGGGAAGCTGCAGGGCTTCCTTTCTAGGAACCAGACCAGAGGGGGAAGGAGCAGCTGGTGGAGAAAGGGCACACAGCCTACCCCAGGTGAGTGGCAGATCTAGCGTTGTGTCTCCTTGCCACGAAGGCCAGCATTCTGGCGCAGGGGAAAGAGCTGGGGTAGTATCCTTATCCATGCAGGGTACCAAGCCTGGTCCTGGGTGGCCCTGGGCCCAGACCCCAGCACTTCTTGGTCCTAGTTCCCAGGCATGGTGGGCTAGTAAGCAGAGATTTCTGACAATCCTAATTCCTGCCACAGGCCTGAAGGCAGGAGCTGGCCCAATACCCCAGAGGACAGCAAGGCTCAGGCACACAGGATCCACATCGATCCCGAGGCCCAGGTATGTACATATACCACCTGGCCTGGCCTGGCCTGGCCTAGCTCAGAGCAAGCCCAGGGCAGAGAGGCCGGGCCTTGTCCACGGGTTTAACTGCATTGGATGTCCTCACTGCGGTTCTCAGAGACTGAAGCAGAAGGCTTCTCTGGGCTCTGTCCATGCCCCATCAGGGGCTCCCAAGGTGACGGGTACCTGCTGTGGGCTCTGTCAGTACTCTAAGCAGTCCTGGATTCTGGGACAATGGTGCCTGTGGTGGGCAGGGACTGGGCCAGGCCTTGGCTCAGGGCTACCACTTACCCAGCTGGGTTTCACTCTGTCGCCCAGTGTTGCCAGATCAGGAGGAAGTCACCAGACTTGGGGGAGGGGTGGGGGACAGCCATAGGCTGTGGAGTGACCTCAGGCTATGGGGCACTCTTCTGTCTCATCCTAGCCTTGGGCACCTACCTGGCCAGAGCCAACCTTAGAAAATAAGGCACTGCCTTGCCCTATCCAAGACTGAAGTTTTCTCCTGGCCATTCCATGATCGCAGCTAGCAGACCTCAGGCTGCAGGCCTGTCTGCTCATTCACCTGTCTGTGTATGACAGGAGTCACAGCTATGGTGCTATCCTCAAGGAGCGTGAGGTGGAGCCAGGCTGCTTTAGGGCCTCATTTTGCCATGGGCTTGAGGGGTGGCCAAGTGGGCAAAGCTGAGGTATCCAGAGTGAACTCGCTATTTCTGGGCCACTGAGTTTGGGCAAGGCGGAGACTCGACTGGTCTATGATGGAGCCAGAACTTGGGACCCAGCATGTGGGACCATGGCCCCCAGGGCCTGCTCATATCCACTCTCTCTCCACGGAGGCTTTGCTGTACCAGAGGGAATGATTTGCCATGGCCTCTCCCTCACCCCCTATCCCAGTCCCCATCTTTCTCTGACATTTGTTCCCTACCTTGCTTTTGCTGGCATCCCTGAAGCCAGGTGCTTGCCATACGCAGGGAGTGCCCATTCTGGAAGGGGAGAGGCACCTAGCAGTTCTGGGATGGAAGAAGCCAGGGGTCAAAGGAGTCCAGAGTAGGTATCTGACTCAAGGGGTCAGAGAGGGCTCCCTGGAAGAGGGGGTATCCAAGCCAAGACCTAAGGGTCTGGAAGAATAAGGGAGGCAAAGGGGCATGGAGAGAAGTGTGCCACATACAAAGTGAAGCACATACAAAGGCCCAGAGGTGAGATTGTGCACCGTAGGTTCAGAGAAAAAAGTCCCAGGGGTGGCAGGGGGCAGAGGTGAGGGCTGAGGGCACAGAGAGGCTCTCGGTTTCCTCTACCCAGGACCTCAGCTGTTCTTGAAGAGATTTGTGGCCACACCTGTGTCTCAGAAGCTTGCTCTGGTAGTTCCATGGACCCATGGGGACAGGGGCTGGGAGGCATAGACAAATCACCCAGGCTTGACATGGGCGAAACGGCAATAGCGTAGTATAGGCCCCCAGCTCATGTGTGAGCCCAGCTCTCGTGTGTAAGTACCAAGATGGATAGGACAAGGGGGCCTGAGCTTTGGAATATGAAGCTCAAGTCTGTTGAGTCCTCCAGGAGAGGCTCTGGGCCAGTGGGGCTGGGGGCTGGAGAACAGCTCCCTCTGTCCCACACTTTCCCTCACTGACCTCCTCAAGGGCCAGGCTGTGGGGCTCAGGCTGGAAGCGGGGGGATTTTCCACAAGCAACAGGGCAGCCCCTCAGCTGCTGCCCCCCTTTCGTGCTTAAAAGGTCATGAGCTCCATGGAAGGGGGAACAGAAACACCCACACCCAGCCCCTGTAGGGCCGTGTCCTCAGTAACACAGATACAGGGCCCATTGTCTCCATACTGCTCCCACCCTCTACCTGCAGGGGGGAGGGCGGTGGGCCCAGCTGGAGCCATCACAGGAGGGGAAGATGACAGCTGGCCCTAAGACCAGCACAAGGTACCCTGGCACTCATCAACTGGGGCTTCAGGCCCACCTTCCATATAGAGTCATTGGAGTCTCCTTCTCTCAGCCCTTACGTGGGAACACAGCCCAGAGTGGAGGAAGGATGGTGATCAGAAAAGGTTTCCCAGAGAGGGTGGCATTTGAACTGAGAACCAGGTGATAGGTTAAGGCAAGCCAGGTGCAGCAGGCAGCGCAGGACTCAGCCTGTCCTCTCCAGACCAGCAGGGAGCTAGAGCTTGGCCTCTGGGAGGTGCCACCTGCTCACCTGGATTTAGTGCCCACCTCTGTCCAAGTTGAGTGTCCTAGATTCTGACCACAGTCATGCTGGAGCTGATGAGCAAGCTAGCAGTTACCCCCATGCTGCTGACTAGCCCACTGAGACTTCAACAACCAAATCGGCACCTGGCGGGTACTCAGACACGGGGAACACATGGTACCAGGCACACCGTGGAGAAGGGAAATCCAGGAATGGGGGCTCAGGAATGCCCATGACAGCCATTCATCCAAAAATGGATGTGTGCCAGGCACTATGCTAAGTGCTTTGTATGCAACTGTCTCATTTTATCTCCACGAGGAACTTATGATAGAAACCATCATCCCCGTTTCACAGATGAAGAAACTGAGGTTCAGAGAGGTGATGTAACTTGCTCAGTGAGTGAGTGATAGAGCTGAGACTCAAACCAACACTGAGGTCACCACGTGTGTCCTAACCACTGAGTTCAGACCTAGAGAGGCTGCTGCATGGGTGGCCATGGGAGGGGCAGTGGCTCTGATGATCCTGCAATAAACTCCCACACCCTGCTGGGTGGGGGTCAGTGAGGGCTTCCTCCCTCCAGGTCCCTCCAGCTCCCCCTTCCTGTTGAAGCCCTGTTCTGTACGGGGCCCAGCCCTGCCCCCACGGCCCATGGCCCATCTGGTCCCCATTAGAGGCCAGGCCAGCCCCAGCCTGCCTGCCCTGCAGACACATGTGTGAGAGTGCTCAGGTTTCTCAGAGGCTAAGGCTAAAGGTTTTTCTGCTGCTGTTGCCTCGTTGATGGGGGCCCACCTGGGCAGTGAGAGACCCCCTCTCCTTTGTCTGTTGGGGTGGGAGAAGTTGGGACACCACCCCCATTCAGTCACTCAGCTGCTAGTTTGCCCATTCCTCACGCCCCTGCCCAGCTCAGAGCCTGTAGAAAGCAGCAGCTTGGGCAAAGCCCTGCAGGCTCAGCTGTGCCCCAGCTGGAGGCTGACCGAGTCCAAGGCTTGCTCTTTCCCTCTAGGGTAGGCGTCCTTTCCTCCCCACCTAGCATCCATGTTCACACTGTAGAGGGGAGGAAAAATTTACATGTCACCTCCCAGACTGAGGCTGAGAACAACTTCATGGCCTGGGCTTTTGGGCCCCACCCCAAAGTCAGGCTGCTCTGGCCACCAACTGTGTCATGGAGGTCACCATGGTCATCCCCAGTATGACCAGCACTGGCTCCGAGTATATGTAACTGTGTCTGTGTGATTAGGTGTATGTAGGTGGAGGACTGGCTGGTGCCTGTGTGTTGCCTTCATGCATGGGTATGTCTGTAAATGTACTTGTGAGAGTGTGCATGCCTGTTATCACACTGCTGAGGGCAGGCTTGTGTGCCTGCAAGCGAGGGGCAACATGGCCCTGCAGCGACAAAGATCTGAGGTCCCAATTCAGAAACCACGCCTGCAGAGATCCTGACCTCTTCTCATGGACTGAGGAGGCATTTTCAGGGCATTCTTCCTCAAATGTTTCAGCCGTGGGCATCAGGCTGGCTGTGGGGTGGTGGTGTGGGGAGCTTTGAGCCCTGGCCAAGCCTTTGCCCCTATCTGCTGTGTCTACAGAAGGCCACCTATTTTGGCCTGGGAAGCAGGAAATGGGGGAAAAAATACAGGCCTGGAGGGGGCTGACCTCACAATGGTACCTTTAAACCTCAGCCTGCTCCCACTAAAGGGTCTTGGGACACAATGACTGATGACCCTTCCTGGCTGCAGAACAGGAATTCCTTTTTTGCATTCCCAGCCATGGGCCCATCCAGTACCCAGCACCTTTCTGACAGGGAAGAAGACTTGGTATCAGGACCACCTCTGCAAGGAAGTCATACACTCAGAACCAGACATGCTGGCCTTAAAAAGCTTCTTGGGATGGTCCTGCCCCAACACTGTCCCCCATGGGCACTGGTAGTCAGAACCACCACAGGGCTCATGAGCCAACGTTGAGTCTCAGGGACTCAGGTTTTTGTGTCTGACTTTCCATGAGCATTTCTCATTTCTGCAGGGATTGAACCAGGCCCAAGGCTCAGCCTTTCCCCACAAGCCCCTTCCCTGACCGGGCACCATAGCCAAGAGATGCCCGAGCAAGAGTAGCCAGCCAACACCCAAGAAGGCTTGGCATAGCAGGGCAGGGGTGGGTGTACAAGGAATGGCCAGAGGGCCTACCCCAGAGGGTCTCCCAGTGCCTCAGGCTCCTCTCTCTCCTAGGATGGCAGTCCAGCGACAAGCAGGTGGCCCTCAGCCACGGGGCTCGGGCCAGAAGATGGCAGGCCAGGCCTGGGATCTCCTTACGGGCAGTCACCTCGCCTCCCAGTCCCTCACAATGGCAGCAGCAGTGAGGCTACTTTACTGGCCCAGTTGGGCACCCTGCACGTGTCTCCACCCCACAGGTAGTACAGAGGCATAATCTTTGATGCCATACCCAGATCCCATTCTAATCCCCGAGCCCTTAAATCTCAGACCAGGTCCCATCCTGACCCTTAACACTTGATCCTTGGGTCTCAGCTGATTGCCTTCTGACTCATGAAACCACACCAGACCCTTGAGCTGGCAGAGTGAAGACTGGTACTGCAACCCTGTCCCTTAGTGCATCTTCTTTCGCCCAGCACTGACCTGGCCAGAGGCCTTTCGCGGAGCCGCGACTGCGGAGTAGACCTGGGCTCAGAGGTGTACAGGATGCTTCGGGAGTCGGCCGAGCCGACGGCTGCGGAGCCCAAGCAGTCAGGCTCCTTCCGCTACTTGCAGGGCATGCTAGAGGCCGGCGAGGGCGGTAAGATTTTACCTCACCTGCCTTCCCGCTCCCTGAGGTACCGAACTCCGCGCCCCCAACCAGCCCAAGCCACGCCTTTGCGACCCCACGTCCGGCCTCCCGGCCATTAGCCCCGCCCCCCGTGTCCTCAGCGCGCTCCCACACACCTCGCTGCGCCCGGGCTTTCTCATTCCCACCCAACCCCTGTCGCCCTTCCAACCCCCATCCCAGTCTCTTTGCCGGTGGCTACGGAAGCAGGGCCCAGCCCCCCACTCCGCAGAAATGAAGTTTTCCCTTTTCTGACCTCCGCACCGGGCTCTTGCCAATCGTGCTCTGGCTTTCAGGGGAACGGCCCGGGCCTGGCGGCCCCCGGAACCTCAAGCCCACGGCGGGCAAGCTAGGCGCTCCGCTGAGCGGCCTGCAGGGGCTGCCGGAGTGCACGCGCTGCGGCCACGGCATCGTGTGAGTACCTCCCCTGTCTTCCCCACCCGACCCCCACCCCCGTGGTCCCCTGACCCCGCCCGAGGCCCTTAGTGGGGGCGTGCTCTCGGATCGGTCAGCTCCTGACGCTGTTCTCTCCGATCACCCGTCAGGGGTACCATCGTCAAGGCGCGGGACAAGCTCTACCACCCCGAGTGCTTCATGTGCAGCGACTGCGGCCTGAACCTCAAGCAGCGCGGTTACTTCTTTCTGGACGACCGGCTCTACTGCGAAAGCCACGCCAAGGCGCGCGTCAAGCCGCCCGAGGGCTACGACGTGGTGGCGGTGTACCCCAATGCCAAGGTGGAACTCGTCTGAGCCGCTCCCGGAACCTCCCATCCCCGCCTCTGCTTTTTTTAATGTCCCCGCGCACCCGTGTAAATATGTTTACGCCCTGCCTCTCTAATAAATTCCCTCTGCTTGGCCTCAACCGTGTCGGTGCCCTGGCCTGCCTTCCTCCAGCACAGGCCACGGCTCCTGAGTGCTACACCTCTTCAGGTGCCAAGCATTTTCTTAGGCACTGGGTGCAAGGGGGAGCAAGACAGGTACTGTGGTGCCCTCAAGGAAGCCACAGCCTGGGTGGATGGCAGACGTGAATCACAAGGGCAGTCCTGTTAATAGGGAAGCGCGGTCTGAGGTGCTAGAAGGGGACGTCACGCCAAAGGGTTTGACCTGGATGGAGTCAGGGAAAGTGTCAGCAGAGAACTAAGGGATGAGGGAGGGAAGAGCTCTACAGCGTGAGGATCTGTGTGCAAAGATATGTCAAAGGCGAGCGCAGGCAGCAAAGGCCCCGTGTGGGCACCAGCACGAGCTCGGGCGGCCCCTAGCAGCTGCAGGAGGGACTGCCCCGCGGCGGATAGGACTGGGGAGATCAGCAGTTTGGTTGGGGGCGGTATCTGCCTCCCGGCAATCTCAGCATTTCTCTCTTCCGGGTTTCTTCCCGTCCTCTCCGATCCCCCCAACCCCGCCCACCCCCACCCCCCGACTTTCTCCTTTCCTACTCTCCCCACCAGGGAGCGCGCAGGGCGTGTGTGTCTCTGTGTGTGTGTGTGTGTGTGTGTGTGTGTGTGTGTGTGTGTGTGTGTGTGTGTGTGTAAGATTTTAGTAGAAAGAAAAGAACACTCGCCTCCAGAGTACACGCCACTCCTTCTCCGAGGCCTGGCCTTTCACAGCTCGGTTGCACACTCCTGGAGAGACTCGCACTTTTAAAAAATATAAGTGATAGCAGAGTTGGTGAATTGTGGCTGTTCGCACTCGATGACGCATCCTGGACTCCGGGTCACGTGGATCTACCCTCTCCTTAGGTTGCTCGGAAGAGGAAGCAGCCTCGTTTATTTAGTGAGCCCCGAGTAATGGACGATTGTGCTATATTCAGTTCTGTACTATCACAGACCACAAAAGACTGTTACTGTTGCAGCAAAGATAGAAATCTTCTGATAAACAAAGAAAATAAGAAACAATGAGCAGGCTGGGGAAACAGCATAAACAGGCCTGAAAGAATTAAGCAATCTTGGTTATACTCTAGCTGTTACTACTAACAAACACTTGTCCTTCACAAAGCTAAGCAAAACCAGTTACTCTCTGATTCCATATGAATTGTACCCTGCACCTGGCACTTACTCTTGCTGCATTCTCTTGTAGCAAATCACCCCTCTTAGCTGTTTACATTTCAGAAGGAAGGTCGCAGGCCGATAACCCAGAGATGAACAGACCCAATTACCAGGCTGCCTGACGCCAGCAGTAACTTTTAAAATATTGGAAGAAGAAGAAGAATGCAAGACGTTCACCACTTTGATCCTTTTCACTTACCCTGGGCTGCGGGTTCCACCTATAAGACCCCCTGTAATTCCCCAGGACAGAGGGGCACAGTTCTTGAGGCGCTGCATGCTCTGTCTTCCCTTGTGCATGGAAGAAAAATAAAGCCATCTCTCTCTTCCTCCGAAATCTCTGTCTCTGTATTTCTGTTCGGCATTGGTGCACAGGAAGCCGATATTTCGGCAACATTACCAATTCACACTCTCACCATCAGCACGTGACAGTGCTCATTTCCTCATGCTCTTGCAACACAGGGTATTACCAGGTTTTTATTTTTCATTTTGGCCAATCTGATAAGTAAAATGCGATATGTAGTTACTTTAATTTGCATTTCTCTGATTACCAGAGATGAGCATTCATTCAACAAACATTTGTTGTGTTTGCTGGTGGGTGCTGAATGAACATGGAACAGAATGGTCTTCTCTCTCCAAGAATTCCTCTAAATCCTTCACTCATTTTTCTGAGGATGAACTTCTTAATGATAGATAGGAACTTGTCATATTTTTGCAAGAATCTTTGTTACTGGACCCTATTCCACTGAAATATTTTCTTATTATTGAAACTATCATATTGATTTAATTATTACCTCTTAAAGAGTTTAACGTGCTAATCTCTCCTCCTTGTTCTTCGTTTACAAACTTGCCAAGGTTATTCTCATATATTTCCAATTGTCCAGAGGTTTAGACTCAGTATCAGGCTCTGGAAAAACAGACAACAAACCCCTTTGAACCGTGACTGGGGTTGCCCTGATTCTAGAGACTCACTTGGGGAGAACTGGCTAGAATCCTTTCCTCCCAGAGAATACTGTGATCTGTGCTTATTCTGCATTTATTCAGGTTGATGAAATAAAAATTCAGATTTTAAGGCAAGACCAAAAAAAATTTAAACATAAAACTTTTTCTCTGCCCTTTAGCCTCCTCCCTCCCCCTAGTGTGCACTGCGCAGCTTCCATGTGCGTTAACTAGACCTCCCCAATGGCAGAAATACCTCCTCAACCATAAATATCAATTTTTCTCCTGGTGCCAGCCATGTAACTCTTAGAAGGTAACACTCCTTTCTCAATCCTGTAAGGGGTCATGATGACACACCTCCACTTGCCTTGTATGTGCCTACCTCTTTGGTGAACTTTATGTACAATGCCAGTGTATAATTTCCCTTAAAGATAGTGATTGGTGCAGAATAGACTGGTCAGACGACCTGGGTAAATACTGGGCCACACCTAGTGGAAGTTCTTAGCTTAAATACTTACTTATGACCTTATTAATGTTACTCGATATATTTCTTCTTTTTTTTTTTTTTAACTGGTACGCAGGCCTCTCACTGTTGTGGCCTCTCCTGCTGCAGAGCACAGGCTCCGGACACGCAGACTCAGCAGCCATGGCTCACAGGCCCAGCTGCTCCGCGGCATGTGGGATCTTCCCGGACCGGGGCAGGAACCCGTGTCCCCTGCATCAGCAGGCAGACTCTCAACCACTGTGCCACCACGGAAGCCCTCGATATATTTCTTATATTCTGCCTATTTTGCCAGATTATTGTTTCTTGCATTACCAAATGTGTGACTGAGCCTCAGATAAAATTAATGATTTGGCAACTTGAAATGACTGACCAAATATATAGATCTATAAGATCAATGAGTGTGATAGTGTAACTCTAGATATGTGAAGAAGCAACAAGAAGGAACCATTTCCTGGACCGTAACAGACTAGTGAGATAGGCAGTCCAGAGGCCTTTAGTTACTGTTAACAGGGCCTAGTCCAGTAATAGCACATTGAGTGGCCTATCAATGAAATCCTCGACTGACCTGGGAATGAACATTCCTAGTGTCATGGGACAAATTGGTCATGAAATGGCCCCCAGACCTCAGTTGAAATTAAGACTGAAAGGGAAGGGATTGTAAAATAAAGAATGTTGCCCACCATCCAGTTCTACAAGAATCAAGTCATTAGCCACTTCAGTCACTGACCTACAGTAGACCCTGAAAAGAATTCAAGGCAAAGATCAGGATGAGGCACTCTGTGTTCTGGGAAAGGTGGTAGAACAGGCCTTCAGAGAGTTAGATATTTTCAGGAGAAATTTTTAAGAACCTTGATTCTTGCATCTTCTCATACTGAGAAAAGCACTAAAACCATTAACTAAGATGTCTGTTGCTCATGGCTAGCAGCAACCTTCTACTGAGATGTGAGCCGGATCGCTAGTATCCACTTAAACAAAATCACATATATATTGACCTCCCCACCTACCTCTACGAACAGTTCTCAGAGCGCTCTCAGACTGTCTCCTGGGCTATAATCCTCAGTTTGGCTCAAATAAAATCTTTCATTTCTTTCTTAGGTTGACTATTGATTAACTTTTTTCATTGACAGAGTGTTGTGAAGTACTCTGGTATATTTTTATTTCCATTTTCTTTTTATAGATCTTGTGTTCCTGCTTTAATTAGTTCCTAGGAATTTCTTCCAAGGCTCCTCCCGCGGACCCCACCCCTCCCCTCCCTCAAGGAGCACAGGGCAGTGTGCAAGTGTCCTCTGAGAATTGAGTGGCTGGAGTCTTGTGCCCTGGTCCTGGAGGCCCGTGCAGTCTGCAGACAAGGTCAGGCACCACCGGCTCATACGGTGAGCAGAGGACTGGCCCGCAGCAGCGGGGGAAGCTATTAGGCTCAGGATCTCCAGTGAAAAAATCCTGTAGCCTCAGGCACAGGCCCCCACCCCTCTCCCAGACTCAAACCTGCCGAAACCTGGCTCCCCACTCCCAGCAGCCGCCCTTACTCGTCTTAATCCCACAGTCACCACCTCCCCACACGGGGCCTACCCACCCCAATTGAGGGGTCCTCCAGTTACCCAGGTACCATTAAGATCAAGATCAAGCAAAGCTGCAGCAACTGTTGCGGAGACTCAGCCTCTGTTCACCAGTGCTGAATAGAAACTCGGAAACAGAGTTTTGGGGAGAAGTAGAGAAGAATAGCTTTGATTGCTTTGCCAGGCAAAGGGGGCCACAGTGAGCTAATGCCCTCGAGACTGGGTGACCCACCTTGGAGGGGGTAGTGAGGAGTTTTATAGTGTTCAAGGAGCAGGGCATTATCAGCTTGTGGACAGTTCTCAGACTGGTTGGCATAAGGTGAAGTTTCAAGCATCATCAACCTTCTGGCTTTAACCAGTCTAGGGTCTATGTTCTTGGGGTCAGCAGTTTTCATCTGGTGGGAGGGGGGGCTGCTTCCTATAAACACAGCTTAGTAATGTGTGTCAGACCTTTATATCTTTCAGGGAACTGGGAGTTCGGTGATTCTGCCATGTGACAGATTTATAGTCTAATTTTTACCATTTTCCCAGCCCAACAGCTATTCTTTGTTTCTACATCTTCACATTTCCCAATCACTAACTCTTGAGTCAGCCTTTTACTTCAAAAGACAAGGACACAGGGGCTTGTACACGGTTTCACAACCAGATCAACCCTTGCCAAGGTAGGCATCCTGCAGGGGGGGCAGTAGCCAAGAGGAGTGGCGCCAGAGCTGCCAGTCTTCCCTGCTTCAAGGCCCAGGCTCTACCCAGTCCCCCAACTACCTCCTTTGCCCAGGGGCCCTGACTGACCCCAAATGTGCTGGACCATGAAAAGCTTGGGACAAGCTGCGGAACAAGGTCTTTGTGACCCAGGGTCCCAGTCCTGAGACGGGGCAGCTGAGTCTCCAGGAGGAGACACAGATCTAGGGTCCCCAATTCAGAAATCCCAGCCCACCTGCCCCAGACCAACCTCTCGTTATTGTCCCGAAACCTGCCCCTCTCTCACATCTTCACCTCAGGGGCCTTCAAACCAGAGGCTTGGACATCATTCTCTACACCTTCTCCCCAGCCATCCCATCCTACCCATCACTGTGTCTGGGGTTCTGCCTCCTAAGCATTTCTGCGGCCCATTTCAGGACAGCTGGAGAATTCTCTTATTCCCTTGCTTCATGGACCCCCTCCCCTGGCCAACATGGCCCCAGGGCCCTCAGGATAGAGCCCCTGACCGATCAATTGTAGGCCTACCATTTAAGGCCTCTTGGACTACAGGTTGCTGACCGACCGTGTGTCTTACTTCCTCTGCTACCCAAGACTGTTCACCGTTCTTTGAGCAATCCTGGCTTTTCATACCCTCAGACCTTTTCTCAAGCTCAAAATGCCTTTATTCTTTCTTCTTCATTCAGCAAACTCCTACTCACTTTTTAAGGCCCAGCTCCACTGTCCCCTCCCCTAGAGCAAAGCCTTGGCTGGCCCATCCCCAGGCAAAATCAGTAGTAGTTCCCATCCACATGCCCTCCATCCTACCCCTTCCATTCCTTCTTGATGCTTCTGACACAGCCTATGATCTCCTTGGTCAGAGCCTGGCCCAGACCTACCACCATCCTGCCCAGATCTCAGGTCAGGCATGGAGAGGTGCAGGGGCCCTGGGGCCAGCACCGACCCTCTCTCTGACACACATATACCTTGGGCCTCCCTGCCTCTTACCACTTTCCTCCTCACCTTGCTCTCCTAGTTTCTGCTGGCATACTGCCTAAACCCTCAAGAGGAGGTAAGGCCTAGAGGGCAACTGCCTCATTCCTGCATCCTCAACCTCAACCTCAACTCATTCATTCAACTAATTATTTACTAAGAATCTACTATGTTCCAGGCATTGTGCTACATACTAGGAGACATTTTGAACAAACATATTTTAAAAGCACAGATGATAAGCAGTGCTTAATGGAAATAAATAGGATATTACAGTAGAAAATAAGGAGTAAGGGAGCATCTGTGTGGATATCTGGTAAACTGCATTTCAGGCCAAGGGAGCAGGGAACATAGAGGCCCTGGACGGGGCAGGGAGGAGGAGACATGTGCTTGCCTGTCCTAAGAACAGCGAAGAAATGTCTGGAGTAGTGTAAGTGAGGTGCCAGTAGAAGTATACGAGCTCAGAGAGACGTGGGGGTGGGAAGACTGGCCACGTTGACCTTGTAAGCCTCAGGAAGGACTTTGGCTTTTACTCGGAGAGGAGAAGCCAGAGGAGTGGCATGACCTGGGCTTTTATGTTTTAACCAGGATGACTCTGTCTGCTGTATGGAGAATAGACTGTAAGGGGCAAAGGTGGAAGCAAGGAGACCAGTTCGTAGGCATGACTGCATTCATCCCTGACTAATCCCTAACTAGCCTCCATAGCTGCCTCCATAGCTCCAAGCCCCAGTTCAGGCCCCTACATTCTCCTGCCTGGCCTATAACAGCCTCCTGACTGGCCTTCCTGTCTCCCATCTGGCCCCTCAATCTTTTCTCCACCCAACAGCAAAGAGAGATTTTTTTTTTTTTTTTTTTTTTTTTTTTTGCGGTACACGGGCCTCTCACTGTTGTGGACTCTCCCGTTGCGGAGCACAAGCTCCAGACGCGCAGGCTCAGCGGCCATGGCTCACGGGCCCAGCCGCTCCGCGGCCTGTGGGATCTTCCCAGACTGGGGCACGAACCCGTGTCCCCTGCATCGGCAGGCAGACTCTCAACCACTGCACGACCAGGGAAGCCCAAAGAGAGATTTTTAAAATGCAAATCTGACTATGCCACTCTTGTCTATTAATGCTTCCATGGCTTCCCATTAGGACAAAGTCCCATTAGGACAAAGTCTAAACTCCTGAACCCAGCCCACAAGGTCCCATGAGGTGCAGTCACTGCTGAAATTTGCTGACAGCCCTGCCTCAGGTCCCCATAATGGCAGTTGTGCTGATCTGTAAATTCAGCTTCCTCAAGATCTTTTTCCAGACTCTTACAGGCTTCCTTGACCCTCCAAGGAGCTAGAAATGAAAACTGAGTCCTTCTTTCTGGTTCTCTGTGTGATAAGCTTTATTCTCCCACCTTCCACCTTGAGAACCAAGGAAAGGGGTGAGGGCAGGAGAAACACAGATGCTCCTTCAAGCCAGCCCTCCCTTCCCGGCCAAGGACTCAGCCCCTCTTGGTGGCACAGCAGCCTGGCCCTGTGGTAACAGCCCATGAACAGCTGAGTTAGGGGTGTTGTGACCTGCACTGTGATGCCCAGAAGCCTGGGCTATGGGCCCAGAGAGTCCTGCTGACCACTCAGGGAGTGCCCTGCCCCCTCCTCCACCTGTGGGTCCCCCTGCCCAGCTTATCTGCACTGCAGCTCCATCCTGGGGCTCATTCTTACCCAGGGTAACAGCTTCTTGACTTTAGTCCCCATGCTAACCCCTGATTTGCTTTCTACAACTCTGGGTAATTTCCTGGTTTATCATTTTCTCACATAATGTTCAAAATTTTCCCACAAAATAGTCCTTAGCACCTCTGAAAAGAGGTGGAAGTCTAAAAAGAAATGAGGGTAGTAAAGGGGTCTGTAATAAGCAAGGACCGTTCTTCTGTGCCCCCTCTACCACAAGTAGGAAACTACTTGGAAACCAAATTTTGTCTTTGCTCCTGTCTGATGTGGACCATCTGTGGCTGAAGGTAGAGGCTAGAAATCCCAGGAGAGGCTGCCAGAGGCCTTACCTGTTCCTGCAGGGTCTGGGGTTGGCCTCAGCCATGTGGGCTCAGAGACCTGACTGACCAGCCCTGTGAGCAGGTCTGTCTCCCCAGTCTGACTGGGTTAGCGAAGCTCAGAGGCTGAAGCACCACACCATACACCAGCTTCTTTACCAATATAGGCAGCAGTGGAAGGACACTCGGCTTCTCTCCAGGGTATTCTTGGCCTAAAGGCACATTTCATGGGAAGCCAGAGCGGTTACAGACTCAGAGGAAGTCTCAGAGGATGCAAATTGGGTAAGAAATATCATAGGAGCTAATATGTCCCAGGTCTTCATCTTCAAGTCCTTAGTGAACTGATATTACTCTTCTTTCATCTTCACATAAACCTGAAAGGAAGTACAGTTATTATCCTCACTTCATGGATGAGCTTAGAAAGGTTGAGAAACTTGCCGAGGTCACACGCTGGTTAGCTGATCTCCATGGCAAGAACACCCAGGGCAGTCGCAAGTACGCATCTTCCCTGGAGAACATTGCCTGTCCTACCAACGGCCTAGTGACTCTTGCCAGGACACTTCTGAAGGGCGCTGGCCTATCTCTGCTTGTCAAGGTTCCTAGAACAGCCCAGAGTGCAGCTCAGATGCACCAGCTCTTCACACAGGGCCAGGCTCCTCCATGGAGCATAGAATGGTGGAAGATGAGCTGAGTCAAGGTGACCCCTGAAGCTTTGGGTCTGGGTGTAGACAAGGCTGGTGCCCACAGCACCTGTTCATAAACTCTGGCTTGCACAAACCCACCCCCACACCTGCCTGACTTGGGCCTGGGGTCAGGTTCGGATCCCTGCACTAAATGGGCTGTTCTGACTCCTCACCACCTCCCCCTCCCACTTCATGCAGTGCCTTCTCAGCCTGTGTTCCTGTCCACTCCCCTGCCTGTCCCTGAGGCACCAGCCTCCTCAAGCTTCTGGCCCAGCTTCTCCTTTCTTCTCCAAATGCTCATTCTCAAGAGTGCCTTGGGTTGTTTGCACTGCCTAATAATAGATCCCTTCCAAACTTCCCCCGCCCTCTTTTTGTAGTCTCACCCAGTCCCACTGGAATTAGCCTGGGAGGATAGAGCTCAGAGGCCCAGCCAAGGGATGGTTCTTCCCCTACAGGCTCAATCTTAAGCTGACTGTCCTACTGTGACTCCACTTAGGTTTGTACAGCAGAGAGAACTATACTCAATATTTTTTAATAACCTACAAGGGAAAAGAATCTGAAAATATATATATATATATAACTGAAATACATATATATTTTAAAATATAAATCTAAAAATATATAGTATATATATATGGAGATATAGATATTTATGTGTCTGGATCACCGTGCTGTATACCTGAAACTAACATAATATTGTAAATCAACTACACTTCAATAAAAATTAATTAACTAATTAAATTTTTTAAATTAAGAATCTTTTAGGTCAAGTATGGTCTATCCTCTGCCAACCTTTGCAATCTCATCCGTCTGCCTTTCCCAACCACTGGTTTAGTGTTCACATGGCAGGTGTCTGGGTTGGAGCAGATTGCCTGGGTGCCAGGGGGTGGCCCAGGGATCCACCCGCCCCACATAGTTGACTCCAGGCCCTTTTGGTCAGAAGGAGCAGAGGCAGGGTTTGAACCTATAAATGAGGCTGCCAGGGTCTAGCCTTCCTCATGTTCCTGGGCAGCACCCAATGAAGGGCAGCACAGGCTGCATCCTCCGTAGTCATATATAAGTAGGATGACCACATAGGACTCCTCAAGCTCACAACTTCAGATATTCCAGGCACACTGTTTATAGCAACCAGCCACTGATATAGCCACCAGCTTCTCTGGGGTATCCCAATCTCAGCTGTGCTGCTTACTTCTCACTTTCTGCTCCCGGACTCCTCGGACGCTGAGGCATGGAACACATATAGAAACCTGCTCAACATGCATGGGTGTGCGATCTGGAAGTACTGGGGGGTTAACACCCAACAGGGCACACCTGAACCAAGAAGGGTGGGAACCTATGGATTAATGTTGCCTACTTCTGAATCTTAGACATTTCTGAGACACATTCCCCCAGGTCCCCACAGCTGTAAACAACCCTATGCTGTACCTTTGTACTTGCTTTTCTTCTTCTCTGTTTTACTCTCCACCATCCCTTACTCCTGTTCCCTTAGAGTCATTCCCAAATAGAAGGCAGTCTAGAAGGCAGACTTGCAAGGAAGGGACTCTAGAACTGGAACAGTCCCCTTTCTGACAGAGATAAGGACCCCATTACTGTTAGTAAGTAGGATGGTAATAATCCCAGCATGCAGTAGCATCATTTACCAGAACGCCTATGATTAGAGATTAGAAAGAGATGCAAGGGGAAAGTGAAGCATTGGCTTGTGTCAGTGCTTTTTAATCAGGGGCTATTTTACCCCCCAGGGGACATTTAGCAATGTCTGGAGACATTGCTAAATGCCTGGTACCACTAGGAGAGTGTGCTATGGCATCTAATAGGTAGAGGCCAGAGATGCTGTTAAACATCCTGAAATACATAGGACAGCCCCTCACAAGAAAGAATAATCTGGTTCAGAATTTCAATAGTGCCAAGATTGAGAAACCCTGCTTATGGCACAGAGAACATATGAGGACAATGGTGATTATAAGGATGATGGCCTTGACTGACTTTTGCTAAGTGCTTTAGAAGCCTTGAAAAAAGAAATGATAGTCCCAGGTCAGCCAACTCTATACTCAAGGTACACTGTGAAAGCCAGGAGGCCTCCATAGAAGCTTTATCTCCTGCAGCCACAGGACAGACCGTGTTGGAAATCAAACCCAGGGCTTATTTAATTGATTTAACTATAAGGGTAGGAGAGCTACAACAAAAGGCTGCATGCACAGCTTTGTTAGGTCTATGACAAAGTCATGGCCCTGATACAAAATACACGGAACCCTGGAACATGGAACAGGGACATTTGGGTCCGTTAATTGAGAATTTTTAATTCCTGGATTCCCCCAAACCTTCAAGGCCAGCAGCAGCAGCTCTCTTCCCCATACTACAGGAGAGTAGCCTCTCCTTGACTGGAATCCCTGCCAAGACTCCTCCTAAGGCAAGTGGCTCCAGAGGTGACGCCTATCCTCCTCCGGATCCTCCCTACCTCCCCTCATGGTCTCTATACTAGAATTAGGTTTCAGCATAGCCTAAGTGGGGAAATACAGTCCCTGATCCACAAGGAAATAGCATATATATTGAAAAAATGACAGGACCTATGTTCTGGTAGGAACAGGGGTAAAATGTGTGGGAATTTACTAATCTGGAAGCATTCTCTCATTACGCTGGGTTTAACATCCAAGCAAGGATACATAACACCATCTTCATAAACTTCTGAGATGGCTCTTCGGTACTTGGATACAATTATGGCCTATGGAAATGAGGTGGAAATGCCAGAGCTTTCTTGACAGTATCAAAGGAGTCAGAAGGCCCAGGGGAGTGAGAATGTTAGATTGTTTTTAACACGCAAGACCAGAGAACCTATCACCGGATTATATTCCCAAGCCAAGTTCATCAGACACTCCCTTCACTAAGGCAATAGAAAATGCACAGGTGTGGATCTCTAGTGTTAGTGGGGATGGTAGGATTCTAGAATAGCAGAGGCTGGATGGTGACACTTAAACAACAGAGGCAGGGTGGATGTAATTACAGACCAAAGGGGCAACCAGAGGGCTTCAACCCATGGGATCTGTGGCGATGGCTAATACACCATGCTTTTCCTAGGAGTTAAATAAATGGGCAGATTGACTATTACTTGACTTATATAACAACCTTACCCCCAAAAGGAAGAGCTAGTGATCAGAAGGCTGATGACAACTGCTACAATGGAAAATAGTGTTTCCTCATAAATTTCCCAGATCCAGGCCAGTTCACGAGCTCAGAGCCTATTAATTGAAAAGGAGTCCAAGTCTCTTTAAGGAAGAACCCTCCTATACTGCTAAAAGTATTTATGATAATTACTTCCCCAATCTTTCCCTGTAAGGGATCTGTGGCTATCTCAGACTACTCAGGCTGCTATAACAAAATACCACAGACTGGGTTGCTTAAACAATAGAAATTTATTTCTCACAATTCTGAAGGCTGGAAAGTCCAAGATCAAGTGCTGGCCAATTCAGTTCCTGTGAGAGTCTTTTTCCTGGCTTGTAGATATCTCTCTGGTGTCCCTTCTCATAAGGGCACTATCCCCTCATGAAAACCCCACCCTCATGATCTAATCTAAACCTAATTATTTCCCAAAGGCCCCATCTCCAACCATACTTCCACACTGGAGGTTAGGGCTTTAACATATGAATTTGGTGGGGGGTGGGGGGTGGGGTGGGGTGGGGTGGGACGCAATTCAGTCCATAGCAGTGGCCTTTAACCTGAGTAACTCTGGCCTGAGGAAAGGGAAAGACCCAGAGCTGTCAAGAGCTGTTGGATACAGAGTATGAGCTGGCCCTGATACTAATGGACAGGAAGCACCATTAGGGTCCCCCAGTTATACTGGGGGCTCATGAAAGCCAGGTGGTAAATGGAGTTCTCCTGCAAGCAAGTCTAGTGGATTTAAAGATCCACACTGGATCTTTAGTAGTTCCCTGGTCCCTAAGTGCATACCTAGGAGAGATACACTTAGCAGCTGGCAAGACCCTAACATTTACTCCCTGTCCTATTAAATAAGAGAAATTATGGTAGGAAGGACCAAACAGAAGCCTCTAACACACCCACATTTTTGACCAATTTATTACATCAGAAGTAAAACCACCTCCTTGGAGGAATTACAGAGATTAGCACCAACATCAAAGGTTTTCTTCTTTATATCCCTCAGTATGGAGGATCAAAAGCTTTTTTTATGTGGGATGAATAGCAGTACATATCACTGTTTTGCCCTTAGGTTATGTTAATTCTCCGGCTCTCTGTCACAATATAGTATTTAGTGACTTTGTCTTGATATTCCATAGAACATCATGATGGTCCACTGTACTGATGACATAATGCTAATATAACATAACCTAGTGAGCAGATGTCCTAGTAAGACACATTCATACCAGAAGATGGGAGATAAAAAGTATGATTGAGGGCCTTCCATGCTGGTGAAGGTTTTTTTAACTTTTTCTTCCAGAGTGAGTTAAATGTATATAAAAGTTGACAAAGTAGTAAAATGAAACCCTAGGACCAATATTATGGCCAATCTTATTTCATCTATATCCTCACCCACTTCTTTCATTCCATATGTTTTTGTTTTTGCTTTTGCGGTACGTGGGCCTCTCACTGCTGTGGCCCCTCCCGCCGCGGAGCACAGGCTCCGGACGCGCAGGCTCAGCGGCCATGGCTCACAGGCCCAGCCGCTCCGCGGCATGTGGAATCTTCCCGGACCGGGGCACGAACCCGTGTCCCCTGCATCGGCAGGCGGACTCTCAACCGCTGCGCCACCAGGGAAGCCCCATGTTATTTTGAAGCCAACTGGTGAAGTTATTAGGGATCCAGTAGTCTGAAGCGTGCCAGGCCATCCTCTGTAAGGAAAAGGCAAGTTGTTGTACCCTGTACCCTCTACCACTAATAAAAAGACATAGTGCTTGGTGAGAATACTGCTCTAACCCATTTAATGGGTGCCTTGGAAGGCTCCCACCTTTGAGTGAAGCCCAGAGCAAGAGAGAGCTCTGCAATGTGTCCAACTGTAGTACAAGGTTCCCTGCCATTTGGTCCACATGGCCCAGCAGAATCAATGTTGCTAGAGGTGTTCATGGTGATAAGGATGCTGGGTAAAGTCTCTGATAAGCCATAATAAAAGAGTTTCAGTAAGATCTCTAGGGTGCCAGAGCAAGGTCATGCCTTCTGTAGCAGGGAGCTATTTGCCTTTTGAAAAGCAGCTATTTGGCTATACCTGCCAATGGGACATCAAGGGTCTATGCAACTAGAAATATCCAGTAAGAGCTAGTTATTGTCAAATTCTATCAAGTCATAAGATTAAGCAGGCACATAAGCAATCCATCATATAATAGAAATGGTAGAGTCAGGATCAGGATTGAGCAGGTCCATACAGTTCAGGTAAGTTAATGAACAGGTGGCTCAGACTCCATGACACCTACACCTCAGCTATACCAACACTTCTCCCTCAACTCAAACCTATGGTCTTATGGGGGTGGTTCTCTATAACCAACTGATAGAGGGAAAAAAATACTCAGCCCTGTCTCACAGGTGCTATCAGCCAAAAACTGGATTGTTTACTGCAACATAGCCCCACTTAGGAGTGGCCCTAAAGGACAATGGTGAAGGGAAATCCTCCCAATGGTCCAGCTATAAGCAGTGTACTTGGGCATTTTGTATGGCAGGCGAAGTAGTTCAAGGTATGGACTTACATATACTCATGGGCTATGGCAAACAGTTTTGTGAAGTGGTACCTGCTGGCTCTCACACATGTACACCCTGAAAGTGCAGGGGAGTCGACCAGTGGAGCCAGAACTAGTAAACAAATGCCTCTTCATTCTCTAAGGCTCTTTAGAAGGTCCCAGCTGGATCAAATCCCAATTACCCACAGCAATTAGGGTTGGGAAAAAGCTAAGGCAAGTAAAAAGAGTGAGTCACTTGCCTCAGGTGCAAAATTTAAGGGGGTGCCAAGAAATTCAATAATCAAGATAAATAATATTTTAACATAGTATTTTTAAAAATCAAAACGAATATAAAAATCCATGATGAACAAAACATCAAAATTTTAAGATACGATCAGTTATTACTAATTTTTTCCTTTGGTCTCAAGCTCTGATGTCACAGCACATCACTGTCACTGATCCTGGTCAGTACCAATGACCAGCTCAATTACACAGTCTTGTGTCAGCCTTACCTCCTTCCCTGTTCACTCTACCTAGTCCTTCACTCCCTTCCTTGGGATAACTACTATAAATAAATGATCTCCACATAAATTCTTATCTCAGGCTTTGATTTTTCATTGGGGGACAGGGGAAGCTGAAATCTAAGCTAAGTAAGACAATGACCACAGGAAATATTGTTCAAAGAAGGATTCTTGTGAAAGGAAAGGGAAACGCTATTAACAATTCTACTGGACTAATAGGCATAAATCACAGCTGTCCTGGCACATCTAGACATATGGTCTTATTACACATAAGGAAACTGAGGTTCCAAGGCGGTAGGAAGCCCCTCTCCCTGTAGACTGGAGGCTACAAAAAATGAGGCAGAAACGTCTCCCACCTCTTAACCAGCGCCTGGAGAAGCGAACACACTTGTACAAAATCTCCAAAGAGATGGGCCCTTCATCCTGTCAATCACATCTGCCTCAGGAACCCCAGGACTCCCACTGCAGGCCCAGGCTAGCTCACACAACAGCAGAGGGGCCTTAAGCCTGGACACGAGCAGACTGGTCCCTGCTCTGGTTACCCTGCCAGAACTGGGCGGCAAACTGGACCTTCTCCTCCTCCCTTCCTCCCTCCCTCTGTTACCGGACCATGGGGTGCCCCTTCTGCAAACTTGAGGCCTCCAGTCCAAGAAGACTCTGGCAGCCAGCCTCAATGAAGAGCCCCAGGGGATCAAAATCAGAGCCCAGGAGTAGTGACAGCTGGGCCTCCATTACCGTACTCTCACGAAGGACCAAGCTCCGTGTAGTATGTTCTCCAGAGGCCCCAAAAGGATCCTGGGACGACCCGGTAGTCCTTGCTCCCCACCTCCCCTCAGTCCGAGCTTGTCTCTGACGCACCGCGATCTTGATCATCCCTGTTTCCCCCTTTTCCGGGCTGTCCCGAAGCCGCCGGCAGGTGACTGAATCCAGCTTGGGGGTTGATGAGCGCCGGGTGGGCGGGCGCCGGCCACTTGCGCTGCGGCGGGCCAGAGGAGAGGGCGCGCTCCTGTCGACCCTGCGCCCGCAGAGCACAGGCCCCACGCACTAGCCCGTCAGCGCCCCGCCCGAGGCCCCCTTCGGGCTGGAAGCGGCAGAGGACCCCTGCCCGGGACGAGGTCTGTGGCGACGCCGACAGACAGGGCCGAGGCCCGACCTCTCAAAGACCTTGCTCTGCGGCCTCGACTCTTCCCATTCGCCCGCTCGCCCGTGAGGCCCTACCCGGCAGCCCGGGGCTGGGCGCTCAGCACCTAGGAGGCGCGGGGGCCGGGGATGGGGCGCGGGAACTGGGCCTATTTTCCGTACGGAGGCGGCACCGCTGACCTCCTAGCCTCAGCGGGGTGTCTGGCGGGGTCGCCGGGGGCGAGGAGCAGAGCACGGGCGGAGCCGCCCCGGAGCCCCACCCCATCCAGCCCGCTGCCTCGCCCTGCCCCGCCCCAACCGGGATCGGGGTGTGGTCCCGAGTTTCTACCGTGGCTTCCAGCTTTGCGTCCAGCTCCTAGGAACCTTCCAACGCCCGCAGCCCGTTTCCTGGGAACGGTGCAGGCCGCGCGCCTCGCTTTCCCTCAGCCGGCCTGGCCCGCGAGAACGTTCTGACGCCCCCGGGGAACGCCTTCCACCGCGCGACACTGTCCGGGGAACGCTCTCATCATCCCTCGTTGCCAACTGCAGAGCAGCGGCGGGGAGCATGCAGGACTACGACGAGGTGACTGCCTTCCTGGGCGAGTGGGGGATCTTCCAGCGCCTCATCTTCTTCCTGCTCAGCGCCAGCATCATCCCCAACGGCTTCAACGGTATGTCAGTCGTGTTCCTGGCGGGGACCCCGGAGCACCACTGTCGGGTGCCGGACACAGCGAACCTGAGCAGCGTGTGGCGCAACCACAGCCTCCCGCTGCAGCTGCAGGACGGCCGCGAGGTGCCTCACAGCTGCCGCCGCTACCGGCTCGCGACGATCGTCAACTTCTCGGCGCTCGGGCTGGAGCCGGGGCGCGACGTGGACCTGGAGCAGCTGGAGCAAGAGGGCTGCCTGGATGGCTGGGAGTTCAACCAGGACATCTACCTGTCCACCATCGTGACCGAGGTGGGTATGTGAGCGACCCAGTATCTGCATCAGTCCCCCTCGAGACACCCTGGCAGTGCCTGGGTCAGCGTCCCCCACTCATCAAACCTGGCCAGCAGTCACCTGGGTTATACTTCCAACACAGGTGTGCAGCCCAAGAAAGCAGGACTCAGGCTCATTCCCCATCGGTTTGTCTTGTAGGGAGGGGATGAAGAAGGGAGAAGGGAAGCAGTTGTCAACTGCCTTTTCCTCTGGCAGTTTCACAAAAGACGAAGTTGTTTCCCAAGAGCCTAGATACTGCCAACCCCAGGCTCCCCAGATGGACAGCCTGAGTCAAGTTCCTGCCGGAGGCATGAGGAGGGGGTGTGGGGGATGCTGCTGAGCCACGTGTAGACACAAAGAAGAGTCTTGCTGCTGGGCAGGGCATGGGCAGGTGTGGTCTGTTCCCTGGCCACAGGCTTCTGGAAGCATCACGGGGTCTCCTGCTCTGCCATACAACTATGGTAAGGCTTGGGTCCTGTCCTGAGCCTCCAGTTTCTCTGAAAAGGAGCAGAAGGCCTCCTGATACGGGTGGAGTACAGGGAACTAGAGGAGGCATAACCCTGGCCCCAGGGCACTCCTGAAGGGACAGACTCACAGAGACCGTCTGAGCATAGGGCCCAGTGGTGGACAGAGGCTCCGGCTTATGCCATTAGCCCCTTAGTATCCTAAGTGGTTTGGTGGCAGGATTTCTAAGTTTCAGCAGTCAGAATACACACGTACTTTGTCCTCTGCATTTCCTGCTTTGCATCTGGTAAGGGCCAGGAGATGCTATGTCAGGCACATCTCCTTCTGAGGAGGGTATCCTCATAGACTAGTTTCCTGCTATTAATCAGGCAGGTAGGATTCCCAGTTTCTGGCCCATCCTCTGCACCATGTGAAAACCTGAGCATGGCCTCTGCTAGTCTTTTATCCCCTTCCCCAGCACAATGTGGCAATAATTAGACACCATGTCTGGCCTTGTGCTGAACACCAGGCTATACACATCTGGGGTGTGGGGTCTGCTTTTGAAGCTCAGATACCGACGGGGACACTGGCTGTGTTCGAGAGAGCTAACATCAAACCTGGTTAATAACAGGGTTCTGGAACCTGAATTCAAATACTGGCTGGCTTGTTGTGTGACCTGGGGCAAAAAAACGGCCTTCTCTGTGGGGATAGCAGGGTGAGGAACTCCTTTAAGAAGGGATGATAAATTTGAACTGAGTCTGGAAATATGAGCAGGACTTGTCCAGGCAAAGAACATGGAAGATTCTGGGAATGAGATTTCATAGATCAGGGTGGCTTGGAGTTCAACGGATGGCAGGTGAGGCTAGAAATGCCTACAGGGGCCTGTCCACAGTGAGCCTGGTAGGAATGTTGAAGAGTTGAGTATATTCTGAGGACAGTGAGGAAATAGTAAGGGTTCCAAGGAAGGGGTAACATGGTCAGATTTGTGTTTTTAGAAAGAACTGTCTCAAGCTGCTATGAAAATCAAGAAGACCAGTGAGGAAGCTGTGGGAGTTGCCTTGGCAAGAGATGGGTGGCCAGCTGGGAGTGGTGGCTCTTAAGTCTATAAGACCAGTAGAAAGTGGGATCAGCCTATGGAGCGCCTCTGGATTCCTCCAGCATTGGTTCCATGCCTACCTTGGGCCCTGAGGTGGCCGTGCTTCTCTGGCTTTGATCCCCTAGCAGGGGTTCCTAGTGCTTACCCACCCTCTGCCCACAGCCTGATCCTGAGGGATCCAAAAGTAGGGGCCAGCTCACCCCACCTTAGCTCCTAGAAGTGTGGTCAGCACCTGAGCTGGAGCTGGCCCTACTGGCTGCAGCCCTCCTTGACAGCTGGGTTGACCTGTCTCTTTCCCCTTCTTTACTGGTTTTGTTCACCTCAGGGTGTGAGGGGTAGGTAGCTGCTGGCTTACAAGTCCATAGCTATCCCTGTTGTACCGTGCTCACAAGGGCCTGTGGACACCTCTGGGGATGCACATCATCACACACTCACACACATGCACCAGGATTTGCTTTTTTCAGCAGCCTTTCCCTTCCTTGCTACCTTTTTGGGTGCTGGGAGTAAAATAAAAGGCAAAGGAGCACTAGTGGTTGGGAGGAAGGAGGGGAGAAGCATGAAAGTGAGTAGGGGGGAGGTGGTTCTGCCTAGAAAGGTGGTGGCACAAGGAGGAGCTCTGGAGTCAGACAGGTGGGTCTGTTCTGACCCCACCCCCAAGCACTGGACTGACTTAAACAGGTTGCATCACTGCTCAATCAATGCCTCAATTTCCTTATCTATAAAAGGGGACACAAGCAAATGAAAAGATGCTCAACATCATTAATCATTAAGGAAATGTAAATCAAAACCACAATGAGATGTCACCTCACATCCATTAGGTTGGCTGCTATTAAAAACAAACAAAACAGAAAAATAACAAACAAAGATGTGGAGAAGTTGGAACCCTCATGCACAAAATGTAAAATGGTGCAGCCACCATAGAAAACAGTGTGGCAGACTCAATAAATTAAAAATAGAATTATCGTATGATCCAGCAATACCACTTCTGGGTGTATATTCAAAAGAATTGAAAGCAGGATCTTGAAATATTTGTATACCCATGTTTGTGGCAGTATTATTCACAATAGCCAAAGACGTAAAAGCAACTCAAATGTCCAGCAACAGATGAATGGATAAATAAAATGTGGTATATACATACAGTGGAATAGTATTCAGCCTTAAAAAGGAAGGAAATGCTGACACAATGCTACAACATGAATGAAACTTGAGAACATTATGCCAGGTGAAATAAGCCAGACACAAAAAGACAGAAACTGGGGCTTCCCTGGTGGCGCAGTGGTTGAGAGTCCGCCTGCTGATGCAGGGGACACGGGTTCGTGCCCTGGTCCGGGAAGATCCCACATGCCGCGGAGCGGCTGGGCCCGTGAGCCATGGCCGCTGAGCCTGCGCGTCTGGAGCCTGTGCTCTGCAACGGGAGAGGCCACAACAGTGAGAGGTCCGGGTACCACAAAAAAAAAAAAAAAAAAAGACAGAAACTGTATGATTTCACTTATATGAGATATGAAGAGTAGCCAAGCTCATAGAAACAGAAAGTAGAATGGTAGTTGCCAAGGGCTGGGAGGAGAGGGAAACAGGGAGTTATTTAATAGATATAGAGTTTCATTTTGCAAGATGAAAAGAGTTCTGGAGATTGGTTGCATGATAATGTGAATATATTTAACTCTACTGAACTGTACACTTAAAAATTGTTGAGATGGTATATTTTATGTTGTGTGAATTTTATTATAGTTGTTAAAAATGAGAATCATAAGAATGTCCAGCTTATCCAAGTTGTTGGGAGGATTCGATGAGATCATGTGCCATGCTATATCCCATAGCACCAGCAAAATGGGCATCATAGGTGGGTGGATGAGGAGTGGAAAGGGCAAGACCTCATCACCTCTGGCTGGGCACCATGGGCATTGTGGGAGCTGTTCTAAGGTCCAGGTTGTAGCCAGTATAATGGGTGATGAGACTTGCTGGAGGCAGAGCCCCTTTCCCGGGGTGGAATTCTAAGGCCCAGAGAATAGGACACAGGTCTGAATCTACTGTGCCAGGGGGAGAAATGGCCTCAGCTCCCCAACAAGATCAAGCGCAGGGGCCCTGAGTAAGTTTTCTGCATCTCTCTGGCACCATACAGGTAGAGGGACCACCCTCAGATTGTCTCTGCTTTATACCTCTGAAGGGATCTCCTGATGGGCATACCCTTTGGGACAGAGAAGCCCACCTGAGCCAACCCCCTGACCCTTTCACAGGGAAGACGGGTCAGCCAGGGACCCAAGGATGGCATGTTCTGCTGTGGAAATGCCTTTTAGAGAATGCCAGGAGGCGGGAACCTGGTGTCTGAGCTGGGAACTGTGTGGGTGCGTCTGCCTATGTGTATAGGTGTATAAGGTAGTTTCCTTCCTCTAGGAACTCATGGGTGGAGCTGCAGGCAGCTATGCCCTTCACCATGATAGAACGTCCAACAGCGGGCCTGGGCCTCTGGAGGCACTAGCCTTGTGCTGTCTTTCTTGGGACCTGGGGTCAGGGCTTGGACAGAACAGGACACACTGATTCTCCACCCACAGCCCAAAGGTATGAAATAGGAACAAGGGAGCCTTATCCTCTGCTAACAGGGTGCTTATGGGGGGCACTAGGAGCAGCGAAGGCGGGAACGATGAGACAGACTGAGCTTGGCATCTGACGGACAACTACATGGGACTCCATGTGGCAGCTCATAGAGATGTACCTCTTTTGGGGCCTGGGTGGGCTCTGCCAAAGGTGAAGAGTTTAGGCTGTTATCTTTCCATCAGGCCTGCAGGCTGCCCTGGAATACTGCTGGCTAGTGTGAGACTGGCAACTTGGCTGTTGGGACAGCCTGAATATTAACCAAGTTCACAACCCAGACCTGCCCTCTGGCAGATTCCAAAGGGGATAAAGTGGGGACCTCTGCCTCCAGCCAGTACCAACAGACTTTTATTTCCAGTCAGTGCTTCAGAAAGAGAACAAATAAAGGAGACTGAGGGGCTTTCCCTAGCTCTGGCCTGAATTTGCTTCCCTGTTTGTTTATCAGCTGCCTCACGCCAAACAGTTTGCCTGTTGCCTCTAAGCTCTGTTCCTCTGACAAACGCCACCAGGATCTCAGAATGTGCCTTTGTTTCGAGGCTGCTTCACCCGAACCTCCTGCCAAGTTTCTGGACAAACAGACTTTGTCCATCTCTCCTGGTGGGCAGCAGAGCCCTCACACTTTGTCCAAGAGGTAGGGTGGTGCATTGACAAAAACAAGGCTTGGCAGAGCTGGTCAGAAGAGCTGCAGGTGCCTCAGGCTTCGGAAGGGACTGTTATTTCTTCTTTGTGACAGGCTATATTCGATTTATATTCAAGGCTAACGCAGGCCTGCCTTGTTATCTGAAGCCTTGGTATGGTTTTAAGCATGTCTGTACAGTCCAAAAAAAACCAAAAAAACAAAGAAAAGGCAGGGATCCCCATTTGAAGCAGAGAGAATGGAGGCTCTGGGGAAAGGCTTGGCTGACTCACATGCCCTAGTGATTGGCACAGACAGCGCAAGGCTGGTGGCTTCTGCTCTGTGTTTGCAGGACTGGAAGGCAGGTTCATAGTGGCACCTTCCAGAGTTGCCCCTTGGTGCTACGTGGCTGGCACAGACCCCATCCTATTTGCTTTTATTCCCAGAGTGGAGCCTGGTAGAGCTGTGTTGGATCTAATGTCAGGACGCAAGTGGGAGAGCCAGGTCCCTGAGTGCCCCTTCTTCCCTCAGGCCCCTCCATTCCATTCCCACCATCCCATTTAAACTACCTGGGCCTTCTGCTTTGGCTCCACCTCTGATGACCACAGAACTGAGGCCTTTCCACCTATGGGTGCTTTTTCTTTACCTCTAATATAAAGAAAAAAAGATACTGAGAACATTTTAGGATTTAGCCTCCCTCCATCTCCTGAGCTCCAAGTTGCAGAGGCTAATTCCTGGTGAGTGCAGCCAGGAGACTTGGGGATCCCATCCTCCACTCAGCCCATATTAATATAGTGGTGCCTCTACTCCAGGTTCCACGGGCTGAGAATATTGAGGCCCTGGTTGCCCTTGTCCCAGCTTATTGTAGAGTGGAGATTCCATGCCAGGAGTGGCAAGCCAAAAAGAGGGATGCTACTACCTCCAACCAGCCTCTAACTCATAAGGCAGGGGGTGTCATTCTGAGGGCACCTTCCCTTCCCCCCAGTCCTGGAGCAGGGGCTCAGAGATTTTCCCCAGGGGAAAAGTAGTCCATAACAACAGAGAGCTCTGAAGCTGTCCCCACAGGAAATAACTTCATTTGAAACAAGCTGTGCAGAAGTTGAAGCCTAAGAGTGCTCTTTAAAACAATGGAGACTGTGGTAGTAAACAATTAAGAGGAGACTGGTAGCTCCATTTGAGCAAAAAGCTAACCCACAGGGCAACTAGATTACCAGAGAGAACCAGAAAAAGAGACAGCTCAGAGCAGTCAGAACAAACCTCAAAGACTTGCCTCAAAACTACTCCTTCAGAGGGGCTTGAATTTAATTGAGCTAGACTATAGAATGATTTGTGCCCCAGAGCATTGTTGAAAACAATAAAGGAATGAGCCAGTAATTGGTGGAGCCTAACAGCTAGGTGTGATATCAGCAGAGGCAAACAGCTTAATAGAAAAACTGGGGAAAGAGACAGTCAAAAAGAGCCCTGCTAAAACCATTGTCATCCCAGGGTGACTGTGTACATGCCCAAGGCTGTGCCCTCTGAGGAGGAACATCAGAGGCTTCACACTGCAGGGGAAATAGTCTTCACTAAGGGTCCAGCCAAGTCATTAAACAAATAAACAAACAAACAAAAACAAAGAAAAGCACCCCCAGGGTTGGGGGGGCTGTTCAATGCTCAGAGTTTCCACAATATATTTCCTGAAATGTCCAGTTTTTAACCAAAAATTACAATACATGCAAAGAAACAGGAAAATGTAGCCCAAACTCAGGGAAAAAAAAGCAGGAAATAGAAATTGCCTGAAAGGGCTTAGATGTCAGATCTAACAAAAACTTCAAAGCAGCCATTATAAATATGTTCAAAGAACTAAAGGAATTCATGTTTTAAAAAGTAAAAGAGGGGCTTCCGTGGTGGTGCAGTGGTTAAGAATCCACCTGCCAATGCAGGGGACATGGGTTCAAGCCCTGGTTTGGGAAGATCCCACATGCTGCAGAGCAACTAAGCCCATGTGCCACAACTACTGAGCCTGCGCTCTAGAGCCCGTGAGCCACAACTACTGAAGCCCACGTGCCTAGAGCCCGTGCTCTGCAACAAGAGAAGCCCCTGCAATGAGAAGCCCACGCACCGCAACTAGAGAAAGCAGGTGCACAGCAACAAAGACTCAACACAGCCAAAAATAAATAAATAAATTTATTTTTAAAAAAGCAATTAAAAAAAGTAAAAGAAGGTATGATAACGATGTCCCATCAAATACAGAATACCAATTAAGATATAAAAATAAAAGCTATAGGGCTCCCCTGGTGGCGCAGTGGTTGAGAGTCCGCCTGCCAATGCAGGGGACACGGGTTCGTGCCCCGGTCCGGGAAGATCCCACGTGCCGCGGAGCGTCTGGGCCCGTGAGCCATGGCCACTGAGCCTGCGCATCCGGAGCCTGTGCTCCACAACGGGAGAGGCCACAACAGCCAGAGGCCCGCGTACCACAGAATAAATAAATAAATAAATAAATAAAATCTATAAAAAAGAGAATCAAATAGAAGTTCTGGAGTTGAAATATACAGTAACTGAAAGTTAAAAATTCAGTAGAGAGCCTTAATAGTAGATTTGAACAGACAGAAGAAAGAATCAGCAAATTTGAAGACAGAGCAATATAAATTATGTAACCCAAAAAACAGAAAAAAGGAATGAAGAAAAATGAACAGGGTCTTAGAGAAATGTGGAACACTATTAACCAGACCAACATGTGCATAATGGGAACACTAGAAGGAGAGGAGAGGAAGGAGCAGAAAAAAAAATAGTGAAAGAAATAATGGCTGAAAATTTCCCAAATTTGATGAAAAACATTAATCTACACAGCTCAGCAGCTCAACTCCAAATAGAAGAAACAAAAAGAGTTTTGCACACAGACACATCATGGTAAAGTTATTTACAGTTAAACACCAAGGGGAATTTTTAAAACAGCAAGAAAAATAGGACACATACAAGGAAACCCCAATAAGATTTATATTTGACTTCTCATAAGAAACAAGAGAGGCCAAAAGGCAGTGGGATAACATATTCAAAGTGCTGAAAGAAAAAACACATCAACCAAAAATGTTGTATCTAGCAAAACTATCTCTTAAAAATGAAATAAAGACATTCGCAGACACACACATGCATGCACACACAAACCTGGGAGAATTTCTTGCTACCAGTGCTGCCTTACAAGAAATACTAAAGGAAGTTCTTCAGGAATAATTTTTTTTAATGCACAACTTATTCTCTGAAAACTACAAGGCATCTTTAAAAGAAATTAAATAAGATATAAATACAGTAAGTCCCCTACATATGAACCTTCAAGTTGTGAACTTTCAAAGACGCAAATGTGCGTTCGCGTGTCCAGTCATATAAGGCGTGAGTGAAACTGCAGCTTGCCCTGTCTCTCATTGCTGATGATCCTTCAGCTCTACCATCTCCCACCTCCTCTCCCTCCTCCAGTCAGTAACTCTTCTTGCCTGTTCACTCCATGCCAGCCCCTGTATGCCAGCTGTTGTACTGTACTACTGTACTTTTCAAGGTACTGTACTGTAAGATTAAAAATGTTTTCTTTATTTTTTGTGTTTGTTTGTTACGTATTGTTTGTGTGAAAAGTATTATAAACCTGTTACAGTACAGTACTATATAGCCGATTGTGTTAGTTGGGTACCTAGGCTAACTTTGTTGGACTTACAAACAAATTGGACTTACAAGTGTGCTCTCAGAACAGAACTCGTTTGTATGTAGGGGACTTACTGTAAATGGAAAGACATCTCACGTTCCGTTCATGAAGCAGAAGGCAATATTGTTAAGATGGCAAAACTCCCCAGATTGATCTACAGATTCAATACAAAAGGTGTTCAGTATCATTAGTCATTAGGGAAATGCAAATCAAAACCACAAGGAGAGGGGCTTCCCTGGTGGCGCAGTGGTTGAGAGTCCACCTGCCGATGCAGGGGACACGGGTTTGTGCCCCAGCCGCAGAGCAGCTGGGCCCATGAGCCATGGCCGCTGAGCCTGCGCGTCCGGAGCCTGTGCTCCGCGACGAGAGAGGCCACAGCAGTGAGAGGCCCACGTACCGCAAAAAAAATAAATAAATAAAAATAAATAAATAAAAACCCACAAGGAGATACATCTTAACACCCCTGGGATGGTTAAAATTAAAAAGACACACAATAGGGACTTCCCTGCTGGCGCAGTGGTTAAGGATCTGCCTGCCAATGCAGGGGACATGGGTTCGATCCCTGGTCCAGGAAGATCCCACATGTCATGGAGCAACTAAGCCTGTGAGCCACAGTGACTGAGCCCACGAGCCACAACTACTGAAGCCCACACACCTAGAGCTGGTGCTCTGCAACAAGCAAAGCCACCGCAATGAGAAGCCTACACATCGCAACAAAGAGTAGCCCCCCCTCACCGCAACTAGAGAAAGCCCACATGCAGCAACAAAGACCCAACCCAGCCAAAAATAAATAAATTAAAAAAAAAGACACACAATAACAAGTGTTAATAGGAATATGGAAAAATTAAAACCCTCGTTCATTGCTGTTGGGATTGTACAATGATGCAGCCACTTTAGAAAACATTTTTCAAGTTTCTCAGAAGGTTGAACATAGATTTATCATATGACTCAGTGATTCTACTCCTCATATGTACCCAAGAGGAATGAGAACATATACGCTTGCAAAGTGTTGTACACAAAAGTTTATAGCAGCTTTATTCATAATAGCCGAAAAGTGGAAACAATCCAAATGTCTATCAACTGATAAATGGCTAAATAAAAGGTGGTATATCCATACAATGGTATATTATTCAACCATAGAAAGGAATGAAGTACTGATATTTGGTACAACAACATGGATGAACCTTGAAAACATTATACTAAGTGAAAGAAGCCAGTCACAAAAGACTATATATTGTATGATTCCACTTATATCAAATGTCCAGAATAGGCAAATTCATAAGTATGTTAGTGATTGCCACAGGCTGAGGAAAGAGAATGGGAAGTGACTACTAATGGGTGTGGGGTTTCTTTCAGGAGTGATGAAGCCATTCTAAAATTAGATAGTGCTGATGATTGCACAATTCTGTGAATATAGTAAAAACCACTGAATTGTAAACATAAGAATGAATTTTATGGTGTGTAAATTATACCTCACTAAAGACCTTATAAACAAAAAGAATTAAGTAGCCAGCTTTTCCCCCCCAATGGTCAGGAAATTTCCAGTTTTAAGTCTGCAACTAAGTTATAAAGAAGAAATTGTGGGTGGATATATATACTATTATTAACTAACTACTACTTCCTCTTCTTCCCCCCGAATGAAAAATATAACTATAAGAGAACACATAGAAATCCATTCTTGTTTTTTTGTTTTTTTTTTTTTTGCGGTACGCGGGCCTCTCACTGCTGTGGCCTCTCCCGTTGCAGAGCACAGCCTCCGGACGCGCAGGCTCAGCGGCCATGGCTCACGGGCCCAGCCGCTCAGCGGCATGTGAGATCCTCCCGGACCAGGGCACAAACCCGCGTCCCCTGCATCGGCAGGCGGACCCCCAACCACTGCGCCACCAGGGAAGCCCAGAAATCCATTCTTAAATGAACCATTGCTAGTTTTTCATTCACAGCTGTCTCTGAGATTGAAGTCCATTTATAAAGGGATTTTAAACCTTGTGGTAAAAGCTTTTCTGGTTTTTAGTCATTGAATAGAAAGTTCTGTTTTCTAACAATCTCTTCTGCCTAGTCAGGTTTAAGTATAACCTGCTTTGCTTATTCATTAATGCTGTTTGTTATAAGTCATGGTTTTGGTTAGGACAAAGGCATGAGATTAGTAGAAAGGGAACTACCATTTAATGAGGCCTGTAATGTGTCACTGTCAGACACACTACTTACATTTCCTGTCTAATGCTCATAACAACCTCAAGAGGGAGTATTATTGTCACCTCTTTGAAGATGAGAAAACAGGCTAATGGAGGTGAATGAGTGGCCCAAAGTCACACAGCTGGAAGTGGTAGAACCCAAGAGAGCCTGTGCTCTTTGCTCAACATGAGGCTGCCTTCCAGAGTTCTCAGTTCTATGCAGGTCACAGGGATACACTTATCTTTATGATCCTTTATGGCTTTGGTAAAGGCTAAAATTGCTAGACTTTGGTTAGTTGGAGAGTTCAAAGTTGAGGGTGATTTTCAAAGGACAGTGTGTGAGGGACGTCCCTGGTGACGCAGTGGTTAAAAATCTGCCTGCCAGTGCAGGGGACACGGGTTTGAGACCTGCTCGGGGAAGATCCCACATGCCGCGGAGCAACTAAGCCCGTGTGCCACAAGTACTGAGCCTGTGCTCTAGAGCCCGTGAATCACAACTACTGAGCCCGCGTGTCACAACTACTGAAGCCCACCCTCCTAGAGCCCGTGCTCTGCAACAAGAGAAGCCACAGCAATGAGATGCCCGCACACTGCGACGAAGAGTAGCCCCTGTTCGCTGCAACTAGAGAAAGCCCGCGCACAGCAACAAAGACCCAACGCAGCCAAAAATAAATAAATAAATGTAAATTTAAAAAAAAAAAGGACAGTGTGTGATACCACACATTTCCAAACTAATTTTCCATTACTCCTAATTGTTCAACATTCATTCATCGACAATTTGTTAAGCATCTACCACGTGCCTAGCCTTGTACATGCATTAGTTATCTAGAATGATTATATGAACGTGTTCAGGTTTTAGAACTCTGTCCACCTGGAGAAGGTTGAGCAGGAGGTGCCTCTTTTCCTCTCTAGCCAGAGAGCACAGTGGCCCAGAACAAAGCCCACCCCACCCAGGACGGCTGGGCTTATGCATGCACATGTGCACACTTGATCTGTCCTGTAAAGTATGCTTGACCTTGAGCTTTGTGGAGGCAGTGACCATGTCTGCTTTGTGCCCCATACACGGTCTGGCCCAGAGCATGTGCTCAGTGATGGTTGAATAAATGGTTAAGCAATTCCTTTTACCAATCCACTAGAACTCAGGCTAGTCACTTCATTGCCCTATGCCTTCATTAACTCATTTGTAAAATGGGGATAAAGAGAATACCCATTTCACATGGCAACTTTGAGATCCCATGAGTAATGCAAGGCACACAGTGAGCACACAATACACTGTACTTGTCCTTCCTATTATTATTACTGTTGAGGGCATGAGACGCATATTCTTCTAGGCCAAGAGTGACCTCATGTCCCCTATTACCTTGTGACGTGGTTTTTTGTTTTTTAAAGCAGAGCTGAAGGCTAGATGGCCCAGCCAAATGGAGCTTACTCTGCTCTGTTAGGGAACATTGGTCTAAGACCTTGAGGATGAGACAGACACAGTAATCCTGTGAGAGCACATCCAGGGCCTCAACCCGGCACAGTCTGGGACATTCTACTCTTTGTCTATGGTGTGTGTGGGAATGTGGGTTATGTTTCAGTAATGGTGGTATTTGACTTTAAAGCACAGCTCCAGAGCGATGCCAGGCAGCTCCTTACCAGGCCATCAGCCATTAGCCTCTGAGCTGACTGTGTATATATGTTTGTGTGTGCGTGTGTGTACACACATGTGCAGAGACCCACGGGACAGTTCTGTCTCATCAAGGAAAAGACTGTCTCCCACTGGTCCTGCCATGTCATTGTTAACCACAGGGAGTTCCCTGGGACCTGGCTATTGAGGCCCCAAGACACACCCCTAGAAACCCCAAGGGACTGGGGCAGGCAGGGCCTGGCCTCCTTAAGAATAGCCCCGTGGAGAAAACAGGCTGGCAGCTGATTTATTGGACCCCAGTTCCAAAAGCCGCAGTGAAAACTTTATCTGCCAATCTTGTCCTATTACCAGGTCTCCTGCAGCTTTCGAAAAGACTCTCTGGGTACAGTAATTCCCCAAGAGGGAACCCAGCCTTGGAACCAACCATAAATAGCCATGAGGTCCAGCTGCCTTCCCCTGCCAGGTGTGAACAGGATCTCCCTGCATGGTGTTGACAGGGCTTCTTGGGCCCCTCTTCAAGGAAGGAAGGGGGACCTAGAAGCATGGCCTCATGGCCTCCAGTAGGAGAGCAATGGGGAGCTGGCCCTCACCTCACCCTTCTCAGCACCCAATTCAGAACTCCTTTCCTTGCTCCATTCCCCAAAGAGACTAGGCTTGACCCACTATCAGGGCCAGCTTCATGGGCATCAACCCATGCAGTCACACAGGACCCCACACTTGGTTTTAATGCTCTGCTGTTGACGTCTTGAAATTTTTTTTTTTATAAATTTATTTATTTCTTTTTGGCTGTGTTGGGTCTTCGTTGCTGTGCATGGGCTTTCTCTGGTTGCAGCAAGCGGGGGCTACTCTTTGTTGCGGTGCGCAGGCTTCTCATTGTGGTGGCTTCTCTCGTTGCGGAGCACAGGCTCTAGGCACGTGGGCTTCAGTAGTTGCAGCACGTGGGCTCTAGAGTGCAGGCTCAGTAGCTGTGGCACACGGACTTAGTTGCTCCGCGGCATGTGGGATCTTCCCGGACCAGGGCTCGAACCCGTGTCCCCTACACTAGGAGATGGATTCTTAACTACTGCGCCACCAGGGAAGTCCCAACGTCTTGAAATTCTTAATCATTTTTGAACAAGGGGTCCTGCATTTTCAGTTTGCACTGGGCCTGCAAATTAGGTAGCCAGTCCTGTTTACTACCTTTGCTCATGCAATGCCTGGCTCCACATCTAACAGCCTTCCTCTTTCCTTTCTTTCTCTAAGTGCTATCTATCCTGCCCAAAGGCAATGTCCTGACAGAAAAATATTTTTAAAAACACAAAGGAGAGCACATTATCTTTGGAAGAGCTTTTCTGCTTAACTGCAGATGGAATGGTGTTGGTTGATAATGGACACGTTAACACCCCTACCAAACTTGGGATTTTCTTGGCTCTGTCCAAGGCTAAAGGCTGTGGTGTGGGGGAGATCTTCTGCCACTAGTCCTGGTGTCACGTTCCTTGAAGAAGTGTAGGGCGTAATAAACTCGTTTTGTCTGGCCTTTGGAGTTCTTGTCCAAAGCGGGACATGGGTACAAGGTTAAGTTCTGAGGCCCAAGTTGGTATTTACTTGCTATGACTTCAGGCAAACACCAGTCTCAGAGCCTAAGTTTACTCTTCTGCAAAATGGGTTATACTCCACATCATGAGGCTCTGGGGCCGCAATCACTAACCTCTTTGTGTGTTGGGGCAGATCCCAAGATCTTTTCTGACACTTCGGTGAGTGATGTTTTAGAAGTGGGTGGTCATTAATTCAGGTACATGTCTTGTCTACCCCTTCTGACCCGTGGCCTTGCAGGGCACATGAATCTGGCCATAGAGTTTTGGAGGGTTTGTGCCCTTTCCCCTGAAGCCTATTCAGGTACCCCAGTTGAAGCAACACTACTCTGGGTGTGGTTTCAGACTTATCCTCAGTTGTGCCTGAGGGGTAGAGAGCAGAGTTTCCGGTCCACATTGTTTTTCTTCTGCAGAGCTGTGCTTGGGCGTCCCACCTGTAACCAGCATTGTGAGAACAAGCAGAGGCAGATTTATGAATCTTGTTATTGTCTCCAGGATGGGGGTGTTCTCAAAGACATTATCCTCAACAACACAGAGTGGCCCCTTTGTGGAAGGAAGTATATAGGAGAGGCTTCTCTCAGGTCTCAGTACTCAGAAAAACCGAGCTTTTGCAGAATGAGTTTATCACTTTGCACACCGTGATCCTGAGAGCTGAGCTGCTGGGATATTCAAAGCCAGATTTCAGGGCTTCCCTGGCAAGCAGACAGGCCTTTGGGCAGGACAGCCAGAGGTCAGTCTTACCACTGGCTTGGTTATTTTGTAACCCCTCCTCCCCTGAGATTTTCATTTTCCCGGATTCCCTTAGCTTTTTGTTGTACACATTTCTCTTGTATGTATTCTTATAAACGCCTCTCTCTGCTGCGGATGGGACATGATATAAATATGTGAACTCATTTATAAATCTATTTCAGGGAAGTTGTGAGGATTAAGATCTAGATCGCTTTGGGAATGTCATGGGAGCAGCACCACTGCTGGGTGGGGCTGGGATTGGGTGGGAGGCAGGGGATTTTTCCTATAGTCTGGATCATCTTGCCACACACGGCAACACCGTGACCACAGCCCCAAAATATTTATTGGCACCACCTGCTTGTTTTTTA
The DNA here is from genome assembly GCF_011762595.2 of Tursiops truncatus. NCBI lineage: Eukaryota > Metazoa > Chordata > Mammalia > Artiodactyla > Delphinidae > Tursiops > Tursiops truncatus. The sequence goes on from NC_047036.1 coordinate 109,360,515, forward strand.
ATTAATGAAAGCTCACTGAACACACTGAATTTTCTGCAGCCTCCCCTTGAGATTTTGCTGAATTGACTTAAGAGCTGGAAACTGAAACTCTGCCTCAAACTCTCATTCTATGCGTTCACAAGCAGGGACCTGCTAGGGCTACCAGAGCCCACGGGCCCTGGGGAGTGGGAGGGACCGCACTTCTGTGAGGGCTGCATGGGAAGGAGGGTAGAGGAGTGCAGAGGGGAGATAAGGAGCACTGCAGAAGGGAGATAAGGAGCACTGGAGAGGGGTGGGAACGCCACTCCTAGCACAGTGGAGCCCCAGATCAGGCCCTAGGTGTGGCCTACGGTCTAAGTGGGCCAGGGAGCACAGGGTTCTCTGGAGGATTCTGTTCAGAAAATATAATCACAGGCCCCTGGGGACCGCGTGCACTTTTCAACAAAGTAGAGGAATCTTTTACAACTGGATCATGTGACCATGCCCTCTACCCTGCCTTGCAGGCATTTCAAACACCTTCCCTCCATGCTGTGATGCCGTCTGAAGCAGAAATGGCATCTTTGCTTCATACTGCTTCACAGCTGAGGGGTCGCCAGTCAAAGCCGTGCCTCAGCTGACTTCTTAATACACGATGTAAGCAGGGCCAGAGGTATCACCCTCCCTTTCGGAAGAGGAGGGTGAGCCTCAGGCAGGACAGTGACTTGCCCCAGTAAATGGTAGCGTCAGGAGTCAACCCCAGGGCTGCGAGGCCTATGCCCTTTGCATAAAAGTGACAGCCTGGCACAGGGGAGGAGAGCCTGCCTGGCTGCCATGCTATGCCCTTGGAGCTGGGCTGGAGGATCTGGGCTCACACTTCCTTCCCGTTTTCCCTGGCAGTGGAGTCTGGTGTGTGAGGATGATTGGAAGACGCCCCTTACTACCTCCCTGTTCTTCGTAGGCGTGCTCCTCGGCTCCTTTGTGTCTGGGCAGCTGTCAGACAGGTAAGGGTACTGGGCGGGAGGAAGGGTGATTGTCAATTCATTGCCTGTCTTGGGGTTGGACTGAATTTAGGGTATTTTCACCCAGAGAAAGGGAGGCCCCTTAGGCCACCAAGTGAGCGATAGGAGGAACCATGATGTCTCCTCTGCCCTCTGCCCTCAGCCCCTTGCGGGGACCCATTGAAAAGTGGAGCCCTTATATCACCAAACCCCTCGAAAATATACACTGCTGCCTCCCCACTGCCTCCCCACCCCACCCCTAGCTCTTGGATGCCTTGTGATCTATCCACAACCAGCCATCAGCCGGAGTCAGGGCCAGACTCTGGGGAGTACCCTTCCCTAACAGTGCACCCACCTCTGCTGTGGGTCAGGCCCCTGGCTGGACACTGGGGCCACAGAGCTGACCCAGGCTGGTTCCGGGCCTCCTGGGGCACACAGTCAGGAGGAGACAGCATCGCAGCTCTGGGAGATGGTGCCCTCACTGGCCCTTGAATGTTCTTGGGTATCAGAGCAGGGAGGTGGGAATGCTCAACGTCAGTGTTGGGGAAGCCTTCCCAGAGGAGTGGCTGTCCCTCCCCCCAGTCATGAAGCCCAGTGGGACCCCAGACCCAACAGACTGAGAACTGAGTTTGGAAGATGAGGTGGGAGACTGTTCTGCTCATACCTGTGTTCCCTTCTAGCCATTGGACACTATCAGAAAGTCAAATTAAGACTTATTAAAAAAAAAAAGACTTAAGCCAACTATAGTGTCATTAATGGACGTTGCTGGAAGCTACACTTTCCATAGAGCAGTGGTTCCCAATTTGGGATGCACAGTAGAGAATATTTTTAAGTCCCAATACCCAAACTGCATCCAATTGTCTACATCCGGACGATAAGCATGTTGGAAGGCAGGTGCTGGCACCGGTATTTTTTAAAGCTCTCTTGATTCCGGGCACAGCCAAGGTTGGAAACCACTGACATAGAAGGACTCTTGGTTCTGGATTGACAGAATTCTCATGTTGCTGATGTTAGATGTATCTGCAATCTATACTCACATTCCAGAAAGATGATGGCAGCTTCTACAACTATGACTCATTCTAAAGAGTAGAGTTCCACATGGTCCTTGCATAAGCTGCTCTGTGCTTTCGAGATACAGGAGGCTCAGAATCTCAAAAGTTACCTCCTGGGCAGATGGATGCCTGAGGCCTCACCAAGGAAGAACCTGGGAGGGTATGACAGGAAGGAAGCCTGTCACAGCCCTGAGAAAAACAAAGTCTGCAGCAATGCCTGACTCAGAGTTTCCACATGCCCTGATGACAGTGCTGCTGTGAACTTCACGGGCCATGTCTTGTCCTGTGCTGTACTCTACAGGTTTGGCAGAAAGACCATCCTCTTCGCAACCATGGCTGTGCAGACTGGCTTCAGCTTCCTGCAGATTTTTTCCATCAACTGGGAGATGTTCACCATGTTATTTGTCATCGTCGGCATGGGCCAGATCTCCAACTATGTGGTGGCCTTCATACTAGGTAGGAATGGCTTCTGACCTACAGGGCTTCTTGCAACCCTCTGAGAGGCCTAGGAAGAGGGGGCCACTGGAGAGGGCACAGGGAGTGCTCTTAGCACAGAAGGAAGCACCTCATCTCATGGGCTGTGCTTCCAAAATGTGATCAGCCTCGGGGATATATGTGCTGGTGGTGGAGGCTCTAGCCACAGGTGCTTTGATGGGTCGCAGGCAAGGCAGGCACGCACAGGGAGCCAGCTCCGTGCTGGGCCCTGAAATGTGACCATGAAGAAGAGCTGCAGCTGGTAAGAACCAGCCAGGTAATAACTGAGACACATTTCAGGAGCATAGGGCTCGGGAGAGGGACAGACGAGGGGATCTTGAGGGAGAGACAGCCTAGGGGTGTCTTTGATCTGAGCTATGAAAGCTTGAGGTTTCTGCCTGGGCTGGGGCTAAAGGGTGTTCCTGGCAGCTGGGCATGGCCCATGGAGGTACTTAGGGTAGTTGGTGTGCCCAGTACACAGGTGGAGGAGGCACGTGCAGACAGGAGTCCAGTGCCAGCCAGCCATCATTGGGCAGATCTGGCCTCACCCCTAAGTCAGAGCCCACCCCCAGAGCATATCAGCTGCATGCAGGACAAGCCTTACTGCTGAGAGCAGTCCTATCTCCTAGCAGCACCCTTGCTTCTGGAATATCAGGCTGCATGAGGGTGACTCACAAGCTAAAGGTCGTGAGGAGGACCCCAGGGCCTTTACTAGCTTTTCCTGGGAGGCAGCAGGGTGAGCTCCGGGCAGGGTGATAAGGGTCATCCGCAGGAGTGAGAGTCCCCAGCAGGCTCTCTGAGCCCACCTGCTCCCTCTGAGCAGGTGAGAGAAAGGGAGATGGGGGCACATCTGGGATAATAGACACCAATTCCCATAATCTCCAGTGTGATCATATTTCCTTGTTGGCTGTCCCAATTGTCACAGCGTAATTACCAATAGTGCCCCTTTAATGTAAGTCTAATGATTCTTCTTGTCTCAAAAGTCTGCATCTAGTAAGATGATTCTGGTCAATTTTGAGATTCTGGATGACTCGTTGGCTTTTGAGATCCTGTGTTCTCTTAGTTGAGGGTGTGTACACCCTGTCACGTTGCCAAGATGGAACTATTCAAATTCCACTCCTTTAATCATTTGTGAAGAGCCCCTCTCCACAGGCCCAGCCTCAGTGTCTGAAGAGGGAGGAGGGGAGGGTATGCTGAAGCCACACGGCCCCCGCAGAAGCACCCTCTTCAGCAGGCCCCAGCAGGATGAGGCCTCTCTCCTCCCTGCAGAGGGAAGGAGGGGAGCAAGATTTTCTTAAAGAGGGTCATTTGAGGAGAGGACCCAGAAAGCTTCCAGCCAGTGGTACTAGAAACTTGAGATTGGAGGAATTCAGGACAGAAGTTAATACCTCCTGATGCCTGATGGCCCCAAGGACACGGGGCTCTTGGACACAGCAGAGCCTGTTGTTCTCATGGTTTAAACCCTGCAGATTCCTTGTTCCTTTTGATGACCGCCCTATACCTGGAAAGCCCAATGGGTAGCTTTGCTTGGGCCAGAATATACCAGAGACTAAACAGAGGAATCTGCCTGATGCCAGCAGAGCCCTTTAGGAGGACCTAAAGAGTCACCTGAAATGGAAGGGCACAAGGTCACAGTGAAGCCAGAGAAGCCCTGTCATTGGGATCAGGAGCCAGGCGGCGTCTGTGCCATGCACAGCATCCCCCAGGTCCTGCGGAATGGCAGCATTGAGACCTGCCTTTCCAGGGGCAAAGGGTGCTTCTGGAGCCATGGAGCCTCCCCTGTGTGAGTGGATGCAGCCAGGAGAGCCCACCCCAGGCCTCCTGCAAGAAAGTCCCTGCCCAGCTGACCTTGACACTACAACCAACTTCCCTTCCTGCTCCCCATGATGAGACGAGTGAGAAGGCCAAGGGGAAAGTAAGATCTGTAAGATCAGTCAGAACCTAGATGTACAAGCCAGAAATCAGTGGGTGGGACGCTGGGTGTAGCAGGCTCCCCATCAGCCTGGTCCAGGGCTGTGGTAGGGTGCTCTGGGAGCCTCCCTGGCTATAGTGTTACTCTACTGTGCTCTGCAGGAAACTGCTGACTTTTGTGCACTGGTATGAGCCTCTTTATACTGGGTTCTCAGGCCTGAACGTTTCAGAGTGTCGCTGAGAACCAACCTGCCCCCTGGAGCAGGCAGACTCGCTCGTCAGCGCCTGGGGTAGGGTGGGGGGGGGGGGGCAGACTCGGCGGAGGCTGACTTCTGGCAGTGCAGCAGCGCTCTCTGGTGTTCCGGGACTAGCATAGTCAAATTCTGGGTTTTATTTAACTAAAAGAAACCTAAGCTTAGGATCCGGTCTGCGTTCTGTCTGGGCCTTCCCTTTTGCCCTCTGGCTCTAGGGAAGGGTTGGCAAGAGCCTGTGATGATAATCTCCCGTTTTAGGATTCTTCACATTAATTCAGGAAGCTGAATTACTCCCACTCTCAAAGCAATGCAAAAATGGATCCTCTCCTTGCTCTGCTTTTTAACAATTATAAAGCCCGCCAGAGTCACAGGAGACAAGAAAAAGAAAGGAAGGAACGGTGCTACTTAAAGGAACAGAACGTGGATACACCTGGAAGTGAGGGAGCTGCCAGAATGATGCTTGTTCAGGAGGAAGTGACCACTCAGGACCAAGGACACTGGCCCTACCCACAGTCTAGCTCCCCCCTCACAATCTCCTACTGTTTCCCAGAAATAACGCCTTTGACCTGTCCACAGCCTCTGGGTGAAATGCCAGCGGCATCCTCCTTTATCTCTCATAACCAGCTGCTTGAATTTATTTTGTCTCCTGTCTTGACTGATCCATTAATTCCGTATTTTCCCAGTACTCCTAACATCAACCTCCTCTGCAATATTTGTTCCAGCATGCTGAACTATTTAAAGTTCTGCTTCCTTTGAGGTCTAAATGTATTCTTCCTTTTGATAAGTACATAACTGATGGCATCTTCCTTTATAACATTGGCTACCCAGAAGCTCAGGCTGTATCAACTATGCAGCCTTTATCAGCCACACAGTTTTTTAATGGAGATATCGTTTGCATACCATAATGTTAACTCTTTAAAGGTGTATAATTCAGTGGTTATCAGTGTATTCACAAAGTTGTACAATCATCAACTCTACCTAACTCCAGAACATTGTCACCACCTGCCATTAGCAGTCACTCCCCCACACTCCTCTCTCCCCAGGCCCTGGCAACCACTAATCTACTTCCTGTCTGTGTGGATTTGTCAATTCTGGATGTTTCTGATAAACGGAATCATACAATATGTGGCCTTTGTGACTGACTTCCTTCACTTAATGTTTTCAAGGTTGGTCCATGTTGTAGCATGACTCAGTATTCCATTGTATGGAGATGCCACATTTTGTTCATCTCTTCATCAGCTGATGGACAACTGGGTTGTTTCCACTCTCTGACCAATTTGGAGAATGTTGCTATCAACATTTGAGTACAAGTTTTTTGTGGATCTGTTTTCAGTTCTCTTGGGTATGTACCTAGGAGTGGACTTGCTGGGTCAGGTGGGAATTTTATGTTTTACCATTTAAGGAACTGCCAGACCGTTTGCCAAAGTGATCCATTCATTACATATTTTTGTTCTTTTCTCCAAGGCATAACTTTTCACCTTTCTTTGTATTTTACTTTAACGTTACCATTATTTTATTTTATTCAAATTATAAGCTACCTCAAAACCTTCAAGGGATGAGGTGGGATATAAATACATTAAAAAGATGCTGAAATTTGCTGGCAGCCCTTGTTTGCACTGAACTGTGTGAGGGAAGAACCGGGGGGACCCAGGGAGGAGGAAGGACTCGCTCCTGTCTGTCGTCAAGGGGCTCACATCTGGTCGACAGAGGCAGCCATTGCAGTTGTTATAGAGAACGTGGGTCATGGCCTAGGAGTGTTGGGAGGAGCTCCTATAAATTTTCTGGGTATATGCAGAAATAGGAAAGGTTACTTTTAACTAGAATGATCTGTGAAAGTTTGTAGAGGAGAGAGAGGAAGCAAGGGAATATCTGCTGTTTTGATGAGAATTCGGAGTATTTTCCGGGGAGCAAAGAGGGCTTCTGCTGTCTTCCACTGGGTCTCTTGGTCAAAGGCACTGTACTTTCTAACATTCCCCTGACATCTGGCACATGTCAACTGTTTGAGCAGGATGAAAGAATTAATTATTCCTGAGTACCTACCACATGCCAGACACTTGACTAGGCCCTTTACCTACATTATCTCAGGCCTCATAACAATAGCTCCATGAAGTAGGACTTATCAAAGTCACTCTAGTAGCAAATGAGCATCAAGGAGCCCAGGCTCTGCACATGACTAATGGAGGCCACTCCTATCCTAGGGCCCTTGGGTCCTACCCCATATCCTGGCAACCGCACCACAGTCTTGTTTCTTGAGCTGGGGTCTGCAGACCTCTGTTTGTCATTCATGGAGTGGCAGGCCCTGCCTCCAAGTGAAATGGATCCAGTGGTTCCTGGGCTGACTGCCACAGAAGGGCCCTGATCAACATGGTAGTAAGCCTGGCACTCTCTGAGTCACTCCCTCTTGGAGAAAGTGCTCAGATTCTGGTGGCGGTGACGGGCAGTGGGCAAACACTCCTGGCCAAGAAATGCCTCTTTGGCTTAGATGTTAGAGTCTCACTCCCAAGTGGTACTCAGAGGCCCAACCAGACCAAGACCAAGTGGGCTTTGTCCTAGGAGTAAAAACCTAGGCGGTAAAGGAGGCCAGGACAAGGATCCCCAGTCAGCGGAGCCAGAAGTCACCAGTCACCTATCTCACTGCCAGCTGAACACATGGAGTTTCTGGCACCTGCAGGCCGTGAAACGTCTGCAGGAAACAGGACTCCTCTCCCAGTGTCCCTCAGAGGGGGCTGGTTGGCCTCTAGTGAGTTCAAAAACCAGCCCAGGTGGGGAAAACACAAATCCTAACTTCTAAAAGGCAGGTGTGGCCTCACCCATCTCCCACACGTCTCCACTAGGACCTCAGTTGAAGGACTGCTTGACAGGGCCAAGGCTTTGCTCCCAGGTAATTTTTTTTCCTGGACAGTATCCACAGGTCAAACTGATCAGGCTTAAAACCTGGCTGTCCCACTTAGTACATATGTGTGAATTTAGGCAATTTTCTTCAACTCTTTAAGTCTCAGCTGATAATGTATAAAATAGAAGTAATATTAGTTCTTATATAATTGTTGTGAAGATTCAAAGAGATAATATATGTAAACACTCAGTCTGGAACCTGGCTCGAAGTGCCTACTCAAAACACTGCTAGCTATGAAGATGATGATGAAGATGATGATGATGGTGTTCAAGGCAGGGTGATTGTCTGAAAGGTCAGTGAGCAGGAAGTCGTGCTAACAAGGAACTATTCAGGTTTGTGCCATCTGTGTTGCTCCACAGAAAGGCAGGGGGGTAGATTTATGAAGCTTCTGTCCCCCATGGGTACTCTGCAAAGTTAGAACAACTCTGTTCTGGCCTGAGATCCAAGCTTAGAGGGGGAGATTATCCAAGAATCCAGTGGTGTAACTTCTCTCTCTTCTCTCATCAGGGTCATGGAAGTGTGAGGGAGCTCCCTTGGTCTCATGAGTCTACAAGATTCTCACTTGGTCCTGGGCACTTTCTCTTTTCCACAGTCACATCCTCTGCTGCTTCACCTCTGGATTTCTGCTTAGGAATAAATCACCCCCTATTCATTCTCATGTCATAATAATCACAGCCGAAGTGTTTAGAAACCATGGCATGGTGAGTCTTCTTATGGAGTGGTAGGAAGGTCATTAATGAGGTAAGAAAAGATCTGGAAACAATAGTCACGATCCTGAAAGAAGTCTGGCCCTATTCCTGGAAGTGAGCTTAGAGGCTGAGAAATGCCCTGGGTGGTTAGGGCTGTTGTCTGCAGTCCAGGTTGTGAGGGGTACACAATCCTGGCCATTTCTATCAGTCTGGCTTTTAGAAATGGCTGTTCAAGAGGGAACCACTGAGGTACATCTTCAGTTATGCTGAGTGAAGAAGAAGAAGAAGAGAGGTGAGGACAGGAACAGGTAGGAGGTGAGAAAGGAAAACCAACAGAAGTAGTAATTTTACTGCTTCTCTGGAATTAGCCCTTAATTCCTTAGCCTGGGTTCAGGGCATCTAAACACGATTGAAAAACTCTCTCTTGAAAGCCAAGCCTGAATGACCTTCGAATGATCTATTTTGTAATTTCTGGGCTGCTTCTCGGTAGTGGTGGGCAGATCTCAAACAAAAGACGGAGCTGTTGCCTTTGGCCAGATCTCCGCCCTGGGGCAGAAGACCAAGAGTGAACTCTGGGTAAAGGGCCTGGAGTTTTGTGACAACAGAAGGAGCTTGTTCTTGGACTCCCTGTCTCAAATCAAGCACTCCAAGGAGCAGGCAACATCTCTGGAAGAAGTGGGGCTGAGCGATCCAGTGTGGTGCTGAGCAGAGCAGGAGCCTTTCCCAGAACAGGGCCGGATGCCAAGTAGTCTTGGACCTTTGTGGTGTTCTGGGAAAGCTCTGTGAGCTCCTTCTGTGTGTGGACAGCTCCAGGGCTGCCGCCTACCAGGCGGGAAGAGCAGCTTCTTCTTGTCTTTCATTGGGCTGTATGGACTGTGACTGCCTGGGGCTGAGCCCTGGGCACAGTGTAGCTGCAGCAGAATTCAGTTCTGGGTGCTGGGGCCCTGCTCTGTGCACCTCCAGAGCCAGCTGGATCCTCTTTATCATTTCTCAGGGCTCAAGGGCGGTTAAGGGTGTCCTAACACAACTCAGTAACCGAACTCTCCACTGTTTCCGAGAGACCCTGTCTGCTTATTTACAGTGGAGAATTGTGGGAAAGGCTGAATGCCCCATAATCCACTCGCCCTCAGAAGAGTCCCCCCACCCCCCCAACCCCGGTCTCCTGGGACACCCTTTCTGCTCCTTACCCTGGGGCTCTTACTTTGGAAATGTGGCATCCTCAGAAGAGGTTACCTCTTAGGGCTGGGAGTGATGTTCCTATGACATGAGGAAGCCTTTAAAAACAAAATCTGTGGCTCCTTTAAAATCTCATGAAAACTCATCCTTCTATGAGGTGGTAAGTCTTGGGTCACGTCCCACCTTCCTCCACCCTGACCGCTCCTGCTCTGGGCCATGAGGCAAACACCTTTTCCCTTTTCTAAGTGGTTATGTTTTAAACTCTAACTGTCAGGTAATGATGTAAAAAGCAAATATTAAAGTGAGTTAAAATGCTAATACTCCTCCCTTGTTTTGAACAGGAACAGAAATTCTTGGCAAGTCAGTTCGTATTATATTCTCTACGTTAGGCGTGTGCACATTTTTTGCAGTTGGCTACATGCTGCTGCCGCTGTTTGCTTACTTCATCAGAGACTGGCGGATGCTTCTGCTGGCGCTGACGGTGCCGGGGGTGCTGTGCTTCCCGCTGTGGTGGTGAGTGTGGCTCCGTCCCAGACAGCCCCCCGCTGCAAGCCAGCAGCCTGGAGCCCAGAGCCTGGGGCTGACCATGGCGTGGGCTTGCTGATCTCACTGGAACGGGCTGGGGCCTCGAAGCCCAGAGACCGTTTGGCTCTTTGGGGTGGGCCTATGTGCTGGGGTTTGATTCCCCACCATCCCACAAAGCACCATTCTCAGGAAACCCGGTCCCCCTGAGGCTCCCCCCCCCCCCCCCCGCCGCCCGCTTATCTGTTACTGGTGGTGATTGTTTGTGGAGATGGTCTGTTGGATTTTGTTATTTTTAACTCTGCCCCCCTGCTCTTCTGACACTTTTCTCTCGCTAGGAAATCTTGTTCTCCTCATGGCTACAACTAATGTAACTTCCTCAAACTTCCCTGTCGCGTGATGATTAGCGTCTGAGATGTCACTGTTTATCTGCTTTGTCTTGAAGGGCGAGAGAACTCCTTCTGTTTAATGAGTTGTTAGAGAAAATGTTCTCTTCTCTCCTCCCACTACCCTTCAACCAAATTTTGGCACGTCAGTGTGGGAATAACAAAGTGTTGAGACACTGGCCCCAGTTTCACCCAGTATGGCTATGGGGAAGATTTTAAGTGAGAGAACAAATTAAGAATGATGGAATAAGGTTGCAGCCATACCCTTTTGGGGGAGGGATTCCCCATTTCTTTGATTTTTCCATATTTAAGCAAAAGGAAAGGGGATTTTTCCCATTATTGGGTCTGGTGGTCTCTCTCTCTCTCTCTCTCTATCTATCTATCTCTCTCTCTCTCATTAATTAGTCCTGGTTTGGTTTCATGAGGTCAACATCAAATCTCCCAGCAGTGACTGGTTTTACTGAACTGGTTTATCTCTACCGGCTCACACACAATGAAAGTTTCTCTGATCATTTTTTAGAGCTCAGAGGTTAGACTAGCCCTCGTGGTTGCCCTGTCCTGTGGACACACTGCCTGAGGAAGTTTCCTAGAAGGGCCTTCATCTTGCTGCAACTGTTAGGCAGCTGTAGAGGCTGACAGGTAGTACATCTTGACCTTGTTGGACCAGATGGCTCTTGTTAGACCACTCCAAACTACTGTCCTTTTATGACTTCTAAGACTGCTATGATTTACCAGTGCAGATTCTTGGCATGGGTGTGTATGCGGGAGAGAGAACACTTTTTTTTCTTACTTCCCTAGAATTTGAGAGACAGTGTGTTAGAGGTTAGATACTCTTCCGATTTCCTGACCCAGTCTGAGAGCAGGGCAAGTTTCTGGAATGAGAATCAGCCCAGCTGTAGCAGCATCATCATTAGCATCATCATACCCTCTGTCCCTCTCTCCACAACCCCCCTGCTCACTGCATTTATTTTAAAAGATGTCTTGTCTTGAGTCTCTCAAGACACAAGACAAGATTATTCAAAGGTTAGTTTCTGCCTCTTCCAATGAATGATTTTAGTAATCTGTGTTCTTTGGCTCTAGTTGTCACTTTGGCATAAGAGACCAGTACTTTTAAAATATGTTATAGTCAACTTTATTACGGTATGATTCTACCAGAGAGAGAGAGAGAAAGAGCAAAAATAGAAGGGCCCTGACTGACCGTAAGGGATTAGTAGGGATTTTAGTTTGTGGGGCTTGGATCTTTGCCTCAGAACCAAATATCACAGCAAGGAACAGCTCTGATAGGTCAGCCTCTTGAGTTTCTAGCACAGAAGGTCCATCCCACAAGGAGCTGCCTTACTCTTTCCCTGAGAAGAGTTGTTCCTCTATTGCCCATGGGCTGGTTGGTAAGTGTTCCTAGCTGTGGGCACGTTGTACCAGGGACAGGACTGCCCCAGAGAGAGGGCAACCCGGGGCCAGGACAAACATGCTAAGTGCTTGTCCTGAAAGTTTAACAACAGTTTTACCATTTTCCTATAAAAATAAAATAGCTTTCTTTTGAATATCTTGTCCTTGAAGGTGGGACTTCCTGAAGCAATGCCCATCCATCCGGGTGGGCTGGGATGATGTGGGGATTGCTTTGAGCTACTGTGACCTCTGCTGCCTACTTAATATGTATTATAGACTCTCCAGCAACACCCTTCCCCTGTTCAATTTGAATTAAAATCTACCGAGAGGCTATAGTGTACAACCTTATTTGGCCCTCCACTAACTTGAAATGATCAGCTAGACTTAATTCTTTATGCACCAAGAAACCATGGCAATTCAAAAGTAGAGATCGCAGCAATCCTGAGTACAGTGGGCTGAAAATGGAGCCACTGCAGGTGGTTTGGGGATTTTTTTATGTCCCAAATTTCCTTTAAAAGGCTTGGCAGTAAGTGATCACAGGTACAAATGGACTATGTGTGTAGTGGGTGGGGAAGGAGCCCATAGGTGCAACATGGGGAAAGCTTTGCAACATCTAGCTGACTAAACGTTAGGAACCTGAGACCGGCGATGGCACTCTGAGCTTGTAGTAAGAAAGGTAGGATATTTCTAAGAACAACCTGGTTGGGGAAAGATACCTCTCAGAAGTAGAAGTGCCCATGCTGTATATAGTGGCTGTGGGGTAAGACCTCTAATTCTTCACTAATACAGTTGCCAGTAGCCACATGCAACGATTTAAATTAAAATTAATTAAAAGTAAATAAAATATAAAATTCGTTTCTTCAGTCACACTAGTCACACCAGCTCAATAACCACATGTGGTTAGCAGTTGCTGTATTGGGTAGCGCAGATACAGAACACCAGTGGAAGTTCTCTTGGACAGCACAGCTCTAATTACTGAAACGGAGTGGCCTAACATCATCACAGTTGCTACAGGGACCAACCAAGGGATATATGCCAAAAAATGCAGACTGGGTTCATTTTTCAACCCATATGCTTGTAGTAGGCTAGGGACAGAAGCTGGGGCTTGGCTATTCGATACGTTGTGTTTTGCTCTGAGATAATTCCTATTGAGGCTTTGGAGGGGCCTATTAATTATAGGAGGACTATATCTGCTACATATAATTTATTTTCTAGGATAACTTAATACTGACAAATAAGTAAGGAAAACAAGAGCTGGCAGAAGATTGGCTAAGCAATTCTGAGAAATAAAGATTAGGAAAAAATAGAAAAATTAAAGTATAATAAAAATAAATAGAAATAGAAAAATTAGGAAAGAATATAAGTCAACCATGTTTGAGCATCAGTTAAAAATGTGGATAGATTGTGTAATAAAAAAATACGTTTCTAACTAACACAACATTGTTAATCAACTATACTCCAATATAAAAAAATTTTTTTTAATGTTTCTAGGCATTAAAAAAATAAGACCACATTGGCTGTGGTCTGGTTTGGGTACTCACTGAGCTGAGAATCTGTTGAGAGCCATGCGGCAGCCCACAGGAAGGTGTCAGTGCACTTAACCTCCTCCTCTGACTGCAGGAAAAGCCTGAGAAACACAGATGCCCTCTTTTACCCAATACACTTGTGAGCATCACCAGCTGGGCACCAGGGATTCTCCTAGGGATAGACACACTGAAAAGATACTAGACTGTGTTTCTTTTATGAGCCACACCGGCTATGAAGTTGTGGATGGTGTTCTCCAGGTGCCCTGGCTTAAACATACCCAGTTAATGTTACCCCTTATAGTGTGGCTCTGGCTTTAAGTACAACTAATGATCTGTCTTTTGATTTGATCATAACTTTGAAACTTGAAGGTGCTTTTATTTATTCCTACAAATAATGGAAATCTTATGAGGCCTCCCTCTTGATGTTCTTTAAAAAGACAAACTAGAATTTTACAAAATAAAAATGATTCGGGGGCAACTTACAGTTGATAGCATCAACCTTGCTACTGTGAAAAATTATAAAACATTCAAATGAATTTTAGGTTTATTCCTGAATCTCCCCGGTGGCTGATATCCCAGAGAAGATTTAGAGAAGCTGAAGATATCATCCAAAAAGCTGCAAAAATGAACAATGTAGCTGCCCCAGTGGTGGTTTTTAATCCTGTGGAGGTAAGGATTTGCACATGTTTCCTCCTGAGATCAGTTATGCATTCTTTTTCTTTCAAAGTCTTCTTTGAAAGAAGAAGTAAAATTTATTTATTTATTTGTTTGTTTTTGGCTGCGTTGGGTCTTTGTTGCTGCACACGGGCTTTCTCTAGTTGCAGCGAGTGGGGGCTGCTCTTCGTTGCAGTGCATGGGCTTCTCATTGCAGTGGCTTCTCTTGTTGCAGAGCACGGGCTCTAGGCACGCGGGCTTCAGTAGTTGTGGCACATGGGCTCAGTAGTTGTGGCTTGTGGGCTCTAGAGCGCAGGCTCAGTAGTTGTGGCGCACGCGCTTAGTTGCTCCATGGCATGTGGGATCTTCCCAGACCAGGGCTCGAACCCATGTCACGTGCATTGACAGGCGATTCTTAACCACTGTACCACCAGGGAATCCCCAGTTATGCATTCTTGATTATGGAATTTAATTTGATTCAATAGGTTTTTGAGTGCCTATTATGTACCAGGCACTGTTCAAGGCCTTAGAGACACAATGATGATGAAGTTCTGAGCCCTCCTCAAAGGGCTGTGCACCAATTAAGTACAATAATATATGTAAACTGCTTAGCATATAGCAAGTGTTGATTAAATATTAGTTCCCTTCCCTTTTGCAAGTTTATCTCCAACTTTTTATTGGTCTTGCTCCACACCATTGATGCAGCTACATACTGGTGATTTTTGAATGTCCAGATTAAGAGGGAAAAATGTGTTTGAGGGGTATTCCACCCATGGGCTCCCCACTGTACTCTGAATCTTACCAAATTCTGCTGGGGAAGCTGTACATGTCTTTAGTCTTGCTATGTTGTGTCTAGAACCTTAAGGCCTGAGAGCACAGGCTGGAGGATTCACCCCTGCAGGCAGGAGGCCACGAGGAAAAGCAGATATTCAGTGGAAGCAGATTCGCTTCCTGCCAGTCAGTGAGGATTCAGTGTCCTTGGCCATGCCTCGTCAGCTCCTAGAGAAAACAAGAAAAATTAGAGACACAAGGAGCATAGAATGTAACCAAGAGTGTTAAGAGGATTAGATGGAAGGTAAGTGATGACATGAAGGAGGAAGTCCCCAAGGAGTGGACACTGTGAGCCAGCAGAGAAAGAGAGTAGAGTGACTCAGAGCTGAAGAGGCAGGTCCAAACAAGGGAGGACACTTAGATGGATGGAGAGGATGGGGCAATGGCACTCCTGGCCAGAGGGTCAGGAACTGCTCAGGACACCTCAAGAAGACTATATGCTTCTTAGTCTTTATGCTTGCCCTACCCCAGGACTTTGGAGGGTGGCGAGCACGCCAGTGCTCCACCCTGAGAGCTTCCTCCATTCCTGGCCTTTGCGACCTCTGACAGAAACAGATACCCTGGTGATGGCTGGCAGATTAATTACAGTGGCTATGAGCCCAAGCTCTCAGAGGGCTGCCAGAACAAATATGTCTTAATCCTTTGCTCTTCAGATCAAGAATTCCATTCCCAGCCTTGGTCAATATAACTGGATGCCTGATCCACAGGTCCTGTCTGTGCCTGGTACCACTCCCAGAACCTTCCAGGAGGACTGCTAGTTCCCAGTAGTTTATGCAGGGGCTTTCTTTGTTGGGATAACAGTGTTATACTGCCAGGGGCATGTTCTAGAATTGTACACTCCACGTAGTGCAGAAGCAAAAAGGTAACATGGCTGTGAGCTGAATGAGGAGGTGTCTGTTTTTGGAAAGAAGGATGCTAATATTTGGGAAGCACCTGCTACAAGGGCAGGTCTGGCACTCTTCCTTCCTTTGTAGTAAAAATTCCTTCCTCAGCCTCTTACTGAACACACATAATAGGGCCACAGAGTCATTGTACTTTATCCTGAGGAGATGAAAGGCTCCACCTCAGAGCCCTGTAACTTTTTAGTTTCAATTCTTTTTTTTAAATTGAAGCATAGTTGATTTACAATATTGTGTTAGTTTCAGGTGTACAGGAAATTGATTCAGTTATATATACATTTTTTTTTCAGATTATTTTTCACTATAGGTTATTAAAAGTTATTGACTGTAGTTCCCTATGCTATATAGTAAATCCTTGTTGCTTACCTATTTCATGTATAGTAGTTTGTATCTGTTAATCCCATAACTCCTAATTTATCCCTCCCACCCTCCTTCCTTTTGCCGTTGGTAATCATAAGTTTGTTTTCTATGTCTGTGAGTCTGTTTCTGTTTTGTATGTAGATTCATTTGTATTATTTTTTTGATTCCACATATAAGTTATATAATATTTGTCTTTCTCTGTTTGACTTATTTCACTAAGTGTCATATTCTTTAGATCCATCCATGTTGCTGCATATGACAATATTTCATTCTTTCTTATGACTAGTATTCTATTGTACATGTATACCATATCATCTTGAGCCAGTCATCTGTTAATGGGCACTTGAGTTGTCTCCGTGTCTTGGCTATTGTAAATAGTGTATTGATAGTTTCAATTCTAATAAGCTTGATTATCTAGATTCCTAACACATGACAAGTTAACTTCAGTAAATTAAAAGTAAAGGAAGGAAGCCCATCAACAGCGGTATGAAATTGCCACCAACCACTGACAGCTCACATCTTTTCCTCAATGGTGCAGTAATTATAGTAATAGTTAAAATGTATGGGGCATCTACCATGGTTCAAGTACTATGCTAAGATTTATATATATGATCTCATTTAATCTTCTCAACTCTTGATTATTATACCCATTTTACAGAGAGGTAAACTGAGGCTCATAGAGGATAAATAGTAACTTGCCCAAGGTCCCCTAGTTAACCCATGTGTGTTCTGACACTGAAACAACAACAGGACAAGTATGAAAAGCAGATATGGACCTCAAGGCAGTTTGGGTCTATATGGCGCTACCCACTCAACAGGCCCTAATGCTCAGTGTGATTAAGGTCACCCATAATGATGCCCATGAGTCAAGGCAAGGCTGTGTTAGCAGTCAGGCTTTATATAAAGAGACAGTGAAGCCAATGTTATATATTTTAAAGGCTTCTGTCTAAAATGGGCCACAAACATTTTTAAACGTTATAATAAGCATCATATATTTAGATGCCCTTATTCCCTGCAAATTCCAGACTTCTGAGCATGTTGAAAGTGATGTGAGACATACATGCATAAGAATATATTGTCATAGCCAAATATACTTCCTCACCACCTCTCAATTTCATGGTTGTGTGCATTACTTTAACAACAGGAGGTAACCCCCGTGAAGCAGGAGAAAGTTTTCATTCTGGACCTGTTCAGGACTCGGAATATTGGCACAATAACAATTATGTCCTTGCTGCTATGGTAAGTAATAAGAGATCTGGAAATGCGACATACAGAATGTAAATATACAATTGATTTTCTTTAATTCAGGGGATAAGGTCAAGGCCTGGGTCTTCCTGAGGCAAAATTAAAATTTTAGAATTCTAAGTTATTTGGAAAGGCTTCAATTTAATTCATGGAACTGGATACTGAAAAAAAATGTCACAGGGAACAATATTTAGGTCTGCAATACTGTGACCCACTGGGAAATCGTTCCCTGCTCCTCCTAGAGTTACTGAGATTAAAACTAATGATGTCCCTGATGCCTGAAGCTGAGACGCTAATTCAGCTCCTGCTTCCAGAAGCTATACTGACAATTAATCAGTGAAGTTAGAACACCCTGAATCCCCACTGCCTGCATTGGAGTTTTGACAAGCTTTTTATACTTGCTCATAGGAATCTACCGAGTGATTTTAAGGCCTAGAAATAACGAACTGACTTTGTAGGCAAGATTTAATAATGTATCTGCCAAGAAATTAGGAAGAAGACAAAAAGAACATGCCTACCCCATGATGGCAGCACAAAAAATGACGGTAATCAGAACAGGTAGAAGATGGTGGTGTGGAAGGATGCAGAGTTCGCGTATCCTCACAACTACAGTGTCTGCCAGATGGTGGTGGGGGACCCCAACACCCAAGGAGATGGGAAGAACCCCCAAGCGCACCAGTAGAACATGGGAGGACTGAGCGGGAGAAGGAGAAGTGGAGGCCGGACAGGACTGGCACCCCTGAGGGGTGGCTCAGAGTTGGGGAGAGGTTCCCACGCCTGGAGGGACCCTCGGGGGCTTGGATCAGGGGGAGCACACCCAGCGTTTCCCCTGCCGAATGGGCTGGGGAAGTCTGCCCAGCTCTCGGGCCAGGTCCTATGCTCTCAGAGGTCCCCTCCAGGCTGGGTTGGTCCTGGGGGTGTAGGAGGGAGGCTGGAAGAGAACAGGAGAGGCAGGTGGAAGGGGCCCTCCAGGATGGGAGAAGCAAGAGAGGAGCAGAGGGTATTTGCCCTACCCAGTCGAGCCCAGGAAGCCTGCTGGGCTCCCAGGTGGGTTCCCCCACCCTCTGAGACCAGAGGCGATGGGCACGCCTGAGCCCCTTCTTCTCTGTTGAGCCTAAGCCCCACCCCCAGTGCCCCCCAGGGCCTTTTCCAGCCCTGTGGGTCCTAAGCATAGGACCTGCGCACTGCCCAAACCTTACCCCTGCTTAGGCCCTGACCTCCACAGCCAAGGCCTTTTCCACCTTTTTTTTTTGGTCCATCTCTTTTTTAATATCATGGTTCTGTTTTACCTTCTGGCTGTTGTTTCACCTATATTTTTATTTTTATATTTTTTCTAACATATCTGTCAGTCTCCTAGTCTAATTTTATTTTCTACTTTGTTATTGTATTTTTTTTTTTTTTTTTGCCACACCACGCAGCTTGCGGGATCTTGGTTCACGACCCAGGGGTCGGGCCGAAGCTCCTGTGGTGGGAGCTCCAAGTCCGAACCACTGGACAAACAGAGAACCTCAGACCCCAGGGTATATTCATTGCAGTGAGGTCTCCTGGAGGTCCTCATCTCAGCACCAAGACCCAGCTCTACCCAACAGCCTACAAACTCCAGTGTTGGAAGCCTCAGGCCACACAACCAGTAAGACAGGAACACAATCCCAGTCATAAAAAAAAGGAAAAAAAATGAGACAGCAAAAAAATATGTCACAGATGAAGGAGCAAGGTAAAAACCTACAAGACCAAATAAATGAAGAGGAAATAGGCAATCTACCTGAAAAAGAATTCAGAGTAATGATAGTAAAGATGATTCAGAATCTCAGAAATAGAATGGAGGCACAGATTGAGAAAATACAAGAAATGTTTAACAAAGATCTAGAAGAACTAAAGAACAAACAAACAGATGAGCAACACAGTAACTGAAATGAAAAATACACTAGAAGGAATCAATAGCAGAATAACTGAGGCAGAAGAACGAATAAGTGAGCTGGAAGACAAAATGGTGGAAGTAACTGCCGAGAAGCAGAATAAAGAAAAAAGAATGAAAAGAATTGAAAACAATCTCAGAGACCTCTGGGACAACACTAAACTCACCAACATTCTAATTATAGGGGTCCCAGAAGAAGAAGAGAAAAAGAAAGGATCTGAGAAAATATTTGAAGAGATTATAGTGGAAAACTTCCCTAACATGGGAAAGGAAATAGTCACCCGAGTCCAGGAAGTACAGAGAGTCCCATACAGGGTAAACCCTAGGAGAAACACACCAAGACACATATTAATCAAACTAACAAAAATTAAATTCAAAGAAAATATATTAAAAGCAGCATGGGAAAACCAAAAAATAACATACAAAGGAATCCCCATGAGGTTATCAGCTGATTTTTCAGCAGAAACTGCAGGTCAGAAGGGAGTGGCAGGATATACTTAATGTGATGAAAGAGAAAAACCTACAACCAGGATTACTCTATCTGGCAAGGATCTCATTCAGATTCGATGGAGAAATCAAAAGCTTTTCAGACAAGCAAAAGCTAAGAGAATTCAGCACCACCAAACCAGCTTTACAACAAATGCTAAAGAAACTTCTCTAGGCAGGAAGCACAGTGAAGAAAAAGACCCACAAAAAAAAAACTCAGGGGCTTTCCTGGTGGCGCAGTGGTTGAGAGTCCACCGGCCAATGCAGGGGATGCGGGTTTGTGCCCCGGTCTGGGAAGATCCCACATGCCGCGGAGCGGCTGGGCCCGTGAACCATGGCCGCTGAGCCTGCGCGTCTGGAGCCTGTGCTCCGCAATGGGAGAGGCCACAACAGTGAGAGGCCCGCGTACCGCAAAAAAAAAAAAAAAGCAACAAACTCAAAACAATTAAGAAAATGGTAATAGGAACATACATATCGATAATAACCTTGAATGTAAATGGATTAAATGCCCCAACCAAAAGACACAGACTGGCTGAATGGATACAAAAACAAGCTGTCTACAAGAGACCCACTTCTTGACCTAGGGACACATAAAGGCTGAAAGCGAAGGGATGGAAAAAGATATTCCATGCAAATGGAAATCAAAAGAAAGCTGGAGTAGCAATACTCATATCAGATAAAATAGACTTTAAAATAGACTGTTACAAGAGATAAGGAAGGACACTACATAATGATCAATGGATCAATCCAAGAAGAAGATACAAAAATTATAAATGTTTATGCACCCAACATAGGAGCACCTCAATACATAAGGCAAATGCTAACAACCATGAAAGGGGAAATCGACAGTAACACAATAATAGTAGGGGACTTTAACACCCCATTTACACCAATGGACAGATCATCCAAACAGAAAATAAATAAGGAAACACAAGCTTTAAATGACACAATAGACCAGATAGATTTAATTGATATTTATAGAACATTCCACCCAAAAGTGGCAGAATACACTTTCTTCTCAAGTGCACGTGGAACATTCTCCAGGGTAGATCACATCTTGGCTCACAAATCAAGCCTTGGAAAATTTAAGAAAACTGAAATCGTATCAAGCATCTTTTCTGACCACAATGCTATGACATTGAAAATCAATTACAGGAAAAAAACTGTAAAAAACACAAATACATGGAGGCTAAACAGTACGCTACTAAATGACCAAGAGATCACTGAAGAAATCAAAGAAGAAATAAAAAAAAATACATAGAAACAAATGACAATGAAAACACAACGACCCAAAACCTATGGGACGCAGCAAAAGCAGTTCTAAGAGGGAAGTTTATAGCAATTCAATCTCACCTCAAGAAACAAGAAAAATCTCAAATAAGCAATCTAACCCTACACCTAAAGCAACTAGAGAAAGAAGAACAAAGAAAATGCAAAGTCAGTGGAAGGAAAGAAATCATAAAGATCACAGCAGAAATAAATGAAATAGAAATGAAGAAAACAATAGCAAAGATCAATAAAACTAAAAGCTGGTTCTTTGAGAAGATAAACAAAATTGATAAACCCCTAGCCAGCCTCATCAAGAAAAAAAGGGAGAGGACACAAATCAATAAAATTAGAAATGAAAAAGGAGAAATCACAACTGAAACCACAGAAGCACAAAGAATTATAAGAGACTACTACAAACAACTATATGCCAATAAAATGGACAACCACAAAGAAATGGACAAATTCTTGGAAAGATACAATTTTCCAAGACTGAACCAGGAAAAATTAGAAAATATACACAGACCTATCACAAGTAATTAAATTGAAACTATAATTAAAAGTCTTCGAACAAACAAAAGTCCAGGGCCAGATGGCTTCACAGGCGAATTGTATTAAACATTTAGAGAAGAGCTAACACTGATCCTTCTCAATCTCTTCCAAAAAATTGCAGAGGGAGGAACACTCCCAAATTCATTCTACGAAGCCACCATACCCTGATACCAAAACCAGAAAAATATATCACAAAAAAAGAAAATTATACACCAATATCACTGATGAACATAGATGCAAAAATCCTGAACAAAATACTAGCAAACAGAATCCAACAACATATTAAAAGGATCATACACCATGATCAAGTGGGATTTGTCCCAGGGATGCAAGGATTCTTCAATATATGCAAATCAATCAATGTGATACACCATATCAACAAATTAAGGAGTAAAAACCATATGATCATCTCAACAGATGCAGAAAAAGCTTTTGACAAAATTCAACACCGATTTATGATAAAAACTCTCCAGAAAATGGGCATAGAGGGAAACTACCTCAACATAATAAAGGCCACATATGTCAAACCGACAGCAAACATCATACTCCATGGTGAAAAATTGAAAGCATTTCCACTAAGATCAGGAACAAGACAAGGATGTCCACTCTCACTACTCTTATTCAACGTGGTTTTGGAAGTCCTAGCCGTGGCAATCAGAGAAGAAAAAGAAATAAAAGGAATACAAATTGGAAAAGAAAAAGTAAAACTGTCACTGTTTGCAGATGACATGATACTATACATAGAAAATCCTAAAGATGCCACCAGAAAACTACTAGAGCTAATCAATGAATTTGGTAAGGTTGCAGGATGCAAAATTAATGCACAGAAATCTCTGGCATTCCTATATACTAACAATGAAAAATCAGAAAGAGAAAGAGAAATTAAGGAAACAATCCCATTTACCATCACAACAAAAATAATAAAATACCTAGGAATAAACCTGCCTAAGGAGGCGAAAGACTTGTACTTAGAAAACTATAAAACTCTGATGAAAGAAATCAAAGATGACATAAACAGATGGAGAAATATACCATGTTCTTGGATTGGAAGAATCAATATTATGAAAATGACTATGCTACCCAAAGCAATCTACAGATTCAATGCAATCCCTATCAAACTACCAATGGCATTCTTCACAGAATTAGAGCAAAAATTTTACAATTCGTATGGAAACACAAAAGACCCTGAAAAGCCAAAGCAATCTTGAGAAAGAAAAACAGAGCTGGAGGAATCAGGCTCCCTGACTTCAAACTATACTACAAAGCTACAGTAATCAAGGCAGTATGGTACTGGCACAAAAACAGAAATATAGATCAATGGTACAGGATAGAAAGCCCAGAGATAAACCCATGCACATATGGTCACCTAATTTACAACAAAGGCAGCAAGAACATAAAATGTAGAAAAGACAGCCTCTTCAATAAGTGGTGCTGGGAAAACTGGACAACTACAGTAAAAGAATGAAATTAGAACACTACCTAACGCCATACACAAAAATAAACTCCAAATGGATTAAAGACCTAAATGTAAGACCAGAAACTATAAAACCCTTAGTGGAAAACATAGGAAAAACACTCTTTGACATAAACCACAGCAAGATCTTTTTTGACCCACCTCCTAGAGTAATGGAATGAAAAACAAAAATAAACAGATGGGACCTAATGAAACTTAAAAGCTTTTGCACAGCAAAGGAAACCATAAACAAGATGAAAAGACAACCCTCAGAATGGGAGAAAATATTTGCAAATTAAATGACAGACAAAGGATTAACCTCCAATATATACAAACAGCTTATGGAGCTCAATATCAAAAAAACAAACAACCCAATCCAAAAATGAGCAGAAAACCTAAATAGACATGTCACCAAAGAAGACATACAGATGGCCAAGAGGCACGTGAAAAGATGCTCAACATCACTAATTATTAGAGAAATGCAAATCAAAAGTGCAATGAGTTATCACCTCACACCAGTCAGAATGGCCGTCATCAAAAAATCTAGAAACAATAAATGCTGGAAAGGGTGTGGTGAAAAGGGAACCCTCCTGCACTGTTGGTGGGAATGTAAAGTGATACAACCACTATGGAGAATAGTATGGAGGGTCCGTAAAAATCTAAAAATAGAACTACCACATGACCCAGCAATCCCACTACTGGGCATATACCCTGAGAAAACCATAATTCAAAAAGAGACATGCACCACAATGTTCATTGCAGCACTATTTACAATAGCCAGGACATGGAACCAACCTAAGTGTCCATCATTGGATGAATGGATAAAGAAGATGTGGCACATATATACAGTGGAATATTACTCAGCCATAAAAAGAAACGAAATTGAGTTATTTGTAGTGAGGTGGATGGACATAGAGTCTGTCGTACAGAGTGAAGTAAGTCAGAAAGAGAAAAATGAATACCGTATGATAACACATATGTATGGAATCTAAAAAAAAAATGGTACTGATGAACCTAATGGCAGGGCAGGAATAACGATATAGACATGGAGAATGGACTTAAGGACATGGGGTGGGGAGGGGGAAGCTGGGGAGAAGTGAGAGTAGCATCAACATATATACACTACCAAATGTAAAATATATAGCTAGTGGGAAGCAGCTGCATAGCACAGGGAGATCAGCTCCGTGCTTTGCGATGACCTAGAGGGGTGGGACAGGGAGGGTGGGAGGGAGGCTCAAGAGAGAGGGGATATGGGGATATATGTATGCATATGGCTGATTCACTTTGTTGTACAACAGAAACTAACACAGTATTGTGAAGCAGTTATACTCCAGTAAAGATCTATTTAAAAAAAAAAAGATTACATAGCATTAAAAAAAAAAAAAAGAACTAGTAGCCTCCTGCTGCAGCTAGTCTAATTTTAGAGCCATCTTGTATTGCAATTAGAAGTCATCAATGACAGAGTTTATGCCCCTGAATTAAGCAAGTGTGTCCTGGGCATGTGGCTTTCATCACAGTAGATCTCCTTAGTTCTTACATGTCATCAGGTATCACTGATGCAAATGTACCTTGAGCAGTGGCACTACTGAGCCAATAATAAACTAATCACTAATTTTATCTAAGCTGCTCTTATTACCAAATGTGGAAAATCACTAAGATCCCAGAGCAATAAAGTTTCATTTTTTGTTTTGTTTTGGATTAGCCCTTGTGCTACCCAACTTAGTAGAGTATGTGTAAAAAGATCCGACATTGTTCCTGAAAACATTTTTCAGGTGTCCTCTGCTTTTCAGTCATGTTGATAATAAGTGCATTTCTGCACAGGGAGGTTTGCATAGTGTAGTGTTTTTTCCACAGAGAAACTTTTATGTGGACGTTAACTATAATGACAGGATATGCAGTGTGCACTCTGTGATACCTTTTATGGGACTTTCACTTTCTTCCCTACTAAAGTGAGTTTTACTAAATCAATTGGAATTTACTATTAGTGGATCCCACAGTATTACCTATATTTCTTCTTCTCCTCCTCCTCCTCCCCCTCCCCTTTGCCTTCCTCTCCTTCTCCTTCTTATTCTTTGGCGGGGGAAATGACATATGGATTTTATGTTCACTGATGTGACTGACATTCTTTCTTCAAATAATAGCTCTGAAGGAATGAGAATATACAAACTCTCCTATTGAAACTTGAAATTAACTAGATTAGGATAGTATTCTTGAATATTGGTATATCTAGACTAGTGCTGTCCAATAGAACTTTCTGCAATGATGAAAATGTTTTATATCTTTTTTGTCCCTTATAGTAGCCACTAGCTGCATGTGGCCACTAAACAATTGAAGTGTGGCTAGTGCCAAAGTGAGGGACAAAATTTTAAATTTTATTTAATTTTAATTTATTTACTTTTTCTTTTTTTTTTTTTTTTTTTGGCCACGCTGGGTCTTAGTTGCAGCACGCGGGATCTTTGTTGCTGTGTGCGGGATCTTTAGTTGCGGCATGTGGGCTCTTAGTTGCGGCATGAGGGCTCTTAGCTGCAGCATTCGGGATCTAGTTCCCTGACTAGGGATTGAACCCTGGCCCCCTGCATTGAGAGCACAGGGTCTTAACCACTGGGCCACCAGGGAAATCCCTAATTTATTTACTTTTAAATAGCCATATGTGGCTATTTGTAAGACAGCAACATCTAGACAATTTCCTGACCATCATGAAATTGTAAA
The DNA here is from genome assembly GCF_011762595.2 of Tursiops truncatus. Taxonomy (NCBI): domain Eukaryota; kingdom Metazoa; phylum Chordata; class Mammalia; order Artiodactyla; family Delphinidae; genus Tursiops; species Tursiops truncatus. The sequence continues at coordinate 109,386,110 of NC_047036.1, forward strand.
GAGACTCAAGCCATCCTTTTGTCATTTTTGTCTTTTGTCTTTCAGGATGGTCACCTCAGTAGGTTACTTTGCTCTGTCTCTCAACACTCCTAATTTACATGGAGATGCCTACCTGAACTGTTTCTTCTCTGCCTTGATTGAAGTTCCAGCTTACATTACAGCCTGGCTGCTACTTCGAACCCTACCCAGGCGTTATGTCATATCTGGAGTACTGTTCTTGGGAGGAGGTGTGCTTCTCTTAATTCAGCTGGTGCCTGCAGGTAAGAAGTTATCCAATATTAACAGCTTACCAGAAAAGATCCACACCTTGACAGGGCTAATTATTAGTCCCTGTTCCCTATTTATGTAGCCTTTACATCATAAGTCATTCTTAAGTCAGTTATACAAGTGATAACTAACTCTGTGATTTCCCATGTTCAAAATTACTCCCTTCAAATAGTTAAGAGTTAACCTTAGAGAATCAGAAATCACCACCTGAGAAGGAAGAGTAATGCTCCCAGTCATCCCCTTCACAGAAACATTCACCTAAACCCTCAAACCTCTTTCTGAGTCATAATCCCAATTCCCAATTTCTTGGTACTTTCTTGGTATTTTCAAACCTTCTCTCTGATGTGTATATTCAAGTGTTAGAGTTGGTAGTACATACCAGTTCCAGTATAAATTCAGTGATTTTTATGGTCTGTAATCTTTAAGTAGTTAGAGAGCACATGAAAAGATATATGCTTCTCTTTTCCCCTTATGTCTAACTTTCTCATATTGTTAAAATGTTAAGTCAACAGATTTTTGATATATAGTACTATGCATAGAAATATATATTTCTTAATAATAATAAACAGGATAAAAATGATTGGTCCTTCTCTTCAAAGATTAAACTTAACTGTATTAACATGCTAACAACTGACTATGAAACTGTTGTAATAAATAAAGGTGGACAAGGTCACAGAATGCATAAATGATCTAGAATAACAGAAGAGCGAAGCTCAAAGCAACCTTTCACGCTCCATCTTTGTCCATGTCCAATTAGTAAGGCTTTGAAGAGACTGTATAATTTGGGGAATATCTTTAGATTATAAAACATTCCTATACAAGCAAAAAGGACAATTCAAGCAACTGTTAAGAAAGTATCACTTCTAAAAGCACCTCTGTTTACACTGGATCTCTTTTCCAGATTACAACTTCTTGTCCATTGGTCTGGCCATGTTAGGAAAATTCGGGATCACCTCTGCCTTCTCCATGCTGTACGTCTTCACTGCAGAGCTCTACCCAACCCTGGTCAGGAACATGGCTGTGGGGGTCACATCCATGGCCTCCAGAGTGGGCAGCATCATTGCTCCCTACTTTGTTTACCTTGGTGAGATGCTTCTTATAAGTCTATTCTTTTTTTAAATATAAAAGTAATAGGTTTTCATTATGAAAAATGCAAACAGCATAGAAAGTACTGGAAAAAGCACAAGTTCACCTCTACTCTCTTAGTTCCCCAAATCACAGCCCTCAGAGGAACTACTATTAACAGTTTGGTGAGTAGCCCTTCAGACATTTCATTTTGCACTATATATATATATATATATATATATATATATATATATTTATATATATATATTTAAACACACAAAATGATATCATAAATATTGTTTCACAACTTTTTTTAAACTTAACATTGTATCAGAATATTTTGCCATATCCGTATATATAGCTCTTTTAGTTAGTACATAGACTTCCAATGTATGTATACACATTATTTATTTAACCAGGTTCATGGATGAACATTTAGGCTATTTCAGAGTTTTTGTTACCATACATAACACTGCAGTGAACATTCCTCTACGGCCCCCACAGCCTTTGTATATTTGGATCAATAGATTGCTGGAGCAATTTAAAAATTTCATAGATATCGCCAAATTGACCTCTAAATACTATACCAGTTTACAATCCAACTATCAATATATGAGAGTGCCTGTTTCTCCATATCCTTACCAACAACGGGGATTATCCAATTTTTTAATCATTGATAGTCTGTTATATGAAAAACGGATATCATTGTTGCTTTCATTTCCTTTTCTTCAATTATGAATGAGGTTGAGCATTTTTTTCATATATTTATTGAAATTCTATTTATTTTTAAGAGATCTGACTGTTCATGTCTTTTCCCATCTTTCTAATGGTCCGTATCAAGTTTAGATATTTGATTTTGGGAGCTCTTTGTAATTGAAAAATTAGCCCTTTGTATATATATTATAAATATTTTTCCTAGTTTATTATTCCCACTTTGACTTCATGACTTTATTTGCATTGCTGGCAATTTTAGCTTTTATATGATCGAATTTATCAATCTGGAATAACACCACAGAGGGGCTTTAGTGGGATGTTCAGTGGATCTAGGATCTGGCACTCCAAGCTAAACCTCATCAAGAACTCTACTGGCGAGAGATGTAGACACAGCTCCTTATTCTTCCTAGTCATCCATTGGTTACCTACTAGTTCAAACATACACACATACACATCCCCAAAGACATATGTGAATTCTCAGAAAAGGTATACTCTAAATCCTTACAGAGAGAGACATTTTCCACACAGCTGCCCTGAACACCTGAGAAAGTACATTATTATATAGAATGGTGTCGTTTCCCCTTTGTTCTTCCCTATACTTTCAAACCATGCCCATATGGTCTAATGGTGGACCATTGGTACATAAGAAATGGAGAAGTCTGAGAAAGAACTTTGTATTCCACAGTAGTGGCTCCTGTTGGTGACACAGAGGCCTCAGAGAAGCTTCAAAATTGATATTTTTTTGTCAAATAAAATTCTTGGGTGTGTTATTCCTCTGTAATCTCTGTATACAGAAGGGAAGCAAGATGAGGATCTATTATTCCCCTGTCTGAGTAACACCACATAAAGAAGAGGTGGAGTGGTTCTTCCAATTACATGTAAAACCAAGACATATAAATGCTGCAAAAAGAAACCACAGTGCCTGACATTTATTGATTTAAATTGGATTGAATATATTAATTAGGTTCTTTTAAGAGTCTCACAGCTCTGTGGACCAAGATTTCCACAGGAGCCTACTGGTTTGGGCAAAAGCAAAGGTCATATCAGTCATAACAGCCAGTATGTGTCCCTGCAACATCCTGGTCAACCTCTTTCCCCTTGGTGTCCTCCCACCCCCCATCGCCAATGACCTCTACCTTAAGAGGAGAACTTTGGTAGGCAAAAATTTCTATCAAAGGAACATTTATCACACATGATTAAGTAGTAGCTTAGAGAATGCCAGTTGACGTGAAAGACCTTATGATAATGCAAAATTGAGTAGGTGAATGATTATGGAAATTCGGAGGCAATGACATCTGCCAAACAGAAACTGTGGTATTTTGCACACTTTTTTTCTTCTGTAAATATTCAGGTTTAAAACTGCTCTCAAATACTGTTTGCCACCTTTACAAAATGATTCTCAAGAGCATCTGGAGAAACCCTGTATCTAATTGATGTTCTTATGTCCTGTGCCTTACAGGTGCTTACAACAGAGTTCTGCCCTACATCCTCATGGGCAGCCTGACTGTCCTGATTGGAATCATCACTCTTCTCTTCCCTGAAAGTTTTGGAATGACTCTACCAGAGACCTTAGAGCAGATGCAGAAAATGAAATGGTAAGTGGAACTTTAAAAAATGGTATCAGAATTCCTCAGAAAGAATAAACATGAAAGAATAAATAGGAAAATTCTGAAAAGAAAGTGTAATAAGTGGAAAGTAGCTCTATCAGATAATAAAGGATATTATTAAGCAATGGTAATTAAAACAGTATGATGGTGGTAGAAGAAAAGAAATCACTGGAATGGAATAGAGTTCAGAATTAAATGAAGAAAATATGAGAATTCAGTGTGTGATAACAAGTAGCAATTCAAAATCAGTGGGGAAAATTTAGATTATTCAGTAAAAGGTGTTAGAACATTCAACTAGCCATTTTGGCTAAATAAAAAGCTTAACTCTTACTTCAAAATACATCAGGATAGGGCTTCCCTGGTGGCGCAGTGGTTGAGAGTCCGCCTACTGATGCAGGGGATGTGGGTTTGTGCCCTGGTCCAGGAAGATCCCACATGCTGTGGAGCGGCTGGGCCCATGAGCCATGGCTGCTGAGCCTGCGCGTCCGGAGCCTGTGCTCCGCAGTGGGAGAGGCCACGACAGTGAGAGGCCCGCATACCACACACACACAAAAAAAAACACATCAGGATAAATTCCAGAAAGATTAAAAATTGAGAACTGAAAATATAAAGTGATAAATGTAGCAGAAGAAAACATAAATATTTTTATAACCTTAGAAGGCCTTTCTAAGCATATTATGAAAAGCAAAGAGCCATAAAGGAGAAGATTGATATATCTGATTATGTAATTTTAGAAATTGTTGGTACAGCAAAAACGAAACCATAAATTAGAACAAAGGTCAACAAAGCAGGGGAAAAATATTTGCCACACACAATGTAGACATAGAGTTAATAAATTTAAGATGCAAGAAGCTCTTAGAGATCAGTGGGAAAAAGACAAACAACTCAGAAAGAAAACTGGCAAAGGTCATGAACAAACAGTTTATAGAAAAGGAAATTTCAGTGGCAAATATATACATAAAAAAGAAATACTTGTCCATATTAATTAAAGCATAAAAAATGTCAATGTCATTTTTTGGCCTATGAGATTGTTCAAGGGTTTTCCTCCTGATATCAACTAATTCTGACACCAAATAGGTGTCCTATAATTTCATCCAATTTTGACTCTAATTACTCAGGGCTAGCATCAGGCTCTACAGGTTAAAGGCTCACTCCCACAAGACAGCCTTCTCTTCAGATGCCAGCCACAAGTAATGGTTCCCCAAGGTTATCCACATTTCTGGCTATTGGGGAGGGGGAAATTTACCCTTTTACCCCTTTAAGGTCTTGTGGCTAAACTAATCATAAAATTGACACCAGTCAACAGGAGAAAAATAAACAAATTTTAATTCATTACACAGAGATCTCTCAGAAATAGGACCTAAGAAATGGCCAAAGCAGGAAGCTTTTACACTTTTTAGACAAAGAATAAATTTGAGAGGAATTGACAGGACAAAGAAACTTAGGTTTGAGTGCTTAATTAGTAAGGAATTTAAGCAGAGTTTGGGCTTGTGTAGTAAATTAGTAAAGAAGTAACAAGGTTTGTTTATAGAGATTTCTTGGCCCAGCCCTGGAATTCCCTGTCTTTGGTAATAAGGGTGTCCTTCTACCTCCATATGCAGGGATTGCACCTTTCACATGAGGGATTTATTCCCTGCTTTCAGGGGCACAGAGGAGGCCAGAGTTTCCTTTTGCATCAGCTGCTTCACAAGCAACTTCAATTAAAAATAATCAATATGCCATTGTGGCAAATTTTGGGGCAGCCTGCCCTGAGCTCCATCATGTCCAACTTGGCTACAAAGTCTGGTATTTCCACAACCCTCCTCTTCACATTCAGGAATTTGCTAGAATGACTCACAGAACTCAGGAAAACGTTTTACTTACTATTACTGGTTTGTTCTAAACAACACAAATGAACAGCCAGGGGGAGATGTACACAGGGTGAGGTCCAGAAGGGTCCAGAGCACAGGAGTCTCCGTTCCTGTGGAGTTGGGGAGCATCGCCATCCTGGCCCATGGATGTGTTGGCCAATTCAGAAGCTCTCTGAACCCCAGTGTTTAGGGGATTTTATGGAAGTTTCATCACATAGGCATGATCAATATTGATTTGACTTCAGTCCCTCTCCCCTCCCTGGAGGCTGGAGGATGGGCTTCTAGTCAAGGCTTGGTCTTTCTAGCAACCAGCCTCCATCGTGAAGCTATCTAGGGACCCACTGAGTCACCTCATTAGAATAAGAGGCAAGACACTATTACCCTTGTCACTCAGAAAATTACAAGGGATTTAGAAGCTCTATGTCAGGAACCAGGGACAAAAATCAAACATCTTTCTATGACATCATAGATTGGAAAACATTTAAAAGACTAATGGTACGGTAGGAGAAGTTTAGATTCTAGAGTGAAACTGCCTGGCCTCAAATCCCAAATCTACTGACTAAACTTGGGAAATTTGCTTACTTTTCACTAAACCTTAGTATTCCCATCTGTTATATGGAAATAGTTCATATGGCTTTTGTGATGTTATATAAGATAAAGTGTTTTTAGTGTGTAGCCATGATAAAAGTCTATATGTGAGTGGATTCTGATCCCAAACTGAACCTGTATAGTGAAAGATGCCCATTTTTTATAAGTTGTTTCTTCTAATGATAAAACTACTTCAATATCAACTTTAACTTACCAAGAACTTCATGCTTACCACTCTATTCTTTCCTCAGGAAAACTATAAAATCATAGAATACTAGCTCTAGACTCATGAGGTTCTTATTAGAGTTAAAATAATTACCTGTTCATTGACTGGAGAAATGTTTTTCAGTGTCAGTTTGGCATTTTGAGGAGGGGAGTCTTAAATATTTAATTTTCTTTAGCACTTATCTTATTTTCAGGTTCAGATATGGGAAAAAAACAAAAGATTCAATGGAGAAAGAAGAAAATCCCAAAGTTCTAATAACTTCATTCTGATAAAATTCCCACCCTATTTGGTGAACTGAAAAACAGATCCTAAGACTATGAAGACACTAAAGCCTTTCCTGATGAAATGGACTGCCTATGAAGATTAACACTAAAAATGGACCTTGCTATTAAGAAATGCTTGTCATATGGCAAACTCTGGACCACGCTTACAGATAAGCTCCTTATTTTAAAAAACAAACCATTTCCAGAAAGTCTTCCATACTAATTAATTCGATGAAATGGGTTTGTAGGATTTTTACAAAACGTGTTGGTCAAGGACTGGTAAATCCATATAAAGATTAACATGCATTTGCAAATACAAATACTATCCAAATTTTTAAAGAAGTCACTGAATTAACACAACTATCAGGCTTGGGTGTGTGTGTGTGAGTGAGTAAACCAGCAAGTTCAAAATTACAGTAGTTTTTGAAGTGAACTTATACACTGCTGTAGCCAAATGATTATAAGGAGTATTCCTATCCAGGAAATTTTATATACTACTTTGAGAGGAATTGATGACAGATATTAATAGCATTTTACAAGTGAAATGCAGCAAGAGATCAAGTAGCCTGGCTCAGATGGCCTGTCAGCCTTTAAGAAGGGAACCAAGGCAGTTCCTAGCTACAATTTCAGCAGCTATGGCTCACAGCCTATTGAATGGTCCACATTTGTGCTCTCTGTGAACACTTGACTAAGCTTTCTGTTCACTAAGACTGGCTTAAGAGACCTTTTTTTGGTAAATAGAGAATCAGGAAAACTGCAAACTAGTTAGATTGGTAGAGGTGGTTTGTGTGCCCCATAGCCAAGAGGGGTCAGCACCCAGGAAGAAGGCTGTCCAAGCCAAGAATCTGGAGAGCCTTTTAAAACAGTTCTTTCCCTTAATACATCCCTTCCTAAATCTCGTATGCAGTTGTATCCTCTTCAACCAGGGGTGCATCTGGTTCCAGGAATGAGCAAGGTAAAAGGTAAAAGCCACTAATGGGATAATGTATTAGCATAAACTCAGAAGATGAGTGTCAGCTCTGTGTCTCACCACATTTTAGGCATGCTGACATGATAACATAGCAAGAAGTTCATCCTGGAGACCTGGGCAGCATGCTTTCACCACGGGCAGCGCCTTTTGGAGCAGCACGTGACAAGCTACTGACCCTTTAACATATCAGTGCAACGGTGCACCTGTAGAATAGGCAGCCACTAGTTTTTAATATGCTGCTTGGTGGCATCATCTCCTAAAATTAATTATCCCCAAATGTAAATATTCACTATCTAAATATTTTTCAAAGGAACATTTGACGTAACATCTTGGTAAACAATCCTTATTTCTTTAAGATCTTTATCTGGAACTTTTCTGATTAACTCAGAATTTTTCTTTATATTGCCATATTTCTAACACATATTTTATATCCTACTGACACATTGATCCCACCTTTTGATTGTTACTTTAAAATCCAGTAGAATATCTTAGAATAGTTTATGCTTTGTCACTGGGGACTCAGGTGCACAGCTTCATCCACCCAGTGCCTTTATCTTCCCCACTGATGCGGCCTGTCTGGATCACCTTTCCACCTACCCTGCCAGACAGTAGTAGCTGCCTGTCCTGCAAAGAACAGGCCCTGCTGCCTTTCAGGAAGCGCTCCTTGAACTTCCTTCCCACCAGCAGCGACTGTTCACTCCTCTGTGCTCTTCTGGTACTTGTTACCTTCACTCAGTTGGGCTCTTGTCTAGTTGTCCCCCCCGACACACAACATGTCTATAAGCCTCCGGGAGGCCAGGGACCTAACTTTGCTTATCTTTTTATCTGTTGCAGTGCTGCTTACTGTAGTGCTTTCTTGCATGTAACAGGCATTTGAGGATATTCGTTTTAATTAAAATATTTTGTAACACTAGCGTGGTGAAAATGTTATGTTTGAAACATAGACACTTGAATTTTTAAACACCAAAGTATAAAATGCTCTTAAATCTTTTTCTAAATATAAAAAGTAAGGATGTGGACTTCCCTGGTGGCACAGTGGTTAAGAATCCACCTGCCAGTGCAGGGGACATGGGTTGCATCCCTGGTTCAGGAAGATCTCACATGCCACAGAGCAACTAAGCCCATGTGCCACAACTACTGAACCTGCACTCTAGAGCCTGCGAGCTACAACTACAGAGCCTGCGTGCCACAACTACTGAAGGCTGTGCACCTAGAGCCCATGCTCTGCAACAAGAGAAGCCACTGCAATGAGAAGCCTGTGCACCGCAACGAAGAGTAGCCCCTGCTCACCGCAACTAGAGAAAGCCCGCGCACAGCAATGAAGACCCAATGCAGTCAAAATTTTTAAAAATTAAACTAAATTTTTAAAAAAAAGTAAGGATGTGATAATTGCCTTTTACTGCTGTTTGTATGGGTGTTTTATATTTTATAATAGTAAGAGATGACTTTTTAAAATCTGTTTATAAAAAGGCAACAAGTATACAAATGAATTACCTCTTTGGTAGTTCAAAGACCAAGTAGATGAATACATGCCAAAATAGTATTCGATTAAATTCAAGATATATTCCTGATTTTTATAAACTACTTTTAAAATTAGGTCTACAAGGCAACTACCTGAACTTGCTTATGAATATCAGTCTCAGACTGACAGCCAATATTACACTGCATGTTAGAGTGTAACATGAAACACTGGAAGCATCCCATTAACAGTTTTATGGATACATGTTTTAACATCTTTTCAACATTTTTGGGTAAGTTTTAGTAACTATAATCATAATATAAAATATAGATAAGAAGTAAAACTATTAGAAAATAGACAAAATTATCAATATTACAAGGAACATATAATGATCTATTTTTAAAATCCAAGAGAATTAATTAAATCTAGTACCTAAGAGTTTCAATTTAAGTGGAGTCATATAACAAGTGTCCCTAAATCAGCAACTTTCTATGTACTAAAAATAACCAGCTAGAAAATATACTGGAAAAAAACCAGGTTCCATTCCTAATAATCATAAGAACATAAAATACCTAGAAGTAATCTCTAAACAGATGTATAAAACCTAAGTGAAAAAATTGTTCCATTTAATTAAGAGTTGAGTGGAGACATGCTGTTTTTTTGTTTTGTTTTGGTTTGTATTTTTATTAGGTTTTTATTTTTGGCTGCGTTGGGTCTTCATTGCTGCGCACCGGCTTTCTCTAGTTAGAGACATGCCATTCTTTTTTTTTTTTTTTTTTTTGTGGTACGCAGGCCTCTCACTGTTGTGGCCTCTCCCGTTGCGGAGCACAGGCTCCGGACGCGCAGGCTCAGCGGCCATGGCTCACGGGCCCAGCCACTCCGCGGCATGTGGGATCCTCCCGGACCGGGGCACGAACCCGTGTCCCCTGCATCGGCAAGCGGACTCTCAACCACTGCGCCACCAGGGAAGCCCAAGACATGCCATTCTTGAATGTGTAGAATGAATTCTGTGAACCTGCATTCTTACCAAATTAATTCACTATTTTAGTATAATTAAAATTAATATTTCAATGACGTATTTTAGGAACTTAAAAAATAATTCTAAAGGACATCTGAAAGAACAAATAGGCAAGATTGTCTAAGAAAGTTTTGGAAAAGAAGAGTTGTAAGTTGTAAATCCCTCAGATTTAGAAATACAAAGATAAACAGGAAGGCCAGAAACAGACCCAAATGTTTATAAAATTGTAACATATGATAAAGTGTATTACAAATTATCAAGAAAAGGATAAATTTTTCAAAACTAGTGCTGGGACAATTGATAAGCTGAGGAAAATTAGCATCTCACCATAAAACACATACCAAGGGCTTCCCTGGTGGAGCAGTGGTTGAGAATCTGCCTGCCAATGCAGGGAACATGGGTTCGAGCCCTGGGCTGAGAAGATCCCACATGCCGCGGAGCAGCTAGGCCCGTGAGCCACAACTACTGATCCTGCACGTCTGGAGCCTGTGCTCTGCAACAAGAGAGGCCACGACAGTGAGAGGCCCGCAATGAAGAGAGGCCGCACAGCAATGAAGACCCAACACGGCCAAAAAAATAAATAAATAAAAATAAGTAAATTTAAAAAAAACCAACACATACCAAATTCTAAATGGATTAAAGATTCAAAAGTAATAAATAAATAGATAAATAAGCTGAAAGAAAATACAGGTGATTGTTTAATCTAAGGATGGATAGGGAATTAAAGATAAGGTAGAATAGATTTTGCTATAAACTTTAAAAAATTTCTGTACACCAAAAATCTTAAAATTAACACAAATTGGAAAAATATATTGGACACAGCGTCCTTTCTGTTTATGCATCAATTTAAAAGTACCAGCTAATACTCCAGTTAAGGCAAATAGTAAGACGGTTAAGTGCATCTTTGGAGACCGTTGTTCCTGGGCCTAATTCTGGGTCTGTCATTTATCAGCTGTGTAGCCTTGAGCAAGTTATACAGGCATACCTTGTTTTATTGTGCTTTGCTTTATTTGTGCTTCACTGATACTGCATTTTTTACAAATTGAGGTTTGTGGCAACCTTGCATTTTCGGATGATGTTTAGCATTTTTTAGCAATAAAGTATTTTTAAAATAAATTTATTTATTTTATTTTTGGTTGCATTGGGTCTTCGTTGCTGCGCGCGGGCTTTCTCTAGTTGCACGAGTGGGGGCTAGGGGCTACTCTTCGTTGCTGTGCGTGGGCTTCTCATCGCAGTGGCTTCTCTTGTTGCAGAGCACGAGCTCTAGGCACATGGACTTCAGTAGCTGTGGCTCACGGGCTCTAGACTGCAGGCTCAGTAGTTGTGGTGCAGGGGCTTAGTTGCTCCGTGGCATGTGGGATCTTCCCAGACCAGGGCTCGAACCCTTGCCCCCTGCATTAGCAGGCAGATTCTCAACCACTGCACTACCACGGAAGCCCCAGCAATAAAGTATTTTTAAATTAAGGTTTGTACATTGGTTTTGTCTTTTTTTTTTTTAAGACACAATGCTATTGCACACTTAACAGAATGCAGTATAGTGTAAACATAATTTTTATATGCACTGGGAAACCAAAAAATTCCTGTGGCTCGCTTTACTGTGATATTACGGTGGTCTGGAACTGGACCCGCAATATCTCGGGGATATGCCTGAGTCTTCCTAAATCTCAGCCTCTTCATCCGTAAAAGGAGGCTAAGCAGTTCCATGGCGTGATTGTGGGGAGATAATGCATATATTTAGTCTAAGTGCCTAGCAGACTTAGATGTTTTCCTCTATCTCACATCTCACTGAACTCAAAAGTTAATCATTATAGGGCTTCCCTGGTGGCGCAGTGGTTGAGAGTACGCCTGCCGATGCAGGGGACACGGGTTCGTGCCCCGGTCCGGGAGGATCCCACATGCCGCCGAGTGGCTGGGCCCGTGAGCCATGGCCGCTGAGCCTGCGCGTCCGGAGCCTGTGCTCCGTAGCGGGAGAGGCCACAACAGTGAGAGGCCCGCGTACCGCAAAAGAAAAAAAAAAAAAGAAAAGTTAATCATTATAATCAACTTCCTTGCCCTCTTTCTTAATCCACCTTACTCTACCAGGCAAACTGCAAGGCTGGTTAAATACAGCCCCCCTCCTACTTCCACCGGTACCTGCACAGCTAGATGTAGCTGGGAAAAAAATATGCAAAGCATGCTGACTGGTTTCATTTAAAATTAATCATCAGTCATCAAGAGGAACCTTACTGCTGACTGACAGTCATGCTCCACTGCCCTGGTCCATTCTCTATCCTTAATGACCTTTCTCTTCAGAACTCTAATATCTCCTCTCCCATGCTCACCCTCAGCTGTGCCTTTGCTTCCTATTTCACTTAAGCTCTTACCATCTTAATCCACCAACCTAACTGCATTTGTACCCATACACTCTGTCTTTTCTCTTATTACTTGAGATAAATGGTCTCTGCTCCTAGCACAAAATTCTGTGTGTGTGTGTGTGTGTGTGTGTGTGTGTGTGTGTGTTTATGCACTTGGTGCCCTCACCCCCTTCCTTACCTACTCAAGGACATTGCTCCAGCAATTAATTCCCTTGTCTGCCCCATGATCAATCTATCAATCTTTTCTCTCTCTACTGGATCTCTTTCATTCAGCATGCAGACATGCTGGTATTTCTACAATGCTGAAAAAGCTCTCCCTTGACCCCACTTCTGCCTTCAACTACTGCCCCATCTTTCCCTATCCCTTTAAAGCAAAACTCCTCAAAAGAGAGCTCTATATTTGCTACTGCTAGTTTTTTTCTTCCAATTTCTCTTGAGCCCACTACAATTAAGTTTTAGCCTCCGCCTCTTCACCAGAGCAGCGTTTATCAAGGTCCCCGATGGCTTGCATGTTTTAAACTGAATGGTCAATTCATGGGCTTCCCTGGTGGTGCAGTGGTTGAGAGTCCGCCTGCCGATGCAGGGGACACGGGTTCGTGCCCCGGTCTGGAAAGGTCCCACATGCCATGGAGCAGCTGGGCCCATGAGCCATGGCCGCTGAGCCTGCGCGTCCGGAGCCTGTGCTCCGCAACGGGAGAGGCCACAGCGGTGAGAGGCCTGCGTACCGCCAAAAACAAAAAACAAAAAAAAAAATGGAGAAAGGACAGTCTCTTCAAAAAATGGTTTTTTTTAAACTGGATATTCACGTGCAAAAGAATGAAATTGGACCCATACCTTATACCATATACAAAAATTAACTCAAAACAGACCTAAGCGTAAGACCTAAAACTATAAAACTCTGAGAAGAAAAGCTTCCGGACATTGAATTTGGCAATAATTTCTTGGCTATGACACCAAAGCACTGGTGACAAAAGCGAAAACAGACAAATAAGACTACATCAAACTTAAAAACTTTTGAGTGTCAAAGGAAACACCAAAACAAAAAGCAACCTATGGAATGAAAGAAAATATTTGCAAATCATATATCTGATAAAGGGTTAATATCCAGAATACAAAAAAAACTTCTACAACTCAACAACAAAAACCAAATAACCTGATTTTAAAATGGGCAAAGGAATTGAATAGACAATTCTCCAAAGAAGATGTAAAAATGGCCAGCATGCATATGTGAGGCTCATCATCACTAATCGTTAAAGAAATGCAAATCAAAACCACAATGAGGTACCACCTCATGCCCATTAGGATGGCTGCTATCAAAAGAACAGAAAACACATATTGGTAAGGATGTGGAGAAATTGGAATCCTTGTGCACCTTTCGTGAAAATGTAAGATGGTGCAGCCATTATGGAAAACAGTACAGAGGTTCCTCAAAAAATTAAAAAATAGAATTATCATATGATCCATCAATCCCACTTCTGGGTATACATCCAAAATAATTCAAACCAGGATTTCAAAGAGCTATTTGCACACCCACGTTCATTACAGCATTATTCACAATAGCAAAGAGCTGGAAGTACCCCAAATGTCCATCTACAGATGAGTGGACAAATAAAGTGTGGTTTATACATACAATGGAATGTTATGAAGCCTTAAAAAAGGAGGAACCTCAAGGACATTATGCTAAGTGAAATAAGCCAGTCACAAAAGGACAAATTTTGTATGATTCCACTAATAGGAAGTATCTAAAACAGTCAAAATCATAGAAACAGAAATTAGAAAGATGGTTACCAAGGATGGGGGGAGAGAGGAAAAGGGAGGAGGAGGAGTTAGTGCATTTTGGTTTTGCAAGATGAAAAAGTTCTAGAGATCTGTACACAGCAAGGTAAATATATTTAATACTATGGGACTGTGCATTTAAAAACTGGTAAGATGGGGACTTCCCTGGAGGCGTAGTGGTTAAGACTCTGAGCTCCCAATGCAGGGGGCCTGGGTTCCATCCCTGGTCAGGGAACTAGATCCCACATGCATGCTGCAACTAAGAATTCATATGCCACAACTAAGGAACAGGCAAGCTGCAACTAAGGAGCCTGTGAGCTGCAACTAAGGAGCCTGCCTACCACAACTAAGACCCAGTGCAACCAAATACATTTTTAAAAAATTGGTAAGATGGTAAAATTTATTTTTTATCACAATTTTAAAAGCTGTATGGAACTAGTTAAATAAATAACGGTGTGTTTTTATGAAAGATATTATTCAGCCTTTAAAAACAGAGTTTAAGAATTATTTTTAATAACATGATACAATACTTGTGATATAATGCAAGTATTTTTAAAAGTATACAATAGTATTGACCAAAGAATGAATGCATGCATGAATAAACTATGTTTAAAAGTCATGAAAAAAAAAAAACTAGAAGGAAATCTCTCAAGGTATTAATAGTAGATATGTTTGGATGGGGGATTATAAATGACTTTTATTTTAGTTTCTTTTCTGTAGTTTTCCATACTTTATAATTGTTTCACAAATAACATAGTTTTATAATCATATAGAAGTTAAAATAGTAAAAATTTTTATTTTAATTTTATTGAGTGTCAACTCAATAAAAGTTTTTCTTTTTAAACTTCTATGTGATTATAAAGTGCAAAGTCATGGGAAGCAAAGATGAAGAACATGAAGAATGTAAAATTGGAGCTCTCCATGGGCTCAGTCTGGCCAGATTATAAACTCCTTCCTTTGTGGCCTCAGCAACTAGCTCAGTGCCCCGACCTGGAGCTGAGCTCTGTGGAGGTGATAGCCAGGTCAAAGTCATTTTCTCCCATCTGGACCTGGGCATTTTTATCTCTCCTCTCACTCTGCTTGAACAGCAGTTACCTCTATGCTTATTTAGACCAAGTCAAACTTGCTCTGCTGAGGTGAATTACCTTACCACGAGATTATATATAACAGACTGCTGAATGGGTCATAAAATAATTATGAGGATTTGAACTATCATCAGCCGGTGCCTCTGCATTGGCACAGAAACATCTGAAACCTGATTTTGAGAACCTGGAAACCATCTCTCTCCAACACTGCAAATGTAATCCCTTTTGTCAAATACTTTCATTCTGACTCCCCTCTGTGCTCCCTGTCCCTGCATAGCCCACTGTCTCACCCTCCCACTGTTTACTTCCCTGCTACTGTGTCCTCTGAAACCCCCCACTCCATTGTGAACAGACAGCTTTCCTCCATCAAGAATATCCCTGGGGCTTCCCTGGTGGCGCAGTGGTTGAGAATCTGCCTGCTAATGCAGGGGACACGGGTTTGAGCCCTGGGCTGGGAAGATCCCACATGCCGCGGAGCAACTAGGCCCGTGAGCCACAACTACTGAGCCTGCTCGTCTGGAGCCTGCGCTTCGCAACGAAAGGCCACGATAGTGAGAGGCCTGCGTACCGCGATGAAGAGTGGCCCCCGCTTGCCGCACCTAGAGAAAGCCCTCGCACAGAAACGAAGACCCAACACAGCCATAAATAAATAAATAAGTAAATAAATAAGTGCCCCCCAAAAAAAGAATATCCCTGGTTGCTCTCTCCATGCCCTCGCTTTGACAGAGATCCAGCTTCCCCCCGAGCACTCCACTTCCTCATGGTCCTGTCTCTCAAAGGGAGGCTCTTTCTTTCCCACTTCCTATGAACTTCAAAGCCAGGTAAGGTCTCAGGATTTTCTTTGTTCCCCACCGTTAACTTCTTCACTTTCACATAGATAAAATGTCTCCTTTGAGGTTTATGCTGTGCCCTTCTGGTTGCTGTTACCAACAATCTGCCAGTTGTTTATCCACATTCTGTGAGTTCTCTGGAATCTGACCTGAGGTATTGATGACTTTTGTGCTCAGGGTGATGAGTAATCCTATACCACATCCTCATAGTACTTGACCTTTACCAGTTCTATAATCCCTCCCTGTCAAGGACACACCCTGGGCCCTGTCATCAGTCACAACAACTCCACTTCATTCCAGAACCTTTTATTTTCCTCACAACCCTTTATCTCTGACCTTGACATCCTTTCCTTTCCCTTCCAGTTTATACCTCACAATCCCCTCGATTCACTCACACCACTACCCTAGTCCTTTTGTTTACCAATCTTGCGAAATCTAAGCCCAAGATAAGTCAAACCATTTTACTTTTCACTCTCAATCTGCTCCTGAATTAAGATAGAAGGAAGGAGGATCATTGATGGATTGGAGGAACATGTGGGTTGGGAGAGTGACAAGTGGGGTGAAAGTCCAGCTGTGATTGAAAAGGTAAATTTGTAGAGACAACAATTCACATGGTTGTGTGATCTTCTCTAGTGTTGCAGGACAGGAGTGAAATGCACAGACAGTTGGATTTTAGGATTTGCAGTACAGGTGAGCAGAATGACAAGACAATGGAGGAAATGAGATTGAAGCAAAGGACTGTAATATCTAGATTGAAGATGAAAGGGAATAAAAACATGACGACTTTTTCTTTTTTTTTTTTTGGCTGCGTTAGGTCTTCGTTGCTGTGTGCAGGCTTTCTCTTCACTCTCTGTGGAGAGCGGGGGCTACTCTTCGTTGCAGTGCACGGGCTTCTCATTGTGGTGGCTTCTCTGGTTGCAGAGCACGGGCTCTAGGCATGTGCACTTCAGTAGTTGCAGCACGCGGGCTCAGTAGTTGTGGTGCACGGGCTTAGTTGCTCTGCGGCATGTGGGATCTTCCCGGACCAGGGATCGAACCCGTGTCCCCTTCACTGGTAGGCAGATTCTTAACCACTGTGCCACCAGGGAAGTCCCCAAAACATGACAACTTCTGTTGATTCTAGTATGCCATGTCCATCAACCTTCTTTCCCTTTTTTTGGTGTATGAGAACCTGGCACAGTGTTAAGATTCAGAGTGTTCAAAAGAAGAAACTGGCAGATCAGCCTACCTAATGTGGTAGGATCAGTACCATCTTTCTTGGACCATTCACCGCCAACAAAGACGTGACCATGGTGATATGAAACCTAAGGAGACTGAATGTAGTCAGTTGGTAAGGGCCGAGGGCTAGATTTCATTTTTCAGAGTAATGAGATTAATAATTAATAGTGTAGACCACTATTGAGGCAGACCAACCAGAGTTTTAATTTGGCCCTGCCACATACTTACTATAATCACTGGGTAAATTACTTACTTCGGTTTCCTTATCTGTAAGGTGAGGACAATAAGAATATCTTATACAGCTGTTGTGAGGACTAAATGATGTCTTGGGCTATTGTTAGTATTATTATTGTAGTAATACAATGGCAGAGAGGGTGATACTTTCCCAGGAATTTCTTTTTTTTTTTTTTTTTTTTTTGTGGTACGCGGGCCTCTCACTGTGGTGGCCTCTCCCGTTGCAGAGCACAGGCTCCGGACGCGCAGGCTCAGCGGCCATGGCGCACAGGCCCAGCCGCTCTGCGGCATGTGGGATCTTCCCGGACCGGGGCACGAACCCGCGTCCCCCGCATCTGCAGGCGGACTCCCAACCACTGCGCCACCAGGGAAGCCCAGGAATTTCTAATTTCTAACCTGGCATCTAGCTCAGAAGATTAAGATCTTCAATAACTTATATTACCCAAATTTAACTCAGTCAAAACCTTCTGATATTTTCCTATGGCATCTTACTCCAGTATGACTGTATCCCATAAGGAGACCTATGTGTTCCTATGCATCTTCTCTCTTGGTTGATCTCATCCAGACCTGTGGTTACGAATACCATCTACATGTGGATAACTCTCTAATTTATATCTCATTCTGACCTCTGCTATGATCTTCAGACTCATATGTCCAACTGTCTCCAAAATTATATTTAAATTTAGGTCTAAAATATTAATATATTTAAATATCAGTTTATTTTTATATTTAAAATAAAACTCGTTTGCACAGGCAACAACAACAAAGGAATAGATAAAACTGAACTACATCAGAACTAAAAACTTCTGTACATAAAAGGATCCAATCAACAGAGTAAAAAAAGGCAACCTATGGAATGGGAGAAAATATTTGGAAACCATATATATTTATATTTTTTAATATCTTATTGGAGTATAATTGCTTTACATTCTTGTGTTAGTTGCTGCTGTATAACGAAGTATATCAGCTATACATATACATATATCCCCATATCCCCTCCTTCTTGCGTCTCCCTCTCACCCTCCCTATCCCATCCCTCTAGGTGGTCACAAACCACCTAGCTGATCTCCCTGTGCTATGCGGCTGCTTCCCACTAGCTATCTATTTTACATTTGGTATTGTATATATGTCAATGCCACTCTCTCACTTCGTCTTAGCTTACCCTGTGTCCTCAAGTCCCTTCTCTACGTCTGCGTCTTTATTCCTGTCCTGCCCCTAGGTTCATCAGAACCTTTTTTTTTTCTTAGATTCCATATGTGTTAGCATATGGTATTTGTTTTTCTCTTTCTGACTTACTTCACTCTGTATAACAGACTCTAGGTCCATCCAACTCACTACAAAAACTCAATTTCATTTCTTTTTATGGCTGAGTAATATTCCATTGTATTCATGTGCCACATCTTCTTTATCCATTCATCTGTTGACGGACACTTAAGTTGCTTCCATGTCCTGCCTATTGTAAATAGTGTTGCAATGAACATTGTGGTCCATGACTCTTTTTGTTTTTTTAATTATTTTTATTTTTGGCTGCCTTGGGTCTTCATTGCTGCGCGCAGACCTCTCTCTAGTTGCGGCGAGTGGGGGCTACTCTTCGCTGTGGTTCCCGGGCTTCTCATTGGGTGGCTTCCTTTGTTGCAGGGCACGGGCTCCAGGCGTATGGGCCTCAGCAGTTGTGGCACTCAGGCTCAGTAGTTGTGGCTCACGGGCTCTAGAGTGTAGGCTCAGTGGTTGTGGCGCATGGGCCTAGTTCTTCCACGGCATGTAGGATCCTCCCGGACCAGGGCTTGAACCCGTGTCCCCTGCACTGGCAGGCGGACTCCCAACCACTGCGCCACCTGGGAAGTCCCTCTTTTTGAATTATGGTTTTCTTGGGGTATATGCCCAGTAGTGGGATTGCTGGGTCATGTGGTAGTTCTATTTTTAGTTTTTTAAGGAACCTCCATACTGTTCTCCATAGTGGCTGTAACAATTTACATTCCTACCAACAGTGCAACAGAGTTCCCTTTTCCCCACACCCTCTCCAGCATTTATTGTTTGTAAATTTTTTGATAATGGCCAGTCTGACCAGTGTGAGGTGATACCTCATTGTAGTTTTGATTTGCATTTCTCTAATGGTTAGTGATGTTGAGCATCTGTTCATGTGTTTGTTGGCAATCTGTATATATTCTCTGGAGAAATGTCTATTTAGGTCTTCTGCGCATTTTTGGATTGGTTTGTTTGGTTTTTTTGATATTGAGCTGCATAAGCTGTTTGTATATTTTGGATATTAACCCTTGGTCAGTAGCTTCGTTTGCAAATATTTTCTCCCATTCTGAGGGTTGTCTTTTTTATCTTGTTTAAGGGAAACTGTATATCTTATAAGGGGTTAATATCCAGAACATAAAAAGAACTCCTACAACACAACAACAAAAAAATGAAAAACCCAGTTAAAATGGGCAAAGGACTTGAATAGACATTTCTTCAAAGAAAATATACAAATGACTGATAAGCACATGAAAGGGTGCTCAACAACACTAATCATCAGAGAAATACAAATCAAAATCGCAATGAGATATCACCTCACACCTTATTAGGATAGCTACTATAAAAAAGAGAAAATAACAAGTGTCAGGGAGGACGTGGAAAAATTGGGACCTTTGTGCACTGTTGGTGGAAATGTAAAATGGTGCAGTCCCTATGGAAAACAGCATGGCAGTTCCCCAAAAAATTAAAAATAGAATTACCATATAATCCAGAAATTCCATTTCTGGGTATATACGCAAAGACTTGAAAGCATGGACTTGAAGAGATATTTATACACCTATGTTCACATTATTCACAATAGCCAAAAGATGGAAGCAACCCAAGTGTCCATTGACAGATGAATGGAAAAACAAACTGTGGAATACTACTCATACATACAGTGGAATATGATTCAGCCTTAAAAAGGAAGAAAATTAGGGCTTCCCTGGTGGCGCAGTGGTTGAGAGTCCGCCTGCTGATGCAGGGGACACGGGTTCGTGCCCCGGTCAGGGAAGATCCCACATGCCGCAGAGCGGATAGGCCCGTGAGCCATGGCCTCTGAGCCTGCGCGTCCAGAGCCTGTGCTCCGCAGCGGGAGAGGCCACGACAGGCCCGCGTACCGCTAGAAAAAGAAAAAAAAAAAGGAAGAAAATTCTTTCACATGCCATAGCACAGATGAACCTTGAGGACATTATGCTTACTGAAATAAGCAGTCACAAAAGGACAAATACTGTATGATTCTATTTATATGAGGTACGTAAAACAGTCAAATTCATAGAGACAGAAAGTACAAGGGTGGTTGCTAGGGGCTGGGGGGAGTGAGGAGTGTGCAGTTATTGTTTAATGAACACAGAGTTTCAATTTTGCAAGATGAAAAGAGTTCTAGAAATGGATAATGGTGATAGTTGTAAAACAATGTGAACACACTTAATGCCACTGAACCATACACTTAAAAAGAGGACGATAAATTTTATGTGTATTTCACCATGATAAAAAATGTTTTAATTAAAATAAAGCAAAACTCTTAATTTCCTAAACCCCCTATCCCACCCAATTTCCTCATTCCAAAAACTGGCACCAAATTGCTTAAGCCAAAAATCCAGGAGTCACCCTTAATTTCTTCTCTCATGCCCATATCCAATAATAAGTCATGTTACCTTTTGCTTGCAAAATGTATTCTGAATTCATCCATGTATCTCTTCCACAGATACCACTCTACTTCAGGCCATCCAAGGCTCTTGCCTGGGATGCTGCAATAGCTTCCTAACAAGTTGACCTGTTTTCATGCTTGTCCTCTACAGTCAATTATCTATACAGAGGCAGAGCACTCTTTTAATGATAGAAATCACACCTTATCCTTTCTCTGCTTAAAAATGCTCTGATGGTTTCTCATTGCACCAAGTATGAAATTCAAACTCCTTGCCACTGTCTACAAGGCACTAGATGATCTGGCCACTTGCCAACATCTCTGACCTTATGTCCCACCACTACTCACTTTGACCACTATGTTCCAGTCACGCTGGTCTTCTCTCTGTTGTTCCAACACCCCAAGCGCATGCCCTCACTTCACAGCCTTTGCACTTGCTGCTCCTCTGCTTGGAACGCTGTCTTCCCAATTCCTCACATGATAGTTTCCTTCTCACCCTTGTGTCTCAGCTCAGATATCACCTTCTCAGAAAAATATTCACTCACCAGTCTAAAGTAGCCACCCACTGACAGTCACTCTTTACACCATCATGCTCTTTTATCTCTACTTGTCACTTAACCACTATTTGAAATTCTTATTTATCTTCACAAGTTTATTGTCAGTAGCACCATCCCACAACTAAAATGTGAACTCCGTGAGAACAGAAATCTTGTTTCTTTTCTCAATTCCCAGAACAGGGTTGGGCACATAACAACCTTTTCAAATATTTGCTGAATGAACGAAGAAGTAAATAACATTAATGAACCCATTTTCCTTCTGTGTCACATACATACATAAAAGCCTTTGGGGAAAACTTGTATTTCTAACATTAGCTGTTTCCAATGTCTTTTCCATCTATTCTAGAATGTGATAACCAGCCTTTAAAATAGAAGCAGCCTATTTCACATCTCACTTTATGTAGGTATACCTGAAGGGAACAAGTTTACATTCCTACCCCCACTCAAGTTTGTGGCAGTGAGTAATTATTTATATGGGATTTTAAAACTCGCATGTGTCTCTTGAAGCCAAATTGTGGGTTTTCACATTGGAAATTATACTCATTCAAAGGAAAAGTCTGGACATCTAAGTCCTTAAAAAATTGTTCAAAGTATTTGATTATATAATTTTCTAGTCTGCAGAATATTTCAAGGCCCATTCTCTTCATGATTAGTTACCTATCTGTCCAGGCCAAAATAGACTAGCATTAAAACGTAGAATCATAATAACAGTACAAATGTGATTTCTCTGGCCCTTCTGTTTGTGCAACTCCAATCTCCTTCAAAGTCAAACCTCCAACCACAGTTGGGCTCATGAACAAAGACTTTTATCTTTTTTTTTTTTTTTTCTGAGATGTATCTGTAGTGGACCCCTGGAGGACAGCACAAAAGTGCTGCATACCCACTGACACCTGAAGTCCTGCTATGCCAAGCTCAGATGCAGCTGCTCTACTGTAACCAAAATGCTGATATGCATAGGTAATGACATGCCACTTGGGATGTTGTCTGATGAGGTGGATAGAATCCTGTTCCTTCACTCTTGGGTCACACTCGGATGTTATGAGACCAACGCAAACAATGTCTCATAGAGATCTTGGCAAAAATAGCTGTTTCAGATTTTACTCAAGGTCCCTTTTCTATAAAATCCATACACGACCTGTGGGGTCAACAGCAGAGGCTGGACAGACCCT
The DNA here is from genome assembly GCF_011762595.2 of Tursiops truncatus. NCBI lineage: Eukaryota > Metazoa > Chordata > Mammalia > Artiodactyla > Delphinidae > Tursiops > Tursiops truncatus. The sequence continues at coordinate 109,409,009 of NC_047036.1, forward strand.
CTGAATCCTCCTCCATTCTGATGCAGAAGCTCTAATACTGGACTAAGCCTGGACTCTCTACGCTTTTTTTTCTCAAAGGAGTTCTTTCTTTGGAGGCTTCCTCTTCCTCAGGCAAGTAAGTACTGACTACTTCATCCCACACAACCTACAGACACGTCCAAAGGTGCTTCTTTAGAGTCAGTAATCAAAATAAAACTATTAATTATGGCTAATACTTATTTCACACTTAATGTGTCCTAGGCACTGAGCTAAGCACTATCATCTGGGAATTTGAGGCTTGGAAAGCTTTAAAAACTGGCCAAGGGACTTCCCTGCTGGTCCAGTGGTAAAGAATATGCCTTACAATGCAGGGGACGCGGGTTCAATCCCTGGTCAGGGAACTAAGATCCCACATGCCGTGGGGCCACCAAGCCCACGTACCATAACTACTGAGCTCGCGCGCCCCAACGAGAGAGCCCACATGCCGCAAATTACAGAGCCCACGCGCTCTGGAGCCCGCGTGCCACAACTAGAGAGAGAAAACCCACACGCCACAACTAGAGAGAAGCCTGTGCGCTGCAAGGAAGAGCACACGCACCGCAACAAAAGATCCCGCGTGCCTCAATGAAGATCCCGCGTGCCGCAACTAAGACCCAACACAGCCAAAAAATAAATTAAATAAATAAAAACTTGCCAAGCTAGGACTTGAAGGAGTCAGCAATTGAATACTGATCTTTATACAGAGGTTATGCTACACTATGCTGTCTCATACACTATGCTGTCTCTTGTCAGAGAAATAAATTAAAAATTCTGTTGAATAGAAGGTAAAACAAATCAAGGAGTTATAGATGTTTATTCTTCTGTATTTTAATTCAACATATTGTTCAATAATCTGTGCATTAGTTATATATTGCTGCATAACAAAGTACCCCAAAATTTAGCAGCTTAAGACAATGAACATTTATCTCTCACAATTGATAAAGTTCAGGAATCTGGGAGCTACCTTAGCTGGGTGGTTCTGGTTCACGGTTTCTCATGAGTTTGCAGTCAAGCTATTGGCTAGGTCTTCAGTCATCTAAACACTCAACTAATGCTGAAATTGTCGCTCACAAGCTCACTCACATCTGGTCAGAGCACCTCAGTTCCTTATTGGCTGTTGGCAGAAGTCTTCATTCTTTGCCATCACCTGGGACACTCAAAGGGCTGCTTACAACATGGCAGGCAGATTGCTTCTCCCAAAGAAAGAGATAGAGAGAGAGAGAGAGGGAGGGAAAACATCTAAGAGGGAAGTCACTTTGTAATGTAATCACTGAAGTGAAGAAACATCACTTGTGCTATATGCTGTTGGTCACACAGACCAATCCTGGTATGAAGTGGGAGGAGCCTACACAAGGATATGAATACTGTCAACCGAAAAAAAAAAAAAATGCAGGAGGCTGTAAGTAAGAAAAGAGTTTACTTGGGGTCTTAAGAATTGCAATTTGGGGGACTTCCCTGGTGGTTCAGTGGTTAAGACTTCACCTTCCAATGCATGGGGTGCAGGTTCAACCCCTGGTTGGGGAGCTAAGATCCCACATCCAAAAAACCAAAACAGAAAACAGAAGCAATACTGTAACAAATTCAAAAAAGACTTTTTAAAAATGGTCCACATAAAAAAATATATTTAAAAAATAAAAATAAATTTTAAAAAAAAGAATTGCAATTTGGGAGACACAGATTACGGTAACCCTGAAGGCATGTTCGTTCCATGGAAGAGAAAGAGTCAGGGGCTTATACAGACAAAAAGCCACGGAGGTTGTTAAAAGTTGCCTGGCAAGAATTATAATTGACTCTGATGCATGTCAGAAAATAATTGTCCTTAAGGAATCATGAGTTGTTTTAGGGTAGGAGTCTGATAAGTAGATAGACTATCACAAGTTAATTTAGGGTAAGGGTCCCAGTAATTAGCTTGAGTTTCTGGTAGGTGTTCTGGATGTCTGCATCAGGTCAAAACGTCAGATTCCATCCAGACTGAGATGTCCATAAATCACACTTCTTTAATGGCCTCTGCCTCCATTTTATAAAGCTCTCTTAGCAATACTGACTCCATTTTGATTTTTGTTACATAATACCAGGATTCAAGGATCATAGGGTGCTGGCTTGGAGAACAACTACCACATCTGCTAACATTTTAATTCCTTTAATCTAGGGTTCTAACACTGAATCTGCTATCTACCATATAAATCAGTTTTATTTTCTCTTATTTATAAAATAGGAACATCCCAATTCAGAATTTTGAGGGTTAAAGGGCCTCAGGTAACTGATTCTCTCAGATTCTGAGTTCAATCTCTCTTTTAAAAGATGCAATTCAGGGCTTTCCTGGTGGCGCAGTGGTTAAGAATCCACCTGCCAATGCAGGGGACACGGGTTCGATCCCTGGTCCGGGAAGATCCCACATGCCGCGGAACAACTAAGCCCATGTGCCACAACTACTGAGCCTGCGCTCTAGAGCCTGCGAGCCACAACTACTGAGCCCAAGTGCTGCAACTACTGAAGCCTGCGTGCCTAGAGTCCATGCTCCACAACAAGAGAAGCCACCTCAATGAGAAGCCCGTGCACCGCAAGGAAGACTAGCCCCCACTCCCTACGACTAGAGAAGGCCCACAGGCAGCAACGAAGACCCAACACAGCCAAAAATAAATAAATAATTTAGAAAATAGTAATAATAAATAAATAAATAAAAGATGCAGTTCAAATAACATTCAAAGAGTAATCCCTGCCCCACCAAGGATTGGAAGGCCCTGAGTTGCTCCTGGCTTTGTGCATGTGGACAAGCCATTTATGAGAAATGGTTTGTTTTCTTTTCAGGATCTGCAGCTTCTTTGGTAGCCTGGTGAATTGTTCCCAAACCCTTTCAGGACTGTTTTCTGATGCCCAACTGATATTTCTTAAAATAAGACTTTTTCACCTTGTTTGGTCTGGACACAGGTCAGCATTTTTCTCATAGAAGCTTTCGTTTACTTTGAAATATTAAAACAATTTTGAGAGTTGATACGAGAAAAAAAGTTTATGTTCAAGAAGCTCGGTTTTCCTTTTCTGTTAGTTCCAGTAAAGGACTGTTACTTGAGATAAGATGTTAGAAAGGATTAAGTACATTTAATCCTAGCCGCGTGTCTTTAAGAGGCAGGAATATTGGATAGTAAGTATAAAGGAAATGACTAAGACCTGTGTTAAGAATTTTAGCCTAATTTTTAAAAAACATCTACTGTGGGACTTCCCAGGTGGCACAATGGTTAAGAATCTGCCTGCCAATACAGGGGACACAGGTTTGAGCCCTGGTCCAGGAAGATCCCACATGCCACAGAGCAACTAAATCTGTATGCCACAACTACCGAGCCTGCACTCTAGAGCCCAGGCTCCACAACAAGAGAAGCCACCGCAATGAGAAGCCCGCGCACTGCAACAAAGAGTAGCCCCCGCTCACCGCAACTAGAGAAAGCCCACAGGCAGCAATGAAGACCCAACACAGCCAAAAATAAAAATAAAATAAATAAATTTATAAAAAAAGAAATCTGTGCTTTATGGAAATGATTATTTCTTTGTGTAAAACATGCTGGCAAGGTTAGCTTCCCCCTCTCTTTTTATTTTCAGTGTAGAATACAATCACTATTAAATAGTTTATCCAACAGATTACATTTAAAAGTGTGCACTTAGTTCTCTTTCGATCACTAAGCCATTATTATTATAAAAAGGAAAATGCTCCAATGTTAAATTTAGCAACCCTAGTTCTAAAAGGCCTTAGAACAGTGTTGTGCAATAAGATAGCCCACAAGCTACATGTGGCTACTGAGCTCTTAAAGTGTAGCTAACACAAAGAGAAATGTGTTATAAAATGCACACTGGATTCTTAAGATTTAGTATGAAAATTTAAAAAATATAAGCTCTTATTTATGTAAGAATGTAAAATATTTCAATAATTCTATATTGATTACGTTATGAAATAATAATGTTATGGATATATTGGATTAAATATATTATTAATTTTACCCATTTCTTTTGACTTTATTATGTAAGGTTGCCCTACACAATACATCTGAATTTCATATGTCCCTGCGCATATTTTATTAGTATAAAATTATTTGTTGTTTGGGAGTTCTGGGTGGCCTGATGGTTAGGATTCCCGGCTTTCACTGGCGTGGGCGGGGTTCAATCCCTGGTGGGAGAACTGAGACGCCGGAAGTCACATGGCGAGGCCAAAAAAAAAAAAAATTCGTTGTTTATCAGAAATTCAAATTTTAAATGGGTGTCCTATACTTTTATGTGCTAAATCTGGTAACTTTATTAATATGACTACTAGAAAATTTTAAATTACAAATGTAGCTATTTATTCTATGGGACAGTGAAGCTTTAGAATCACCTAGTTGCTTTTTTGAATTACCCTTCAACTCTTAACTCTGTACAGAAATAACTAACCTGAGGGGAACATTTAATCCTAGGCTGGGATCGTCCATAATCTCGAAGTTAAAATTTTACATTTGTTTGAAGTTAAAGGACAACAAAAGGGCTTGTTACAGACCAAAATATGTAAAGGGCATTTGGATTCGAATTAAGTCCTTGCTCCCAGGCTCTCCATTGGGGTAGTTAACGGTTCCGGTTTCAAGATAATCCTGGTCACTCTTACAAAAATGGGCGGTGTCAAGGGCAGTAAACTAGCAACGAGACCTTGGGCCAGTCACAGTGCCCCTTTTGGCTTCGGTAAGGGGTGGGGGGCGATGCAGTATTTTTAATACCTGAGCCTAGCTTCCGGCTCGCCCGGGCTCCGCGCTGGGCCAGCGAGCTCGGCCTCAAGCGCCGCCGAGGTCACGAGTCTCGCGGCCTTCCTCAGCCCAGCCAGGGCTCCTTCGCATGTAAACTCAAGGATAGGCCCACCGAGGCCCGCCGAGGCCGACTCCACGCGGGAGCAGAGACCGGGTCCGAGCCCCAGGTGCCCGCGGCGGCCCGGGCCCGCCCACCCCCGTCACGCGCGGCCCAGCTCCGCCCCCGTTCGCGCCGCACCACCAGCGGCCTGGGCGGGCTTAGAGGCTCAGGCCCAGAGCCCGCCCCGGCCTTGCGCACTATGTAAGGCCGGTCGCTTCGGCGGGGCTGCAGCGGCGGCGCCAGGAGTTTGCGATCTCGTTCAATCGGCGGGCCGTTCACTGGTCCGACTCTCGCTCGGTCGCGCAGTGGGAGCCCACAGCGCACGCGCACGCGCACGCGCGCCGCCGCGTCCTCCGACCCCCGGCCGCGCGCCGCGCGGGCAACTGAGGGCGGAATGCGGGACTACGACGAGGTGACCGCCTTCCTGGGCGAGTGGGGCCCTTTCCAGCGCCTCATCTTCTTCTTGCTCAGCGCCAGCATCGTCCCCAACGGCTTCAACGGTCTGTCGTCCGTGTTCCTGTCGGCGACCCCGGAGCACCACTGTCGGGTGCCGGACACAGCGAACCTGAGCAGCGTGTGGCGCAACCACAGCCTCCCGCTGCAGCTGCAGGACGGCCGCGAGGTGCCTCACAGGTGCCGCCGCTACCGGCTCGCGACGATCGTCAACTTCTCGGCGCTCGGGCTGGAGCCGGGGCGCGACGTGGACCTGGAGCAGCTGGAGCAAGAGGGCTGCCTGGATGGCTGGGAGTTCAACCGGGACATCTACCTGTCCACCATCGTGACCGAGGTGGGTAACAGATCCGCGTCCGGGACCTGGGACCGGGGAGTAGGCAGGACCTTAACAGTCTTAAAGGTCGTGCACTCCACCCGCCAAGGTGAGCGCTGGATGCTGTCACTCCCTCTCCGCGACTCACTACACACTGGCGATGGTCATCGTCCAGCCAGGTGGCTCCGGAGAACTTTTCGTGGTGACTTCCAGAGAGATCATGGACATCGCAGCACGGGTGTCAGGCTGGCCGCCCATCCTGTTAGCTATCTTAGAGAGGAAGCCAAGAAGGCCCTGGCGACTCCTTGTAGATACTCTAAGATTCTGAGTAGTCAGAGACTTTAGATGGGGGTGGGAGTGCTGAGAACTAGAGCTAGAGCTAGAGCTTGGGCCAAGGAGCTGTCACCATTTTTCCTCCAGCCTTTTGGCATCTATTCAGAGAGAGGGGAAATGCCCCTCTACTTTCTCAAACTTTTTAAGTTAAAGGAAGCATGGCTATAAAACTGTCTCTTGCTCCTTTTCCCAGTTACTCCTTCCCCACCCACCTTCACCCTTAAATGACTGTCTGGTCATTCCCCGTAAAGAATTGCTTACCTTTTGGTCAGGGTTAGTTACTAGCCTTTAAGGATTCATGCATCTGAAGATCCATTCAGGGTGACTTGTTGACCTGGTATGTTTTAGGGTATTCTAAGGAAATGTCATTAGCCAGATTTAGTTAAAGCATACAACCTTAGTTCATAGGAAGCAGGGGGAAAACCTTTCTCATGCCCCAGCCCCTTGGATTTTCCTTTTGGGTGGCCTTGTCTGTCCCCTGGTGACCTTGCAATCATTAAAGCTGGATGTATGATGTGATGTTTATTGATGCACGTGGATGTGCTTTGCATCATACTCCGACACTGGCACTCTAACTCCCTGTAGTCTCAGCAGAACTGAGCAAGCAGGACACTGAAAAGAGCACTCCTTTATAGGCTCCAGGGTGCCCGGGTTCACTGAGTGTCAGGATCAGAGGTTCAAGGATTAGGGAAGGCTTCTTGGAGGAGGAGGCTTCTCAGTGCGTCTGGTGTATAGAGCTCAGCAGATGCAAAGTCTGGAACAGCAAGAAACAACCTGGCCGGAGGGCAGAGTTCACAGAGAAGAGGCTGAAGGGCAGGGTGCACAGGTCCTGGTATGGCAGCAAACCCCGCTTGAGCCTGAAAGGGGCTTACAAGGGTTCTGGAGACCCTGTGTGTGTTGCTTCTGGGGGTTGTCACCCTTCAGGGGAGTTTGAGTGCTGCCCCAACAGACGTGTGTGTGTGTGTGTGTGTGTGTGTTGTTTTTTGTATGTTTGGACATTTGATGTCCCCAGCATCTGTGCCTCCTTACTCCACATGTATGTAGTAGGAGTAAGAGAAGAGCCCCACTGGGATCTCTGAGCAAGTGACATCATTCCAGTGTCCTCAGGCATTGTTACTTGAGAAAAGAGGTACTGATTTGGAGGTAGCTGACTGTGACTTGTGGCTGACAAGTGCATGGAGTATGAAAACTTCCAGTCATCACAAATCCTTGGTCCTAGCCTCGCAAGTGAGTCTGTCACCCTTCTGGAAGCCAGTCTGTCACCCTTCTGGAGGCCAAGCATTGTGAAAGTAGAGGCTGTTCCTCAGACTGCAGGGAGAGAACACAGAGGGGAAGCCACAGTCCATGACTCAGAAGTCCCTGCAAATTCTGCTTCTGGCTGCCTGTGGAAGAAAAGGCAGTGAAGTCAGAAGTAGCTCATGGCATTTCTTAGGATTTTTCCCTAACCCCTGTGGTCCCCAACTTACTCTAGTCATTTGCTTTTTCTTTGCTGCCCCCATCATGCCTTCGGCTGAGAGTGGTGATGGCACTGATGAGCTCCCAAAGGCCAACTGTTCCAGAAGGGTCCTTGAGCTATGTTGCTGCCAATGTCAGCCTTTCCTCTTATATATTTAGCCTATTTCTTTAGCTGTCTTAACAGTTTTGTAAGAGCTATGTGCCCTTTCACCTACTTTCAGGTTGTCAGTCTTTGCAGGGAGGCAAGATTAATTTATTACTTAGCCCTTTGTTAGAGGATGCTGGAATGCCAGACTTTAAGTTCAAGGCTGCTTGTTCTCTTCTGGTGAACAGTCACTGTTGGAAGCTGTTGCATTAACATTCTGAGAGCTCCTTTTTTCGAAGGCCCATTTTCTTTCAACCTGGACCTGGCCTGCTGACCGTTGCAGCTTGTCCTGTGCCTGCTAAATGTCTGCAAGACTGCCCTTTGCCCCAAATCATAGAAGTGTTTGTAAGTACACTGGTATTCAATTCCTATTCATGTTTTTTTTTTTTTTTTTTTGGCGGTATGTGGGCCTCCCACTGCTGCGGCCTCTCCCGCTGCAGAGCACAGGCTCCGGACGCGCAGGCCCAGCGGCCATGGCTCACGGGCTCAGCCGCTCCGCGGCACGCGGGATCCTCCCGGACCGGGGCACGAACCCGCGTCCCCCGCATCGGCAGGCGGACTCCCAACCACTGCACCACCAGGGAAGCCCCCTATTCATGTTTTTCAGCAGAAAATGAAAACCTCAGTTCTCCTGTTTGATTTTTTTTCTTTGTTGAGGTTAATGTGTGCACATGTAGTACTAAACTTTGTGGTAGACTTAACATCTCTGTATCTCCTGCAAGTCCTAACATTGATGCTGGATACAGATTGGGTACTCAGGAAAATTTTTATTGAATGGATTAATGAATAATTTTGAAATCTCTAAAGTGTGAAAACTGAAGAAGAAAAGGACAAGTTTAACTTATAGAAGGGAAACTTTGTGGTGGTTGAAAGGCACTGACTGGAATATTTTAAAGTAAATGTAATCCCCCACTCCACAAACTGGGGCTTGCCCCTGCGTGGATCTGCAACAAGGCATTGGGACTGGCAGAAAGAAGGGGACGCTATTTATGAGGTGAGAAAGGTGGTTCTCCCATGTTTCAGGAATAGTTTGGTGGTCCGTGTGCTTCTAGGCTAGCCCCTTCTCTAGCCCTTCAGTCACCCCTGGAGTGCTGGGGAATCAGCCACCCCACTGTGCAGTGCTGCTCCAATACCTGAGTGTTTCTTGGCCCAGGACTGCCTCCTTCTCGGGGAACCTGGTTGATTTCTCAGGCTACCTGGGTCTGAGACACCTGCTTTTTGGTGTCTCCATAGCACAGCCTGTGGCCGGAAAGGTTCTTTTAGAAACTTCTAACTCTTCTGGCACCCATGACGTGGGGTCTCTTCAGCCAAAACCCAGCAGTCCTCTGCGTCCCCTTGCTCCTTGCCAGCCTCTGCTTCCCAGAAGCCCCCTGCGCTGACCCTTCGCAACACTTTTACTCCCTGTTGTCCTAGAGAACCTCTTTTTCTGGACCAGCTTTTCCATCAGCCTTATGTGCGTGTAGTCTTGGAAAATAGGAGAGACCCCACTGTTATCTCCACGTTCACCTGAAGAAAAAGCCACATCGACCTGGGAGGCAGGCCCCGGGCTGACTCTGGGGTGGGGAGACCAAAAAGACCTGGAGACTGTGCCTCACTGGTATGCCTTTGCTGACTTCCCTCACTCTAGGAAAGCGCAGATCCTTTCCCCTGCCTTTGCAGCTCATGGCAAGCCACTTGCTGGGTCCCTGAAGGGCCCTGTGTGTGTGCAGTCACAACAGACCCATCTGGCCATGAGTGGGCAGATTGATTGTCTCTCTAGCTAGCTGAGAACCGACATCCTGGGTCAAAGTTCTGACAGTTGTCACAGAGAAGGTGTGAGGGAGAAAGGAAAATAATCTGTTCTAGAGAATGAAGCTCAGGGTTCATCTGGGCTTTGGGCAGCCAAGCCCAAGGACTAAACCCAAGGGATAATATGGTTCGGAAGGTTGACTGTCCTTTTATCCATCTATTCACTCACTCACATAGGTACCAAACAGCTACCGAGCCTCTCTTCTGCAGGGCACTGCCAGGCTTTGTAGAGGATATGGTAGCAAATTCTTTTTCTTCTTCTTCTCCTTGCCCTGACAGCCTTGGGGCAAGGATTCGCCGTTAATTGCAGCAGGAGGCAGAATGAAATGTGTGTAGAATACATGGCATTCAGTAACAGGTAGTGCTTACCAGTGTGTTTGACCGTTGATGCGGTCAGCCTAGGTACATCTCTGGGAAGAGCTTCTGCCCTGTGGGCACAGGCCCTATCTCTTTTTTCTTCCAGCCAACTCACAGGTAAGGACATTTAGTCCCAGGGAACTACATCACCTCTCTACTTCCCATAACTGAGAAGTAGCACCAATTACATATTGCGTACAAGAGACACAATTTCTCTTTCTTCTTAAAAATTTTAACAGCTTTATTGAGGTATAAATGGTATAAAACAAACTGTACATAACTAAAGTATATAGTTGGAAAAGCTCTGAGATATAGATACAGATATAGATATAGATATAGATATACACACATACACATATATATCCATGAAGACACCACCACTAGAAAGGCACATTTCTGACCAGGAAGGGTGGCAAGTCTAGGCTCCTTGCAAGGGTTACTCCCAGATGTTTTCAGTTTGCGCCTGCTTTCATAGCTAACCCAGCTGAGGGGTAAGGATACTAGACTCATGACCTAAATCTTAAACCTACACATTTAGTTCTAAGGTTGATCCCTGTTATCATCAGCCAGTATAGCCCATCCTTCGTACCAAGTGGCAGCGTCAGTGAGCTGGTCTGTAGCTGCTTTAGTCGCAGCTGCCAAGCCAGGAGTTCAGTATAGAGATACTACATTCCTCTATAAACACAACAAGCCCGGGGTACATAGCCTGGACTCTATGGGCTTCTCATCGCCCCCTGCTCCACCTGCCGCCCGCTTAAGGAGGAGTCAGGCCAAGTCCAAGAGCCCACTGCACTCCATCTGGTGGTTGACAGGTAAGTGGATGGGTTGGCTGGGTGGGACCTAGCCTGTGCCTGCCCTTCTGTTCATTTTTTGAGACCTGTTATCTTTCCTGACCCTACTCACAGGCCCCTTGTGGCCAGGAGGAAAGAAGTGTTAACCCATGCTTGCTTTTGGAGGGCCCAAAGCCAGGCTGTGAGAATTGTTGAGAAATGTCAGTAGTGGATAGAGAGCCCAGTTGGACCAAGTGGTGGTGGTGAGGCTGCAGGAGCCGGAGAGATGCTCTGGGGACCTATTCCAAGATGAGCACTACAGTCACCTTGTCTCCTGCAGAGCATAGTCTGACCTGGTTCCAGGTGGCACCTGGCCTTGCCAGTCCAGAAGTCCCTAGAAGCCTATATTGGGAGACCTGGCATGGGGGGGGGGGTCCACCCCAGAACTCACTGCAGAAGCCCGTGTGGGTTTCTAGTCTAGCACAGCCATATCAGTCCCCGACCCTCACGAGAGACCTATTGAGAAGCAGCTACTGACTGTATTCATTTTTTTTATTTCTGTCGCTACAAAAGTAGCGCATGCTAGGTGGGAATAGATCACATCATATTCAAGAGCAGCAATAGGCATAGTCTGGTCCTGAAGCTCCGCCTAACACCCCCAGAGGCTAGCATCCCATCACCAAGTCCCTCAGCTCTGACTCCCCTGCTACTCCCATCCTGACTTCGGCAGCCCTGTCTGGATGGGGGCTGCCCTAGGAGCACTCACCCTCCTAGAAGGGAGGTGGTATCTGGGTGCTGGCACGGCTGAGGCTGCAGAGGTGGGAAGGCTGCCATAGCCTGAGTGATTGGGCCTTGGTGCTCCTTGCTTGTCTTCTGCTAGTCTGGCCTTCTTCTAGATTTAGGAGTTGGTAACCCCCAACTCTTCCTGGAGTGGGGATCACCACCCCATTCTCAGTCCATCCAACGTGCATGCTTGTTCCAGAGTGGAGAGCCAGGTATGTGGCTCTTATCATCAGCTGCAGGGGTTCTTTGTGTCCACCCTAAGGGCTGCCCTCTGACCCCCTCTGAGGTGCCTGGAGGCACTGTGCACACACTGCCCAGCAGGGCCAAAAAGCAGACTTGCTTTTCCCTCTGACCCTGGCCTGGAAGAGATGCTTTATTCTTGGAAGCCGCACACTTCCTGGGAGCCAGCAGGCCCCATGGAGGGCAGGCCTGCAGCCTGGTGCCAGGCAAGCCAGGGTCTAAATTCCCTAGAAGGCGGCCTTCTTGGTTACTACTGAGCACCACCTCTCTGTTGCGGGAAACATTTTTCTGGGGACCACCAAGCTTCCTATTTTGGTTTTTCTTCCTTCTTTTGGCCCTTGTTAGGCTGGAGCAACCTAATGTCTGAATGTTTAGGTGCTTCCCCATGCCCATAGACCTCTTTCCGTGCTAACTAGAGATGGAACTCTATACTGGGTACTGGGAACCTCAAGCACTGTAGCCTGTTCCCCCCCCCCACCCCCATCACTGTTTCACAAATGGGGAAATTGAGGCACAATGAGGGGAAAAATCTTGTCTGAGGTTGGGTAACTAGTTAACAGTAGAGTAGAAGCTAAAACGCAGCTTCTTGACTGCCAGCTCAGAGCTCTTGGCTGTAATTGGGCCTAGTGTTGGCACAGCATCAGGGATCCCAGCTCTAAATGTCAGCAGAAGGACCCAGGGGTCACTGGCCCAGAGTTGAAGCCTGAGCAGAGCTGAAGGAACAGAGCCAGATGGTGCATACCAGGCCCTCTGGCCTCAGTCCCTCAGTGGAAGCCTTGACCCTTAGAGCTGCAGAGCCCTGCTCCAGAACCACTCCTATGCCACCCCTGCCAATGACCTGAACCCCACTGAAAGGGTGCCCTGCCCCACCCACAGCCCCAGCCTCAGCCCAGGTCCTTAGAAGCGACCGTGAAAGGCCTCGCCTCCTCCTGGGTTGGCACATGGGCAGAGTACTTGCTCCCAGCCTGTCTCCCCGTCTCAAATTGGTAGCAAAACAATGAGGCTAAGAGCTGTGAAAAACAGGATGGTCAGTCTCCCTGTGAGGGGAAACCTGCTCTTTGCCTTGCTGCCCGACGAGCCATCGCCTGCCTCAGTGAGCTCACACACCCTTACAGTAATGTAAACAGAGCATGCAGTGATGCAGGATGTTCTGATTCCATTTTCCAAGAAGCCTTACATTTAAAACATTTTTAAAAAGAAGTGAGTGATACATCCCTTTGCTCCTCTTTCAGTGGAACCTGGTGTGTGAGGACGACTGGAAGGCCCCGCTCACGGTCTCCTTGTTTTTCGGGGGTGTGCTGGTGGGCTCCTTCATTTCGGGGCAGCTCTCAGACAGGTAAGGTGGGTGTCTACTCCTGCAGCTGCAAGGCACCTCAGCACAGAGCAAGGTAGTGTTCTGTCAGCCCAGGGCTGTGTGTTTTAAAAAGGCGAAGGCACATCTATAGTATAGACTCCAGACCAAGTAAAGAGAGCCAGCAACCTCCTCTCACTAATGCTTGCTGAGTGAAACAACCTCAGCCGAGTGTACACATGATCCAGTTGACCAGGAAATATGCCACAACTTACTTTGCACTGCCTGCTCGCCTTCCCTGGGTGAGCGTAACTCTTTGGCATCTTCAAGCTTAGGAGAGGGAAACACCACACACACGCATGTCAGCTGTGTTGTAGATCTTAGGGCATTCCATAGGTGGCTGCCTCTGTGTTCCCCAAACCATTGCTCTTTCCTCAAGGTGAGAGGTCTCACTAGCCAACGGCAGTGTGATGGGCAGAACTCTTATGTCCACAGGGCTGATTCCCTTTATCTAACAGGCTTATGGTTATGGCATTTCTCAGCAATCAGGAAGTGTGCTGTTTTGACCCATAAGCAGGTTATTTGTGTAATTCCAAGGCTCTTACCTCAAAGTCCATGGCTTAGGGAGTTCATCTCCTCTGGAAATCCCATACAGAATTTTAGAGATTGTATGTGAGCATTTTTCTGGGGAAAACAGTTCCATAGTTTCCATGGTGTTCTCAGAGGGGTTTATTATGTTGTGTCTTGTTACCCCAGAGCTTCAGGGTCTGTGAGCGAAGCCCATGGCAAGAAGAGCAGCCTTCAGCAAGGTCCTTGGCCACACTGGGTCACCCAGTGGAGAGGAGTCCTAGCATCGTCCCAGCAGGGGGAGTCTCTAATAGAGAAGTTCAGGGTGAGAATGTCATCCTGCCTTAAGACTACAGCCATTTTATCCTGCAGCAGACATGCAAAGTGATGTTTTGGCATGTTTGCATCTATGGACTAATGTCGTTACTTGAGAAGTCTTTCCTCATAAGAAATATGTGCATTTCTCACTAGATTTGTCTTTTCCAGAGTGTCATCTAGGGATTTTTAAAACGAACAAATTCCTACAGTCACCAATGAGCATTAAAGAGTTAAGTAGGCTGTGACCACTGACTGATGATTCTAGATAAGCCTGAGACACTTACCCCTTTAGGGGAAAGGCCTTTGCTTCCCCAGACCCTTAACTTAGCAGCAAGCATCAGCTGATTACTTATATTTATTTAATAAACACAGAGCATCTAATATGTGCCATTCACTCTTATGAGCACTGTATACCAAGTGAAAAGAAACAACAAATAATTTAATCTTCATAACCCTATGATGTGGGAAGCATTATTATTTTCAGTTTATAGATGGGAAAAATGAAGCCCAGAGGAGTTAAATGACTTGCCCAGAGTCACACAGCTGGCAAGTGGCAGAGCTAGGATTCGGGCCCAGAGTCCTGATCCTCTGTTTTGTGTGGACTACTGTTCCAGGTGCCTGCTCTCCTAGAACTTGCTTTCTAGCAAGGCAGAATGTATTAAAGAATTGAGGGAAGTACTTGTTATCCTTTGTGGTGGTAAGTGATATAGCGGAGAAGTACAGGGTGCTCAGAGAGGGTCTGACAGAGGAGACCTGAGACGGTGAAGCATTGAAGCATGTGCTGGGGGTTGAAAGATGAGTAGAAATTAGCTAGCTAAAGGGGTGAAGAGAGGAAAGAGTGTGCTGGGCAAGAGAGCCAAGAGTACTTAAGCCTAGACTCAAGCGAAGGCATAGCACACTTTAGGAACTGGAAGAAAGTGTTGGTGGGGGGTGGGGGGTGGGGGTGCGGAGAGTGGTATAGAGACAACGCAGCGAGGCAGGCTGAGGCCCAAGCAGAAGAGCAGGCCGGGCTTAGCAGATGACAGGAGTCTGGGCTTTCGTCACAGAGCAGTGGGCAGCTTTTAAGAGTGTGACATCATCAGATTTGCATTTTTACAAAGTTGTTCGATAGCTTTGTGGAGAAAGGATTGAAAGGAAGCAAGGAGGATTGTGGAAAGACCAATTAAGAGGTTATCACACTCCTTTATGCAGGAAATGAAGGTGGCTTGGACTAGGCTGAGGGCGGTAGACATGGGGAGGAGTGGTAGGAGGTAAAACCAACAGGACTTGGCTATGAGTTGGACATGGGAAGTGAGGGGAGGGAGACTTCTGGCCTGCACAGCCGCGTCAATGACGATACCCTTCTCTAAGACAAAGCACTCTGGAAGGGGACCATGTTTGTAGGAGAAGATGTTGAGTTCAATTTGAACATACTGAATTTGGGGTAACTATGAGACTTAGGGGTCTCATAGGAGGAATGGAGTATGGAGTTGGATGTATGGATAGGGTGCTCCGTGAGAGGTTTGGGCTGGAGAAACACGTTCGGGAATTGTCAGTTGATAGAACCCTCATCAAAGCCCCGTAAGTGGATGAGATTGCCTGGGAACAGTATAGAGTGAGAGGAGGGCGTGCCCTGGACGGAGCTTAGAGGCCCTCCCGGAGGGGTAGTGGGAATCCCCCTCTCACAGGGTTGGGTGGCAGCTGAGACTCAGAGGAATTACCTTCATGTGAAAGACTAGGAGGAGGTACCCCAGTTACAGAGTTGAAGCTCAGTGCATTTTTCTGGTCAGCTGTGTCATGGGATAGGGAGATCTTTGTGGGCTGGCCTCAGAGCCGTGTAATACCACGATTACCTGAGGAAAGTGTTTAAGTTCCCAAAGATCTGCTCCTGAGGAAACAGTAGAAACAAAGTTGGTGTGTATGTTGAGGACCACCTTAGTCTTCAGAAGGGCTAGTACAGGGTTTCTCAAACCTTTAAACATTTTTTTGCCAGCAGACTTCATCTTTTAAATAGAATCGTTTAAGTTCAGTCAATGAAATAGCTAAAAATGTGGCTGTTCTGGCTGCAGCACCTACCTTCAGCTCCCTACACCACCCCTCAAGCTTGTCTGCACCCCCTTGGAAGGCCCAGGACTCTGTGGGATGGACAGTTTACTCCTAAGTGAGCCAATTCAAAAACCTAAGCCAGGGCTTCCCTGGTGGCACAGTGATTGAGAGTCCGCCTGCCGATGCGGGGGACGCGGGTTCGTGCCCCGGTCCGGGAGGATCCCATGTGCCGTGGAGCGGCTGGGCCCGTGAGCCATGGCCGCTGGGCTTGTGCATCCGGAGCCTGTGCTCCGCAATGGGAGAGGCCACAACAGTGAGAGGCCCACGTACCGCAAAAAAAAAAAAAAAAAAAAAAAAAACCTAAGCCAAACAGATTACCTAACGGCAGTGGATTCATGCCCTCCAGAGTTGTCTAGAATATCAAGTTTTTATATAAGACTCCTTGTTGGAATATGAATAAGCCAAAAAGTCAAAAGCAATTAAAATAATCCTGGGCTGTCAAAGCATTTTATCTGACGTCATTGAGTTACCTCTATGTGCAGAAATAGAAGGGAGGCACAACTCTGGGAAGAAGTAGCTGATGTTTCCTATTTTTGTAGGCATGTGTGTGTTTGACCTTTTGTTGACAGATTTTAAAAGTGAGCATTTCTTACAAATTAAAACTACAACGAGGTACCACCTCACACCGGTCAGAATGGCCATCTTAAAAAGTCTACAAATAACAAGTGCTGGAGAGGGTGTGGAGAAAAGGGAACCCTCCTACGCTGTTGGTGGGAATGTAAGTTGGTGCAGCCACTGTGGAAAACAGTATGGAGGTTCCTCAGAAAACTAAAAATAGAGTTACCATATGATCCAGCAATCCCACTCCTGGGCATATACTCGGACAAAACTATAATTCAAAAAGATACGTGTCCCCCTATGTTCATAGCAGCACTATTCATAGTAGCCAAGACATGGAAACAGCCTAAATATCCATCGACAGATGAATGGATAAAGAAGATGCGGCACATATATACAATGGAATACTACTCAGCCATGAAAAAGAAGGAAATAATGCCATTTGCAGCAACATGCATACAACTAGAGATTATCATGCAAAGTGAATTAAGTAGAAAGAGAAAGACAAAAACCGTATGATATCACTTAATGTGGAATCTAAAATATGGCACAAATGAACCTGTCTAAGAAACAGACTCACAGACAAAGAGAACAGACTTGTGGTTGCCAAGGGCGAGGAGGGGAGGGAGAGAGATAGACTGGGAGTTTAGGGTTAGTAGATGCAAACTATTCCATTTAGAATGGATAAACAACAAGGTCCTACTATATAGCACAGGGAACTATATCCAATCTCCTGGGATAAACCATAATGGAAAAGAATATAAAAAAAGAATGTCTATATGTGTATAACCGACTCACTTTGCTATACAGCAGAAATTAGCACAACATTGTAAATCAACTCTACTTCAATTTAAAAAAATAGAGAAAAAATGTTAGTGGCTATCAGAGAATGCAGCTGATTTTTATTTTCTTCTCTGTGCTTTTCTATATTTTACAAATGTACAATTTATGCATAAATATCAAAGAATAAAAATAGACAAATATTTCTTAAAAAAAACGTGAGTGTTTTCTGGCCCCAACCCTGGATTGCCAAGGACTATAGCAATGTAAGGGCTTCCTGAGTCTTCCTCTTCCCTACTATCCAGAGAGACCTTGGGAAGGGAAAGCAGGGTAGGAAGGGCCCTCCCCTTGGTTGGTGTGCAGGGCACTGTTGTTACAGGACAATGCAGGGGAGCCTCCTTTTAGGTCAGGGTTGCTCAACCTCAGCACTGTTGACATTTTGAGCCAGAGACTGCTTTGTTCTGGGGGACTATCCTGGGCATTTTCGGATGTTTAGAACATCTCTGGCCTCTATCTACTAGACGCCAATATCATCAAAAACAACAAAACCCTGTTGTAATGGGAAGAAGCAGCAAACTCTTTACCGTGGCTGAAGGTCTTGTGCAGTCTGGCTCCTGCCACCCTCTACTGAACAGCTGCCCTTCGTGTTCACCATGCCCCTCTAGCCACAGTTGCACATGCTCTTCTCACAGTCACAGTGAAGAATTCCCCCCCCCCGCACCCCCCCAGCCGCGTGCCGTGACCTTCCTTGACCACGCAGGCGGCCTCCTCAGGGTCCCCAGTTTACATTACCCTGGTTCCTTGTTCCTATCAGAAATTGGTAAATAAAAGATGACACCATATGATTAATATTGGCCTCCCCCACTGTACTGTGAATATCGTTGAAAGCTTGGTCCCTCTCCCCTACTCCGCCCTGTCAAGAACTTCTTTTCCTTTGGGTCTGGTCTCAGTGCCCCATAATCAGGGAGACCTTCCCTGAATGCCCACGTCCCCAGCCCCTACCTCCAGTCCAGGATAGGTTCCTCTGTTGTGTCCCTTGTGGGCCAGGATGCTGTTCCTTCAGTGCTCTTGTTCCAGTGTGTAATTGTACATTCAGCAGTGTTGTTGTTCGATTAAAATATGATTACTGTCTGTCTCACCAACTGTAGATTATAAGCTCCTTGAGGGCAGAATCAGTGTCTTTTTTTAATTCAAATACATCCGTAATGACTAGTATATAATAGATGTTCAAATAAATACTCATTGAATGAAAATAGGTGTCTGCTAGCCCTGGGCAGACTTAAGCTGAATCTGCTAGGTTGAATGAACTAGGTTGACTTGTTCCTCCTTGTTGTGTCACTGTCTTTAAAAGCAAACAAATCCCAAAAAAACCAACATTTTTTAAAATTTGAAAATGAACACAGGTACAGAAACCACACAGAACAAATGAGGCTTAATGAATTATTCCAGGGAAATAACCGTATAAATACCACCAAGTCAAGAAATAGAACTTTGCTGGCCACCCAGAAGCCCCATCCATCTGTCCCATCCCAAAGACAACAGCTTCCCTCACCTATAAGTAAACACTAGCCTGACTTTTATAATAATCACTTCCCTGTGGGTTTTTTGTAGTTTTATCGTCTAAATGTACATCCTTAAACACAAGTTTAGTCTTGCCCACTTAAAAATTTTTGTATGTCTTTTAGTCTACTTTAACCTATGGATTCTCCGTCCTTTTCTTTGCCTGGGCTGTTCTACCTGTAGAATTTCCCCGTTTGAATTTTGCTAACTGTATGCTTATGATACAATTGAGCATATTCCTCTTTTCCCTGCATTTCTTGCAAATTGCAGCTGGATCTAGAGACTTCATCAGATTCAGATTCAGCCCCTTTGTAAAGACTATAGGAGTCATGCGATGTTCAAGTGTCTCTCTTTATGATGTTAGCAGTCATTGAAACACAACACCCATATCTCTTCATTCATCGGGGGTTGTAAAATGATGATGTTCTAGTTTTATCACTTTGGTTTCATTTAATAGTTGGAATACTATTATGAAATGATACTCTCCCTCATCTGTTATTGGTAACTGTTCGCCATAGTTTACATAGAAAAGTCAGGACAAATGTTTTCCCCTTTATTTACCAGTTTTCATTTATAATGAATTGTTTCTCCATCATCCTCCAAAGTAAACCAGCTCTTTTAAAAAAATAATAAATGATGAATGTATGAATTTAAGTATAATGAATGTGTGTCAATCCCTTGTAATCACTGTCTTAATTCTGGCACTGCCTTTTGGGCAATCCTGGTGCCCAGGCTGCACATTGGTCCTGGTGAGTGGGGAGGGGAGTAACAGCATAGGGACTGAGAGGCCAGGATTGCACCTACACCAGCTGCCCTGGCAGCAGTGTCCGCGACCCCTCCCTGAAATGACTCTGGGGAAAGCCCCTCTTGGTGGGGCCCATTCCTGCTGCCTTCTCCCAGCTGGTCCTCTGTCACTCTCCTTTCCTTCCCAGGTTTGGTCGGAAGAATGTGCTGTTTGTGACAATGGGCATGCAGACTGGCTTCAGCTTCCTGCAGATCTTCTCGAAGAACTTTGAGATGTTTGCCATGCTGTTTTTCCTTGTAGGCATGGGCCAGATCTCCAACTACGTGGCAGCATTTGTCCTGGGTATGGCCATCAATTTGGAGTCAAGTACTTGATCCTGTGTTTCACCATCATCCCACCACCCGCTTTCTGGAGACAGCTGTGATGCCCCTCCAAGGGAAGTGGTCTCTGGCAACACCGACCAGGGATTCTTGATGAATCCAATTAGTAGTCAGGGAAACTGAGTCTGCCAAGTGCCTAGCCTTGTGTCCCCAGCAGCCCAATAGCCTGACTGCTGATTTCCAGTTCTTTTCTGGCCCCCGAGGTGTGGCACCTTGGTCTCATTAGTACTCGATGGTCATTTAGCCGGAATTCACCTAAGATCTTAAAAATAGGACTTGCCTCTGCCCAGGGCTGGGGTAGCTAAGGAAACAGGGAGGCATGACATGAGGAGCAAGGGCCATGATTGGCAGGCTCACCAAGGAAGAAAACTGCCTCTTCTGCAAAACAGTGGCCAGTGAAATCGACTGGCAAGAATGAATTGATAGGAGTGGGCTTTAGTCACATGACCTTCAGGGTTTTAATTGAGTCCACACTGCAGGGCTTTGGCCTGCTCTCACTGAAAAGTTGCCAGTCTCACTGTTCAGAGGCATCTAACTCTAGCTTATTGGTCTTTGGGTTTCTTGGGTTGATTGTTAAAAGGATTATTTGTTTCTCTTCACAGTTGATAAAACATTTTTCCTTAAAGCGTAATAGTCAGCATGTGTGGCCTTAATAGTGACTTCCCCTTTAATGAATCTCCTTCCCCAGTGAGGCCTCACGTGGCATCTTTAGCGTAGGGCTTCAGGAAGTGATGACAGTTTCATGAGAGAACTGTCGCCGTGAGGCCACAAGGAGGCACCCGCAGCAGGTGGTCAGAATCCCATCCCTCCCTAGGGCTTGGAAGCTTCAAGATAATTCTGCCTGCTTTCTTATCTATATGTTGAAAATTACACACAAGAAGATTAATAAGGAAATAACCGGAATTAAAATACTAACATGACTCCTCCCTTGTTTTGAACAGGAACAGAAATTCTTGGCAAGTCAGTTCGTATTATATTCTCTACGTTAGGCGTGTGCATATTTTATGCATTTGGCTACATGCTGCTGCCGCTATTTGCTCACTTCATCAGAGACTGGCGGATGCTTCTGCTGGCGCTGACGGTGCCGGGGGTGCTGTGCTTCCCACTGTGGTGGTGAGTGTGTGGCCCTGTGCCCGGTGGTGCCCACCAGCAGGATGTCTTCTATCTGGCCTTCACTAGGGGGCAGCAGCAACCCACAAATCCCCATTTGGGCTCACAGAGACAGAAAATTTAGTCTTTATAAGGTGTTTCAGAATGTTTTTCCATACTCAGAAAAGCCAAAAACAAAACAGCCCCAAGACATCAACAGACTTGTTCTCAGCCCTGTGCTGGGTTGATTGGAGTGCAAGGAGAGGAAAGAGCAGTAGCTGCGAGACGATAGAGTTTAGCATAAGCTCCAGGAAGCTATCAGACTGCAGGACAAGACAGCTTAGGCCCTGGCTCTGGTTGTATGTTGCCGCACCCTCGTGCCAGAGGCACCGGGAGAAGAGGGAGCACGTTGTGCGAGTCCTCAGGGTAGCTGGATGGAGGAAACCAGGCTCCATCTGAGCCTCCAAGGTAGAGGTTGGACAGGCAGAGAGGAGACCGTTCCATATGGAGAAAGAGAACACAGCCGAGGGGCTGAGGCGAGAATCGCCCCTTGCAGGTGGGGATGGTGAGATCACTGGTGCACCTGGATGTGAGAGCAGTGCAGAGCATAGTAGGAGAAGATACAGAGCCGAGATGGTACAGCTGAGTCCTAGTTATGACCTAAGGGCAGGGGCTACCTCGTGAGGTAGAAAATAAGATCCATAAAGTCTCAAAACACCTAAGTGCCTTATGGAGAGTCAATTGGATGAATCAAGGCGGGGCAGGGGGAGGGGGGAGAGTGAGGAAAAACTAGAGGCTATAAGAGGCCAGTGCAAAAGCTGCTGTGGATGCCAGGCACAAGCAAGGGAGTTCGGCAGGGTAAGGGTCTGGGCCGGGCTCAGCCCATGACAGAAGCCAAGCTTCAGGAGCCCATTTTGCACCTGTCTACTTAGTGTCCAGCAGGTGGCACCACCACTCTTCAGAAATGGAGGTGGCCAGCCAGGGGAGGAATCCCATCATGGTGTGTCGGCCCCTCTAAACTTTGTGTACTCCAGTGAAATCAGAAGCTCGCATTACTGGCTCTAGTATGGTGCACCTCTTAGCTTCTGGTTTGGAAACACCAAACATCCCTCAAACCTAGCTCTGGTTCTGAAACCCCCTTTCCCACCTCCACTTATGCTCCACCTGGTCTGTGGGACGGGAAGGCCTCAGTGAGATTGCTCCTTGTACTTCCAGGTTCATCCCTGAGTCCCCCCGATGGCTCATCTCTCAAGGCCGATTTAAAGAGGCAGAGGTGATCATCCGCAGGGCTGCCAAAATCAATGGGATCATTGCACCCTCAACCATCTTTGACTCCAGTGAGGTGAGCACCATGCCAGAGCTGGTAGGAGGGCCTCCGTGACCATGATTTTAGGGTAGGACCACACAGCCCTGAAGCCCTCCCTTCACACGGGAGCCCAGCTCTCCCCCGCCCAAGCCCCAGCTGCCCCCAAGGCAGGTCCTGTTAAAATTCAGAAGTTGAGAAGGTGCCAACTGCGTAAACTCCTTCACCTTTCTGTGGAGTTATAGGTTTTCATACTTTATATAATTATTTTCTAAGTGATCATACAGTCGAACCATTACTTTTAATAATAAAAACTCTTTATGAGTTAATAGGTCTTTCATGAAATTGGCATTTTGGGAAATCATTGTTTCTTACACCTTAGGTTGTTTCTCATCTTCAAAAATAATACAAGTACCTAAAGTATGAAGCAAAAATAGATTTGGAGTTAGAAATGTCCTGTCTCCTTCCGCCCACCAACGGGGAGTTGTTGATTATCGTCTTGGAGCCAGGTCCTTTTTGATATCCGCCCTCCCCCTACCCCACCCCTCTCTGCAAACCCTGTTCTCACACGCCATGAGTAATTTCCTGGCTCTGCCTGATTCCTGGGTCTTGCTTCTCCTTCCTGTTCCCTCTCTTTCCACCTCCTCTGCAGCAAGCGGTTTTCCTCAGCCTCATGCCTCTGAGAAGAGGTTAGAAATTGTCATTGCTGGTTGATGGGGTTCTGGAGTGTGTCCCTGCTCTGACAGGAAGACAAGGTCCTGGCTGTGAGAACAGCCACCAGCAGTCAGTCATACCGCAATGCGCAAAGGCATGCAGATGCAGACTTGGGGCTTGGGAAAGAGAGACCGGTTATTATAGGCAGCAAAGAAGCTGCTGGCCACTGACAGCCCTGCCGGCCTCATGGTTAAGCAGTGGCCCAGCACCAAATCCCACTCAGCACGTCCTAGAAAGGACTCTGGTGCACAAAAGCTCAGGGAGGGGTAGGTGGCAGGGAGGGCTTTTAAGTGAGGTGGCCTCTGTAGCTTTGCAGAGGTCAGTCTGGATGAAACCGTAAGTCCCACTGGCATCTTTGTGGAAATGAGGGTATTCCAAGGGATCCATTAAGTCAAAAGTTGACCTTGCGTTGAACTGCTAACTCAGGAAAAACAAACTCCAAAACTGGGTTTGCTTAAGAAAGCAACATCAGTGTGTTTAGATGTGTGGTTTATTAATGTCCTTGGCTGTGCCAGGTTTCATAGGAAGTTACTCAGAGTGAAGCTGAGGTCAATTTTCCTGTTTTTCTATCTGAAACTTTTTTCCTTGGAAGTAGACCAGTAACTACATGGTATGAGGACTGAAAACATTAATTCTTTTAAAATATAATATCAATAAACTACACAGCCAGTTTCTCTCTCTGACCCAGAGGGGCCGGGAGCCAGCCTTGGAAAGGAATGCGCAGAGGCCTCCCTGGAATGTGGCCATTGACGGGGCTGGAGGTTTTGCCGGGAGGGGGCAGTCAGCTTGGGCCTCCTCCTTGGCTGCATCGCACCAAGGGCTGGTCACTTACTTTTCCTCCTCATTCTTGTTCACTAATTTGTTATCCACAAGGCCCGGTGAAGCCTTCTGCAGCCCAAGACATAGTCACTATACATACCCTTCTTTTCAAACAAGAAACATAAAACACTCCCCAACTCGGAGACGCAGAAAGCTAAGATGCCAGGGTTTCAAGTATGTTCTTGGGTCTCTGAGTCTCCAACCTTCTCTCCGTCCCGTACCCTTGTCATGTTGTTCCTGCAGCTACAAGACCTAAGCTCCAAGAAACAGCAGTCTCACAGCATTCTGGATCTGCTCCGAACCCAGAATATCCGGATGGTCACCATCATGTCCATAATTCTGTGGTGCGTAAGTGAGACATACCTAAGGCCTCCAGACAAAGCTTCTGGCAGTGTCTGTCAGGCCTCGCATTTGCAGACATCTCAGATCAGAATTGAAAGCCTGTGCCATCAGAAAGTGGCAGGGATGTGCCTTGCAATAAAAGAAGTGAGCATGTCCCAGTTCTTAACGGAATCTCAGAAGAGGAGAACGAAAACTGTTGTGGGAGCTTTGGGGGGAAGATATGGGATCTTTGGGGATCCCTCCGGGTCAGAAGGCAAATCTCTGTTCACATTGGGTCCCTAGTTTAGTTGTTCCTGTTGCCTGTGCATCAGACAGTGACTGAGGCCTTTAAGAAGTTCTAAGTGAAGACACCGTGTCCTTTCAGTTATAGAGGCTGCTAAGTATGTTCTGGAAATGTGGAAGCAGGACATCCTCCCTCTGGGATGTTTGGAGACTGTCCTGGAGGTAGAGCCATGGCCTACACATCCTCGTCAGGTTCCTTCTAACGAGGCATTTCACCAAGTGTGTCAGGGAGGGATCTGTGATTTACTAGAGAAAAGGAACACATCCGAGTGCCTAGGTAGCATTTGCTTAGTGGCCAGACCCTTGGGATTACAAGTGACTACCTGAGCCTGCGGGGGAGGAAGGCAGACTTCATCTCAGAGTGCTTATTGCTGGAGTCAACAAGCCTTGGCAGCCAGCCACCCATTTCCAAGGAATGGCACGGGATCCCTTAGGGCAGTGCACCGCCCCTGAGTCGGCCTCAAACAAAACCAGCTTTCAGCCTGCACCACAGACCTGCCAGCCTGCGATGAGTCACCCTTCCATGGTTCACCCAGGCACCCCTCCTACTCTGGATTTCCCAGGGACTCCTGTACATGCCCTTTTCCCTGATTGTACCAGCTGTGGTTTCAACCTGCAGATGAGTTAAAAACAGTCTGATTCATACTGGTCTGGTTTGCCAAAGAGTGTTGACCGTCAATAGAGAGAATGCCTACTGGGGACAGGGTCTAGGCCAGGGGCAGCGGGGGGCATGCAGATGGCCCACTGGGAGCTCCCTCTCCTCCCCACGAGTCCGGTGGGGTTGGGGTCACCTGCTTCTGACCAGCCTCTTCCTGGCTGGTCGCCCCAGAGGGTCCGCCAGGGATCTTTCTCTAAATGTTTGACCTAATGATTGTTCCTTATTTTATCTCATCAGTCTTATCACACCCCACTTGCTATCTGCCTCCTTACTCATACCCTAGCTCCTTCTGCAATTGTTGGATTTGGGAGGTTCAGAGAGTAGGGAAATAGGCTTTTGTGAGTGCTTTAGCTTAGGATTTTTAAAGCCGAAAGGCAGGTTGGAGTATTTTTGGTTTTTGATTTTTTTTTTCCAACAAAGTGAATCTGTCTGAATTATATGTCTTTTTGCTGGAACGCTTTGTTTAGAAAGCTCTGAAAGTGCTCTGACCCAGAAGGTACCCCGGTCTCGGGGGAAGTTATCTTTCTTTCTAAGAAGTAAGACTCAGGGTTAAATCTGCTGCCCTCCTGGTAAGGATAGTTTTGAATTTCCTGCAATAATTATATTTTAAAAGTTGTCCAGGTTGGGAGGCACGTGGATGCCACTTCTCCAGCTATTTTCTGCATTCTGTTTCAGGATGACCATATCAGTGGGCTATTTTGGGCTTTCCCTTGACACTCCTAACTTGCATGGGAATGTCTATTTGAACTGCTTCCTCTCGGCTGTGGTTGAAGTCCCAGCATATGTGTTGGCCTGGCTGCTCCTGCAGCACCTGCCCCGACGCTATTCCATGGCCACCGCCCTCTTCCTGGGTGGCAGCGTTCTTCTCTTCGTGCAGCTGGTGCCCCCAGGTAGGTACCATACATGTCTGCAGTCTGGGATATCCATTGAGTCACTCAGTCTCTACCATACTGTCTCAGCCAATTAATAAAGAGAATAAAATTATGCCATTACAGCTCGCCTGCATATCTGTGTTCTCAGCCCACAAGTCAAGAGAAAGTGTCTCCTGGGACCAGACAGTCATCATGGCCTGGGCTTTGGGGGAGAAGGGAGAGTGACCTTGTGGGGCTGATGGTTGACTGTACTCTCTACCCAAGTTAATGTGTGTGTGTGTGTTTTTATTTGCAGAGTGAGGGGGAGGAAAGAGGGCCATCCCCATGTCTTTTTAACCTGGCCCCATCTTAGTCATTTATTCATTCAATAAGTAGCTGTGGAGTGTTTACTGTGGGGGAGGCACTGTGCTTGGGGCTGACGGTGCAGAAGTAAAGGAGTCGGGCAGAGCCCCAGGCCCTCCTGGCGCTCAGACTCCAGTTGAGAAGACAGACAACAAACAAGTAAATAAAATGCTTGTTATAGTACAGACTGTGTTACCTTTAATAATGACACTGAAGGACAATGGAGAGCTAGTTTATATAGAGTGGTCACAGACAGTGGCCCTAAAGAGGGGAAAGTCGAGCAGAAACAGATGAAACGATGGAGAAACCCATAAGAAAGTCTAGGAGCAGAACATTTCAGGCCGAAAAAGAGCAAAGACCAAGACCCTGAGGAGGCAATGAGCCTGGCACACTTGGTAAGAGATGAGGAGAGGAAAAAGGGCAGGGCCAGGCCACAGCGTGGCTCTCACAGGCCAGTAGCAGGAGTTTATTTGTAAAACCATCTTGGTATCCCACAGAAGGGTAGGAGGCAGCCCTCTGAAAATTCATAAAACGGTTTATGGATCCTCATGTCCATCATGGTACCGAGAGTTGTCATGGGTTTGGGGACCTCTGGTAATCATTTGTGGGCCCCTGAGGCTGGCAACACTCTGCACAGGAAGAGCACCCACTGCAGCATGGCTGGGAGCCCAGGAATGTATGTAGAGGTTCACACCAGAGCTCAGGGAGACCCACAGGCCACTCACAGCATCTCCTCATTGGCACAGTGAGCAGGAGAGATCCGAGGATCATTCATGAGGGTCTGCTGGTCTGTGAAGTGTTGCATGGAGTGAAAGCGTGAAGTGAGTTATAATTGAACTTCCCATTCATCCACAAATCCTTAGTTAATTCCACAGTGCCTGCAGCATGAGGTTCTGGGGTGCCAGCTGCCCCCTCTGACACACATGTCTTTAATGACTTTTGGACTGGAGAGCAGGTTTCTCTGGGTTATTGAGGGGCTCGCTCACTCTGGTGGTCTTTAGGCTGAGGAGAAGAGCCTGTCCTCACACAGCTGCAGGTCCCAGCCTCCTCTCGGTAATCAACTTGGAGGGACATAAGCCCCTTATCCCACAATAGGAAGTTATAGAAACTTTCCTCCTCCACCCTTCCCAGGGAGAAAGTATGTCTGTTTCAGGCAAAAAACTAGTAGCAGCGTGCCTTGGGTTGGTGCCTTCTCCTACTTTCTTCCCTTTGCTTTTCAGACTTGTATTATTTGGCTACCATCCTGGTGATGGTGGGTAAGTTTGGAGTCACTGCTGCCTTCTCCATGGTCTACGTGTACACAGCCGAGCTGTACCCCACAGTGGTCAGGAACATGGGCGTGGGAGTCAGCTCCACGGCATCCCGCCTGGGCAGCATCCTGTCTCCCTACTTCATTTACCTTGGTAAGTCCCGTGGGTCAAGCGCACACAGGAGGGATGGGGTGGAAGCACTGATTGGCTTTAATGCGACCTGGGGATGGCTTGTTAACAAGAAAGCAAGCACACTCAGCAAATGGGATCCATCCAATACTGGATCTATGCCTGGAGAAGGTTCCTGTCTGGGTGCACTGTGGTGGAAGCACTCATGTGGAAAACAACCTATAGACAGCTAGAAATTGACGACAGTTGAGGGGTTTTGTATCTGTTTTAGCCTTCCCAGGCCTTCCATCAGAGAACGTAATTCCCCTATCCTAAGAAATTGCAGCATCGTTTAGGGAGCCAGTGTACTAATTGGGGAAATTTCTTCTTGGAATCATAGTTTATAAGGAACAGGAAGGGAAAGATGTCTATTCTAGAGGTCTGATGAACCGAGAATTTCTGTAACTTGAAGCACTTAACACAGCAGTTTTACACTGTGCAAAGATCTGCCTCATACCATTTTATGTAATAGGGCCCCAGTTTTATCTTTCTCAGAGTTATTTCCTCATGGCAGCTGCTGTCCCCCTGCACATGCCTAGCTGGCACATCTCTAGGGACGGGTGGCACTCACCTTGGGAGTACTCAGAGTGCTTTGTGAACATGCTACATAGACCTGACAAGCAGAAACACCTTCTGATCTGGCCTGAAGACAAATCGAGTGGGTTGTGACACACCTGGAGAGGTGGAGGAGTTATTCCTATCCCTGGACACATACCTTGAGTTCCTTGGAAACCCAGCATTAGGAAGTAGGGTGTTTTTTGGGTTTTTTTAATTAATTAATTTTTGGCTGCATTGGGTTTTTTTAAATTAATTTGTTGATTAACTTATTTATTTTTGGCTAGAAAATAGGAATAGAGGGACTTCCCTGGTGGTCCAGTGCTCCCAGTGCAGGGGGCACAGGTTCGATCCCTGGTCGGGGAACTAAGATCCCGCATGGCACACAGCACGGCCAATAAAAAGGAAATAGGAATAGAAATGGCTCAGGCCCATCCTCCCAGGCTGCACCCATCCCCTGCACCGAGGTGTTGCTGCTCTGTGCCAACTCTGGGTTCTGTGACCTGCCTAGGTGCAAGATTCCAATATGGCAGCTCAGACTGGGCGATGCTGAGGCTAAGAAGGCAGGTGATCCCTGTTAGAGTCCTGGGGACACAAAGGGAGGGAGAGAGACCATGTCAAACTGCACTCCCGGCTTGGGGCTCTGTCTGCTTTACCACAGGTGCTTACGACCGCTTCCTGCCCTACATTCTCATGGGGAGTCTGACCATCCTGACAGCCATCCTCACCTTGTTCCTCCCAGAGAGCTTCGGCACCCCACTCCCAGACACCATTGACCAGATGCTAAGGGTCAAAGGGTAAGGGGGCCTCCTTCTTCACAAAGTTAATGCTCTGGGTCTGGGCCTGGCAGAGAGTTCCCCACGAACTCAGAAACGCCATGGACTAGTTTAGCCATAATAGGATCAGACATGGCCGGGTACTTACAGCCTGTTCTCTCTGGCCAGATCCAGACCACTGGGTCACCATGAACATCTCGACAGCAGTAGCAACTCGGATAGTACAGAGACAAGAAGAAACCTTTCAGAATCTGCTGTATGATATTTTCCCTTTAGTGAGATAACCTCAGCTCTGGGGCATTTTTTGTTTGTTTTGAGACTGGTAGACATGTTTTTAAGATTTGTTTCTAACATTTGTTTGGCTTGTTCTTCTAGAATAAAATACAGGCAAACTCCAAGCCACACAAGGATGTTAAAAGATGGTGAAGAAGGCCCCACAGTCCTTAAAAACACAGGCTTCTAACACAACCTCCAGTGAGAAGGTAAAGAGGAAAGACCGTCTTGTCAGAAGTGGCTTGTGCAGACACTGAGTCCTTCAGTGGCAAAGGTCTTTGCTGTTCATTCTGCGGACGCTGTGTCTGCCTTGCTCACGGATGGATACCCAGACTCAGCTGCATATGGTCCTAGAGCACCACCTTCCCTCCAGGGACACCATGGCTACTGACGGACAACTTTGGGTAAATCCTAACTATTACAGTGATGGACTTGGCACTTCCTAAGAAGTTAACTACTCATTAGAACCAGTAGGATTTGGAAGAATATGAATTAAAACTTTACATTTTAATTTCAGACTGCCTGAGAAGGCCCCTGATAGAACTGGGGGTCTAGTTCTCCACCTCCTCACCCTGCCAAAAAATCCTTTCCCTGTTTCCCACTAATGGTGCACTTTAGAGGAAAAGAAATAATTTCACAGGGAGTCTGATTTCTCATACTTTCTCAGTTACAAAGGATATTAAATGGGATTGTTGCTTCCCCAGGGCAGGAAAGCACAAGTCTGGGGAAACCTAGAGGTATTTCATATGGAGAGGACTCAGCAGATACAGAACAGAGACAAGTGCATTAACTTATGAGCTCTTGGACCACTCAGAGTGACTACTGGGTAGACTTGTTTACATCTGGTCAAAGCACTGGTCTTGTGCAGGCCCGTAAGAGATTCATCACTGAATCTACTATTCTTGTTTTCCACTACTACGTGAATCAAGTCTCCTAGCTACTATGGTTTCTGATGTATGGTTTGAAGGAAGTATATCAATGAGAAAGAGAGACGAGCGAACTTGTCTCTTCTCCCAAAACTATAATATGGATTTTGATTGTGTTTTGCTTGTTGTTTGTTGTTATGTCTTTTTTTCTCCTTAAGTTATTTGCACTTCAGAATAGACTTAGGAAAGGCTGGTTCCTTAGCCTCCTGGTTTGTGTCTTTTGTTTGTTTCAACCCAGAATCACTCTGGCAATGGTCCACGGTTGCCACTTATGCAAGGCCTCACCAGCCTTAGCTACTAGCACTTTTCTGGGTGCCAAAAATGACATCATTGTGTGTGTTTTCCTTTCATGAAACTTAATCATGGAAAAAAATTACAAAGAAGAAAATTAAGTCGTGTTCACAGTCTTTCAGAGTTGCTCACTTCAGTGGTGTAACATTGGGAGATATTTTGTGTTCAGCGTAAAATTGTCTTCTCTTTTCTGATTATGCCACCGTGGTACTTCTAAAGCATATGCTTCACCTGGTTAAAAACAAAAAAGTATTTTTGTGAAAGCTACTGAAGTGCCTTGGGAAATGAAGATGTTTTAATAAATTAAATGATTTTTTAAAATAATAACAACTGCCCACAACTTTTATTTCCACAGTTTGGTGAGCCATGCCACACCATCACATCACTTTTCTCTGTATCAGCTTGGGCTAATTCTAACAGTGGTTTATGATTAGTCTCTAAAGCTAAACTTTAATCCCCATGTACTAGAGACCTTCACTCTATTGACTATGGACTGAGGCAGCATTCTTGCACAAGTGTCTTAGCCTGGGTTCCTCAGAAAGCAGAGCCTGAGGCCAGTGCTTCTGCGCAGTTAGGTAATTTATTTGGGAATAAGATTCTAAGGAGCAGAAGTAAAGGATGGGGGGAGGAAACAGGGAAGGAGGGAGACCCAATACCAGGATGCATTATCAGGATGGCCAGCACCAAGGGCACTGTTCCATCCAGCCAGGATTTCTCAGGAGCCTTATGAAATGTATCTCAAAACCGTCTGCACTGTGATGAAAGGGGAAAGCATTTACATATTGGCCTTCCTTCCCCATTCGTCAAAGGCAGCCCCACAGGTGTCAATTCCCACAGTTCCAGGTTGCACATGGATGAGTCCCAAACAGGTTCTGTCCCCTGGATAGAAAGCAAGAAGTAATGTACTGCAGGCCTGAGGTGAAGCACTGTCAGGCTGCACTTCAGTGAAGCTGGTCAGAGTGTGTGAACTGGTTGCTGCAACAGTGACTTGGAGTAAGCGGTGGGGCTGAGGGGACTGGGGATTGGACGTGGTGCACAAGATATATATATAATGTGTCACAGGGAGATCTGAGCTAGAATGTGTACAGACATGGGTAAAAAGCTCCAGGGTTGGATAGATAACTCAAAAAACGTGTAGCATAACAAAACGAGCAGCATCAAACTCAGGTGGGGAGGGAAGGAAGCTTGGTTTCTGTAACAGCGTTAACTTCTCTACTCTCCTCACACCCGGTTCTGTGCAGGGTTCCTGATTAACTGACATCACAGTGCCTCCAGAATATAATTACGGTCCTTCCTGCTCTTTCTCCTGTTGCACAAATGAGCAGTTCTGAGTTTTCTCTCTTATTCTCAATGTCACTGATCAGTCATTTGTGACCTTCTGGGCGCAAAAATCATAACTACCTGAATGCTTCAATCTCTTCCAGTGGCAGGGCAATAGCCCAAGTCCCTGCTCCCGGGCTGAACCAAGTATCTGAAAAATCCAAGGCCTCTGTGCAGGCCTGCTGGACTCTTGTGTGACTTGTTTCCGTCAGTCATGATTTTGGGAAACTGACCAGATTATCCTGCCCAGGGATCTCCTCTCAAGGAACCCAGAGGGATGTTTGGTGCGTGGTAAGGTGCTCAGTTAATGCCCATAAGAATTAGAAACCAGGATACCCACAGAAATGCAAAGGACAAAGCAAAGGCAGTGGAGGAACAATTCAGATTTTAAAAATAATAAAAAGTCTTCTACCACAGATCAAAGTGCAAACAGGAGTGTACCCCATAATCTTTTCCTATTCTTGGCAACTAGTTCCTGCCTCCCAGACCTCCCTGGAACACTATCCTGAATTCCAGAAGGGCTGGTGTTTGCCAAAGAGAATTAGTCTGCTTAACACCTA
Organism: Tursiops truncatus; assembly: GCF_011762595.2. Lineage (NCBI taxonomy): Eukaryota > Metazoa > Chordata > Mammalia > Artiodactyla > Delphinidae > Tursiops > Tursiops truncatus. The sequence continues at coordinate 109,441,345 of NC_047036.1, forward strand.
GAATAAGTGATGATGAATGCCTTGGGCAGAGGGCCATGTTCCCTGTCAGGTAGTAAATATCACAACAAATCTTTCCCCTAGGTGTTTGTCATTTAACTGATTTTCTTAAAGGGCTTTTTAAGGTAACAGAAAGAGGCTTGATGCAATTCAACATTAACAATACCTTATGTTGTGTGCCATTGCTATAAAAGCACTTTGGAAAAATACATCTATATTTTCATTTGATCCTCATAAAAGTCTTATGAGATTGAGAAAGGATGCCCAGGATGACAAATCAGAGGTTTCTCAGCAGAAATCATGTCTTCCTGGAGTCTCAGGCAGACCCACCCCAGAAGGTCTCACCTTGGGAAGAAGGGGCCTCATCTCAAGGACAGGTGTGCAAGAGGCTTCCAGAGACACTGGGACATCATCTCTCTGCTGGGCCAGCCGGAAGGCAACAGCCAGGCACCAGACTGACTCTTTTAACCCCGAAGTCTCACATAAGAAACTCTTCTCATGGATGTGTAGGGGAGGTGTGGACATACACTCTATACATCAAGGAGAGTTTGCTAAATGCATGCAGCGGTATCAGTATTTCACAGGGCTAGTCTACTGAAACTTCAGAACTATTGTATTCATAATCATGTAACCTTTGATTATGAACGAAATAGTTCTGAAAACAACAAATGTCATCATAGAATTGCCCTCCCCTAGACCAAACAAAATGAGCATAAAAAAGTAAAAACCTATGAATATTTTTCACCAAAATTAACCAAACAAGAAAGCAGCATAACTTAAAACAATACACTTTAAAAGTCGATGGAAGGAAAGAAACAGAAGATTCTAACATTGCTCCGCAGCTCTTTAGCCATACTGGAAAGGCATCAACATCTGAAACAGTCTCTCTCCTTACTCCCATATCTGGCAAACAGCAGACAGGGTGAAGGTCTCTATTTATTTCCCTGTTCAAAGATTTTTGGCAACTACTGTAGAGAACAAATGGATGAAACAGAGAAAATGGACAACGAGGCTGATTACTCTGAAAGAATTGAGACCTGCTCTATGAGAAATGCTAAAGGGAGTCCTTCAGGCTGAAATGAAAGGACAACAGCAGGACTTTCCTGGTGGCGCAGTGGTTAAGAATCCGTCTGCCAATGCAGGGGACACGGGTTCGAGCCCTGGTCTGGGAATATCCCATATGCCACGGAGCATGCTCTGTGTTCCACAACTACTGAGCCTGCATGCCACAACTACTGAAGCCCGTGTGCCTAGAGCCCATGCTCCACAAAAAGAGAAGCCACCACAATGAAAAGCCCACGCACTGCAATGAAAAGTAGCCCGTGCTCACCACAACTAGAGAAAGTCCATGCGCAGCAACAAAGACCCAATGCAGCCAAAAATAAAAATAAATAAAATAAAATAAATTTATTTTAAAAAAAGGACAAGAGCAATGCAAATCCACATGAAGGAATAAAGAACACGGAAAAAGGGAACTACCTAATAAATATAAAAGACAGTATTAATAAGAGTGAGGAAATGAATACCAATCTTACAGAAAAAAGGGTTATAAAAGAATACTATAAACAACTGTATGCAAACAAATTAGATAACCTAGATGAACTGAACAAATTCCTAGAAACACAAATTATCAAAATCATCTCAAGAAGAAATAAAATCTGAACAGACTTAAAGAGATTGAATTAATAAACAAAACCTCCCATCAAAGAAACGCCCAGAATCAGATGGCTTCACTGGTGAATTCTACCAAATATTTAAAGAAGAATTAACACCAATCCTTCTCAACTTCTTCCCCAGAATAGAAGAGGAGAAGACACTTCCTAACTCATTCTATGAGGCCAGCATTTCCCTGAGACCAAATCCAGACAAAGACATCAAAGGAAAAGAAATCTATAGATCTAATCCCTTATGAACATAGATGTAAAATATTCAACAAAATACTAGCAAGCCAAATCCAGCAGTATAATAAGAGAATTACATACTGTGACCAAGTGGGATTTATCCCAGGAATACAAGGGAAGTTCAATGTATAAACATTAATCAATGTAATACAACACATTAATAGAATGAATGTTTTAAAAAATGATCATATAAATTAATGCAGAAAATCATTTGATAGGGAATTCCCTGGTGGTCCCGTGGTTAGGGTTCCATGCTTCCACTGCAGGGGGCACGGGTTTGATCCCTGGTCAGGGAACTAAGATCCTGCAAGCCACGCAGTGCGGCCAAAAATAAAAATCATTTGACAATATCCAACACCTTTTCTTGATAAAAACAAAACACTCAACAGACTAGAAATACAAAGGGAACTCCCTCGACATGACAGATGGCATCTATGAAAACCTCATAGCTAATGTTATACTCACTGGTGAAACTGAAAGCTCATCCCCTAAGATCAGTAATACAACAAGGATGTTCATCAACAGAAGGATGGCCACTTCTGTTCAACACTGTACTGGGAGTTCTGACCATAATAACTAAGCAAGAAGAAGAAATAAAATGTAGTCAAATTGTGAAGAATAAAATAAAGCTACAGTAATCAAAACACTGCGGTACTTGAAGAAAGACAGACATATAGATCAATGAAATAGAATAGAGAGCCCAGAAATAAACCTTCACATACATAGTCAAATGATTTTTTTAAAAAAATGCCAAGATCGGGCTTCCCTGGTGGCGCAGTGGTTGAGAGTCCGCCTGCCAATGCAGGGGACACGGGTTCGTGCCCCAGTCCGGGAAGATCCCACATGCCGCGGAGCGGCTGGGCCCGTGAGCCATGGCTGCTGAGCCTGCGCATCCGGAGCCTGTGCTCCACAATGGGAGAGGCCACAACAGTGAGAGGCCCACGTACCACAAAAAAAATAAAAAAAATTTTAAAATGCCAAGACCATTTAAGGGGGAAAGGACAGTCTTTTCAACAATGCTGCTTGGAAAACTGGATGTCCACATGCAAAAGAATGAAGTTGGACTCTTACCTTTTACACCATATGCAAAAATTAACTCAAAGATGGATTAAAAAAAAAAAAAGCTAAACATAAGAGCTAAAACCCTAAGACTTTTTCGAAGAAAACATAGGGGGAATTTCCATGACACTGGATTTAGAAATGATTTCTTGGATATGGCACAGCCAACAAAAGAAAAAAATAGATAAATTGGACTTCATCAAAATTAAAAACTTTTGTTTATGTCAATTACATCTCAATAAAGCTGGGGGAAAAAGTTTTGTGCATCAAAGAACATTACCAAGAGATGAAAAGGCAACCTATAGAATGGGAGAAAATGTTTGCAAATCATATTTCCAATAATGGGTTAATATCCAAAATATATAAGGAACTCCTACAACTCAACAATTTAAAAAAGTTTTTTTTAACGGGCAGAGGACTTGAGGAGACATTTCTTCAAATAAGATATACAAATGGCCAATAAGCACATGAAAAGATGTGCTAATCATTAGGGAAATGCAAATCAAACCACAAATAAGATACCATTTCACACCCAGTAGGATGGCTGTTATTAAAAACAAAACAAAACAGAAAATAATAAGTATTGGTGAAGATGAGGGGAAATTGGAACCCTTGCGCATTGCTAGTGGGAATATAAAGCAGTGCAACTGCTATGGAAAACAGCATGGCCTTTCCTCAGAAAAACCAAACACAGAATTACCACATGATCCAGCAATTCTAGTTCTAGGTATACACCCAAAGAAAATGAAAGCATAGACTTAAACATATTTGTACACCTATGTTTACAGCAGCATTATTTACAATAGACAAAAGGTGGAAACAACCCCAAGTGTCCATCAACAGATGCGTGGATAAACAAACTGTGGTATATATACACACAATGGAATACTATTCAGCCTTAAAAAGGAATGGAGTTCTGAGACATGCTATAGCATGGATGAGCCTTGAAAACATTGTTAAGTGAAATAAACCAGACACAAAAGGACAAATATTGTATGATACCATTTATATGAGGTACCTAGAATAGTCAAATTAACAGAGACAGAAGATAGAATAATGGTTACTGGGGGCTAAGGGGGAAGAGTTAATGGGTAAATAGTTTCAGCTTGAGATGATAAAAAAAAACTCTGGAGATGGATGGTGGTATTGACTGCACAACAATTTGAATGTACTTAATGCCATTGAATTGTACACTTAAAATGGTTAAAATGGGACTTCTCTGGTGGCATGGTGGATAAGACTCCACACTCTCAATGAGGGGGCCCAGGTTCCATCTCTGGTCAGGGAACTAGATCCCACATGCATGCCACAACTAAGGAGCCCACGTGCCACAACTAAGACCCACTGCAACTAAATAAATAAATAATTTTTAAAAAGCTTAAAATGATAAACTTTACGTTACATATATTTTACCATAATAATTTTTTTAAAAGAATTGTTCAAGTATAATGGAAATAAACATTCTTAAATATTAAATTCAAGCAATAAGGTACCCATGAATCCTTTTTGAAAGAAATTATTTAAAAATTAAAGCCAGCCCATTATTAAATGAATCCATTCACAACCCATATAACAAAGAGCTAATTTACCTAGCATAAAAAGATCTACTACAAATAAATAAGAAATCAACAACCCCAATGGAAAATTGGGCAAGAAACATAAATAATACACAGGTATTGAAGCACAGATGACTTTTAAACATATGAGAAGATTCTATACCTCTCTCCTAATAAGAGAAATACAAATGAAAACTATACTGAGATATCATTTTTCACCTGTCCATCCATCCTCCTCTCTGTACAAATGCAAAGAAAAATGTATCTAATGATATTTTCCTAATATTAGTAGTAATAATTTTTAGATAGTAGGATCTGGGGAGCTTTTAAAAACATCTATTGTTGTATTTGCTATAGTGTTTATATTCCTTATAAAGAGTATGTACACATTTTTAAGTAGCTTTAGTTAAAAAATAAAACTGGAGAGCTCCCCTGGTGGCGCAGTGGTTGGGAGTCCACCTGCCGATGCAGGGGACACGGGTTCATGCCCCGGTCCGGGGGGATCCCACATGCCGTGGAGCAGCTGGGCCCGTGGGCCGTGGCCACTGGGCCTGCGTGTCCAGAGCCTGTGCTCTGCAGCGGGAGAGGCCACAGCAGTGAGAGGCCCGCATACCACAAGAAAAACAAAAAACATAACAAAAAAATAATAAAACTGGAGGTAAATATGCAAGATGAGGACAAAGATGAATTATTTTCTTCTGTGTAATTTTGAGTATTTTTTTTAGACTCCTCCAACCCCCTCCCAAACTTTCACATATTTTAATGTATTTCAACTCCTGATATGACACACTTCCAGTTTTATATTTCTTTTTGACATTCCTGCCTTCATACATACATCGTCCTCCTTCATCTCTGATTATCCTAATTCTATCCCTGTTCAAGGTTCACCTCAAAGCACATCCTCTTGGGAGGCACTATAGCTTATTGGCTAAGTGTCCACACCTGGAGCAGATATGTGGTCCCTGAGGTCCAAAAGTAGGCTTCTCCACTTACTAGTTCTATAAGTTTGAGCAACTTACTTAACCATTCTGAGACTCAGTTTCCTCATCTGTAGAATAGATGATCGATCTAATTAGGTTTTTATAAGGATTCAACTGGATCATGCATGTAAAGTACACAGCAGAACTAAATTTGTGTTGAAAATAATATTGCTATTCCTCCTGACCCCCCCCAATGTAATTATTGACTCTACAAATAATTAATCTTTATTTTCTGTTTGGTTTCATGAGGGGAATTATAACTACCTTTGGGAGGAAAGACAAGTCTTCTACCCCTAAAGTACTTAAGTAGTACATTCACTTTACATTTGGTAGTTTTTCTTTTTGTTCAACAGATATTTTTACTCATTCATCCCTTAATGAGAGGCAGACCCCTCAGGAAAATATAATTCATGATGCCCACACCAACTTCTTTTTCTTTTTAGTCCAAGCAGATTAATGGTACCTGGGCTTCTCGAAAGCTTTGGTAACAAAACATGTAAACTCACTTACTGTCAGCCTCCAGCCTTCACAGTGAGATGGGTTTGGGCTGTCTGGTGTCTGGGATTAGTGAAGGAAATGTTTGACCTATGAGAAAGCTCAGTAGTAGTCATGATCTGTGTTCAAGCCTGTTTCAATGGGATAAGCCAATGTTGGACCAGAAGAGCTCTGCCCTCTCACAGGTGATTCACTCAAACAGCAAGTCTCCACAGCAAGGTCATCCTATGCCACCCAGCTCTCCAGAGGCACCTTGCTCAGGGAGAAAGATGTCAGAACAAGAGTGCCTTTTGGTGTGCTAACTTCTTTTCCGTACAGAATGACAGAGATTTCCATCTGTATTGCCAAATATATGTCTTTCCCTTTGGGAACACTTATAAAAGGCTAGTTCTTTTCCCCAGAGAACCAGGGACACCCAAAGCAAAATTATTTACCTTTGATTGTTCAAGAACAATTGCTCACCCCTTTCTTTCTTTCTTTCTTTTTTTTTTTTTTTTTGTGGTACGCGGGCTTCTCACTGTTGCGGCCTCTCCCGTTGCGGAGCACAGGCTCCGGACGCGCAGGCTCAGTGGCCACGGCTCCTGGGCCCAGTCGCTCCGCGTCACTGGGTGGGATCTTCCCGGACCGTGGCATGAACCCATGTGCCCTGCATCGGCAGGCGGACTCTCAACCACTGAGCCACCAGGGAAGCCCTCCCTTTCTATTTTTTGACTTTTGCCTCCTCCTCAAGAAAGTTAAGAGATATTTTTGCTATTGGCAGGTCGTATTTTTCTAGAGGCAAACAGTTATAGTATTGAGTTCTAAAGTGAGGTTTGAAGGTTATCCATGGAACAAGCGTTTTATAAAGACACTAGCTCACGCAGAGGACATAGCTGATAGTTTAATAGTAAAGCAGAACATATCTTATGAATGGGAAAGTGGATACAGAGGTCCCCTGCCCACCTGACACCTCACCCAACATGGGCAGAACAGAACCCCTACAAAACTTGGTCCTTTTCAAGATTCTCCAACTCAGTGAAGGACATCATTGTGTCAGTGTGAGTCCTCCTAGAGCAGACAGCAAGATGGTATTAAATGTGTGAGTTTAATGGGAAAAATGTTCATGAAGTGTAAAGAGGAGAGGGAGCAAGAGAAGGCAGAGAGAGACTCAAACCACGATGCAGGTATGTCCCCTGTGAAAGGGGAGAGGGAAGGAAGGAGGATTAGGTAGGAAGATCCTCAGACTGCAGAGCTCTGAGAAAGTGCTGGCCACACTGATGGGAAGCCCCAGAATACAGATTTCCTGTTGGAGGAGTCCCACCTTGGGCAGAAATGGCCTGGCTCTTGTACCCACACTGTGATCATTCATTGACTGGGAGCAGCCAGAACGTTGAGGCCTTGTGTAAATACTGCAGTGGATCTGAAGGTGCAGTGGCTGGAGGCTCTCAGCTAACTATATTCATCGTAGAAGGGTCTCTTGAAGAGACATCTGAGTACCTACATTCCTGCCACAATCATTCATTCAATTACACAACCTGGGAGTCATGCTTGGTACCTCCTTTTCCGTTATCTCTAAGACCCAATCCATTGCTAAGTTCCTGACCATTTTACCTCCTAAACAGCTCTCACATCTGTCCATTTCTCTCTGTCTCCCCTACCACTACCACCGTCATCTTGCTCCCAACAGGTGACCATCTTTCAATCCATTCACCACACAGCAGACAAAGCAGTCATTTCAAAACACAAGTCAGATGCTACAACCCCTTGCTTAAACAACATAGTGCTCATGGGATAAAGACCTAAGTCCTGAGCATGACCTTTAAGGCCCTACCTGTTATGGCTTTGCCTTACTCTATAGCCTCCTGTGGACTTGGGTTCTTCTTATGGCTCAACTGACCCTTTGAGTTTCAGATAGACAATGGTTCAGATCCAGCCTTCTTCCAGTTCCCGAAATGTTCCAAGTTCTTTCCTGCCTCAGGACCTTTGCACATGCTGTTTCCTCCACTAATTATCTCTTCTCCAACCCCATGCCCCTTTACCCAGTTAACTAATCCTCATTCCTCAGCTCCCAGTTCAAACAACCCTTCTTCTGAGAAGCCTTCTAGGACCCCCCCCCCCACCCCTCCAGGGAGGTTCAAATCCTTCTCATAGAATGAAATGCCCTTTGTAACATTTAGGATGGTATTCTATAATTGACTGATTATTTGGTCGTCTGACTACATCACTAAAGTGTGTTTCCTGAAGGCAGAGACTGTGTCTATTTTCACTCATTATTGAATCCCCAGGATTAGCAGAGCGGCTGCATTTTGCAGTTGCCACAAAATACTTGTTGAATGAATGAAGTACCTAAAAGAGTTTTTTTATTTTTTTCCTTTTTATTTGAATCACACCAGGTGTTTTCTTTTCTAACCATTTCTTTCCATTTATACTGTTCTCTAGCTGTGTTGCCTGATCTCCTCCACCCCAGCCCCATCCCCACTCTCTGCCCATGATAAAGTTTTTGAGTGCTGGCCTTGGACTTGGATTTTCAGGTCTTCATTGATGAGCACTACAGGCCTGGATAAAGTGCTTGCTGCAGAACTTGCTATTGCATAAGATTGTATTCTAGATTTAGAAGGTCAGGGAGGGTAAGAAAGAAAAGAAAGTGAGTTGCCCTCAAAGAATTGGGATACAAAATCAAGTCAATCAGAGCAAAGATATGCTTCCATAAAGAGAAATAAGGACTCCAGGACTTACAAGGCCTAACAGTACTGTTATTCAGTAAGGCCTTATTTTATCTAAAAAAGAAATGTGTCCATCTGAGAAGGAGCAACCCATGTAGCATAATAAAAAAGATGTGAGTGTTGATCAGGCACCATCCCGAGGAGAAGGGCCAGCCAGGCCAGCAGGAATGAGAGCCCAGTCCCCCCAGCAGGTCATCTGACCTTTGCTGTGGAAGATGACGCAGCAGGCTACCCAAGCCTGAGATCATTAAACATTTAAGGCAGATAATTCACTCTTCCGATTCTATTTCAAGCTCGCCAAGCCACTTTCTGAAAATTAGGCTCCAAACTGCACAGTTCAAAATGCACAGAACAGAGTGCATTCATCAGGCAAACTCTAGAGTCCGGTGTTCTGGGCGGTTTTGCTTCTAACAGGAATAGTTAAGCTCCAGGTTTTGGAATCAGCCTTTATTTGAACCCTGACTCTACCACTTATATACATATTAACTGTGTGACCTTGGGGATTTCCTTCATTTTTTCCCCCAACTGAAAAAACATGGCAAGGCACTACAGGACTGTAGAGAGAATTAAATGAGACAATGTATGTAATGCACTTAACATAGAGTCTAGCAAATAGTTAATGAAATCAATAAGTTTGCATCCTGATTTTACACTTCGCTGATTTTTAGTCAATGCTGGAACACTGAAAGATGAAATGTTTGACCCCACAAGGTTGAAGACCAAATCTAGACCTTGGGAAATCACCAAGACTCCAGGCTAGCCATCACCTCCTGGCACCTCTCTGTTCCCATGTGTAACATCTATAAAAGGCAACCAGGATTTGGCTTTATCTTCTTGTGACTTTTATTTTCTCTTTTTCTGCCCCTCATCTCCCAGACATACTTTTTTTTTTTTTTTTTGCGGTATGCGGACCTGTCACTGTTGTGGCCTCTCCCGTTGCAGAGCACAGGCTCTGGACGTGCAGGCTCAGCGGCCATGGCTCACGGGCCCAGCTGCTCCGCGGCATGTGGGATCTTCCCGGACCAGGGCATGAACCCGTGTCCCCTGCATCAGCAGGCGGACTCTCAACCACTGTGCCACCAGGGAAGCCCCCCAGACATACTTTTGATGTAACTTTAGCTCTACTTTGCTCTCACAGAGTCAAGAATTATTGTCCTATAACAAGGAAGAGGCTCCAAGGCTTGCCTTGATGATTTTTTTTTTTTTTTTCCTTTTTGCTTCATACCACAGACCAAAAGCATCATCTTCTGGAGGGGAAAACGTGTTTTTCTAAGGTCATCCTTTGGCCTGCCCCACTGCCCCACCTGCTCTTGAGGGAAACACTGCAAGGACACATGAAAAGCCACAACATCAGTCACAGATCAAGGCCTCCATCATGCAGGGAATGTGCCCAAATTACAAACAGGCAAACCAAAGTGACTGGCAGATTAAGCAGTTTGTTTTGTTTTTCTGTTCCAGTTATCACACTGCTCTATGACAAAAAATAACAAAGAAACACATGGCAAATTGTTTTTTGGGTACAGAGTCTTGACAGTGTTTTTCGGTTTCTACAGAAGTGCTTACAAAAGTATTTTTCAGCTGTCAGTGGCTGATGCTGGACAGAGCTGTAGAGACTTCTGTCAAACTTTGTTAGCAGTGGCATAATTATAGGGGTTAATTGTCAGGCTAAGTGTGAGGTGCCTTCCAAAAAGACTGCAGTGCCCTCCCCATCCCCCCCTCCAGTTCTTCTAAGTGAAGATAACACAGTTCGAACTTTGAAAACTATCCTTTTATCAACTGACTATTAGACAAGGTTTATGAAGCATCCAGAAAAACAATGATTTGGTCGCTGCCCTCAAAGAACCCACCTACAGCCAATAGAAAATACCAAATATTTTCTCCCTTATATCGTTTCATTTAATTCCCACAACCCTGAGGTAGGTATGGTTATTATCCTCATCCTACAGGAGAAGAAACTAAAGCTAAGGGAGTAAATATTTTGCTCCAAATCACACAGCCAACAAGTGCCAGAGTCAGGGCTTTAACCTGGAATCTCTAAATCCTCGGGTATTGATAGGCACCACTCAGACCAGGATTCCAAACCTTAAACTTGCTGTTCCAGTTCTTCTTATCAAACGAAGCGCCCCTCATTTCACCGACATCATTGACTTTTAGTTCCCCGCTGACCCAGGATGAAGAGCCTGGTACCTCGTGGTCAGGAACGCGCTGTCGGCGGTGCCTGTGCCCCCAGCGGGGCAGAGGGACCAGTGCGCATGCCTGGGCTGGGGAGCGCCGGACCCCCGGGGTCTGCGAACGAAACCTGCAGCAGTTCCCTCAGCACCTCCCACCGGGACCCTTCAGAGGCTTGCCCCCGAACGCCCAGGCCAGCACCCGCCTGCTCAGGCCAGAAACCCACGAAGCGCCGCCGGCAGTCAGATCCCGGGCCCGCCTCCAGCTGCGAGGCCCCGGCGGGCGCTAAATGAAGGGCAGATGAGAAAGCAGCCCGGGGGGATTGAGGCGCCGTGGGCCGCGTAGCCGGGCGAGGGCGCAATGCGCGGCCGCGACGTGCGCAACGGGCTGACTAGCGGTGTCTCGGGTGGACGTGGCTCCAACCGAACGCCGCCCGGACGGCCGCGTGCAGACCCGAGGCCCGGGCCCCCGCCTCTGGCTGACGGCCCCGCGCTCCGCGTTCACCGCGCGCTCGGGCTCAAGCCCGCCTCTCGGCCGCTTTCACTTTTGCTTTCGCTTTCCTGCCGAGAGTGTTGAGGAAAATGAAAGTGGCGGTGTCCAACAGCCGGCGTATCAGCCGTCGGGGCGAGGGGCGCAGGGTACAGGCGGTGGGCCTGGGGCTAGCGAGCTGAGGCCACAGCCCGCGCCCGGCGAGGTAAGCGCAGCCCTTTCGTGGTCGCCTCGCGGGCTCCTCCTTGCGGACCGCGCGGGCGGGACGCCAGGCAGACGTTGGGCGAGGGCCGGCCTGGCCGGGGGTTCCTGCGGCGGGGCTGGGAGGGCCTGAGATGCGGTACCGCTGGGCTCTTGTGGCTCTGATCCTCCAGGCAGGGCTGGAAGCCCAGGGCGGGGTGGCGGGGGGCTTGGACAAACGCGCCAAGGATCTGGCTGCGTGGGGTCGAGGTGGGGCGGGGGCTAGCCAGGCCACCGCTCCCATCACACGTTTTCTTTTTGTAGAAGGCCGACACCCACCCCACCCCACGCCTCCACCGAGTTTCTGTAAAAATCAAAGTGGAAGGATGTATGTAAAATGCTGAGCAGAATGTCTCACCTGAGCCCAGCAGGGAGGAATTCATAATTTACGCCTTCTTATCTCTATCAAACTCCTCTGCTTGGGCACGCAGCCCCATACCTGGCTTGTTCGGCTACGTTTTTCAGATTTGGTGTACTTGGGCGCACCTGGGGTGCCTTTCAGGTGTTCCCTGAGCTGGCAAGCTTGCAGCTCATCTCCCTTGGTCGTAGGCATGGAGAGTAACTAGGCCAGGATGCCGCTCCCTCCCCAAGGCTCTGCCCAGGTGAAAACAGGGGCTGACTCTGCAGGGGCCCCAACCCCAGGGCTGGCAGAAATGGTCAGGGGTGGATGCACTCGGGGACTCAGTCCATCCCAAACAGGACACTTTCTGTCCACTCTGTCCACCAGCAGAAGGGTGAAAGATGAATGCCCAGGTCTTTGCCCTTGGTCATGCCAGCTCAAAATTGGGCTCCACCTCAAGGCTATGGAGACAGCCGCTGCCCTTGGGTGTCCCCCATTCCCTGGCAAGAGAAAATATATATGCAAGGTGCCCACAAGACCAGTTGTGTAGATGGGAGAAGACCCTAAGTGTTAGGAGTAAAGTGACTAAATCTGCAGGCACTTGACTTACTTTGGAGTGATGATGGTTTTTGTAGGCAATACTAAGAGCACCCGCCTTTTACTCAACTTTTGTCTCAGCCTAATCACATGGATCTGAGCATAAGGCCCATTACTGAAAGAACACTTGAATAACCTTAACTTTGAAAACAGCCTTGACAAAACATCAAGGTCCTAATTTTTAAAACATGGAGTTCCCCCTCTGTACACCCCTTCAGGGTGGTGGTGAGTATTTATTGCTTTTAGAAAATACCACCTTTATCATGAGCCAGAAAATCGGATTCTTTGATTTTGTGATGTACTTTCAATGAGCTATTCCTTTTCTTTGGAATTCGTTAATGTCTCTTCTCTCTCCTATTAACTAAATTTAAGCTGAAATGCATGGTTCTCTCCCTTTCCTCTCTTCTGTCTGTGGGTGGAGAGGGAGAGGTTTGTAGTCGACACCATCCACAGCATTTTCACCACCCCAGGTTCTTGCTTCCATGTTCCTGAAAACCGAATGAATCCGCTAAAGACCGTGCAAGCCTCCCTACTACCTTCTTTTCTCGTGGCTTTATTATTCATTGGTTTAGCCACCAGCATGTGATGTACTTTATTACATTTTTCACAAGAAAATGATGCATGGAATTTTATTTTCCTTAGGATCTCAGGCCTTCAAAATTGAATTGCTCATACTCTTCAGTCATGGCACACTATAACCCTTGGTCCATTTAGAGTCTGTCATTTTGTTTCATTTCGTTATTTCCTTTTATCCTCCATTTCTCAACACGCTCCTTCCCGTGCACGCACACTTAGGCAGCCATGGTGACATATTTGTTTGTTTTACAAACTACCTTTCCTTATATCTTCTCAGAAAATGTTTATCTTTGAAATGTATGTCATGTTTTGCTTTTGTTGTACTTATCTAAATAAATACTGCTGTGCTATAAATCTCATACTGTTTCTTTGATTCCCTCAGCATTATGTTTTTAAGTCGAACCATATTGATATATGTAAGTCTGATTCATTAATCCTGGCTGTTGCATAATTTTCTATCAAGAGTGTACACCGCAAGTACTTAAGTAGTCCCCTGGAAATAGACATTAAGTGGCCTCCAACTCCTTGCTTCCACAAACAGTGCTGCACCAGATATCCTTTCCAGTGTCTCTGTGTGTTCTCTGGCAAGAATGTCTCTGAGATAGATAGATCCATAGATAGGTATGAGATTGCTAATTCTGGGATACTTGTAGGATGTCTTTTACTAAAAACTGCTACTTTGTGCTGCTGAATGGCTTCATCAGTTTCCTCCCACCAGGAGTCCATGAAGAGTCCCTTTTCCAATGTCTGTCAGCGCTTATTATTATCTAATTTACTAATTTTTTGTCAAACTAGTGGGTTAAGCAGTACTCCATTTCTGTTTTAATTGAGCATCTCATCATATTGTTTTGCCATTTGTGAATTGCCTATTTGTCTCATTACTCTTCTTCTAGGTTTCTGATATTTTCTATCTGGTTTTCATTTTGATCCTTATATATTGGTATGCTCACTAAAATGTTAATCCTTCGTGAAATGTCAATGTTGTAAATCTTCCCGTAGTCTGGTCTCCTATCTGTTAGCTTCATTTATGGTCTCCTTTTTATTATTATTAACAACTTTATTAAGATATAATTTACATACCATAAAATTCACCCATTAAAAGGATACAATTCAGTGGTTTGTGGTATATTTACAGAGGGTGTAACCATCACCATAATCTAATTTTAGAACATCTTTATTACTCCATTAGCAGTCATTCTCCAGTATCCCTTAATATTCCCCTCCCCAGCCCTAGGCAAGCACTAATCTACTTTCAGTCTCTATATACTTGCCTATTTCTGGACATTTCATATAAATGGGATTGTAACAATATGTGGTTTGTTGTGACTGGCTTCATACACTTAGCATAATGTTTTGGAGGTTTATCCACACTACAGCATGTGTCAGTAGTTTGTTCCTTTTTTAAAAAAATTTTTGGCTGCATTGGGTCTTCGTTGCTGCACGCGGGCTTTCTCTAGTTGTGGCGAGTGGGGGCTACTCTTCCTTGCGGTGCGCGGGCTTGTCATTGCGGTGGCTTCTCATTGCAGAGCACAGGCTCTAGGCATGCGGGCTTCAGTAGTTGTAGCACGCAGGCTCAGTAGTTGTGGCTCCCAGGCTCTAGAGCATAGGCTTAGTAGTTGTGGCACATGTGCTTAGTTGCTCCGTGGCATGTGGGATCTTCCTGGAGCAGGGCTCGAATCCATGTCCCCTGCATTGGCAGGCGGATTCTTAACCACTGCACCACCAGGAAAGCCCCAGTTTGTTCCTTTTTATTGCCCAGTATATTCCATCATGTGGATAAACATTTTGTTTATCCATTCATCAGTTTAGGGACACTTAGATTGTTTCTGCTTTTTGGCTGTTACTAATAATGCTTCTATGAACATTCATATACAAATTTTTGTGTAAACATATATTTTCACGTCTCTTGGGTATATACCTAGAAGTGGAATTGCTGGATCATATGGTATGTCTTTGTTTAAACTTCCAAAGTAGCTGCAACATTTTACAGTCCCACTAGCAATGCATGAGTGTTTCAATTTGTCTACATCCTCACCAACACTTGTCTATATTTTTGATTATAGCCATCCTAACAGGTGTAAATTTCGAGCTCATTGTGGTTTTAGTTTGCACTTCCCAGATGGTTAATGATATTGAGCATCTTTTAATATGCTTATTAGCCATTTGTATATCTTCTTTGGAATAATGTCTATTCAGATCTACTTGGAAAATTTGATTGTCTTTTGTTATTGAGTTGTGTTATTTATATATTCCTTTTTTTTTCTTATGACCTCTTCTGGAATCATCAAGGTGTCTTTGTCCCCATTCCTTCCTTCCTGCATTTCATTTAGTGACTTGGAATTCTGTATCCTATTAGGAGCCCTCATTAAGTTCTAAGCATAGGTAAACATATTTTCCTATAAATGCTAAAAATTAATCAGAATGTCCAACTTCATTTCAAACATAAGAAACTTTTTAGCATGTTTTTAATCCTCCTCTCCCACAGGCACATACACACGTGTCTGCCTAAGAATTATTGAAATAATCTGGAAGCTTCCTATTGTTATTAACTCTTCATGCTTCAAAATACGCTTTTATTTTTCTATTTTAGAAGTCTTAACAGTTGCATTAATCTGTAACCTATTTGTGCAGTTGCTCATTACACCAAGATAGGAAGGCTTAAACACATGTTTATTTTAGAGTTTTCATTGACTTACTGAAAAGTTTTAGTGTTTTGTGTCTCAGGAGTAATGCCTCTCTGGGTCTCTTATTTCTCAAAAGTATTCTTTGGAATCCATGCTATTCTGATCCTCATTTGACCTTTGCCTGCACAAAAGCATTCTAAAATATTTGCAAATGCTAAAGTCACTTCCTCATGTTTTACTGAGTTTACTTTAGCTTGGTTAAACCAAGTGCAATATCAGTTTGTGTAAATTTACCACTAGCTGAGGTTCATATAATTGCCCTCCCCAGGGTCAGAAACTGGCTGGAGGAGTATGAAAATAGCTTTGAAAATTCAGCTGCTGAATATCTTACACTAAAAAGCTTAACATTTTAACATTTTTGTTTATAACAGTATCTGAGGGTGAAGTAAAGTGGGCACTCTCATAGTAAAACTATGGTAAAACTAACTTGGATGGAGTTTATCAAAACCTTTTTAAAGTGTCCATACATTTTATCCCCATAATTCTGATTTCAACATGTATCCTAAAACATGTTTGCCTTTGGGCTTATTTCAGGTGGTGCAGGGTAATTCGAGGTGGGATACATTTGCAGCATCATCTAACACTGACTCCCATGGTAAGAAAGTTATTCCTCTGGTCAATTCCTTTCCAATCTTCTGACCAAGGGGAGGAGAAAAATCTCATCTTGGAGCTAATATGTCTTTAACACCTTGTTAAGCCTTCCTAATCTCCCACTTGATATAAAAGGATGAGCAAAGGGATAGCAATATCAACTGTATTTTCGTGACACTGTTGTGTTTTCCATTGTATTTATTTATTGTGACTGCCTTCATTTATGACATTTGATGCTGGTTTTCCATTGACAATAGTAAATAAGGTTTGCTTTTAAAACACTTTTATTTAAGGGCAAAAATGAGTTGATTTAAAGAGAAATGTTAAGTACGGTACAGATGGCATTTAATTATGGCAAAATAATAATATTGATGTATGGATGACTGAAAGGTGTGAAACACAACCCTAAGAAATAATCTGAGCTTCAGACACAGATTTTAAATGGGGAGGTGTTCTTATATATGGGGCTGTTCTTCCCAGTGTGACTTCCGTTATCATAAAGTTAGAAACCACTCCGTTGTCTAACAATAAGGGATTAGTTAAGTGATTTTGATACCATGGAAAATAGTGATAGAATAGTGCCAAATCTTAAAGTATATCTACTGACATGGAAAAATTATATACTGTTAGATAAAACAAAGCTGGTTGCAAAAGAAAAATATGCACACTATCCTAATGTTGTTAAAAAGAAAGTGTGTATGTGTGTATGCCTGTGTGTTTGTGTGTGAAAAATTGGAAGAAATATTTACAGGTAAGTTATCTCTGGACTGTTGGGAGTACAGGAAATTTTTGGGGTTTCCACTAATAAACATATGTCACTTTTGTCAACAGAAAAACAATTTAAACATATAACTATTTTTAAATTAATGTGTCCTAACCTTAACAGGACTGCCTGGTATTTTGCCATCTGCAGGCACTCCTGGGTCCTTATATGCTCCTAGAATCTAGTTAGGTCCCTGTGGCCTCCTGCAAAGCCATGGGAGGATGACAAGACTTTCTTGCCACCCTTCAGTATCCTCCAGGGTATTTGTCTTGGTAGGTATATATTTATACTTTTGGAGTAAAATAGAATATATCTAAAATCCTAATATCTAAAATAGAATATATCTAAAATAAATCTAAATCCAATAAAATAATTTTTATTGCCTCTTCTTCTCAATAGCCCTTTTAGACTGGACCAGATTAGGATCCCACTTTTTCAGTAGATCTGAATCATTAAATAGCAATGGAGGAAATGCTGGAAGAGGGTCTCCTAGTTTCTCCTTTATTCTCTTTCTTTAACTTCTGCATTATGCTACTGACCGTGAAATTTCTATATGTTAGATATAATCATGGTTCTGTTTCACCTGGGTTGAAGATAGGTATATTTAAATTTAGATGCCTCCTTTCCAGGATTACAAAATCTCTCTTAGGAAGAAAAAAAGGTTCACTGCAAGGCCTAATGCTTGGCAGAAACAATTGCTGCTTTTTTCCTAGTCGAAATTCCGAGTGTTAGTTCTTAGAGTGTTCCTGGAAATCCCTGGACTCCTTTGTGGGAAAGGGGTTGGCAGGTCCCTGTTAAGTGAGCAGATGGTGTCTCTATCTGGAGGTGGTCTTACAGCCCTGATGCAAGCTTCCGCCTTCTACAAAGGGTGGTAAGCGCTGCCCAGGGTGAGCCAGGCAGGTCCTGAGCCTAAAGAAGGCCTGCTGCTGCATTCCAATAATGTCTGGAACTTGACTGGCCGACTCCTCCCCTCCTGGGGTCCTTCAGCTCCTCTCCACCTCACTGCCACCGCTGTGGTTCAAGCTCTTACATCTCTTGTCTGGATGACACAGTGACCTCCAGCTGGTCCCTGCCTCCCCTTCCCATAACCTCTAGCCTGTGTTTTACAAAAACCAGGGTGTATTAGTCTCCTGTTTTTGCTGTAACAAATGAACACAAAATTAGTAGCTTGAAACAATCCAAATTTATTATTTTACAGCTCTGAAGGTTTCAGAAGGGCCCTTTTCCTTCTGAAGACTCTGGAGGAGAATCATTTTGCTGACTTTTCCAGCTTCTGGAGGCTTCCTGCATTCCTTGGCTCATGGACCCTTCCTCCACCTTTAAAACTAACAAGTCTTTCTCACACTGCATCGCTCTGACACTCATCTGTAGTTGAATCTCTCTTTGTGTTCCTCTTATAAGGACACTTGTGATTACATTGGGCCCACCTGGATAATCTCCCCATTTCGAGATCCTTAACCTAATCACATCTGCAATGTCCTTTTTGTCATGTAAGGAGATATATTCATAGCTTCCGGGGATTCAGACATCATCATCTTTGGGGGGGCCATTATTCAGCCTACCACATAGTGTAATCTTTTAAAAACACAGGCATCCAACCATCTTACTCCTCTGCCTAAGGCCCTTGTGTGGTGCTCCAGTTCTCAGAGGATAAGGACATCTTGTGGCTGGGAGTGCTGTGCAAGAGCCCACATCCCTTCTCCACCTCCATCTGCCTCCTCTCTCCCCACTCTGCCTCTGGCTTGCTGTCTGTGATCCAGCCTTTGCACATGGTCTGCTTTTTACCAAGGATGCTTGTCCTCCTCCCACTCCATCCCAGGCTTCTGAGCGTCCTAGGATGCCCTCACTGGGACCTGTGCCATTCTGCTATCACACCTACCATGAGTTAACATCTTTGCATTTATTTGGGTGATCATATGCTTCTCCTGTGTGAGTAAGTAGCCCTTACAGGCAGGGGCCATGTCTATTTTTGGCCCATCATTGCATCCCAGCATAGTGCCTACTTGTGGTAGATGGTTAATAAGCACTTGGAAACGAATGAATAAATAATGAATATTAGCAGCATTGTCATCACTCTCTATCCCCTTTACCCTGCTTTTTCTTCTGTGCAACATTTATCACCTCTTCTGTTGTGGCCGCCCTCCACCAGAATGGAAGCTCTGTGAGAGCAGGGACTTTGTCTTTTGTGTCTGTGTCGCTATTCCCAGGTTCTAGAGCAGTGTCTGGTCCATAACAGGCACTTGATAAATATTCAGGGAATGACTGATCTGGAGGATGCTCAGAATCTCTCACAGAGTTTTCATAGTTGACCCTTCTTTGAAATCAGGTTTTATGAAGGTTTTCATTTTAATTATTCAGCCTAACTCAATAATCAGGCAAATTGGCAGAGACCTCCTAAAACATTCACTATTTTTTTAAAAAAAATTTATTTATTTATTTATTTATGGTTGCACTGGGTTTTAGTTGAGGCAGGCGGGCTCCTTAGTTGCAGCTTGCTGGGTCCTTAGTTGCGGCTCCAGGGCTCCTTAGTTGTGGCTCACCAACTCCTTATTTGTGGCATATGAACTCTTAGTTGTGGCATGCATATGGGATCTAGTTCCCTGACCAGGGATTGAACCCGGGCCCCCTGCACTGGGAGCGAGGAGTCATCCACTGTGCCACCAGGGAAGTCCCTCACCTATTTCTATGAGGATTAAATGAGTTAATAAATGTAAGTCATTCAGAGCAATGTCTGGCATATGTGTAAGGGTTTGCTGCTGTTGTTAAGAAATACTTGAGGACTTCCCTGGTGGCGCAGTGGTTGAGAATCCACCTGCCAATGCAGGGGACACGGGTTAGAGCCCTGGTCTGGGAAGATCCCACATGCTGCGGAGCAACTAAGCCCGTGTGCCGCAACTACTGACCCTGCACTCTAGAGCCCGTGCTCTGTAGCAAGAGAAGCTGCCATAATGAGAAGCCTGTACTCCGCAACGAAGAGTAGCCCCTCCTTACCGCAGCTAGAGAAAGCCAGCATGCAGCAACAGAGACCCAATGCAGCCAAAAATAAATAAATAAATTTATTTTAAAAAAAAAAATACTTGAGCCCTTGATCATTTAGAACTTTTACTATGTCTGTCACAACTCTGTGGTGGGGTCCCAAACACAGAACTGAGTGAGTTCTGTTTCTTACACCCGGACAGGCCCCAGGTCTTCCAGCTGCCTGGGGACAGGCCCAGGTTGGGGGCTTCAGGTGGATGATTTGAGCCATAACTTGTGTTTTTTCTGTTTTGCCTGCAGATGGCAGCAGGCCCTGGACTTCCCTGCACTTCAGGCAGTCGTGAGGCCGCAGAGAAACAAGAAAATGGACTCCCTCCTCCTGAGGACAAGAATGCCAGCCACCAGCCATGGGTGAGCTTAGAGGTTGACCAGAGTTTTTCTCTTATTTGTTCTACATTATTTGGGGTTTTTTTTGTGTGTGTGTGTGTAAGAATTGGTGCAAATCACACATGTTTGATGTTGAGGTAGTTTGTTGATTTTCACAGTTTGTTTATAAAAACAAAAAAACAATAGCAGTGAAACCAGAAGTATTACTAGAATGTTGCAGAGGGGATGCAGGGCAAGGGGGCCATCCTCTGCAGTGTGAGTGTGGTGTCCCTTCCCTTCTGCTCCTTGGGCCTGTCCCCTTTTGTCATCTTAGGAGGTGGTACCCACCCAGACAGTCCCTTTAATTCAACAAGTGTGTGGTAAGCCAGAAATATGAGGTGTTCTTTGCGTGGACTTCGTTGGCCTTCTTCCAGTTGCTCATAGGGTGGACTGTTCGTGTACTGCTGGAGAGCCATCCCTGGCCCAGCAGGGCCCAGGGTTTCTGTCTGCTTGCCCTGACTTTGCAGCCCCCTTGGAGGGCTTCTGCATCTGATCTTCCCTCTCATCCCGCAGCTGGTAATTTCACAGCTCTAGTTTATCGATCCTAAGACTCCCCATTAGTGTTGTAATCTGAGCAGTTTGAGTGGAGATTGTTTATATTCTGTTTCCACCCTATTTGTTAGCTTTACCCTCAATAGACACTAATTCTAAGTTTTATATTTGGGAATAAGAGTACTTTCTGTCCTTAACGCTAAGGGCAACTACCCCGCTTATTGGCATTCTAATGAGGGGTCTGGCAAAAGCCTTCCTTGATTATCAGCATCTTGTAGGTTTGGTGGTGTCCTTCCCTTACCTGCAACCCTTTAGGGCCCTGCCTGACAAAGTTTCTCTGACATCTTCCCTCAGTGTCGCAAGTCTTTCTTTGCGAGGAACTTGATGATCCCCACCTGCACCCAGCCTGTGCCAGCTTTGCCACAAGCCTCTGTGCATTAGGCACCACGCTCCACAGTTTACATCTTATTCAATCTCCACAAAAACTTGGTCAAATAATTCTTTTGTTACAAATATGGAAACCAAGACTCAGAGATCAGATTACTCACAGAGCTAAAATGTAGCAAGCCAGAGGGGCAGCCCAAGGTCTCTGTAGCTCTTGCCTCTTATCAGAAAATTAGGCTGACCACCTATGGGTAGAAGATGAATTATATTTGTTCTTATAGACTGAAAAAGGAACAAAGTGAAATTCATGGGAAACCACATTATAATTCCCAAACAACCCCCATCTCTAAATTTACTATCCTAATTTTACACAGTATTCTTTTTCTTTCTTATTGTATTTAACCTGAATTGTTGGCACACACTGGTAAAATTTGCCTTGATTACTGTTTGCCTTATGTGCATCATTATGTGTACCAACTGACGCAAGGTAGTTTAATTGTTCATTTGAAGAACCTGTAACCTCCATAAATTGGAAAAGTTTGATTTCAAAAATTTGAAAATTCTTCCTCTGTACCCAGGAGGTTCAGTGACTTGTTTGAGGATGAAGACACTGACAAACCCTAAACTCCCTGAGCATAACTCTGTCTCAGCCTAGTTCTAGTAACTGAGGCAACCCAAGTCTAAATTGTCAAAATCAACTGTTTTATAAACCAGGTCACTCATAAGTACCTGCTGATACCTGAATGTTTTAAAATCTTACAGTTAAAACTGCGGTCAGTGAAAGAAAAGCTGTCCTTTGTTCTGTGGGACCTTTCTGAGCACTGCTTTGGGGCTCTTATTCTCAGGCCACTCAGGACAAATAGCCTCAAGGACACATTAACTCTGGATGTTTCAAACTAATAGACTTATACAATAGTCAGTCTCACAAACAACAGTCACTAATTTGAGATTGTGGGGTATTTTTTCCCTGTGTCCTCTTTTTAAAAAAATTTTATTGAAGTATAGTTGATTTAAAATGTTGTGTTAATTTCTGCTATACAGCAAAGTACAGCAATGTATTCAGTTATACATATATATATTCTTTTCCATTATGGTTTATCACAGGATATTGAATATAGTTCCCTGTGCTATACAGTAGGACCTTGTTGTTAGTACACTTTATATATAATAGTTTGCATCTGCTAATCCCAAACTCCCAGTCGTTCCCTCTCCCATCCCCCCTTCACCTTGGCAACCACAAGTCTGTTTTCTATGACTGTGAATCTGTTTCTGTTTCGTAGATATGTTCATTGGTGTCGTACTTCATTTTATTTTTTTAAATAAGGTTTATTTTATTTTATTTTTAATCAATTTATTTATTTTTGGCTGCATTAGGTCTTCATTGCTGCGTGCAGGTTTTCTCTAGTTGTGGCAAGCAGGGCTACTCTTCATTGTGGTGTGTGGGTTTCTCATTGTGGTAGCTTCTCTTGTTGCGGAGCACGGGCTCTAGGCGTGCGGGCTTCAGTAGTTGTGGCACATGGGCTCAGTGGTTGTGGCTCACGGGTTCTAGAACGCAGGATCAGTAGTTGTGGCACACGGGCTTAGTTGCTCTGTGGCATGTTGGATCTTCCTGGACTAGGGCTCAAACCCATGTCCCCTGCATTGGCAGGTGGATTCCTAACCACTGTGCCACCAGGGAAGCCCTGTGTCGTATTTTAGATTCCACATGTGGGTGATATCATATGGTATTTGTCTTTCTCTTTCTGACTTACTTCTCTTAGTATGATAATCTCTAGGTCCATCCATGTTGCAAATGGCATTATTTTATTCTTTATGGCTGAGTAATACTCCATTGAATATACATACTACATGTTCTTTATCCATTCATCTGTTGATGGACATTTAGGTTGCTTCCATGTCTTGGCTATTGTGAATAGTGCTGCTATGAATATATGGGTGCATATATTTTTCGAATTATAGTTTTGTCTGGGTATATGCCGAGGAATGGGATTGCTGGATCATATGCCAACTCTGTTTTAGTTTTTTGAGGAATCTCCATACTGCTTTCCATAGTGGCTGCACCAATTTACATTCCCACCAACTGTGTAGGAGGGTTCCCTTTTCTATGCCCCCATCTTCAACATTTGTTATTTGTAGACTTTTTAATGATGGCCATTCTGACCAGTGTGAGGTGGTACCTCATGGTAGTTTTGATTTACATTTCTCTAATAATTAGCGATGATGAGCATCTTCTCATGTGCCTATTGGTCATGTGTATGTCTTCTTTGGAGAAATATCTATTTAGGTCTTCTGCCCAGTTTTCAATTGTGTTGTTAATTTTTCTTTGTTATTGAGTTGTATGAGCTGTTTATATATTTTGGATATTAAGCTCTTGTCGGTCGCATCATTTGCGAATATTTTCTCCCAGTCCATAGGTCATCTTTTTGTTTTGCTTATGGTTTCCTTGCTGTGCAAAAGCTTATGTTTGATTAGGTCCCATTTGTTTATTTGTGCTTTTATTTCTGTTGCCTTGGGAGACGTACGAAAACATCAGTTCGATCTATGTCAGAGAATCTTTTGCCTGTGTTCTCTTCTAGGAGTTTTATGGTGTCATGTCTTATATTTAGGTCATGTCCTCTTTTTTTAAAAACAGCTTTATTGAGATATATTTCTCATACCATGCAATTCCATTTAAAATGTACAATTCACTGGTTTTTAGGCTGTTCACAGGATTGTGCATTCATCACCAGAGTCAATTCAGAACATTTTCATTACCCCAAAAAGAAACTGTACCCCTAAATTATCACCTCCCCAATCTCCCCATTTCCCCAGCCCCTGGCAACCACTGATTTACTTTGTGTCCCTATAGATTTGCCTATCCTGGATCATATAAATAGAACCATACAATATGTGGCCTTTTGTGTCTAGCTTCTTGCACTTAGCATGATGTTTTCAAGGTACATCTATGTTGTAGCATGTGTCAGTACTCTATTCCTATTCTTTGCCAAATAATATTCCATTATATGGAAATACCACATTTTGTTTATTCATTCATCATTTGATGGACATTTGGGTTATTTCACTGTTTTGGCTATTACGAAAAATGCTGCAATGAGCATTTTTGTGTACAGGTTTTGTGTGGACTGTGTTTTATGACTTTGTAAGCTTTAGTGACCAAGTCCTGTTTTTAAAAATCTGAGAAAGGAAGAGAACTAAGCTGGTGTTTGAAATTTAAAGGGACAGTTTCTATGTGTAGATGTAGAACTGCATTCAAAAAGATTATCTATCTAATACGAGGTTAAAATCAAACGGTAGTAGATCTAATTCTTCTCCATATCACTTGAGTTTTCTAAGCTCTGTCTTTTAATATTCTTGCTTAAAAAAACACAAGAGGGCTTCCCTGGTGGCGCAGTGGTTGAGAGTCCGCCTGCCGATGCAGGGGACACGGGTTCGTGCCCCGGTCCAGGAAGATCCCAGGTGCCACGGAGCGGCTGGGCCCGTGAGCCATGGCCGCCGAGCTGCGCATCCAGAGCCTGTGCTCCGCAACGGGAGAGGCCACAACAGTGAGAGGCCCGCGTACCGCCAAAAAAAAAAAAAAACACAAGAAAGAAATATGTATTGGTCCTTAGGTCTCACTTGAAATAATGTAGAATTCGTTTGGGTGGAGGGTTGTGCAAGTACCTTTTTCCAGATGTCTTTAGCAAGTGGGTGGGGGAAGTGGAGGCATGGATCAGAGAGAGGAACAAGGCAGGAGGAGAGTCTGGGGTGATGTTGGTTCAGCTTCGCCAGGGCCTACGCTCATGGTCACAGGGCACTGGGCAGTCATACTTAGTGTGGCTATTGCTTGTTATGTGGGTGATGTGCTTTATAGCTGAGTGCTTCTGTGTCCAGTTTCACTCTGCTTCTGACTCACAAAGCTCTGGTGTTGGGCTGTTGGTTTTTAGTAAAAGCAGGTGTTGGGAAGGATATGTTGAAGGGTGAATCAGCCCCTAAGGGACTCTGAGAGACATGGTCCTAAAAACATTTCCTGGCTGTTTGTTGTGTTTTTTTTTTTTAAACACCAGTTAACAGTTTTCAGTTTAACTGTGTTTTCCTTCCTGAAGTCTTTAAGTGAGACTAGTACTTGTGATTTATTCTATGCATTGTTTTCAGGGAGTTCCTTTACTTGTCAAGTCTGGGCTGGAGGTAGAGGTGGGTTTTTTTTCCACACCAAGTATGCAGAAATAGAAATGATTTGAATTTGTCTCCAATTTATTTTTATATCTTTATTTTCCTTCCCTTGGGTAATAGAGGTCATATTTGGGAGCATTTTAACTGAATTCTAACTTCAGGTGAGTCAGTCAGCAGGAATTTTTATGTATTATTTCATGCCTCGTTGGGGGGGGCATCATAAGAGAAGAGACCCTCAAGGATCTCTTGATCCTTGTGCCCTCAAGGATCCCACATTCTGGTTGGAGAGTCAAAACTTTATTGCTATCTGTTAACATGCAATACTTACACCAGTGAGTGCCCAGAAAAGCCCATGTCAGGGGAGACTTGGTGAAGCTTGCCCCTGGGCTTTGGTAGGCTCAGGTAGGAGAGAAGAAGAAGAAGGCTACAGGTACACAGACGTGAGACAGAGCAGCAGTTTGACAGGGGGTCGGAGGGACCATACCCGGTACACTGGGTTGACTGGATTTTGGTGGTGGTGGGATTTGACTGTCAAGCCAAGGAGTTTCACTTTAAATATCATAAAGAATAGGAAGGGAAGACTTTTGAACAGGAGGACAAGCTTACTGTATAAAGTAGGGACGTTTATTTCCATTTTACACCTGAGGAAAGCAGTGTTTTTCAAATACTGTCTTTTCAAAAGATTCTCCAAAATCACATGGCTGGTGGAGGTTGGATCTGCCAGACCCCAGAGTCCACACACACGCCTGCCCCTGCACTGGCCTGCGTTATCTGCAGAGCACAGGCTGGTCTCCGGATCACCAAGGCTTCCCGCAACTCCGACCTCATGTGACCCTCTGAATCTATACATGACTGCATTTTTTTGTTAGTGTCACTCCCTGGGCTGAACTCATCTAGGGGAGAAAGGGGACTTTGGGTAAGTCACTTCCCAGCCTATCTGAGGCCCTGGGAAAGCAGGGGCAGGAACCCAGCCAGGCCTTCATGGTCTGCACAGCAACAGTCTGGACAAGTTCCAAGAGCTGCAGAGATTGTCAGGGGAGTTTTGGAGCTACAGGTCCCCAGGCATGTCTTCCCTCCAAAGTGGGAGCTGCAGGGCAGATCGAGATCCGGGCAGGGTGACAGCACAGCTGCAGCCACAACACAAATTGACTCTTGCTGCTACCCCAATCCTCCAGCTCGGGCAGGAGAACGTGAGGACTTGGTTTGTATTGAAGTTTTCCATTCATTCCTTTGTTTATTCCTTTGTAAAGTATTCAGCAAATAGTTAAGCACCTAAAAGTTATCAGTCTGTGGGCTTAGAGCAGCAAACAAAGCAGCCTGCCCTCATGGAGTTTGCAGTCTGATTCCGGAGACAGGCAATACTTTATAGAGTATCTGGGAGCAGTAGGTGCTATGAGTAAGAGTCAAGCAGGGAAAGGGGTTAAAGTGACAGGCTAGTCCAGGAAGACTTCTCGAAGGAGGGGGTCTTTGAGCAGAAATCTGGGTGAAGCCAGGGAGCAAGCAATGTGATTGTCTGTGTTCCAGGAAGAGGGAACACCAAGTTCATAGCCCTGAGTTGGGATTGCTGGCAGAGCAGGAAGGAGGCGGGTGCACCAGGGAGCTAGGAGAAGAGTGGGAGGAGGGGCTGGCCTTGCAGGGCACTGTAGGAAGGTAGGATTTTGTTCTTGGCCCAGCTCTAAGGTGTGGTTGAGGCATTGTTCCTGGCTGGTTGGCCTCTAAATCTGCAGGCCTCGCAGATCCTGCACATCTCAGTATCCTTCTGTATAGACCCTCTTCTGGCAGTATTAACCACCATTTGTTCTGTTGTCTGCAATTGTGAGCCTTATCTGATACAGAGCTTTGCCAGGAGAGAGAGGACCAACTCCATTCAGAACTCAATATTGACCAGCTTT
Source organism: Tursiops truncatus (assembly GCF_011762595.2). Lineage (NCBI taxonomy): Eukaryota > Metazoa > Chordata > Mammalia > Artiodactyla > Delphinidae > Tursiops > Tursiops truncatus. The sequence continues at coordinate 109,468,803 of NC_047036.1, forward strand.
GTAGTGAAATAAAATTTGTTTTTAAGGTTAGAAAAGGTGTATTTGAATATTATGTTAAAATGTTTAAATTCTGGTTGGAGGGGCTCCACCTTGACAAAAAATGGGTCTTTTATCATCACTGTCCCCTCTTCTAGGAGCCAGGAATCCTGGTTCTGTCTCCCTCCTAACCTGCCAGCTGAGGGCCTAAGTTGGTCACCCTCGCTTGACCTTTCTGGTGCCACCTGTAGAATTTGGCTAGTCATGACATTCTTGCTCAAAGGGAAGGAGGGAGAAAAACAAATGGCTAATTGAAGGTCTTTCCCATTTTGGAGGTCTCTGATTCTGTGGACAGATTCCACAGAATGGGCTTCAGGGGGTTAGGATTATACCTTAAGTGATGTCCAGGGGGTTGTGATTTATATTTGTATTTTGCATCCACCCCCCCTCCCCTTTTTTTTTTTTTTTTTTTTTTTTTGCTTTCAAACATTTTTACAACTGTCTTTGATCTTTATGAAGTAACTCTGTATGTCACAGTGGTGAAAAGCTTAGAAAAACAGACATGGTCCTGAGAGCCAGATCCACCTTTACTAACTGTGTGACTGTGGGCATGTCCCCTAACTTTCCTGTTCCTCCACAGTTTCCTGAAAATGGGAATGAAAATAGTACCTACCTCAAAGGATACTCTGAGGATGAATGTGATGATGCATCCAGCATAGGGCCTGGCTCAGAGGAATACCTCAGTGAGTGGCAGCTACAATGATGATTATATGTAATCATTCCCATTTGACAGGAAGGAAACTCTAGACCAGGGAGGTCAAGTGACTTGCTTAAGGTCATGTGGAGAGTTAGAGGCAAAGCTGGAAATAGGAACCATGGCTCATGGAGTCCCAGGCCAGTGTTCCCTCCCCAGGATTCACTTTGGTCTCCAGGACAAAATGTTAATATACAGAAACAGTTCTGAGTCTAATCCTTTGGCAGCTGGTTCTGGCTATTGTAGGGGATTGGGGGACAGGGCTTCCTCAACACATAGGACCATCATTCTTGGGCATTAAGAGCCCCTCAGGGAGGGTCATCCATGGTAGCAGAGGCAGGGAGCCTCCTTCTTTGTTTTCTAAGAGGCGGAGTGGGGCTGGGGCTGGTGTGCTCCCAGTGCTCCTCTTCCCCATTCCCCACCCTCACCTGGTGTTGGCCAGACCCTGCACCACCCCCTGCCCCCTCCCCGGGGCAACAGAGACTGAACATGGAGTGGGGAGGGGACAGGTACAGACATGCAGATGGCAGGTGGGTACTCTAGAACTCTCTGTCCCTGAGCAAAGCTGGGCCCTTACTCCTGCAGCAAGCTGATGTGGGAGGAGTCTCCCTAAGACCCTTTAGAAAAAGAAGCCTGACTTTTGCCCTATGGGTCAGGAGTGGCAGATGCCCTTTCCATCTGCCCTAGTCACACTGTCACCTGAGGACTGCTCCCATTGGTCTTAGATACACAGTTGTGGCCCTTGCTCCTAGAAAAGTAGACTTAAGGACTACCCAAGTGGGTTTTCCCAGGGTATGGACAACTCTTAGAATTTTGCTTCAGATGGTATAGCACAGTGGAGAAGTCCACAGTCAATTAGGCCTGGGTTTGAATCCCAGTTCTGCTTCTTTGTGTGTGTACACAGGTGAGTGGGGGGGTGTACTTGGGAAATTATTCAGCTTCTTCACCTCTAAGTTTCTGCATCTGTAAAATGGGAACAAGAACAACCTACCTCACAGATTTGCAGTTTGAATTAAATAAAATAACCTGTGTGAACTGTGCGTGGCCCATGGTAGCTATCTTTTATCATCCTTGTCATTCTTATTAAGCATATCAGTAGGCTCCACTAGTCTGTGGGTGGAAACAGCTTTCACGTGTGGCTCAGCTTCACGTAGGCTGTGCATCTGCCATGACTCAGGAGCCTAGAATGACTGAGCCAGAAAGCTCAAACCTGTCTTTGCTGTACTATTATTTGCAGTCATTTCTGGTAGCTGGGGTGGGTAATCAAGTTTCTGCTGATGTGTAATGCCACGCCATTCATTTCCCTGTTTCTTTTCTGTTTAGTTCAGTGTTCTTGAAAGAAAAAATAGTTATATAGTGAAAATGTATTGAGAGTTTATACTAAAAGTTTTATGTATATTATCTTCTTTAGTTCACATAATGACCAAATGAAGAAACAGAGGTTAGATGAAGCCTAAGCTACACTGCTTTCATGCAGCAGACCTGGGCTTCACAGGTCCAGTTCCACAGTCCACACTCAGCCCTGTACTGCTTCCCTAAACAGGGCAGTGGTTGACTTTGGTGGCCTTGAGAGATCAGGTAATCTGGTCTATCCCCCAACCCCCTTTCTGTGTGTCACAGAGGGGAGAATCTGTCCCACTTTAGAAACTTTCCTGAGAACACTGTGGCTCTTCCTTTGGTAGCCATCTCAGGGTCTGTGGGGACAGTGGCTTCTCTCTTAGTTCCCTTGTAGTGTCCTCTTGAGGCCAGCTGTCCATCCTCGAGGGTTGTTCTGTCGAGAGTGTGCTCTTGTCCTCAGGTGGATAAGCAGACAGTGAGGGTGACATTCCACTGGCACGCAGGTGGGGGGGGGTCCTCTGCCGCTCTCGCTGTGGTGCGTGGCATCCAGTGCAACTGTGGCCAGACATCGTCCCTGTTCGCCCTCCAGCCGAGTTGCCTGACCACAGCTGACTCCTTCCTCAAAGGTGTGTATCCACCTGGTTCTGGGAGCAGAGGAAGTGGCCTGTGGGCCAACTGAGTCACTTGAGGAGATGAGTGGCCATGTTCAGGATGGCCTGCAGTCCCTGGGGTGACCCAGGTAAGGGTGGATCTGCTACAGCCACAGCAGCCACTGAAGGCTTATCTAAGGAGCCTTGAAGCCTGAGAGCCAAGATACACCCTGGGGGATGCTTCATTCAACAAGCAGTTATTGAGCACCTATTGTGTGCCTCAAGAGGCCACCTGAAAGAGGCATCAGGCATGACTTGGTGTAGGGCTGTGTCCAGCCCAGAGGGCAGGACCGCCAGTGGCCACCAGGGAGCATCACCACGCTCAGCAGGACCCGAGGCTGGCAGAGAAGCCAGGTTGGCTATGTTGCTGTTTATCTGAACTGCTTCCATGACAACCAGGAGATAAATACCTGAGGTCAAGCAAATCCTGGAGCAAGATTAGGGTGTCTGCACAGGGTGGGGCCTGTACTGTGATTTGGAGACCCTTAAGTGACCAGAATCTTCTGGGTGGCCTATTCAGTATGTTTAATTAGTTTGTTAATTAATTAATGTCCCACTCTATTCCAGCAAGGATTCAAAGTGGACTCCATTTAGCAGCTATCTTAGAGGGAAGAAAAGTATCCTAAGTTTGCTCTGAGTCAAATGTTGGGGTCACTTACCAGCTCAGCTCCATGCTCCCAGGGCTGGCTCCTTGGGAAGCATGGCCTTTGCTGCCAAAGCTGGTTTGCAGCGTTTCTGTGATCACCTCCTGGTTCCTTTGCAACAAGTGGCCCCAACGTCTTCCTGCCTTGAAGCAAACCACGTGACTTAAGAGAAGCAAATCTGACCTCAATTACCAGGTGCAAATATCAGTCACTGGGAGTAACCAGGAGGCCAGTGTCCCTGGTCGTTTCAGCCTCTGGCGTTAAACATTAAGAGTGCACTGTTCAGTGTGATAAAGGCTGTCTCTCACAGTTTATGATTTCCAGTAAACCAAAGGACTTCAAGGAAGGGCCAGGGACAGGTGAGAGACTCCAGTCCGGGCCCTCCACTGAGCTGGCAGAGCAATTTCTGTAGGAGCAGAGGCCGCAGCTTCTCAAGGCTGTTCTAAAGCAGAGCCAGAGAACCACGCTGCCAAGCCACGTGAGGCAGGGCCAGCTTCTGCACCCAGCCAGGCAGCTACATGTACTCTCAAGGTGGCGATATGGAAAAGGAAGATTTCTGTTCTCAGTGTGCTGGCCACTACACTTGCTTCCTGATGGGTGCCAAGCCAGCTAGTAGCCCTGAGCACATTCCTCTGTCAGTCTGGGCAATGGGCATCTGGAGCTGCTCTCACAGAAAGCTGGAGGAGCATTTCCAGAATCTGGAGGCTGCAGATACGTGGGCCAAGATTCCTCAGCATCTGGTCACAAGGAAGCTGTGGGTAGGCAACATATCCCACCTTGGCCTAGGAAGGGAACTGAGGTCCCCCTCTCACCCTCCAATGCCATGAGGGAGACCCTTCTCAGTTTCTCTGGAGCACCTAATCCAAGAGCAAAGAGAGAAGGCAAACATCAAATTAAATGAGAATGCAATTAACAGTAGCATGCATTCATTTAACAAACATTTAATGAACACCCCACTCTATAGCACACACTTTGTCAGATGCTGGGCGTACAACTGTGGACAAGGTTCCTGCTCACATGGAGCTTACGGTCTAGTGCTAGAGATAGAAAATAATTAAACAAACACATAAATAAAATAGCAACACAGTGAGTGCTGTGTAGCAAATCAAAATAACTGATGTGTAATCAAGCGACTGAATGACTACTTTGGATCAGGTGGTCAGAGATAGCCCCTGAGGAAGTGACATTTAAGAGGATTCCTGAAAAAGAAGAAGACCAAGGAAAGAGCAGGTGAGCAGTCATAAGGTTACCAGTCCTGACTGCTATTGGAGCAGGAGAGCCAGGGTGACAAGAGGAGAGGAAGAATGTTCTAGAACATATGTTCTTGATGAATATATGTTCATCAAGTTTGGTTAACTTGATGCTTTGGGACTTGTGACACTTCTTTTCTATTTTCTGAATTATTCCCTAAACATTCATTCAGTAAAACTTTATTGAGTGTCCTTTGTGTGCCAGGCACTCTGCTGAATTGTGGTGAAACCAACATGAATATGTCAACGTCCCTCAAGAGGTTTTCGGTCTGTTGGGAGAGTTAGGCCAGGAAACCAAGACTGTGGTACATGCTGTGGTGAGACAATCAAAGAGGGTTCGTGGGAGCATACAGAGGGCTTCCCAATCCCTTTGGGTGTTGAGGGGAGGAGACAAGTTCAGTAAGGTTCCCTGGAGGCAATGACACCTGAGGGGTCTTGGAGGATGAGGTGAAGTTAGCCAGGTGAAGAATACAGAGTGTATGTTCTAGGTGGAGAGAATGGCTTGTGCAAAGGCCTGGAGGAGAAGAGTCAGGGCATGTGAGAAGGATGCTGGAGCGGAACAGATAGCCAAGAATGCTCTGCTCTGGAACCTATACCAGACACTCAAGAATAGCTTGTAGGCTTCCCTGGTGGCGCAGTGGTTGAGGGTCCGCCTGCCAATGCGGGGGACACGGGTTCGTGCCCCGGTCCGGGAAGATCCCACATGCCGCAGAGTGGCTGGGCCCGTAAGCCATGGCCACTGAGCCTGCGCGTCTGGAGCCTGTGCTCCACAACGGGAGAGGCCACAACAGTGAGAGGCCCGCGTACAGCAAAAAAAAAAAAAAAATAGCTTGTAGAGTTTAGACAGATTCCTAAGGAGCCAAGTCAGCAACAGGCAAAGGCTCAAGGAAAGGATGCCGGGGTTCATGAGCTCAGACCACTCTCTGGGCCTCCCTACCCACCAGGAGTCATCCCATGGGAGGACCAACGCACTCCAGGCAGACATTACCTGAATCATAATACAAGATTCACCTGAAGCAGGCACACATATGGGAGCATGCAAGTATTTGAACATCCACACGAACAAATTTAACTACTTGGTTTTTGGAGGAAAGGGGGCACTGAGATAAAACCTATTAATGGATGTTTAGTGGCCGGTTTTCATGCTTGGTTTGTGACACTCCAAGCAAAGGAGCAGAGGTTCTTTTTAGTTCTGAAACTGCTGATTCAGTTTGCATGAGGATATTACTTTTTAAGGAACTTTCAAAAACACCTAAAATTTAATTGTAGCCATAGTTGAGTTAGAGAATCCCTGGGTGCAGAATTTTCTCCACCTTCCAGTGTTTATAGAATCTGACATCACTTGGGGTTGGAGGGAGACTCTGGGGAGAAAGGCTAGGAGCCACTCAGCAGGTGGAAGGGCCTTACCCTGGGACTCTATCTGTGGGCAGCTGTATGGAGGTTGTTATTAAGACTGTCAGTTTCTGAGTGTCCTCTTGATGGCTTGTCTGGCCAGCCCTTCAAGATCTTAGCAGGAGAAGTCTGTAAGAAGGCTGCTTTACATTTATTTATTAGTAAAGTTGACCCTTTAAAAAAGTTTTACATTTGTATTTCTTTTGAGAATTCTGTTCACATGTATGTTAGAAATTGCTAGTTGTTTCCAATATCCATTCCCCCCTCTTTCTTAGTAATAAACCCAATTTTTAGCTGAGCCCTTTGCCATCCAACTGAAAGGCTATATTTCCCAGGCTCCCTTGCAGCTAGTTATGGCCATGTGACTGATCTCTGACCAATGAGATGTAATCGTCATGTGGGACTTCTAATAAGTCTCCTTAAAAAGAGAGGGGTGTGCCCTTCTATCCACCCTCCCTTTCTCCATCCTACTTCCTTAAATGAGGGCACGATGACTAGAGCTCTAGCAACCAACATGGACCATGAGAGCTGTGCCCTATGGATGGGGCAGAATGAGCTGGAAGAAACCTAAGTCTCTAACGATTCCTGGAGTTACTATACCAACCCTGAACTGACTGTGAACTTTTTTTTCTTTTTTTTAATGTGTGAGAGAGAAATAAAATTCCATCTTGTTTAAGCCACTGTTGTTTTCCATTATATGTAATTGAACCAAATTGTAATTAATACAAAATGCTCTGTTTTCTTCTGAACCATTTTTTTCGTTACTGATCTGTGTTTTGTTTTGTTTTGTTTTGAAGGATATTTCCTCTCTGTAAATATTGTGAATATTTTTCCAGTTTTTGCTTGCCTTTTGATTTTTTTTTTTTTTTTTTTGCAGTACGCGAGCCTCTCACTGCTGTGGCCTCTCCCGTCGCGGAGCACAGGCTCCGGACGCGCAGGCCCAGCGACCACGGCTCACGTGCCCAGCCGCTCTGCGGCATGTGGGATCCTCCCGGACCGGGGCACAAACCCGTGTCCCCTGCATTGGCAGGCGGACTCCCAACCACTATGCCACCGGGGAAACCCTTGCCTTTTGATTTTGTTTGTGAGTTCTGTTTTTAAAGAATAGGTGTTTATTTTTAATGTTGTAATATTGACAGACTTTTAAAATGCTATTTGCTTTTGTATTTAAAGTCCTTCTCCATTCAGATCAGGTAACATTCACCAGTGTTTTTTCTAGGTTTTTTTTTTGTTAACAGTTTCCCTGTTTATATTTAGCATTTTCATCCATTGGTGAGTGCTGTTGGTGAGTTTTGACTCTTTCTTAGGTTATAAGTTTCTAGCCCCAGCTACTCTCCTAGCTGTGGGACAGGAGCCAGCATCACTTCTCGTTTACACCACCTGGCCTGGCCTGAGCCTCCACACTCAGGCCAGCACACTCAGCACACACCCCGTCTCCGCCTCCTTCCCCCACTCACCCCTCCTGTATGGGTCATCTACCCACTACCCAGGACAGCACTCTGGGCTTCTTCTGGAACTTCTGTCTTTGCCACCCTGTGTTCAGCTCTATTCCAGATCATCTCTAATTCCTGTTTACTTAGACCAGGCCATTGACAGACATCCCAAATATCCTAGGAGCTTTTTGTTATATTTTTCTCTGAATAGGAAATATGAAGAATTTTTATATATTTTTTCCAGGTGAACATAGAGCTTTTTAAATTAAAATCTTGTTTTCTTTTAAGAGGAATGAACTATGTTTATCACCTTAAAAATTGGTAAGTACAGAAAAACACCAAACTAAATAAAAATAAAAGCCTGAATCTCTCTATTACTAGTACTTTGTAAAAACATAAAAAGTAAAAGCCCTCCACTCCGAGAAATAACCTTTATCAACAGTTGACGTTATCTCCTTCTAGACTTATTTATGCAAGCACATGTAGAAGATATGTATATGCACAAATTTGTTTGTGAAAACTGGATCTTGCAGTATATTTGTTCAGCAACTAGCTTTTTACAAACAGCAATATAACGTGTACATCTTTCTAAGACAGTACAAAGAGACCTGCTACATTCTTTTTAAAGGCTGTATGGTATTATTCCATTGTGTGGATGTACCATTTTTTATCTTCCTTCCTACAGATGAATATGGAGTTTTCTGATGTCATCCTAATATATATGAGGCTACTATAAACATCCTCATCCTTATACTTTCATGCATTTGTGCTACCGTTTCTGTAAGATTTCTAAAATTGGGATTGTTGAGTTAAAGAGTATATACGTAGAAAATTATAGATGCTGCCAGTTTCTTCTTGTCAAAATCTTGTTCCAGTAAACGCACTGTCCTTTTAAATGGTCCTTTTGCCACCATTTTCCCTCCCACTGGTTCATTCCTTACTCTGTTGCTAGATAGTGTTTATAAAATTCAGATCTGATCATGGCTTCCCCTGTTTAAAAGATCTCAACGGTTCCTCCTTGCCAACAAGACAGAGCCCAGACACTGAGCATTCATCCAGGATCCTTCTCAGTCAGTTTGGGTCCTCTGGGAAGAGGACACCAAGATGGAATTTGAAGTGCAGGAGATTTACTTGGGGGCTGGAGGGTAATACCTATGAAAGATAAAAGGAAGGGAGCAGGCGTAGATAGGGAGAAGGCAGCCTTCCGAGGGCAATCCAGCAATGGAGGTCTACCTCCTGGGAAAGGAGAGGGGGGAAGGAAGGAGGATTGGGTAGGAAGATCCTCTGACTGTGATACAGCTTTGAGAACATCTCAGTCAGCTCAATGGGAAGCTTCAGCATAAAGATTGCCCATTAGAGGAGTCCCACTTTGAGCAGAAATGGACAAGCCCTACCAACCCCTGCCATAATCTGCCACTGGTTGGGAGCTTCCTAGGAGGCAGTGGGGCCTTGACTTAAATGGTAAGTATAGAAGATGCTGAAGCTGCAGGCTGGTCCTCTGAATGGCTCTTATCCATGGCTATCATAAACCGCAGCCTGCCTTTTATTTCCTCTTTCCCTGATCCCAGACCCCATGCTCTGGCGCCATTGGCTTGACTACATGCCGTACCCCACATGACCAACTGTCCATACCACCCCTCCCAGCCGTAACCTTTGCTCACCCAGTTCTTTCTGCTTGGAATGCCATTCCTTCCCAGCTGTACCCATCAAAATCCTACTATGTTTTTAAAGCCCAACTTAAATGTCACTTCTCTAGATCACCTTCCCTGATCCCACCATGCAGAATTAATTGTTTCTTGCACCTGTGGTGCTATGTGTAGATTAGTACTTCCCAGGTTGAATTATTCTTAGCTGCTCTTTTCTCAGATTCTTGTCCCTTCAAACTTTAAAACCTAGCACAATGTAGGTACACAGAAAATGTTGACTGAACTGTTTTCCTGCTCCTCTCAAAACACCTAGAGGTTGCAGAGCTCCAACTCCTGGAATGGTAGGAAGCACACATTCAGTGGTCAATAAATGTTTGTTCAATTGTCCAGGACCTCATGTTGGGCTAGACAAAGTGAGCTGAAGGGTGCTGGGGAGAGGTTGTTTACTGTTGTTAGGGGTCACCTAGTTTGGGACCAAGTCAGAGTTTTAAGACTAGAGCATGTCTTTCCCTGTTTATATTTTCCTCCATGATTTGGAAAGACCCCAAAGAATTTTTTTTTAAGTCATCATTTTATTGCCTCAACAGATGGGAACTTTTGGGGGGCTTCCCTTTTTCAAACACATTTTTATGTGTTGGAATTTTGCATTTCTTCATTCAGTCATTCTCCTTATGGGTGTAAGAAGAGCCATGAAGATACCTGGCATGAGATCTCCAGGTCAGATCCAGTCATTTTCTAACTGGGTGTTTATAGAGTGGAGAGAATTGGGAGGGATAGAAATATTTTTCCTCTTCCTCTTTCCCACGCCCACCAGTTAAAGAACTTCCCTGGGAGGGGACCTGTGGGAAGTGGCCGAGGGTTTCCAGGGTAGGCATAGTAGGGCTGACATCGGCGCTTGGTGGGGATAAGGGTGGGTGGAGAGAACAGAGAGGAAGGACTGCTGACCCAGACTCTTCACCCTCCTTCAGATGTCCCTTGGCCACTGTCCCTCAGCTGAAGGAGGTTAGGGCTGGGGTGGCCACACCCTCCCTTCTCTCCTCAACCTCTCCAAGCTGTTGGGCCCTCAGGAGAAACACTAGGGTTTTCTCATCAAGGCATGAGGGCCCTGTGCCTCTGCCTTCTCTCCCACGGTGTTCAGTGCAAGTGGAAGCAGGGACGTTCTAGGCTGAGGCCTTAACTGCTGGTGCTTGTTTGGCAGTGGTTAGGAATACTCAGAGGCTTTGTGTTATCAAGAAGCCCGCCCAAGGCCGAGGTTCTTATCTCTGTGTCCACAGCCTCATCTTCGTGGGTTGTGAACCCACCCTCTCCCCTCAGGTAGTATTAAATTGTGCATTTGGTGGAGGCATAGCTCTCATCAGATTCTTTTTTACCAGAAAAGTCTGTGATCCAAACCACTGCTTTAACCCAAAGAAGAATAGCTTTTCTAATTAAAAAAAAAAAAAAGAGGATGTTTTCCTACAAAAGCTGGATTCTTGTTGGATTGCCAGCACTGGGTAATGGAGATCCCAGGGTGATTCTAGAAAGAAACCCAGATCATTACCTTCACGCTGTGATTGTCCCCCAGGAACTTTGCATTTCCCCGTAATCAGAGTTTGTGGTTTAGGGACCATATGGATTTGGTTGGTACAGATCCAGAGAGCTGAACCCCTGAGAGTTGCACCAAGTGGTCTGACATCCACCTCCAAGGAGGACAACCCGGAGACAGAGCAGACCCTGCAGGTGTGTGGAGGCGGAGAAGGGGACCATGCTGACTCTGGTGGGCATGGTCTATGAGAATAGAATATTCCCAGGCTTTTAAATGAATTCCAGCATAGCCATGCTAAAACCCCCTAAAAACCTGAGTTCTGGGCAGATTCTGGTCTCCATTTCAGGGAGACAGTTCTGATGTTATGAAAGCACCAAACTTTAATGTGACGGCCTCTCCAATTTTGACAACCCCTCTACTTTTATTTTTTAAGTCCTGGCCACAGTTGTAAATAGGGAACCATATCTGCTGAGACTTCCCAAGAATTACATAAACAGTTTGGATGGTTATCTTTTTTTTAAACAACAGTTTCTGAAAACACTGAAGAAAATCCCACTTACTTAACAGTGTGATGCCTGAGCCAGCCCTGGGAGTCCCTGGGAGGCTTGCAGAATCACTTCCTCCTGACTGCCCTGGCTTGGTCATGAAGCTCACTGATGAAATGGAGGAGGAAGAGCCCGGTGCAGGGGGAGGGAGGACGAGGCCGCAGATTGTTCCTCCGCAGTGTGGCTGCTGAGAGTGGGGACCCAGGATGCAGCAGACATAGCTTTTCCTGGGGCTTGGCACTCTGGGGAGGGAGCATGTGCTTCAGACACACTCTTCCCATTTGAGGACTGGTATGATTGTAGAAACAGGGTTCCTGGGCCCCTATGTCACAGTGAGAATCTTCCCTTCTTTCTAAGGTCTTAGCAGCCTCAGTGGCCTTGAAGATTTCTTGAACCTGAGGGGCTGGGCTTCATCTGAGAAATGCCTGTGTCTCTTCTGACACATCCTAGTCACCAACTCCCGTCTCTACTCCAGTAGACTTCGAAAAACCATACAGACAGACAAACTGACCTTCTGCACCAGTGGGAGTGGCTGAAAGGATAGCAAGGAGGCCTCCTGCTTCAGTGTCATCCTCCCCACCTCAGGTTTCAGCTGTACTTCCATTTTGTCATTAGAGAGATGTTTTCAGTTAAGCATTCTCCTTCTCCAGGTGTTATTTTGGAAGTGCAGTTAGCTGAAGATGCATAAGTCATTAGTGTAAATTAACTTTATCTTTAAATAGAGGGTTTGGTCCAGTGGTTCTTAGCATTTTTGAGGTCACTCACCCCTTTCAGAATCTAAGGAAACAGATGGACTCTTTCCTCAGGAAAACGCACAAATATCCAGAATTTTGTATACCATTTGTGGATTTCAAGGGCCCCTTTGACCCTACCCTGGAGTTCTGAGTTCTCACGAGAGGATGGTAAATGGGAAAAGGTAGTGGTTAGGGGTAGGGAAGCAGGACAAACAAGGAACCTGGGTGCTGCTACAGACCACTTTGTGGTTTTCCCCAAGACCAGTCGTACAAACATATCAGAAACAAATATCTGTCACCTGGCTGTGGTCACTGCCCTGACCCAGAGAGAAGGTATGCTTCTATGGGTAGCGATGCTGGGGACCCTGTGCACTACATCTCTGAGCTCCCAAGACCTTGTGCGGCATATCTCCATGAAGCTGGATAAGGAGAAAACTGCCCCGGGGACGCTGGGGCTGCCTTTCTGCTGGAGGAGGCAGAAGGCAGCTTGTGTCTGTCTGGTGGGCCGGGGTCCCCTTGGCAAGGTGGCAGGGGCCACCAGCCGGCCACCACCCCCCAGCAGAAGAGGCGGGGGCTTGGTTACTCTAGACTGCATACTTACCACAACCTTGAGTCTGAGATTTCTTTTATTTCCTTTGGGGAAGTCAATTTTATGAGGCAGCTTGTGATTCCCTGGGTATTGTTCTGTTCAAACTGGGGGAAACATGGGGAAAGTTTTTGGACCTAGACTTTATCTGAAAGCCTCACAGGGGATTTTGGAAGTGATGCAGCATAGTGAAACAAGCGTAGCGATCATTTGTAGTCCCGTGCTTGTTCTGTGAAGCTCCTTCTGTTTGTGGTGACTCAAGGAGGGGAGAATTTCCCCATCTTGAGCCAGTTGGACAAGTGTGAACACTGCTGTCTTTGCAGGCTCTGGCACAGAGGAGGAGAAGCAGGGCCTGGACTAGGGGGAGCCCCCAGGGTTTGGGGAGCTAGACCCAGGTTAACACACATGAAATGGGGTGGTCCTTCTCTTGAGCCAGTCAGCCAGGGTCCCCCTGTCCCCTCACAGCCATCCTCAGACCGGGCACAGCACCCTATCCAAACTGCGCACCAACACCTGCTTGTTGAACCGATCGGAGGCTCACCTGTCACCCACATCACGTCATAGAGCAAAGCCCGGGCTTTGCACGTCACACTCAAGTGGGCACACCCTCATGGTGAGATGCAGTCTTTCTCCCACTTACTGCTTTTTATTTTTATTGCATTTTTTAAAGATTTTTTTGATTTTAAAGGCTTTATTGAATTTGTTACAATATTGCTTCTGTTTTTATGTTTTGGTTTTTTGGCCACGAGGCATGTAGGATCTTAGTTCCCCGACCAGGGATCAAACCCGCACCCCCTGCATTGAAAGGTGAAGTCTTAACCACTGGACCGCCAGGGAAGTCCCTGTATTTTTAAATATTAGTTGGGTTTTTTTTTTTTATTTCTATGTTCACTGTATTTCTTGACATTAAAATAAAGATTTCTTAAACAAGATACAAAAAGCACTAGTCATAGATGAAAAGATAGAGAAATTGAACTTTCATGTTCATCAAAAGATACCATTAAAAGGATGAAAAGGTAAGCCACAGACTGATACTTTCAGTGACATACCCGAGAGAGGACTTGTATCCAGGGTATATGAGGAACTCCTATAGGTCAATAAGAAAAAGACAGGCAAAATCAGCAAAAGTCTTGAACAAGAACATCTTTAAAGTGGATATCTAAGTAGCCAGTAAGCAAATTAAAACTTATAATACTATATATCCACCCCAAAGGACCAAGACCTAAAAGATTGAGAAACCAAATGTTGGCAAATCCTCATATATTGCTGGTAGGAGTGTAAATTTGAGTGTTTGGAAATTTGGAAAGCTGTTTAGCAGTATCTACTAAAGCTGAGATTATACCCATTCCATAAACTACCAATTCCACTCCTAAGTATATACTCAAGAGGACTGAGTGCATATGTCCACCAATGCTTGTAGTGTTCTTATTCGTCGTAGACCCAACTGGAAACAGCCCAAATGCCCATCAACAACAGAATGGATAAATAAATTGTATCATATCCATACAATGGAATACACCACAGCAATTTAAAAAAGAACAAACTATGCTGACATATAGCAACACAGATGAATCTCAGACATGTTGAGTAAAAGAAGCTGGACACCAAAAAAGTACATATTATATGAACCTGTTCTCCTGGAGGATAGGACCACACCTTTTATCTCTGAAACTCCAGAGCCCTGCCACATATAGCAGGTGCTCAATAGATGTTTGTTGACAGAGTGAGTGAAGTAAGACGTGGCCTTAACTCCTGAAGGTGTTTTTCAGAGTAATGTTTATGTGTGCGTTAGGGTGAAATCAGTCTGGGAGGCAGTTAGCAAATGCTCACAGCTTGCTGTAAAATGAAGCAGAAAATACACGTAAAAAAAAGAAGCAGAAATGAATCCCTTTTACCTTAATGGGGATGGGGATGGCAAAAGGGCTGTGGGATTCAGAAAGAGACATTCACAGGTGCTCAGGGGACAGGAGGGCTTCCTGAGAGGGATAATATTGAGCTGAACTTTGAAAAGTGGTTGAAATGACAACAAGCAGGAAAGGCCTGAGAAGGGCAACCCAGGCTTAGGGAATGGCATAACCAGTTGGTTCTCAGACTTTAGTGTGTGTCAGAATTATCTGGAGGACCTGTGAAAACACAAGCAGCAGCGCCCCACCCAGAGATTCTGGTTCAGTAGCTCTAGGGTGGGACCTGAGAATTTGCATTTCTAGCAAATGTCAGGTGATGCCGATGCTGATGCTGCTGGTCTGGGAACCACACTTTGGGACCCACTGGTTTAAGTCACAGCTGGCTGGTCCAGGCAATTGCATCTCACTTGAGCCACACTGTTAGGTAAGTGAAGTGCAAGATGGGAGGGGGGTGTGGGCAGGTGGAGTGGGCCATGGCCTGGAGGCCTTTGGCTGCTGAGAAGTTTAGACCTAATCCTATAGACTTAATTTAGGGCCACATGTTTAGACATGTGTAATATCTGGTTTCCAGGATGTCCCACTGTAGGGTCTAGGTACCCTCAGCCTGAGGCTTAAGGCTATACAGATGTGCAGGTGATAAATGCATACTGAGTCTGGCCTTATAGAGACAAGCCCTGCATACAGCACACCTGCAGAGGGCAAAACAGTTTACACTGATGGACAAACAAGGATTGAAGAAAGGCATTATTTTAAATATGCAACATCAGAATTATTTGTAGCCATGCAACACATACATGCTGTGGGGATGGCAGGTGGAAAAAGAACCCGCCCATCTGACCATTCAGACAGAAGCAGCACTTTTACTTTCAATAAAGATATAATTGCTCTGAATATTTCTTTTGCATGGCCCACAGCCCTCCAGATTCCCAAGGACAAGGATGTTACACCACACACCCAGTCTGTTTCTATCGCCAGGGAGACACAGAGAGCCAGGAGATTTTCCCCAAATGGTATTTCTTTGGCTAAGGAAGGGAGAATTAGTCACCTGGGTGGGATTTGAGGAGGGAGGCACATGCGGTGAATGGCCAGATAAAGAGTCCCTGCCCTTCCCTGGAGCCATTCTTGTCAGGACACCGGACTAGCAGGACTGCCCTTTCTGGGATAACCCAGGCACATAGAGCAGATGCCATCTGTCATCCTATGCACTGGCTTCCAGTTATACCTCCAATAAACTACACTTACTGAATACCATCTCTCTGCGAAGTAATCTACTGGGTGTGGTCGAGACGCAGATGAATCAGCCACAGACCTGCCCTCCATAAACATATAATCTAATAAGGGGGAGGAGAGACAGAGGTCATTCTTGGTCATTAAAAACCCTCCTACCTGGTCCCTTGTTTACTCCCTCCACATGCCTGGTTTAGGTCTAGCTCCTTCCTCTCCCTTACACCCCATTGTTGGAGGCTGGGGGTCTCATTCAGTAGGATCCTGCGGTCACAGAGATGAGTAAATCAAGATGCTTGTGGTCTGATACGGAACTCTTCCTGCCCCATAGCTGAAGATAGGCCAGCCCTGAACAGGTGCCCTACAGCTCCCACCCCTGCTGCTGGGTGCATGACCATCAACTCTGGGCTAAGGAAACCTAAGTCCCCTTGCTGGCTGGGTTCCACATTGAAAGATGGTGCCTGGGGGCCCCACCTTTGCATCAGCCTGTCCCAGAGCAGCAAAACCATAGGCCCCTGGGGGTTGCAGCTGTTGCATGCATGATGATCCACAGGAAGATGAGAGGGGGCTCAGGTGACTGCTGGTGCCCTGACAACTCTCCAACTCCCCGAGGAACTTATTCCTCAGTCAGGCTGAGTTCTGCCTGACTTTTCCCTCAGGGACATGGTAACTGGC
Organism: Tursiops truncatus; assembly: GCF_011762595.2. NCBI lineage: Eukaryota > Metazoa > Chordata > Mammalia > Artiodactyla > Delphinidae > Tursiops > Tursiops truncatus. The sequence goes on from NC_047036.1 coordinate 109,485,079, forward strand.
TTGCTTCCTCCTCACCCCCACTCCTATTTGCAAGAGAGTCACCTAAAAGAGGGCAGGGGCCCAGAAATCAGAAGCAGGTTTAGATCTTGCTCTGCCACTCCCTGTTTGTTTAGGGCAAGGCACCTAACCTTTCTCCAACCTCAGTTTCCTCATCTGTAGAATGGGAATAAGGACCTTGCTTACTTCGTAGTGTTGTTCAGAGGCCAGAGGATACAGACAAAATTCTTGTCTTTAAACTGCCCTGAAGTCTAATGGGGTAGTTGGAAAACCACACACATAGTGTGATGTGTACCACACCAGAGGCATGTTTGGGGTGCAGTAGTGAGCAGAATAAAGGCAAACAATTCTAACAAGGGGAAACTGCAGAGCTTCATGTCAGTGCCAGGGTCAGGGCATGGTGGAAGCAACTCTCCAGGGCTTTGGCCTCTAGTGTTTCTTTGAATACCGGACACTGTCAAGTATTTTACCGGTGTTTTATTTTTTAATTCACAACAAGCCTGTGAGAAGGTATTATCATTCCCATTTTACAGATAAGCAAACAGAGGCTCAGAAAGGCTCATGCATTGACCTGGCATAGTATTTACTGAGCACCTACTATGTGCTAAATGTTGCAGATAAAACAGTAAACAAAAGATATGCAAGTCCCTCCCTCATGGAGCTTGCATTCCACAGGAAAAGTCACTTGCCCAAGGTGAGGCTGGAATGTGCCAGAGCTGGGATTCAAACCCAGGTCTAGTGACCTCCTGGGCTTGTGCTTTTCCCACTCACCCCAGAACTCACTGTCCCTGAGGACATTCTTCACATGGGGAGGCATAAAATGTTCCTGCCAGCCCCTCTGGGGAATTCAAGGATTCAGGAGCAAGGCTGGATCAGGGATAAGAGAGGAGCTGCTATTCTTGTAGAACCCTCTATTTCACAGTCACTCCCCAGTATCCCTGCCCCAAAGAAAGATTGACTGCCTAACCACTCAGATATTTACCCCAGGGAGGGATGGAGGGATGAGCTTCCCCAAGGGGATTTCAAGAGAGGATAGGGGTAGCTGTCTGTGCTCAGGTCAGACAGTGACACCCTCTTCCTGGCTCAGGTGGGGAATCCCTTTGAATTTCACTTGGCTTTTGGGAGGGTCTATTGTTTTCCTACTCCTCAGGCCCTCCAGGGAGCAAAACTCAGGACTGGGGTATGTCAGAGGATTAAATCAGACTCTGGCATCTGAGTGAACTCTGGGCCCCTTGGGTTCATGGGTCAGCTCTGCCCGCAGCCTCAGGCTGCCTCTAGATGCCGTGAGACCTGTGGCACTCCCACTGGGCAGTGACATTTTCTTTTAACCCAAGGAAACAATCAGAGATTTGCAAGCCTCCCCCACTAAAGAAAAAAGATACATATAGGATTATTCATTATAGTATTTACTCATAGTAGCAGCCACTTGGAAACAATCTAAATGGCCAATGTTTGGGAATTAAATAAAATATGGTAAAAGTATACCTTCAGTAAAAATACTATGTAGCCATTAAAAATCATCATGTAGAAGAAAATTATATGATGAATGCTTATAATAGATTTAGTCAGAATTCATGACTAAAACAATGTACACAAAACAGAATGTACAACATGATCCCATCTTTTAAACATTTGTCTATATGTGCATAGAAATATGTCTAGAAAGATGCACACCACATGTGAATAGTAGCTGTCTCTGGGTAGTGGAATTGTAAGTAACTTCTGTTTTCAATATTTTCCAAATCTTTCAGTGAAAAATTCATGCATTTTCGAATCATGGAGAAAATCCCCACAATATATATTAGAGAGAGAAGAGAATATCTCTTTTTGGGCCTATACTTAGCTGGCCCCAGGCCCTATCCTACCTTGAGAGATTTGCAAGCTCAAGAGCAGTGTGGGATGGGGGACAGCTTGAGGAGAATTAGCTGGGCACCATCCTCCAAGTCTCATCTGAAATGTCATCTCCCAGAGAGGCCATCTGAACACACACCCTGGCTGAAGGAGGCCCCTCCCATGTTCTCTCTCCCTCTTTCACCACATTTTATTGTCTTCATTGCACTTACCTACATCTGCAGTGACCTGCCTGCTCATCTATTGCTAGGTGATTATTCCTCTTCTCCACCAGAAAGCAGACTCCATGAGAGCAGGAACCCAGCCTGTCTTGTTCCCTCTGACTTCCCATCAGGAGAAGAGACCCAAGTGAGATCTTGGTTTATATGAGGACTGTTCAGCAGCCCTCTGAAGTTGTGGGCATTGATCCTAAGGCTACTGGTGACCTTGAGAAAATGGGAATAACTTCTTGGGAGTCTAGAGACAAGCTGATTATTATCTCCTGGGGCCAGAACTGGTTGAAGCTCAGCAACGTAGGGAAGCTGGTCCAGCTTGGTAGCAACAGCTGCCAGATGGTTACATGTGTTGTGGAAGTGCCAACTTTGTGCTTCACAGTTTATAAATGAGAGAAGTGAAGCTAGAAGCAGTTTATCTGATCATCCCTTTCCCCTTTGCTTCCGGAGCTCCTACGGCTGCCAGCCCACTCTGTCCTCTAGCTCACGACTTGAGCTCCTCTCTTTTGAACCTGTTCCAGTCAGGTCCTCATCCCAGCCATTCTACTGAATCTGCCCTTGACCAAGATCACCTATGGCTCCAAGACAGTAAATCCAGTTATTAGCTCTCTGTCCTCATATGACTTGACCTATCACAGTGAACTGCTCCATCTCCTTGAAACCCTTTCTCCTGGTTTCCTTCCTATTGTACTTGCTACTCCTTCTTGGTCTCCTTTGCTGAGCAATTGAATGGGGGCTCAGTCCTCATGGACTGAGGGCAGCTTCTCTATTGACAGTCCCCCCCTTGGTGATCTCCTCTAATATCATGGCTTTATAAGAGCTACATGCTGAGCGCTCGCAAATCTTCATTTCCAGCCTGGACCTCTCCCCTGAACTCCAGACTCATATATCCACCTGCCTCCAGGCCTCTCCACTTGAGTGTCTAAAAGTCATCTCATACTTAACATGTCCAAAACTGAGTTCCTTATCTCCCCGCCAAACATGCTCCATCATCCGGCTTCTGCGTTCAAATAATGGCTATTCCATCCTCCCATTTGCTCAGGCCAAAAATCTCAGAGTCCTCTTTGACTCCTTTGTTTCATATCTCACTTCCAAATCCATGAGCAAATCCTGCTGGCTCCACTTTCTAGAATCTGCCTAGATCTCAACAGCCCCCATGCAATCTCTCTAGTCCAAGCCACCATTGTCTCTTGCCAGGATTTCTGCAGTATCCTCCCAACTGGTTTGGCCTATGCTCCCCAGTTTACTCTCAACACAACATCCAGAGTGACCTTATTAAAGTGGGAGTCACGTCATGTCACTTCTCTGTGTACAACTTTCCAGTGGCTCCCATTTTGAGTCAAAGCTCCAGTTCAATCCGTGATGAAGTTTAATGCCCTGCACACTCCGGAGCCTCTCACTGCCTCTAGGATCCCCTCTCTTACTTCCCCTTCATTCATTCTACTCTGGTCACACTCCCCTCCTCTCTGATCTTTACCGTGTCAGGCAGGCTCTCACCTTCAGGCCTTTGCACATGCTGTTGACTCCACCTGGGAAGCTTCTTCCCCACTAATTCTCAGGGTGCATGTCCTCATTTCTTTCAGGCTTTGTTCATAAGTCATCTTCTCAGATGTCCGGGCTTCCCTGGCCACACTATTTACAGTTTCAGTACTCCTTCCCACCTTCTCCTCCAACATTTCCTTCTGCCATCTTTTGCTTTATTTTTCCTCCAGAGCAGTTAACTCTTCTGACTACTATTTAATTAATTTATTTATTTGGTTGATTGGTTGGTTGGTTGGTGGGTTGTTGGTCTCCCGCGATAGACATCAAGTTCCACAAGGGCAGGTTTTTTGTCTGTTTTGTCTACTACTGTATCCCCAGAGCCCAAGGACAGTGCCTGGCATGTGGTAGGTACTCAGTAAAGATTTGATGGATGGACATATGAATAAAAATGTATGACAGGGACTTCCCTGGTGGTCCAGTGGTTAAGACTCTGTGCTTCCACTATAGGGGGCACGGGTTCGATCCCTGCTCGGGGAATTAAGATCCCACATGCTGCATGGTGCGGCCAAAAAAAAAAAATGTATGACAGAACCACTTACTGTTTATACAAGGCCTTGAGACAAGGGGAAAGAGCATTGGGTTTCTGCCAGCGTAGGAGCATTAACAAGCCAAGTGAGAAGGAACTGCCCCTAGCGGGAGAAGGCCCCTGTGTGGACGTCAGGGGCCTGTTTCTGCCTTGGCCAGCATGCAGCCAACTCACACTTCAGTGGCTTGTGAAGAACTTGCCCCTGGTGAGCACTCATCACTCAGCTTCCATTCAGGTTGGCTTTGCCCCAAGGCTCCCCCTCAGTGCTCTGCGCAATCGCGATCGCTTACTTTCCTTTTTCCCTCCAGATGCCAGAGTTAGCAGCCTATTGAAGGAAAACAACATCAAGGTAAAAGAACAATAAGACTGTGTCTAGTTTAGAACTTCCCAACCTAAGAGGCCTTGAAAGGTATTCAAGGAAGACCCAGAGTGCTGAATGTGTTGGCAACTGGCAGCGGGATAAAGTGAAGGTCCGGGAACTCGCATTAGAGGGTGAGTGCTAGGGACAGTGAGGTACAGCTCAGTATCGAGGAGTGGATCATCAGAGCTGGCTCTCAGGTCTTCAGACCCAGGAAGACAGTGCTTCCCTTGGGAAAACCTGGTGACCTCCCCCATGCCAGTCAGTCGTGGGCCCACAGCCTGGCCCTCCTCCTCTGTTTTCCTCCCTCCAGGCCTCTCCCCTTCCTTGCTCTTTCTGGAGGTTCTGCCCTGCCTGCTGAAATCAGAGCAGGCCTTGGCAGAGTGTTTGGGCTTTTTTTTTTTTTTTTAAGCAAGGTTGGTTTGGTTCTAAATCTAGAGGAATACACTAGGATGCTTCCAGCATAGGGGGTCTCTGTTTCTGTGTTAAATCACAGTCCAAATTTTAAAAAGTGAAAATACTCAGTAAATAATGGATGTGGGGGAACATGCAATGATGTGTACTTGCTGATGTGACTGGAAAAGGAATTTATCCTATGAAAATAACCACATTTTTGCAGAGATGTATGAACAAAGATATTTATAACTGCATTGTTTATAATAGAAAAAAAAGGAAACATTAGAAAGCCCTGCAAAAGGAGTTGGTTATTTAAACTCTAGCATATCCACTCACAGGCATGTCATGCAGCAGGATGATCTACGTGTATATTTATTGACAAGAAAGATGTTTGCATGTATTGCTTAGAAAGAAAGAAGGAAGGAAGGGAGGGAGGAAGGGAGGAAAGAAAGAGAGAGAATGAAAAAGAAAGAGAGAGAGAGGGAGGGAAAGGGAGGGAGGGAGGGAGGGAGGGAGGAAGGAAGGAAGGAAGGAAGGAAGGAAGGAAGGAAGGAAGGAAGGAAGGAAGGAAGGAAGAATATGGTCAGGCTACTCAGGATGGCTATTCTTTTGTTCTCTGTACATCCCCTGCTCAGTCAGTGCCTGCTTCACCTACACCTACCCTACTCACATGACTGACCTTCCTACATACTTGCCCCGGGCCTCAGCTAGAGATAGTTCTTATCAAAGAGGTGGTGAGGGGCGTGCCCCTCTGCTAGTTTCCCTGGTAACCTGATGTCAGTTCCCCCTATAACTGGCAATCTCCCCTTCCCTCTGGGAGCGAAGACTGCTGCCTTGTCCTGTCCACCGTCACACAGTGGGGTGTCGCTCCAGGACCTTGCTTCACACATGTAAGGTCCCCCTGTCCACTAAATCATTGATGTCCCTGTTGCTGACTCCAGGCTCTTTATTCGGTCTTGAAGCTGGGCAAGTGCAGGCCTTGTAGGCCTGTGAGGTGCAGCCCAACAGAAAGAAAAAGAGAAATGGAAAAATCTTAAACATGCAAGGAAAGTAGCTTTGTACTCAGCCTGGAGGGTTGAAATCCAAAACTGTCTCTTAACCAACATGAGGACACAGGCAAGTGATATGATCTCCCTAGCCTCTGCTTCCTGCCTGTAAAATGGGCATAATAATGCCTGCCTCACACAGTTGTGAGGATTTGGTGGGATTAACACCTCTAAAGGCCCAGCTCAGGGTCTGGCATGTGGTGAGTGCTCAGCAGTGGGTACCCAGATGAGATGTGGACCAGTAGTATTTTTACTGGGTACCTGTGAGGAAGCCTGGAAACGTTCTGGAAATTCATAGACAAATATTGGTTTTATTGGGCTAACTGGAATTATGGGTGATTTTCAATATTTTACAATTTTTCTACAAGGAATACATATTACTTATGTTGACTGAAAAAACATGCACAGCCTAAAAATTGAGAATTACGTTTTATTCGGTGGACCTTCTGAGAACTTCAAGCCCAGGAGGCAGCCTCTCAGATAGCTCTGAGGGACTGTTTCAAAGAGGGTAAGGTAAGGGAGGAGCCAGGATATAAAGGAAGGAGTTTTGCAACAAAGACCAGGTAGTCGGAACATCAAAAGATTACTGTTAATTAAAGAAAAGCAGACATCTCGAGTTAATGAATTCAGTGCTTTTCTGTGTATGGGAAGATGCAAGAGTCTGTGCTCACTGAAATCATTCCCTTGATATGCACCTTAGCTATCTAAGGGCAGTATTCTTTCTTTCCCTTCCTGATTTCACTCGCACTCACTGTTGGGGGCCTTGTTAGTGGCTGATGGCTTGATGGCTGCAGCATCCTTTGCTTGCTGATATGGCAGGAGGCATTTTTCATCCACACTTAAATAATGATGATGTAGTTTTTAAAAAGGAAGTAACAATTGAAAAGGTTAAAAAAAAAAATTGCAGGCAAGCCAACAGAGCAGCCCCCAGGGCAAAGCTCCTGAGGACTGAGGTAGGGGTTGGGGGTGTGTGGAGAGGGAGAATAGGCAGTGGGTGAAGGAAAAGAAGGAAAAGGATGATTAGACCTGAGGGCTGGTGCCCAAGGAGATGCACCTCAGAGGTCAGGCTCAAGGCCTCCCAAGCATGTTCCCCACTTTGGCCCCTCCTGGGGGAGTTTCTGGTAGGAGATACGGTGACCCATCAGATGACCATGAGGGTGTGCAGCCACTTTTGACTGGTGAGAGAGCCTGACTCCAGCATTTCCAGGGAGCGGCCCTGTAGCTCCAGCCCTGGGTTCAGCTCTTCACCCACTCTCAGAAACCCAGCATCTTGTCTGTGTCCAGAGGAGGAAAGGCAGGGAATCCTAGTGAATTCCCATCTTTGGCATCCTGGTAGGATCCATACTCAAGGGCAGGATCTCCCAAGCAAATACAACCTGCTGGGAAAGGGATCCTGTGACTACCAAAGGGCTGCTGTGCCATCTCGCATCCCCACCTGCACCCGCCAACTGCCTGCTGGCCAGTGACATCAGGAAACATTTTTCCACATTAATGAGGTGTATGCTGCTTATGCCAGTTTATTGAGCATTCTTGGGGCATGGCTTATCCATATAAGTGAATTTTCCAAATAATTTAATTCCATCACACTGCAATTTTTTTTATTGGACTCATTTTTAGTTAATTTTTATTTTACCAAATTTATCAAAATAATGCATGCATATGGTTTAAATAAAATAGAGAGGTTTATAATAAAAGTACCCTCTTGACCTTTCTCTGTCTCACTCTCTTCAGAGGGAGCCTCTTTCAACCCTTTTATTAGTTTCTATTTCTGTTTATGTTGTTATTTCTTGATTTACCAGTTTTAGACCTCTGTGGGCTTGCTGTGGTAGATAGAATTGAGCTCACCTACAAAACCACCTCTAGTTCTCCTCCCTCCATCCTTCCAGTAAGACTAACGCGATTTTTGTTAACTTAATACATAGTGAACGTAGACATTCTTCGCTGCTGTGCTAAGTAGTGTGTTATGTGTCCGTCCTTGAGTTCTGGAAAAAAATTATATTAATTCTTTGATAATTTTCTCCCCTCTGTTTTATCTGTTGAACATACTGGGTTAATCATCTAGTTTTCTTATGTTTTCTTTTTTATTTACCCTCCCTTTGCCTTTTGGGTCTACTTTCCTGGAAAAACTTCCTTGCCTTTATCTTCCAATCCTTCTATTGACATTTTTTAATTTGGGCTTTTATATTTTTGGCTTGTATATATATATATATATATATATTTTAATAAATTTATTTATTTATTTTTGGCTGCATTGGGTCTTTGTTGCTGCTCACGGGCTTTCTCTAGTTGCAGTGAGCGGGGCTACTCTTCGTTGCGGTGGCTTCTCTTGTTGCAGAGCATGGGCTCTAGGTGTGTGGGCTTCAGTAGTTGTGGCGCACAGGCTCTGGAGCACAGGCTCAGTAGTTGTGGCTCACGGGCTCTAGAGCGCAGGCTCAGTAGTTGTGGTGTAGGGGCTTAGTTGCTTCATGGCATGTGGGATCTTCCCGGACCAGGGCTCGAACCCGTGTCCCCTGCATTGGCAGGCAGATTCTTAAGCACTGCGCCACCAGGGAAGCCCTGATGTGCCAAATTTTAATTCAGATACTTCAGCAAATCTCTTCAGTTTCTATCTTAAAATTTATTGTTTATTGGCCTTGGTATTTCTCTTCTCAGGGAAGCCCTTGGCTTGTATATTTTTAATATACAAGTACTCATTCTTGTTTCTGATTTTTCCTTTATCATAATATTACAGTCTTGTTTTATGGATATACCATCTGCCGCTTTTCTCTCCGAAGGTATTACTTATTTTTCCTGTGTCTATTAGTTTTGTTTTAATATTCTTGTATTCTCTCTAAATTGTCTTTTCTTCCCCCGGCTTCTTTTTGTTTGTTTTCTCTCTCTCCTTCCTGTTGGAGGCTTTCCTCAAACATCAAAAATATCTATTGATATTTATGAATGAAGCAATAAAAAGCTGAATTAAACTGTATTTGGGAAAACTTATCAACTGGGGCATCACTATAGGAAGGAAGCCAGTCTTTTTTTTTTTTTAATACATCTTTGTTGGAGTATAATTGCTTCACAATACTCTGTTAGCATCTGTTGTTCAACCAAGTGAATCAGCCATAAGCATGCATGTATCCCCATATCCCCTCCCTCTTGAGCCTCCCTCCCACCCTCCCTACCCCACCCCTCTAGGTCCTCGCAAAGACCCAGCTAATCTCCCTGGGCTATGCTACTGCTTCCCACTAGCTATCTATTCTACATTTGGTAGTGTATGTATGTTGATGCTACTCTCACTTTGCCCCAGCTTCCCCCTCCCCACCCCGTGTCCTCAAGTCCATTCTCTATGTCTACGTCTTTATTCCTGCGCTTGCCACTAGGTTCATCAGTAACTTTTTTTTTTCCTTTATTAGATTCCATATATATGCGTTAGCATATGGTATTTCTTTTTCTCTTTCTGACTTACTTCACTCTGTATGACATATTCTAGGTCCACCCTCCTCACTACAAATAACTCAATTTCATTTCTTTTATGGCTGACTAATACTCCATTGTATATATGTGCCACATCTTCTTTATCCATTCATCTGTCGATGGACATTTAGGTTGGTTCCATGGCCTGGCTATTGTAAATAGAGCTGCAGTGAACATTGGGGTACATGACTCTTTTTGAATTATAGTTTTCTCAGGATATATGCCCAGTAGTGGGACTGCTGGGTCATATGGTACTTCTATTTTTAGTTTTTTAAGGAATCTCCATATTGTTCTCCATAGTAGTTGTATCAATTTACATTCCCACCAACAGTGCAGGAGGGTTCCCTTTTCACCACACGCTTTCCAGCATTTATTATTTGTAGATTTTTTGACGATGGACATTCTGACTGGTGTGAGGTGATACCTCATTGTAGTTTTGATTTGCATTTCTCTAATAGTTAGTGATGCTGAGCATCTTTTCATGTGCCTCTTGGCCATCTGTATGTCTTCTTTGGTGAAATGTCTATTTAGGTCTTCCGTCCATTTTTTTTTTTTTTTTATTTTGCGGTACGCGGGCCTCTCACTGTTGTGGCCTCTCCCGTTGCGGAGCACAGGCTCCGGATGCGCCGGCTCAGTGGCCATGACTCACGGGCCTAGCTGCTCTGCAGCATGTGGGATCTTCCCGGACCAGGGCACGAACCCGTGTGCCCTGCATCGGCAGGTGGACTCTCAACCACTGCGCCACCAGGGAAGCCCCATCCACTTTTTAATTGGGTTGTTTGTTTTTTAGATATTGAGCTCCATGAGCTGTTCGTATATTTTGGAGATTAATCCTTTGTCCGTTGTTTCATTTGCAAATATTTTCTCCCATTCTGAGGGTTGTCTTTTCATCTTGTTTATGGTTTCCTTTGCTGTACAAAAGCTTTTAAGTTTCATTAGGTCCCATTTGTTTATTTTTGTTTTAATTTTCATTACTCTAGGAGGAGAGTCAAAAAAGATCTTGCTGTGGTTTATGTCAAAGAGTGTTTTTCCTATGTTTTTCTCTAAGAGTTTTATAGTGTCTAGTCTTACATTTAGGTCTTTAATCCATTTGGAGTTTATTTATTTATTTATTTATTTTGCGGTACGTGGGCCTCTCACTGCTGTGACCTCTCCCGTTGCGGAGCACAGGCTCTGGACGCGCAGGCCCAGCGGCCATGGCTCACGGGCCCAGCCACTCCGCGGCATGTGGGATCTTCCCGGACCGGGGCACGAACCCGCGTCCCCTGCATCGGCAGGCGGACTCTCAACCACTGCCCCACCAGGGAAGCCCTGGAGCTTATTTTTGTGTATGGTGTTAGGTAGTGTTCTAATTTCATTCTTTTACATGTAGCTGTCCAGTTTTCCCAGCACCATTATTGAAGAGGCTGTTTTTTCTCCATTGTATGTTCTTGTCTCCTTTGTTGTAAATTAGGTGACCTTATGTGCGTGGGTTTATCTCTGGGCTTTCTATCCTATACCATTGATCTATAATTCTGTTTTTGTGCCAGTACAATACTGTCTTGATTACTGTAACTTTATAGTATAGTTTGAAGTTGGGCAGCCTGATTCCTCCAGCTGCTTTTTTCTTTCTCAAGATTGCTTTGGCTATTCAGGGTCTTTTGTGTTTCCATACGAATTGTAAAATTTTTTGTTCTAATTCTGTGAAGAATGCCATTGGTAGTTTGATAGGGATTGCATTGAATCTGTAGATTGCTTTGGGTAGTATAGTCATTTTCACAATATTGATTCTTCCAGTCCAAGAACATGGTATATTTCTCCATCTGTTTATGTCATCTTTGATTTCTTTCATCAGTATTTTACAGTTTTCTGAGTACAAGTCTTTCTCCTCCTTAGGTAGGTTTATTCCTAGGTATTTTATTCTTTTAGTTGCCATGGTAAATGGGATTGTTTCCTTAATTTCTCTTTCTGATTTTTCACTGTTAGTGTATAGGAATGCCAGAGATTTCTGTGCATTAATTTTGTATCCTGCAACCTTACCAAATTCATTGGTTAGTTCTAGTAGTTTTCTGGTGGCATGGCATCTTTAGGATTTTCTATGTATAGTATCATGTCATCTTCAAACAGTGACAGTTTTACTTTTTCTTTTCCAATTTGTATACCTTTTATTTCTTTTTCTTCTCTGATTGCCGTGGCTAGGACTTCTAAAACTATGTTGACTAAGAGTGGACATCCTTGTCTTGTTCCTGATATTAGTGGAAATACTTTCAGTGTTTCACAATGAAGTATGATGTTTGCTGTGGGTTTGACATATATGGCCTTTATTATGTTGAAGTGGATTCCCTCTATGCCCATTTTGTGGAGTATTTTTTATCATAAATGGGTGTTGAATTTTGTCAAAAGCTTTTTCTGCATCTGTTGAGATGATCATATGATTTTGACTCCTTAATTTGTTAATGTGGTATATTGTATTGATTTATTTGCATACATTGAAGAATCCTTGCACCCCGGGATAGATCCCACTTGATCGTGATGTATGGTCCTTTTAATATGTTGCTGGATTCTGTTGGCTAGTATTTTGTTCAGGATTTTTGCATCTATGTTCATCAGTGATATTGGTCTATAATTTTCTTTTTTTGTGGTATCTTTTTCTGGTTTTGGTATCAGGGTGATGGTGGCTTTGTAGAACGAATTTGGGAGTGTTCCTCCCTCTGCAATTTTTTGGAAGAGTTTGAGAATGATTGGTGTTAGCTCTTCTCTAAATGTTTGATAGAATTCGCCTGTGAAGCCATCTGGTCCTGGACTTTTGTTTGTTGGAAGATTTTTAATTACAGTTTCAATTTCATTACTTGTGATAGGTCTGTTTCTATTTTCTAATTCTTCCTGGTTCAGTCTTGGAAAATTGTACCTTTCCAAGAATTTGTCCATTTCTTTGTGGCTGTCCATTTTATTGGCATATAGTTGTTTGTAGTAGTCTCTTAAAATCCTTTGTATTTCTGCGGTGTCAGTTGTGATTTCTCCTTTTTCATTTCTAATTTTTATTGATTTGCATCCTCCCCCTTTTCTTCTTATTTATTTATTTATTTATTTTTGGCTGCATTGGGTCTTCATTGCTGCGTGTGGGCTTTCTCTCGTTGCAGTGAGCAGGGGCTACTCTTCATTGTGGTGAGCGAGCTTCTCTTTGGGGTGTCTTCTCTTGTTGCAGAGCACGGGGTATGGGCACACGGGCTTCAGTAGTTGTGGCATTCGGGTTCAGTAGTTGTGGCTCGCAAGCTCTAGAGCAGAGGCTCAGTAGTTGTGGCGCACCAGCTAAGTTGCTCCACAGCATGTGGAATCTTCCCAGATCATGGCTCAAACCTGTGTCCACTGCATTGGCAGGTGGATTCTTAACCACTGCACCAGTAGGGAAGTCCCTCCCTTTTTTTCTTGATGAGGCTGGCTAAGGGTTTATCAATTTTGTTTATCTTTTGAAAGAACCAGCTTTTAGTTTTATTGATCTTTGCTATTGTTTTCTTTGTTTCTATTTCATTTATTTCTGCTCTGATCTTTATGATTTCTTTCCTTCTACTGACTTTGGGTTTCCTTTGTTCTTCTTTCTCTTGTTGCTTTAGGTGTAGGGCTAGATTGTTTATTTGAGATTTTTCTTGTTTCTTGAGGTGAGATTGAATTGCTATAAACTTCCCTCTTAGAAATGCTTTTGCTGCGTCCCATAGGTTTTGGGTCATTGTGTTTTCATTGTCATTTGTTTCTATGTATTTTTTTATTTCTTCTTTTTTGATTTCTTCAGTGACCTTTTGGTCATTTAGTAGCGTACTGTTTAGCCTCCATGTATTTGTGTTTTTTACAGTTTTTTTCCTGTAACTGATTTTCAATGTCATAGCATTGTGGTCAGAAAAGATGCTTGATACGATTTCAGTTTTCTTAAATTTTCTGAGGCTTGATTTGTGACCCAAGATGTGATCTATCCTGGAGAATGTTCCACGTGCACTTGAGAAGAAAGTGTATTCTGCCACTTTTGGGTGGAATGTTCTATAAATATCAATTAAATCTATCTGGTCTATTGTGTCATTTAAAGCTTGTGTTTCCTTATTTATTTTCTGTTTGGATGTTATGTCCATTGGTGTAAATGGGGTGTTAAAGTCCCCTACTATTATTGTGTTACAGTCGATTTCCCCTTTCATGGTTGTTAGCATTTATTTGCCTTATGTATTGAGGTACTCCTATGTTGGGTTCATAAACATTTATAATTTTTATATCTTCTTGGATTGATCCCTTGATCATTATGTAGTGTCCTTCCTTATCCCTTGTAACAGTCTTTATTTTAAAGTCTATTTTATCTGATATGAGTATTGCTACTCCAGCTTTCTTTTGATTTCCATTTGCATGGGATATCTTTTTCCATCCTTTCACTTTCAGCCTATATGTGTCCCTTGGTCTGAAGTGGGCCTCTTGTAGACAGCATATATATGGGTCTTGTTTTTGTATCCATTCAGCCAGTCTGTGTCTTTTGGTTGGGGCATTTAATCCATTTACATTCAAGGTTATTATCGATATGTGTGTTCCTATTACCATTTTTTTAATTGTTTTGAGTTTGTTTCTGTGGGTCTTTTTCTTCTCTTGTGTTTCCTGCCTAGAGAAGTTTCTTTAGCATTTGTTGTAAAGATGGTTTGGTGGTCCTGAATTCTCTTAGCTTTTGCTTGTCTGAAAAGCTTTTGATTTGTCCATTGAATCTGAATGAGATCTTTACCAGGTAGAGTCATCTTGGTTGTAGGTTTTCCTCTTTCATCACTTTAAGTATATCCTGCCACTCCCTTCTGGCCTGCAGAGTTTTTGCTGAAAAATCAGCTGATAACCTTATGGGGATTCCTTTTTATGTTATTTTTTGTTTTTTTTCCTTGCTGCTTTTAATATTTTTTCTTTGAATTTAATTTTTGTTAGTTTGATTAATATGTATCTTAGTGTGTTTCTCCTAGGGTTTATCCTGTATGGGACTCTCTGTGCTTCCTGGACTCAGGTCTATTTCCTTTGCCATGTTAGGGAAGTTTTCCACTATAATCTCTTCAAATATTTTCTCAGATCCTTTCTTTTTCTCTTCTTCTGGGACCCCTATAATTTGAATATTCGTGCGTTTAGTGTCGTCCCAGAGGTCTCTGAGATTGTCTTCAATTCTTTTCTTTCCTTATTCTGCTCCTTGGCAGTTATTTCCACCATTTTGTCTTCCAGCTCACTTATACATTATTCTGCCTCAGTCATTCTGTTATTGATTCCTTCTAGTGTATTTTTCATTTCGGTTATTGTGTTGTTCATCTCTGTTTGTTTCTTCTTTAGTTCTTCTAGATCTTTATTAAACATTTCTTGTATTTTCTCAATCTGTGCCTCCATTCTATTTCTGAGATTCTGGATCATCTTTACTATCATTACTCTGAATTCTTTTTCAGGTAGATTGCCTATTTCCTCTTCATTTATTTGGTCTTGTAGGTTTTTACCTTGCTCCTTCATCTGTGACATATTTTGTGTGTGTGTGTGTGTGTGTGTGTGTGTGTGTGTGTGTGTGTGTGACATATTTTTTTGCTTTCTCTTTTTTTTTTTTGATGGGTGGGATTGTGTTCCTGTCTTACTGGTTGTTTGGCCTGAGGCTTCCAACACTGGAGTTTGTAGGCTGTTGGGCAGAGCTGGGCCTTGGTGCTGAGATGAGGACCTCCAGGAGACCTCACTCTGATGAATATTCCCTGGGGTCTGAGGTTCTCTGTTAGTCCAGTGGTTTGGACTGGAACTCCCACCACAGGAGCTTTGACCCAACCCCCGGCTTGACCCCCAGCACATGAACCAAGATCCCACAAGCCACGCGGGGTGGCAAAAAATAAAAGGAGAACAATAACAAAGAGTAAAAAATAAAATTAGACTAGGAAACAGATATGTTAGAAAGAATATAAAAGTATAGGTTAAGCAACAACTGGGAAGTAAATCAGAACCACAATAGTAAAAAAGAGTAGAAGCAAAAAAAAAAAAAGGTGGAAAAGGCCTTGGCTGTGGAGGATGGGGCCTAAGCAGAGGCAGGGTTTGGGTGGTAGGCAGGGTCTATGCTTAGGACCCACAGGCCTGGAAAAGGCTTGGGGTGGGGCTTAGGCTCAGTGGAACAGAAGGGGCCCAGGCAGTGCCTCTGGTCTCAGAGGGTGAGGTACCCCACCTTCCTTGACTTTATCTTGCAATCCTTCTACTGATTTTTTAAAATTTTGGCTTTTATATTTTTTGCTTATATATTTTTAATACAGAAGTACTCATTCTTGTTTCTGATTTTTCCTTTTTCATAATATTACAGTCATGTTTTATGGATATACTGTCTCCTACTTATCTCTGTGAAGGTATTACTTATTTTTCATGTGTCTGTTAGTTTTGTTTTAATATTCTTGTATTCTCTAAATTCTTTTTTTCCACCTGGCTTCTTTTGGTTTCTCTCTCTCCTTCCTGTTGGAAGCTTTCCTCAAATATCAAAAATATCTATTGTGGGGCTTCCCTGGTGGTGCAGTGGTTGAGAGTTCACCTGCTAATGCAGGGGACACGGGTTCGTGCCCCGGTCCGGGAGGATCCCACATGCCGCGGAGCGGCTGGGCCCGTGAGCCATGGCTGCTGAGCCTGCGCGTCCGGAGCCTGTGCTCCGCAACGGCAGAGGCCACAGTGGTGACAGACCACATACCGCAAAAAAAAAAACTATTGATATTTATGAATGAAGCAATGAAAAGCTGAATTAAACTGTATTTGGGGAAAACTTATCAACTGGGGCATCACTATAGGAAGCTAGCTAGTCTTTTCATTAACAAGCATCTGAATGTCAGACTCTTTTCTCTAGAGCTGGCTTTCTCAACTTTGGCATGTTGACATTTGGAGCCAAATAATTCTTTGTTGTCAGAAGCTCTTGTGCAGTGTAGAATGTTTAGCAGTATCACTGAACTCTGCCCACCAGGTGCCAATAGTAACCCCCTTCCCAGAGTTCAAAAAATGTCAATAAACGTTGCCATATGTCTCCTGGGGGGCAAAATCACCTTGTTGAGAACCATTGCTCTAGAGCCATGTGGCTTCTCAGGAGAAGCGTTCTAACTCCCTGTTCCGGTTACTGTTACTGCATAACAAACCACCCTAATACTTAGTACATAAACAACCACCATTTTGTTGTGCTTCAAGTCAGGAATTGGGAAAAAGCACGGCTCTTCTCTGCTCCACAGTGTCTGGGGCCTAGGCTGAGATGTCTGGAAGTTGGAACCAGCTGGGGCTGAAAGATCTGCTTCCAAGTTGGTTCTTCACTTGGCAGGGATAGTTGGAAGAGGGGGTGCAGCTGGGACTGGAGACCAGAGAGACTATACACGGCCTCTCTAGGACAACAGTCTGGTAGTTGGACCTCTTGTGTGGTAGCTCAGAACTCCAGTGTGAATATTCCAGCCAGCAATATGCAAGCTGCATGGCCTTTTATGGCCTGGCTTTTGATGTCACATAGCATCACTTCCACTATAGTCACAAGCCCGCCCAGATTTGGGGAAGGAGACAGAGACCTACCTCTCAATGGAAGAAGTGTCAAAAAAAATTGCAGCCATGTTTTAAACTCACTGTACTCTGGTACAAGGTGATATGTGCCTGCGGCAGGGTGGGGTATGCAAAGGGGGGAACATTGAGTCCCACTGTTCAGTCTTCAGACTTTGCCCTCATCCCTCTGTTTTCATCCTTGTGGTCATTTGCCTTCTCTCTTGCCAGGGTCTCTCCTGTTTAGTGTCTTCAGTCTCCTGGTGTGTGGGACAGAGTATGGGGTGGGATCTGGGAGGATTCCAAACATTTGCCCTGGTTCCTTACCCCACCTACTCGGTACCTGACCCCCACCGTCATAATACCTGGTCTCCCCAAGGTCTTAGCTCCCCCAGGGTTCTGAGGGGGAAGTGGCTTGCCTCCTGTCAGTATACCCCTCTGCGGGCCAATCTCTTGTCCACCGATGTCTCTTTACCATTCTGTTTGCTCTTGAGGATTTATACCATTTTACTTTTTGACTGGCATTTTAGTGGCACTTCAGGAGAGAAAGGAGATTGAGATGTGTGAATAACCTGACATGTTTAACCCAAAGCTTGTTACACTTCTTTTGGATGGATTTATGGTGTCTCTAAATTGTGTCATAATCTTCTCCCCTGTTGAAGCTCTGTCAAGTAGTACAGTGACCACATTTAATGTTTTGCTGATAATTTAGAATCATCTTTATGAACATACATGTTTACCTTGGAATTATTACACTGAGTAGAGCTATCTGTCCCCCTTCATGCTGGGGACTCAGATCACTGTGCTAAACTTCCTTAAACCTTTTCTCATGGTCATCTCTGTCTCTGACTACCTCTTGTCCCATTTATTTGTGGCGAGGGTGCCACATTACAGCACATTAACTTCTAATTTACTCCTTTTAAATGGCTACTAAACTAGATGACCATGCCGGGTGTCCCCCCACCAGCCTGCCCCTACCCATTTTCTACCCTTTCCCACACTCCCATTGTTTGACCTTTGTGGATTGCATCAACCAGGCTCCATGCCCTCATGCTGCCAGTTGGGTTTGGCCAATTGAAGACCCTGCAGGAGATAAGAGAGTGATTTTGGGGTGCATTAGGGTACTTTATCCGTAACCCCCTCACCAGCTCCCTCCCTCGCCAAGCCTCAGGTCAGGTCTGTGTTCTTCTCCCTAAAGCTACCACTCTTCCCAGTAGCCCTCTCCTGTAGCTCTCTCAGGGTCCTAGTAACACTCCCACCTCTTCCTCCCTCCAGGCGGTGGTAATTACTCCCCACTGTTGCTGACTCCAGGGTGCTTCTCCTTCCCTTATCGGTTTCCTTAATGCTGCTCACCCCCTTGGAAACAGTGCTTCCTTAAGTTCTCCTTGTTACCTGTGCAATGTGCATCTGTTTCTTACTGGGACTCTGCCCAGACAGAAACTTCTGATTTACATCTAAAACAAGAATGGTCCCTGCGTGAGCCCTGAGAGATCCTCCTCGGAATGCTGTGTGTGAGCTCTGTGACATCTCTGGGCTACTGGGGCTTTTGAAAATTCACTTCCTAGCTGTTAACTAGAATACATAGTAGAGGGTCCTGGATTAGTGACGTCCTCATACGGGGAAATGTGACTACCTGGAATGTTTTGAGAAGGACAATGGACATGTAAATAGAAGGAAACCTGGAGAGAGAATTTGTAATGACTTTCAGAAATTATATGACAGGCTGGAAAATATCAACAGTTTCAGAAAAGGATTAAATACCTTCCTGGATAACAGACCCTTGCTGGGTCTTATGGTAAAGTGGATGTTTGGGGGAGATCCAGGCCATGTGTGGATGGGATTCCCCAAATGTGACATTAGAAGTCCCTCAGTTAGGACCTGCTGGGCCTCTGTGCTTCCAGGTCAGTAGCTTTTCTGATGGTTTTGCTCTGGGGAGTGCCATGTGCTTGTCTGTCCACTGGCCTGAGGATAAACTGGAGACCAGAGAGGCCCACGGCCTTGTAGCGGCATCACATCTCACGCCCCACAGCAGCCGAGCCGTCCGACGGCCACCTCTGAGATCAGCTTACACGACTCTCCTGCTGAAACACACTCTGGATTCTCTCACTTCCTCACCCTACTACCCTGTCAGCCCTCCGTTCTGTTGAATTGGTGCACCCGTTTGAAGCGCATGTACCTCTAGGGGAAAAGTAGAATCAAGATCTCTTTCTGGCCACCCATTTCCTGAAGCACAAAAAGGAAATGTATCATAAATGCTTCTTAAAGATGACAGGAAGGGGTAGTGCCACTCCGGGTGGCAAGGGCTGCCACTGTGGTATTTCACAGACCGGGAGGTGAGGTGGCACATGGGGGCTGAGGTCCCAGCCAGGGGCAGCCCTCAGGGTCCAGCCTTCCTGACCCACTCCAGCAGACTGTGGACCTTCAGCCCTCCTGGGCAGGAGGAAGAGGCCTGGGAGGCATTACCTCTATTTCACAGGGAGGAGCCCAAAGCCAGGGAAATCGAGAGCTGCAGCTTTGGTGAAGAGACACTCTCATACCCTGGCTTCCTTATTCATGATTCTTTTACCTTTAAGGATTTTTCTTTTTAATTTGAGGAGTGGGGACTGGGCAGTTGGAGATAGGTTTGTTTGTTTTTAGTGTGGCTACCCTCAAGTGATGTAGCCTTTTTCAGTTCAGCTTATTCTCTTTCAGCCCAGGCCACTCTGTGTCCTTTAGCCAAGTGAGCCCAACCGAGGCCCCTCAGCGTCCCGACCAGCAGAGGTGCAAGAGGCCCATCCTGTTCATTCTTGCTCTGTAAACGCAGTGCAGGAAGGCAGATATGCAGGAACATGGCCAGAGGAGCCAGCCCAGGGCTGGAAAGTGGAGGGCCCTGGAGGGCTGGGGGAGGCTTCTGAGGCCTCTCTGCACTGCTCCTCCCATAGCAGAATGTTCATGGTCCATGCACTTCTGGGAGGGTAGATGGGGCCCAAGTGGGCAGAACACCTGTTTAGTGTGTAAGTCCATGTCCTGTCTTGTCCTTTCCAAGAATTCAGCCATCGCTAGGTTGGCTGCCACTCACCACATGGAGTGGAAGGAAAATTCTCAAACCAGGCACTTGAGCCAAGCCTGACGTGGTCCTCAGCCAGATGTTGCAAGTTCCTAATCTTGACCCAGAGGCCAGGGAGTTGGGGCATCTTCTGGAGCCCAGAGTTGGCTGTTACCCACAAACATAGACACCCTGATTGGGACCTACACACCCCGCCTTGCCTGAGGTGGGACCAGGGCCCACTTCGTTCCCATTACATACCATTACAAGATGATGCAACCAGGTTTCAACAGACACTGCCAGGGAAGAAACACATTACAACAGCATGCTTCAATACTTCCTCTGCCCATGCAGGAGGCTTCATCACATCAACAAAGTCGGACCTCTTCCCACCCCAGTGTCTCACCCCACCAAGCTGGAAGTACCTTTTGTCAGGACCATTTACGGCCTTTGAATGGGCCTGCTTTTCGCAAGAAATTAAACCAGTGGCTTTCCATCCTTGCTGCACATTACAGTCATCTAGAATATTAAAAAATACTGATGCCTGGGCCTCACTCTCACCCCAAAGATACTGACTGAATTGATCTGGGTTTTTTAAAAAAAAAAGATTTTATTTAAGTCTTTATTGAAAGATAATATACATGCAAAAAGAAGAAGAAAAGAAAAAAGCACAAACCACAAGTGTAAATCTTGGTGAATTTTGACAAAGTGAATTTACCCTGAGTAATTTGCTTCCAAATCAAGAAGCAACATCACCTGCATCCCCTGGTGCCCCAAAGGGTAACCACCATTCTCATTTCTAATGGTATAAATTAGTTTTGCTTGTTTTCAAGCTTTATATTATATAAATGGAATCATACAGAATATATTCTGGCTTCTTCCGATCCGCATTGTGTTTGTAAGGTTCATCAGAGCTGTTGCTCGTAGTTGTTAGTTAGTTTAGTTAGTTAATATTGTAGTAGTTAGTTTATTCTCATTGCTATAGGGTATTCCACCATGTGGATATTCCTCCATTTATCTATATTTGGGTATCTGTGTTGTTGTTGGCAATTTAGGGTTCTTATGACTACTGCTGCTGTGAGCATTCATTGGTGGCTTAGAGCATGTTTGCTTGTATTTCTGTTAAGTCCATACTTTGACATGGAATTGTTGGGCAGGTATGAAAATCAGTATGTTCGGCTTTAGTACCTTATGCCAAATAATTTTCCAAAGTGACTGTACCAATTTATACTCCCTCAGGGATGTATGAGAGCTCTGGTTGCTTCACATCTTTGCCAACAATTGGTATTTTCTAACTTTTTCATGTTAGCCATTCTGGTGGGTGTGTGATGATATCACAGTGTGGTTTTAATTTGCATTTCCCTAATGACTAATACAGTTGAGCGCCTTTTCACATGTTTGTTAGCCATTAGTCTTCTCTTTGCACAGTGCCTGTTGAAGGGCTTGGACTTGAGTACTTTTAAGAAGTCCCTTAGGTGGCTCTAGTGTGCAGCCAAGGTTGAAAACCATCGAGCAATACCACAACTTAGCACCTGCTGTTCTGTTTCTCAGTGTCCTGTCTTTGAGCTTAGAGTATTTTGGATCTGAAGGGACCTAATGGACCTGGAGAAAGATAACTGTCACCCGCCACGCCAAGATGAGCCTACCAGAAAGAAGCAAGAGATTGGAGCTAGAGTTTAGGCAGTTGAGAATCTTTGGGAATGTGGTCTCCACTTCAGAAGAGTTCAGAGAGGGCCTGTGGTGTCCCCAGCTGCCACAGGCATTTCCTGACCACAAAAACGACCCCTTGCCGGTCACCCTGGAGCTCCAGGCAATCATGTGGAGGAAGTGGAGGGGCCCTATGCCAGGTACTTCCCGGTTTCCAGGCCAGCATGAGTGGGACCCAGCTCGTGTGGCATTGTGGTCAGGCTGAGGACAGGGGAGCATGTGTTCCAGGGACCTGGGTGGGGCTCAGGGAGGCCTGCTGTCTGTGGCCTGTCTCCTGGTTCAAAGAGCGGCCTGTGAGCCTGTCCCACATGAGCCCAGGCCTGGCTAGCCCTTGAGTTCTGTGGGTTTCCATAAAGGTTCCAGTTGTTGTCTCCCTCACCTGTAATGGTCTCCTCTTCCTCTGCTCCAGGACCTTCCTTGGTCACCCTACCCCTACTTGACCCCTTATTCCTCTGAACTCCTGCAGCACTTAAGAGTGAGAGCACACGATGTGGCTCCTGATTACACTTTGCCTTCTATTAAGTCCTCATTGCATCATCTGTGCTCATCGCATCCCCTCTTCTGGACTGCAGCCTCATCCCAGGGCTGCTGGGTGCTTCTCTGTGCTCCCCCCACAGTGGGTTAAGTGGCATTTGGTAACTCAGTGATAACATCCTCCAAATTGGAAAGGGAGGTGCAGTAAAAATACAAACCACACACAGAATCCTTCCCTCAGACTGGAGCTATGCAGGTGTCAAGCAGCGCTGCCCTGTGCGGGGTCCGTGTTGGCACATGTGCCACTCGTCTGGTAGGCA
The DNA here is from genome assembly GCF_011762595.2 of Tursiops truncatus. Classification (NCBI taxonomy): domain Eukaryota; kingdom Metazoa; phylum Chordata; class Mammalia; order Artiodactyla; family Delphinidae; genus Tursiops; species Tursiops truncatus. Next base: position 109,507,477 of record NC_047036.1, read on the forward strand.
AGTTGGACTACCAGCAGGGGCTAGGATGCTGGTGCCTGACTGGGTGTGCATAGAGGCCTCTCAAGCAGAGGGGTTTTGCACACCCTGATGGAGTTCACCGGAGTGCCCAGGGCCCGCACCATGTGCTCCTTGAAAAGAGCAGAGTCCACCTTCTGCTGACTGAAGTCCTGCCAGCTGCCTGACGTGAGATGAGGCGCAAGGAGGCACGTGGGCACAGTTGACATTTTGGACCCTGGTGAGCACAGAGCCAACTCCGGGCTCTTGGTTGTTCCACGTCCCCTGCATTCAGGCCCATCTTGGAAATTGCTCTGGACACAGAGCGCTTCATGTCTGATAGTCCAAGTGCAGATGTTGGGGTTCCCTTGATTGGCCCAAATGGTAGCTTGAACCAACCAGCAACCAGAGTGCTGTCTGCAGCCTGGAAGAACACTCTCCTGGACGTGTATGAGAGTTCTAGTTGCTTCAGTCCTTGTCAACGACTGGCATTTCCTGTCTTTTTCATATTGGCCATACGAGTCTCTTAAAAAGAGAGACCCCTCTTGTCCCACTGACCGTGCACCCCTGCCTCTCCCCTTTCACTCAGCCCCCTACCCAGCAGTCAAGCCCTTCAGTTCTCTCATACTTGGTCTTCAAACTCTCCTTCTCCCCTGGCTCCTGTAGTGCAGTGTTTGGCATGCACCCGTCTCCATCATCCCTGTAATGCTTCCCTCCACCCCCTTCCCCATGGAGTACAGCCATGCTGTCTGCCTCTCATGGCCAAGATTCTGGAAGGAGACATCTCCTCTCTCCTCTTCCTTCTCCTCACCCGCTCATTTATTCAGCAAGTATTCATTTTACCCCTGTCTGTGCTGGGCATAGCAGGGTTCAACAGTGAAAAAGACTAGCTGGCCGTGCTCTCATGAAGCTTATAATCGAGTAGGGAAGACAGACATAAATCATTAACAAGTGTTTATGTAGGGGCTGCCACAGCCCAACAGCACAGGCCAGTTCTTCTCTGCCCTCACGCACCTGCAAATGTCTGCTCGTCTTTTGGGGCTCAGCTCACATGCCACCTCATCTGTGCTGCCTTCCCCATGCTGCACCTGTAGACAGTGTGGCCCGCTGGGCCCACAGCAGCCTTGGGTATAACTATTTCCCACAGAGGTTGAAATCCGAGGGCAGAGACCAGACCACACTCACCTTGGAGCCCCCTGCCTGGCACAGAGCCCAGTGCATTGGAGGTGCTCAGTAGATGAATGCAGGTCCCTGCCAAGACTGAGCCAAAGTGTGTGAACATCTCCAGGGCCTGAGAATCCACATCTTTCTTCTTCCTCTGTTTTAATAGCCTTTTCTTTCTGCTTATCATTATAAAAGTAATTTGGGTTTGGTCACAACCGTGTGCATTTACTTAACAATACTGAACTTTACATTTATAAATGGTTATGAATGTAAATTTTATGTTACGTGTATTTTACAACAATTTTAAAAAAACATAGTGCAAAGATTAAGTACAAAAAAGGAGGAAAAGGTCCATATTATCAAGAAATAAAGGACAAAGGATTTGATTCAGGCAAAATTGTATTTAAAAAATAAGTAGTTTGGATTAGGGAAATGCAAATCAAAACCACTAGAGGGGCTTCCCTGGTGGCGCAGTGGTTAAGAATCCACCTGCCAAGGCAGGGGACACGGGTTCAAGCCCTGGTCTGGGAAGATACCACATGCTGTAGAGCAACTAAGCCCGTGTGCCACAACTACTGAGCCTGTGCTCTAAAGCCCGTGAGCCACTACTACTGAGCCCGCGTGCCACAACTACTGAAGCCTGTGCGCCTAGAGCCTGAGCTCTGCAACAAGAGAAGCCACTGCAATGAAAAGCCCGCGCACCGCAATAAAGAGTAGCCTCGCTCACTGTAGCTAGAGAAAGCCCGCGCACAGCAACAAAGACCCAATGCAGCCAAAAATAAATTTAAAAAAAGAAAAAAACCCAAAAAAACCCCACAGTGAGATAACACTTCGCACCCTTTAGAATGGCGATTATTAAAAAAAAGAAAAGAAAAATAACAAGTGTTGGTGAAGATGTGGAGAAATTAGAACCCCTGTGCCCTGCTGGTAAGAGTGTAAAATGGTACAGCCACTGTGGAAAACAGCATGGCAGTTCCTCAAAAAATTAAAAATAAACTTACAATATAATCCAGCACTTCTACCTCTGGCTATGTATCCAAAAGAACTGAAAGCAGTGTCTCAAAGAGATATTTGTATACCCATATTCATATCAGCATTATTCACAATAGCCAAAAGGTGGAAACAATCCAAGTGTCAAGTGTCCATTGACAGATGAATGGATAAGCAAAATGTGGTATACACACACAAAGGAATATTATTCAGCCTTTAAAAAGAATGAAATTCTGCCACATGCTACAACATGGATGAACCTTGAAAACCATTATGCTAAGAAGTGAAATAAGCCAGACACAAAAGGGCAAATATTGTACGATTCCAGTTATATGAGGTACCTAGAATAGTCAAATTCATAGAGACGGAAAGGAGAAGGGTGGTTGGCAACCACTGGCAGTAAGAGAGAATGACGAATTAGTTTACTGTGTTTGGAGTTTATGTTGAGGATGATGAAAAAATTCTGGGGCTGGATGGTAGTGATGGCTGCACCACAATGTATGTGTACTTAATACCATTGAATTGCACACTTAAAAATGATTAAAATGTTAAATTTTATGTATATTTTGCCATAAAAAAGTAATTTGTGTATATTACAGACATTTTAGAAACTATTGATAAACACAAAAGGGAAAAATTCAAATCATTTCATAATCTTACCAGCTAGAGAAAGCCCGCTGTTAAAATTTCAGTATGTGTCTTCCATTCCCTTCTTGTTCTCTCTCCCTTAAAACAAAAGTGTGTGTGTGTGTGTGTGTGTGTGTGTGTGTGTCTGTGTGTATCTATCTTTGGAGACCACACTGGACCTATAGAAAGTCTCCTCACGTCTATCTCTCGACTGTTCCCATTGATACTGCTTCCTTCCTTCCAGCCATTCAAAACAAGGCTATCCCTCTTCTGGACATCAATCCTTTGAACAATTTCTCACACCTAATTTCACTGCCCTGTACCTCTCTAGGGTCACACTGCTCTGAAAATGCCCATTCCTTCCATATGTCTGAAAATACGGTACAGAGCAGGCTCAGTAATATGTTGGAAGGGGTTGGAGAGAACAGTGAGTGCCCCTCCCACTTTCTCAGGTACTGCACATCTTAGATGCGTCCATCTGAGCATGTCATCTCCCTTGGATGATGCAGTTGTTGGGGTTCCTGCAAAGGTTACTGACAGTTAAAACCCTAAGCCTGTTGGTCAAGACTGCCCTTGGCCCAGGTCCCCATGCCCTGCCTTGGTGTCCTTACTTCTTGGACCTGGTGCTGGACCTCACATTATCCCTGTTGATTCTTACTCCTAGATTCAGCTTCTGCAGCCAGTCAAGAGCCTGTGGCCTCATGCCCAGATGAGCAGATCTACCCTGTCCACTCTGAGGGAGCTTGGAGAAGAGTGAAGGCCCCATAGGCTCTACCCCTGCTGGGCTCTGGGAGGAGCAGCCTCTTCCTCTCTTCTTCCCTTGAGAAGTGGGCCTCCCTCTTTACCCCAGGCACCACTCTGCCCTGCACAGCAGTGAGTCAGCAGGAATGAGCCAAGCTATCAGAAATGAGGGTGCCCTCCACCACATGGGTTCTGTGGGCTGAGGAGGCTGCCATCAGGCCTGGCCCCAGGGCCATGCCACAGCTGTCACGCCTTGTAGAAGTGCCCCCAGGCCCCTACATTTGTTACCACACATTTGGGCAAACTCCTTCCCCAGCTTTGCCACCTGGTCCAGGAGCCAGAGCATAGCCAGCTTCATTGGCAGTGAGAGGTGAAGCAAGAGGCCACAGCCACTCAGGTGACTAAAGTTCATGTCTGTGCCCAGCCTTCATTTGTTTCCAAATCCAGCCACAGACGTGAGACCCTTCTCTCTTGGCTCTGAGGCCTCCACGGAAGGGTTTATTTAAGGTTTTAACCAGAACCTTTATAGCCCAGCCCTGAGAAGATTACCTTTTTACTGCAACTTTGATTAATGATTGATCAAAAAGTGATACTAGAAACACTGAAGAACAAATTTGCCCTAGAGATTACAAAGGTCTACATCTGCCAGGCTTGGGGACCTGACCACCTGCTCCAAGGTCAAACCAGGGTAAGGGTGCATCGGAAGACCCACCCCACACACAGTCAGTCTCTCTCTCACACACACACAGGGGAAAATACAGATGTAAATGTCCTTAAATCCTTTTTGGAATTAGCAGGGACAGAGCAAAAGGACATAAGGGCTCTTAATAGAATTTTTCTTTCTTTTGTTTCCATTAATGCGTATTACAAATTAGCATCTTAAAGGGAAATTTGGAGTGTGAGGAAGAGAGGGGGTTGTGTGAGGACCATGACCTGGGCTTCCTGCAGACCTCCAGCCCCAAAGAGCTGACATCTGAAATGTGTTCAACACCAGGCAGGGAAGGGGGAACAAAGTTTCACAAGCACTTGTGGGAAGAGCCTTGGGGAGTGATTGGGCTGTGCTCAGCTGTGCTCTGGCTGTTTTGATGGTCACTGAGGCTGTGAGTCCTAGTGGGGTCCACAGGCCACATCAGAATCAAAGGGCCCAAATCTACCACCTCAGAGACTGGGGAGCCAGGAATCTGCATTTTAACAACCTCCCCTACCTGGGGTTCAGCCGGTCCCCACCCTCTGTGAGCCCCAGGGAGCAGGGTACTGGCTGGAACACTTTTTTCTTGCCCCTCAGCTCCTCTGGTGCCCTAGGGCATGATGAGTGGAGAGCTGGCAGAACAGCTTCTAAATGGAAACTGGAAAATGAAACTGGAAATCACAGCCTCACAACCCAAAGAGCTGGGGTTTCTTTTCCACAGGGAGAGTCCCTGAGGGAGAAAGAAGCAGAAGAGGGGAGAGAAGCATGTTTAGTGAAGGCAGCAAGGTGTTCCTTAAGGAGCCTAGCAGTGGGCACACTGATGCAGGGTTGCGACGGCAGCCTGCAAGGCGGGCAGTGCCAGCAAGGATGGCCACAGCGCTGCGCCCACTTCCCCAAGGCTGGCTGGCTGCCGTCAGCCCTGGAGGGCTTCCTCTCCAGCAAAAGCTAATTTCACGCTTTATGCTGAATAGCTATTTTCAGAGGTACTTTAGGAAGGGCTCTGGCTCTCGGTTAATCTGAAAATGTTTAATTCTGAAAACACTTCTCAGAATTGAACGTTTCATACCAGCGTTTCATACCAGCAGCTTCGTGCCCCGCTGGCTACCTTCACCCACCTTGCCCCTCTGGGGCTCTCCCACATGCACACGTAGGACTTTGATGAGGAATGGAGGTGCTTGAGTTTAGCTGAGGATCAAAGATCAAACACGCTAATCTGCCCTCCCCTCTGGTCTCCTACACCACACACACCTGAGTTTGTGCTCAGCCAGGCACAAACACTAAAAGCAGCTGCCGCAAAAGCACCGCAAAAGCACCGCTTGAGGCAACTTTGAAGATACTTAGCAGAGCAGCTTTCATGGAAGCAGATTTCCTGAACGGACAGGAATGCAGGGGAGAGGAGGGCAGTGGGATAGGGGCCAAGAACTGTCCCTACCTGCTAACTCCACACCATCCTGGCTTCCCCAGCCCCCAATCCCACACACTCCTTCTTTGGTTAGTACCCTGAAGGGGTATCCTCTCAAAGCACGCTGTGTTTTCCAGCTATTCGTGTAATTATTTGCCTCATGTCTGTGTCCCTCACTGGAACTAAACTCCTCAAGGCCTGAAACATGGTCTGTGTTATTTACTGCTGTATCTTTGATGCTTTGAATAGTGCCTGACTCTTGGTAGGGGCACAAAAAAATGTATGTTCCATGAGTGAGGGCAGCCTGAAATGCCCAGTAGAAAGACAGCACTCCAGCAAGGGATATGCACTGGCATATCTCAGTGTCCAGACCCCACCCCAGGCCCTCAGAGTGCCTTTAGCTGAGGATGCGGTGGACAGATAGACGCCCCAGCTCTGCTGCCTGCAGTCCCCAGACCCTTGCCCATGGAATGCTTTAACTGCTCCATGTGTACAGGCAAAGGCTTAGCAGGAGGAGGTGGGAGGTGTGGCGTTCTTCTGTCACTCACCCTCCATGGCCCTGGCTTTGCCCCCCTTACCTGACAGATGGGCTCACATAGCCTCTTCTCAGGAGGCCAGGACACCTGTCTCCCTGGGCTACCCAGAAAAGAAAGGCCACTTCATCATATTTTTTATTCTTATTTTTTTATTTTTGGCCACACAGCATGCAGGATCTTAGTTCCCCGACCAGGAATCGAACCTGCGCTCCCTGCAGTGGAAGCGCAGAGTCGTAACCACTGGACCGCCAGGGAAGTCCCAAGAAAGGCCACTTTTAGCCTGTGGGTCAGGAGGAGACAAGTTGGGGCTGGGTGCGGGGAAGAGGGGGAGGTGTGAGTGATTAAAAAATAGAGGAGGGCAGAAGGATGCCAGTGAATGGTCCTCCGGGAGGAGATGTGGACATGGGAAGCAGCCCTCATGTCAGGCCCCACACCTTTTATTCTTCTCAGCCTCACTTTCTCATCCATAAATAGGATTTGTTCTTGTGTATATGCCTTGAGGGGCAATATAACAGAAGATAAAAGGGCAGACTTTGGAATTGGGCTATCTGGGATAAAATCTCAGCTCTGCCTTTACAGACTAGTAATTGACCTTGAGTCAGTTACTGAATCTGTCTTTGCCTCATTTTTCTCTTCTGTCAAGTGGGAACAATTATAGTGGATTCTATGAGCTAATTCATGTTCCTGACACCTGGTGAGGGCTCAGTCATTGTTAAGCTATGATTACCTTAGCAAGGCTTGTGAGGATCCAACAAGATGGCAGCTATGAGCACAGTTCCCAGACTCGAAGGTGCTGTACAAATATGAGGAAAGAGGGGAGTATTATTTTGGAAATGTTGAAGGCACAGCTTCCCTCCCACATTTGTCTGGGGTGGGGCAACAGTTTTACTTATTTAATGTTAAGCTAGAAGATGCACCAAAGGAAGGTGAAAAACTGAAACCGCCAACCGTTTGAGCAGTAGGCTGCACTGAAACAGTGTGGCCAGTGCAAATGTTAAGGGCCTGGGCAAGGCCCACTTCCTCCCTACGTGCCATGGGTCTTCCTCATACCAGCAGCTTCCCAAGGCTACAGGAAGTGGGTCCAGGAACACTCGAGGGTGTGTGCAGGGAGGCTTGGGCCGGAGGGTGGCAGCTGCTGGGGAGAGAACAGAAGCCTTTCAGGTCCTTGGTGGGTCCTGCGGCCGCCTGTGCAGTAGCCCCTGCCCTCTCCCAGGGGCGGGAGAGGCCTGCCCAGGACGGGCGTGTAGCCTACTCCCCGCCAAGCCTCTTCTCTCTTGAGGTTGCAAGCCACTGTACAAAAGGCATCCAGCCCGAGAGAGGCAGGCTGGAGAGGAGAGCCGAATCTTTTCTCAAAGGAAGTGCAGTTGTGGTTTTGAGACGTTCACTTCACATCTGTGGTTGGCGTTTCCCAGAGTTCTCAGAGGTGAATGCAGGGTCAGCCCGATGTCGCCAAATAAGGTTCACCAGTGACCTTAGCAACAGGCTTCGCTGCCCATTGGCTGCCACTGCTGCTGCCAGCCAATGCGGCCTCTGCGGGCCGGCGCTGAAGCTGGGCTGAAGCTTCCTCATGTGCAGGGATCCAGCTGCTCCCTGTCAGGAATCACTGCCCTTTGAGGCAGCCACAGATAGGTAGAGAGCTCTGGGCAAAGGTGCGAGGGTGGCAGGACTGCCTGGGTGCCCACGTCTCAGAGTCGACCAGGCCAGCACTCCAGTGAGTCTTCACACAGCACCGATCTGCACCGTCAGCTTGATGGCCTGCTCCCAGCTTGCCAAGATGAGTTGTTCCCTACCACTCCCACCTTGTCCTAGCTGTCAACCTTGGAACTCCATAGTTCCTATTTCATAGTTCTGTTCGTTCCTCCTTTGTGCCAGGCACTCTGCTAAGCTCCTTCTACACATTATCTCTTTTAACTGTCTCAATAACCCTGTAAGTGAATTAGCCGCATTTTACAGATGAGGAAACTGAAGCTAAAGAAGGTAACCGGCCCAGTGTTGCACCAGTAAGTAGGGAAGCCACAATTTAAACCCAATTTAAACAAATCCAGATCCTACACTATTAACTGTTGCACTATATTGCCAGTTGCTCCGTGTCTGTGTGTCTCAGTGTCTTCATCTGTGGCATGGGATGATAACACCTACCTCACGGGTTTGGGTTGTGGATTATGTGGAGTGACTTACGTGCAGGAACCTAGTGCAGAGCGGCGGCTTGTCCAGCGGCACAGCTTGGCACCTGTAGGCTTGGTGCCTGATAGGTGTGTTCCACAGGCACCCTGCACGTCCCTCTCGCATGGAGTGTGCTGCTGAAACATTGAGGTTTCTGAACTGGACTTCTCTGGGGCCCTCACATTTGCTTTCCACTTCCTCATTCTCAGCCTCCTCCCACTCTCACCCAACTACATCACCGAAGTAGGGAGGCTGGAGAGGAGCCTGCTGCTAGAGGCCCCGGCCTGTGAGTGCCAGAGGGGACAGGATGGCTGGGCTGGAGGGGACAAGTTTGGAGGACCGAATGTAGGCCAGTCAGACTGCAAGGGCAGGCATCCCTCATTTCCTCTATCCCAGATACAGCACTGCTTCCCTGAGAAACATTTTCAGAATTGAAAAATATGTAAGTGATCTGGTAAAGATGAAAATACATGTACCCTGTAACCCAGCAGCCCCACTCCTCAGAATCTGCTCTAACCAAAGTCTTACTCATGTGCACCACAATATTCACAAATAAATTGTGCAGTATTACTGCAGTGAAAATGAATGAACTACTGCGACCTGTAATACTGTAACATTGGATAATAATACTGTAATAGTACTGTGACTCTCATCAACATAACGTTAAATGAAACTGCAGAAGAATACACACAGTATAATTCCTTTCATGAAAAGTTTAACAACTGGCAAAACTGAACTGTATTGTTTAAGGATATATGCAGAAGAGGTAAAACTATAAAAAGCACAGAAATTATTATCACAAAAGGCAATTTAGGGGACTTCCCCGGTAGCGCAGTGGTTAAGAATCCACCTGCCAATGCAGGGGACACGGGTTCAAGCCCTTGTCCCCTGAGGAGCCTTGGAAGAAATGGAAGGTCTGGGAAGATCCCACATGCCACAGAGCAACTAAGCCCGTGTGCCACAACTACTGAGCCCGCGTGCTGCAATTACTGAAGCCCGTGCTCAGCAACAAGAGAAGCCCCCACAGTGAGAAGCCCACACACCACTACGAAGCGTAACCCCCGCCCTCTGCGACTAGAGAAAGCCTGCGCGCAACAGTGAAGACCCAACGCAGCCAAAAAAAAAAAAAAAAAAAAGTCAATTTAGTCATGAGCACAGGGGAGGGTTGGGGTTGTGATAAGGAGGGGCATAGGGGTCTTTGAGGGTGTTGGCATTGTTTTATCTCTTAACCTGGTGGTGGCTATACAGATATTTGCTTTCTATTTTATACTTATTAAACTGAACATATGCTTTGTGCATTTTTCTGCATAATTATTGTTTTGCAAAAAAAAGTGTACGTGTCATTTCCAGCACTGAACAGTGCAGTGAAGGGACAGGACGGCAGAATGAGCTCTACCCCACTTGAGACTTTTGGAACAGCATTCAGGAGTTTCCACACTGTTTGCTGAACCACAACTTTTACTGCAGATGAGGAGCCTTGGAAGGAATGGAAGATAAAAGCCATTATGCAATTTAGGATTGAAGGATATCCTTTGACATATCACTGCAGCTGGGGATGAGGAACCAGTGCTTGTGGAAACAGGGACCGGATCACACCATGGTCAAGACCTGGCTGGACTTGAGGGGATCTGAAGGGGCAGAAGGACACATGCAAAGACCGTACCTGGGACCCAGCCTGCTTGGTCCCCATAGAGGGTTAATTCAGCTGGAGTTCCCATCCCAGGATCCCCTCTTCAGGGATGTGTGTATTTGTTGATTGTCTGCCGTATGACTGACCCCTTCAGAATACTGAAAGAAAATGGCCTTCAGCAGTGGCTGAGACAGGGCCTTTTCGGATGCACAATAAGGAGTCTAAGGCTACAGGATGAGGCCTTCCTGACTCTGCCTCCTAGGGTGCTGGCATTTCTAAGCTGGCAAGCTTGTTTTATTCATCCTTACTTCCCTAGCCTGGAGTAGGCCATGAATGACAGTTAATAAACGTTTGTGTTGTGAGCCAATGTGTAGAATATATGCTGTAGAGAGTAAGGCCTCATCAGGTCCCAGAGAGGCAGCCTCCCAGACACCCTGCTTCTCTGGTCCATCTCCAGACACCCTGTTTCTCTGGTCCATCTCCAGACATCCCAGCCAGCTACAGCAGACTTCCTCAGGAGGTGCCCAGGGCTCTGGCCCAATGGCAGCCTGTCAGGTGTTAAAGATAATCCTCCTTTTTCTTCTCCGAGCTAAACATCACCAGTTTCCACAACCATTTGTCTTATAGATCCAGTATTCTGGTTATCCAGTCTGGAGAGGCAATAAGAGGATCCAGACATGGTCTGAACAGGCAGAACCATGGATGCAGATGGCAAATTTGGGTTTGTGTGCTTTGACCGTCAGTGTATTCAAGCTGTGATGGTGACAGCTGCTGGCATGGCCTCTGACGTGGTAGGAAGGTTCAGGGTCACTGCTGAGCGCCTTTCTTTCTTTCTTTGGTGTTCTCATGGGCTTTATGTAGACACTTTTTTGATGTAAAACCCCAAGCTGTAGTCCTTGTCACAGTGTTGTATTTCTCCTCAACTCTCCTGGAGACTCCCTGAGAGCTGGCTAGAAGTAAGCACTCCATAGGTATTAGCTCCTGTTATTTACTTTATTGTTTTCTTTATTTGAATGAACAATCATGAATTCAGTGTCATTTATTGAGCATATACTATATGTCAGGCACTGCTAGGTGCTGGAATATAGCAGTGAACAGAATAGGCTTGTCCCTTCACTCTGGGAAGACTTGTTGATTGAATGGTTGAACTCATTATGATCCACACCACCACCACCAGACATTCAGACATTCACTGGGTGCTCTCTGTGTGTTCAGTTCAGAATATATCCTCTCTGCCTTCCAGTGCTGGAATGTGGGAGTTGTTGAGAAAGATACCACTGTGGGAGTGAAAAAACACTGGACTTGAAATCTCTAGAGATCAAGTCCTAGCTCTGCCAGAAACCCACGGTGTGACCATGGGTGAGTTGGCTTGACCTCTCTGAGCCTCAGTTATCTTGTCAGTGAAATGAGAATAACAATACATCCCTCAGAGGCAAAAGAGGATCAAATAGGGTCACTACACTGCACAACTCCAGGGGGGTGCCATTCAAATTTTAGTCTCTGCAGCTGCTGGTGGCCTAGGATTAAATGAGACCACTTTTGCTGTGCGACCTGAAGTTAACAGTCAATAAACGATAGCTATTGTTATGTACAAGTTAGAGGGAAGCAGGGTTCACTGCAGGCCAGCAGGCTGCATAGGATTTGGCCAGGCTTTGTTCTTCAAGGAAGGGCAGGGCTCTGAGAAGTACAGACTGTGATGCAGGCAAGTGCCAGGAGCTAGCGACTCCCAGGGCAGGTCTGGGAGAAATGAGGCTGGTGAGGGAGGTGGTAAGGAGAAGCTACTGGAAGCTGAGCATGGAGTAGGGATGGATGAGACTAAGACGAATACTTTAATTATTGAGCTGCAGAGAATCCTAGAGAGCATCTTGTCCAGCATCCAGTCTCACCGGGCCAGCAGAGGCCAGGGAGGGAAAGTAGTTGAGTCTCCGAGATCCTGCAGCAAGGGCCAGGGTCAGGGCTCCTGCCTGTACAGAACCCAGCTCAAATGACTCTTCTGGCCCAGTTTATGGTTCCACAAAAGGAAGTCCCTGGCATTTTTCACATATATATATATATATTTTTTTTCTAAATATAAAAGTACTTATAGGTCATTGTAGAGCATTTTTAAGTTATACAAATATAAAGAAGAAAATTTAATCACCTATAGTCCTACCAAAGCTACCACCATTAGTATTCTGATGCATTTCTTCCAGTAGGTATCCCACATATAAAATTATATATTATATATTCATTTGATTGGAATTGTATTGTGTATAGTTTCATGTTCCACCTTTTCCCTGTAAAATCGTGAGTATTTTATGAGAAGGAGGGACTGTTTTTTATGCAAAAGAAACTCTAGAAAATTTTTTTTCTTAGGGGAAAGAAAAGGTGCAAAGCCCCAGTCTGCGGGTGGTTGGGAGGACATCCTGCGGGCTGCAGGGTGGCTCTGTCTCACGTCCGGTCTGAGCTCTGAAGCAGTGGCTCAGAGAAAGACAAACCCTTCTCTCCTCTCCTGGCCAGGGTGCAGCCTCCTGCCTGTGGGCAAGGCAGAGTTGATGAGTCTGCACTCACCCTTCCTTCCCTGACACAGGATGTATGCTCATCCACTCCATACAGAAGTCTGTGGGGCCATGATCGTTATTGCTCATTAATAACAACAGCTTCTCAGTCTGTGTAGCACAGCATTTTCTCATGCATTATCTGACCTGAGACTCACACACACTGTGAGGCAGGTAAGACAAAAGCTGTTAAACCTTTTCTGGATGAAGAAGCAGGCTCCAAGAGGTTTAGTGCCTTATTTGAGGCCACACAGCCAGTAAGTGGCAGAGCAGGGATTTTATGAAGATCTGGCTGACATCCACTTTAGTGATTTTTTTTCCTCTAAACCTTTTTCTCTCTAGTCCTAGGTTTTCCTAAGCCAAACTGAATTCCCTTAGTGAGGCCAAAGACAGAGAGCTTTGAGCATTATGGGTGTGTGGAAAGGACACAGAATGCCACCCTGGGAGTCCTAAGGCAAGTCCTGCCAGCTCTGGCTGGATGTGCTGGGTAGCCTGACCTCAGGGCAGCTCTTCCTGGACAGCTCAGAGCCAGAACCTCTGGAGCTTTGGGGAATAGGTTCAAGGAGGCAGCTGTTTCCTGTAGGCACATCCAGCAGAGGCACTATTCTTCGGTATCCTTCTTGACCCACCCAAGTCACGGAGGCCCATTCCCTGCGCAGGGCTCCAGAGTCACAGTGTCTCCCAGGACAGAGTCGGCTCTTTCACAGAGCGACTGTGGGACTCTGTGAGACTGACTCTAACCAGGGGATTCTGAGCAGTTACATCCTTCAGGTGGTATCCCAGTATTGCTGCTATAACAAATTCCCATAAATTAAGTGGCTTAAAACAACACAAATTTATTATCTTACAGTTCTCTAGGTCAGAAGTCCAAAATGGGTCTTAACTGAATTAAACTCAAGGTGTCAGCAGGCTGCGTTCCCTTCTGGGGACTCAGTAGAGAATCTGCTTCTTCGCCCATGCTAGCTTCTAGAGATCACCTGCATTCCTTGCCTTGTAGCCTCTTCCTCCATCTTCAAAGCCAGCAATGGCTGGTCAAGTCTTTCACATAATGCTGCCTCCCTGATTCTGACTCTTCTGTCTCCTTCTTCATTTAAGGACCCTTGCGATTACACTGGACCCATCCAGATAATCCAGAATAATCTCTTTATTTTATTTTATTTTATTTTATTTTTTTGCGGTACGCGGGCCTCTCACTGTTTTGGCCTCTCCCGTATGCGGAGCACAGGCTCCGGACGCGCAGGCTCCGCGGCATGTGGGATCTTCCCGGACCAGGGCACGAACCCGCGTCCCCTGCATCGGCAGGTGGACTCTCAACCACTGCGCCACCAGGGAAGCCCAATCTCTTTATTTTAAAGTGAGCTAATTAGCAACCTCACTCCCCATTGCCATGTCACAGATTCCATGCATTAGGATGTGGACATCTTTATGCCACCATGGACCATTATTCTGCCTACTCCTCTGGGTTCTCCAAGGGCTCCATTATCAGGCATAGAAAGCAGGCCGGGCCAGACCACAGTCAGGATGTGCCCACCCTTATTAGGAGAGGTCCTTTATGCCTAGGTCCCCTCCCACCTTTTCTGCTCCTCACTCAGCTCAACCTGTCCTGGATTCCTCTTTTCCCATGCTCTGTGCCCAGTCTTGGGTGGAGATGGGCTAGGCAGGAAGTGCCAACACGTGTGGACATGGACGAGGGGGGATGCAAGGCTGGATGCAGCAGGGCTCTGGGAAGCCCTGGGGGCTGAGCACCTCCCACCCAAAGACCGTAGGGCTTCCAAGGACTGGGGCCTCTGAGAACTAAGGCACTGAATTCTAAGGGAAGCTCCAGGCCTGGAGGGGCAGGCAGCCAGACACTGAAGTCCCTCCACCTCAGCATCCCTGGCTGCCCTTGACAGCCAGAGGTCACCTGGCCCCTTTCCTCAGTATGACTGCCTGTCTGCCTTTACTCATTCCCTTTTCCCACTCCTTTCCTGGGCCTCAGGCTGGAACTTTGTGGGAGCCTGTGGAAGCAGTGGGCCCTGCAGAGCCTCTGTCCCTGAGCTGCCTGCTGAGGTCCCCAGGGATATAAGACCCAGTAGGAGGGCCAGTGGGCAGTGCAGAGAAGGAGGGGCTGGACAAGGCCTTTGGTCCTCCAAGTAGGGGGACCAACTCACCCCAGTTTGCCCAGGACTCTCTCAGTTCTAGCAATGAAAATTCCCACATCCCAGGAAACTCATCTGTCCTGAGCAAACTGGGATAGTTGGTATCCTGCCTCCAAGGCCCTTTGCCCCTCCTAATCTACTATAGATTACTTTGTCAGCCTGGATGGCTAGCCCTTTGGACTCTTGGATGCCAACCTCTGCACGGTATCTGGGAGCAGAGAGATCTGGGGGCTGGGGAAGGGCCCCAAGCGAGTGCCGGGGAAGTATAGATCTCTGCTTGCAGTGTTCCTGGACCCATGCCTGTATCTGCATGGGACAGAGCTCCTAAATATATGCACGGGGGGGGGGGGGGGGTGAAGAATTGTGTTTGTACCCGATTTCTAAACATTTAATAGCATGATTACTTTTGGGTGGTGTATTGCAGGTGGCTTTAATTAATGTTTCTATTTACTTATCTGTATTTCTTACTCTGTACAATTAAACCATGTTCCTTTTACTTGTGTACATTTTTAATAAAAGAAAGTAATTAATGACTCAGACTTCCATCCCCAGCAGTCCTGCTGAGGGACACAGATGGGTTGTGCTGCATGTCGTGGGACACAGTGGCTTTTGTTCTGGGCTGGTTGGTCATGGCCCATTCTGCCCAAGGCTCTACTGCAGGGTCAGAGCTAGTTACCACTCTGTGCCTTCCCTGTCTCTCAGCCTTCTCCCTGCACTCCAGAGTCCAGCCTGGATTGTCCCCCAAGGAAGGACTCAGAAAAGCCAGGTGGACAGTGGGTAGAGAAGGTGAGCAGATGCTAACTGCAGGGCTTTGCTGACCCAGCGTTTTGCAAGAGATGTTCTCAAGTGCCAATCCTGCCTGAGCAGGCTCTCCTTCTGTGAGAATATGGAGGAGATGAGCTGCTTGCCTCTGAGGAGCTTCCAGTCTGGTTGGAGAGGTTGGGCATGTGGGGAGTAGCAGACAGGAAGGGGACGGGCACTGGCTGGTGAGGTTTTGCCTGTGTGAGCTGTCAGATACAGGAGGGCCCCGGGACTGCATTGCATGTGTCTCAGTCTGGCCAGAGACCAAAACTGGGGTCCTCCCAAGTGTCCTGAGGCAGGCCCCCAAAGTGGGGGCAGATGGTCTCCTAGGAGGAGAACTCTGGCTGCTTGCCAGTGCATGACAGAAGGGTGGTGATGAACTGTTCTCAGACGCTGTTCTGAGTCTTAGAAGTTTGGACACCCTTCAGGCCCTCCTCTGCCACACCCCACCCCACACACCTAGGAGCTCAGCCCTCACCCTGGCAAGCCCAGAAGGAGCACCAGAAGGGGAGCCCTGAGTCCCCAGCAGAGGCAACCACCCTTCACCTCCCACAGGCAAGGGCAGCAGCCCTCACCCCAGTTCACCATCGCGGTCGTATGGGCAACGTGAAAGGACTTCTTGACTTTTTCTCAGTTTTAAGGAAAGTAATTGCTATTCTGCCCTAATGACTCCCTCCCTCCCTGTTCACCCCAGATCCCTAAACACCAGCTCCACACAACCGAACAACTTGCTCGTTCCATGAAGTCAGCTTTCTCAGAGAAACCTGGCACACGATTCCCCCTGCCCCCACCCCAGGGCTCATGTGGCCTGGGCTGCTTACTTTGCTCCTGAACTATGATCCCTAGCGTACCCCTTCACCTGTCTGAGCAAAGGTGTGGCTGAATATTTTTAACTGCTGTGGAAGAACTCACTGCACCTGCCCTAATCCCGGCGGATTCAGGATGGGCAGCGTGAGGGAGAAGTTGATAGTAGAGCCAGACACCCCGTATCCACCTGGATGGTAAGGAAAAAGGGATGGGAGAGACGTAGAAGGACCCAGGCCAATCCAAGGCATATGGCCGGGAATGAAAGTGAGAGCCACCCTTGCTTCCTCTCAGCAGAGTCTGGAGGGTGGGGGAGGCCTTCCCTGAAGGAAACCTGCCAGTGAGTCTGAGAGCCCACCTGATGTAAGGCAGCAACCAGCCAGCTGCCAGGGGCGCTGGGTTTTCTCAGGGACCAGGAAGCCAGGATTAGACTCAAAACAGGCAGAGGGTGGCTCCAGCCTTGTGGCTGTGAGTTAGGATGCACCCTTGATGGGCTTGGCTCATACAGTTACCCAGAGTCCAGATCTCTGAGGATCCCAGGACTCAACAAAGGGTCTGATTTAAAGCAGGAGAACGAGAGAGACCCCGTTGCCTTGCTCAGACAGAAACGCAGCTGAAAAAGTCCTTTTTGATCCCTAGAGCTGAGATAAAGCCTAGCAGGCCAGAGTCCCCTGGAGCTGGGAGCTGGTTCACAAACGGACATGCGTGGCTGAGGTGCCCCCTACATTGAAGCCAAGTTACCGGCCTGTCTGTTCCGCCCCCTGGGGGCCCCACCCAGTGAACTGCAGGTGGCCTCTAGGGCATTTGCATCGCCTCCCTTTAGGATCAAGTCAAAACTCACCTCACCAGGGCCCTGGGGCCTGTAGCCGCCGAGCCATGTTGCCTGGGGTGAGGGCAGGGAGCTGAAGGGAGGGGTCCCACACAGTGTCCAGAGCAGCTGCAGCTTTTGCTACCTTCCCTCTGTGTCCCCAAATGCTTTTTCGGCACGAGGTGCTAGCTGTCCCAAGCAAGCTCTTCCAAACTTCTTCCCCAGGCCTCAGTTTCCTCCTCTGTGGGCAGCCTGACATCGTGGAAACAGCCTGGGTTCCGGGCACAGACAGATGTGGGTTGGAATCCAGGCCCCATACTGATTAACTGAATCATCCTGGACAAGCACCTTGTGCTGGTTGAGCTCTGGTTTCCGTGTCTGTGAACAGGGGCTGTGGTGGGGTGCCAGTGCCATGGTGTATACAGGGTGCTTGGCACAGTGCCTGATGCAAAGTGAGCACTCAAGGCTGTGTTGTCATCATCCAGCTGGACTGTGAGGTCCTTTTCAGTTCTGCTCCTTTCTGAGCTCGTGAAGCTGGATGAGGGATGGTGTGGTGGGTGAATGTCTGTCTCTCCCCTTGTACTCAGCCCTCATGTCCTTGCCTCATTGCCTCCGGTATCTCCCCAATTGAAATTCAACCCAGCACAGACTCCGTAGGCCTGCCTCACCGTTGAGCCTGCAGAAGTGGGGGGTTCTTTTACAACTCCCCACCCCTAGGAAGTCAGCAGAAATGGGTCTCTTGGGAGCTGCCTGGAGCTAGGAAAACCAGGTAGCCAACCAGCTATGCCCTTGTGCTGCCTTAGACTTGGACTCACAAGTGAGCCCTGGCTGACAAAGACAAGTCTTATTCTGCCCAGTACTTTGACTCCTGGAAAAGGAAGTACATGAGCTCCTCATTCACCCTCCAAGCCTCTGCCCCCGTGACTGCTGGCATAAGTGGGGAAAGGTTAGTGCAGAGTTCTGATGAATTTCAAACATTCTCATGATGGGAGGGTTAGCTGTGCCCAGATTAAGAAAGGGCGTTACGTCTGACAGACAAAAGCTTCCTGGGTGCTCCAACAGGGCTGCTGAGGAATCCTGTACCCCACTAATACAAGGATTTTTGGATGTGTGCAAATCATGTGAAAGAACACCCAGTGGTCCCAGAGAATGACAGCCTGGGTATGACCCGGCCCCACCAGCCTGGGGGCATCACTTGCAGAGGAAAGGACTTCACCTCCAACCAGGCCCAAGACTTTTTCCAAGACTTCAGTTCTGTCTTTGGCAGTCCCCACCCAAGGCTTGCAGAGAGATCTGAGGATGCGCTTATCTTGCACACAGTGCACTGAAAGATGCTGAATACTGATATATCAAGAAGGGATGGTTTGCATGTCTTCCCTAAAGGTCTTCTGCCACCATGAGCCTTTGTATGGGAAGCTAGCATATTAGCCTCTAGCTTCCTTCCTATTGCCAAGTAAGCTGAATGAGTAACAGCCCAATTAAAGTGACACCTTTGGAGTAAGGCAAGGGAACTCCTATTACTAACCAGAAATGCCCTTGAACATCTATAGACTTGGTAGGGCAGGAGTTCTAGCTGGTGTGCCTGAGCCCCACGTTGCCGGTTTACCCCATTGGAAAGTGGTCCTTCATGACAATGATGTTATCACAACCCCAGCGAAACAGGTCTTTCAATGAACTCCTAGTCCCTCAGCCAAGAGCTTCTACCATTAGCACTTAAACTGAAATTCTTGGGAGTGAGCCACAAAAGCATTGGCAGATTCTTCGAATGAATTTATTATGCCCAAATCTGACACCGATTATACTGATGTTGCTTCATTTCAGGCACTGTTTGTCTAATGAGTTAGTATCAGCTGCCATCCTTAGGTGAGCATTTGGACTTTACTGTTACTCTTGTCAGGCATGGGCTGAGGTCCATGGTGGGGTGTGGTGAGACAGCTCACCATCCTGGAAAATCTGGCTCCATCCCACACTACTCCTTCATGTCTGGTCCTTAGGATTCAGCTCCCTTGTGATGGGGAGGGGTAGGTTTTTGGGGTCCCTCCCTGGACATTCCAAGGAGTTGGTTCCAATTGTTTCGGATGCCTAGGGTAAGAAGAGTTAGAGACCAGGACTCCGTCTTGGCTCTAGAGATTAGGACCTCACTGATGGAATTCCTCTCCCATTTTGGTAACTTACAAGTGATGAACTTTGCATATTAGAACTTGAGAGATTTCCACACCTGCCTGGGACTTCAACATATCCACTGCCTACTCTGTCAGGGAATACATCAAAGGACAAGAGGAGAGAAGTCAGAAGCAGTCCCCGCTGTTTGCTCTGGGTTGCCTCCCTTCCTCCCCACCCCTCCTGGGTCTACTCTACCTGGCTTCACACCACTCCCAACCATCCTTAGCTGGAAAAGCCACGCACTAGAAGACCTTACCAAGCCCCCAGTTAGAAGCCATAGGAGGCTAGCCTCCCCATCCTATTTTCCTCAGTAAGGGTGGGGCCCTGCAAGAGCTGGGAATAGTCATCTTATCCCTCCCCTTTGGCCCCCAGATGATGCTAACTCTTGAAAAATCCAGGTGGATCTTCTGATGGACAGTGCTTGAGGCTGGTCTATCCAGGCATCCAAACAGAATGTCTACCCAGCAGGAGGGCCACCTGCCGTTCAGGGAACAATACTTCCCAAGCTTTGCAGAGCAAGTCTGACTGAACTTCGCCCATTTTCCAGTTTTTTCATTATTTTCTCACTCAGCCTTCTCTCTCCCACACTCCTTCCAGGTGGCTAGGCCCTACAAGGGGGTGTCTGGGACCAAGAATATGGAAGATGTGTCCACACGGCTTGGTGTCCCTGAGTGACCCCTTCACTGCCATGGCCTCATTCCCTAGACGATGCTAGTGATGCCTGCTGGCTCCCCTTGGCCAGCCTGCCTACTGCTTTGGGTGCTGTTTAGCCCCAGGGCCAGACTGTGGAGGGAAATGAGAAAAGCCTACTTCCAGATCTCTGCCTCTCAGACACTGTGACTTGGTTCTTATCTGAGACCCTTCATTGCCAATATATCAGTGATTCCCAACCTGTGGTTTTCAGAAACACTGTTCTGATCAAAGATATCCCTTCACAGAGATGCTGTGAATCTCTATTAGCCCAGCCAGAACCCTGAAAAGATGTGGAAGAAGGAAGCCTGCTTCACGTAAGGTCATCCACGGTTTTCCTAACACATTTGTACATGGAGCTGTTTCACAGCACACTGCAGGCTGGTATTCAGCACCAGTTATTATTGGCTGTCAAAATAGTAAAATACTTTTGAACAGTCAGGTAAATTAGCCTCAAGCCCCTGTCCCCAGTGTCCTCCAACCACCCCAGGCCCTCCCCCTCAAATCTGCTCCCAATCCAGTATCGACTTGTACTGTCCAATATGGTAGCCACTGGCCACATATGACTTTTAAAATTTTAATAAATAAAATTCCAGGGACTTCCCTGGTGGTCCAGTGGTTAGCACTCCACACTCCCACTGCAGGGGGGCACAGGTTCCATTCCTGATCAGGAGACTTAAGATCCCGCATGCCTCGTGGCGCAGACAAAAAAAAAAAAAAGAATTAAAAAATCCAGTTCCTCCACTGCACTGGCCACATTTCAAGTGTTCGGTTAGCACATGTAGGTGTGCCGCTGCCTACTGCAGTGAACACTGCAGAGACAGAACATTCCTGTCACTGCAGCAAATGGACAGCAAGTACTGCTTGGCGGCACAGCAGGTCGCGGGAACCTTTTGGGGGCTGGTGTCTGTTCTGATTGCCAGTGACCATGCTATGCCAACTGTTAACTTTTTGGAGTAGCACCTGAGTACACCTGCATTTGAATTTAGCAGGACATTCAAGTCTACGGCACACTCCCCAGGCCCCAGGAGCCCAAGTTCAACTCATAGCTCTGGCTATAAAGCCATGGGCAAGTGACTATATTTACATGAGCATATGCCTGTGCCATGACTGTCCCTTCTCCTGCCACCTTCTCCATGAACATAATTGAAAGGATTTCACAATAGGTGCACATCACTGCTCACCCCAAAGGCAAGCTCAGGCAGGATGCCAACAATGAGTCCATCAGAATGTGTCTACAAAAAGTAAAATCATCTATAATTTATGTCTAAGTAAAAGGCCACACCACTTATAAACAATTAACATTTTATAAAAAGACAAATGTACATATTTACACACATGTACATGTGTGGTCACACATGACTTAGTGGTCAGATGATGTTTCCAATTTTAAAAGTCACACTCACACTTGCCTCCCTGGGCCTGCTGGGGGCTGCTGGGGCCTGCCTGAGGGGGCAGGTGGGTACAGAGCAAGGCACAGTATAAATAAACACAAAGGCCAAGAGCTTGGGGGAAGCGTTAGTGTACACCTCTGATCAGAAATGTGGCAAGGTCCACAAGAAAAAGTGCCAGGTTTTTTCACAATCCCCTCAGCCTAAGCAGGGAGCAGGGCAGAGCTCCTCTGAGGCAGAGGGGGCACTGTCCCCACAGGACCCCATTCTTCCTTCACATTTCACTGGCTTTGGAACAGTCCCCAGGGCTCAGCTAGGAAGGGAGGTGGTTCTTTGGGAACAGGATTCACTTAGTGCAATTGTCTCTTAGTGCAGAGCCAGCCCTGGAGTTGGTGCTGTGCTTTCTGAGGTCACTGGTCCGTTCCCTTGGGCCAGCTCAGTGACAGCAAGACCCTCTCCAGGCAGCTGGGCTCAGAGGGAAAAGCTGGAGGCTGACTCCCGTCTGAGACCTCCACCTGACACACCAGTCTCAGAACGCCATCTTCCCAGGAGGCAGGGCCAGCTTTACCCCACAAGACAAGCCCAGACCCTGGCCTGCCGGACCCCCAGAGGCCACTGTCCCAAGGAGGAAAGCCCCATCCCTGGTCAGCAGTGGGGTTACACTTTATCGTATCAAGGGGCCACAGGATTCCTGCTTCTCTGCACCACAGCCGCCATGATGCCAGGTCCTGCTTGCCTAGAGAAGTAAAAGGGGGCCAGGGGCCCACCTATGGTGCACAAGGAATGGCCTGGATGGAGGGCAGCCTGACTGGGGGCAGCAGGCTGTCCAGCCAGCTGGTGTCCATGTTCTTCAGATCTGAAGATATCAGCCCAATATACCCTAGAAGATGTGAAGAAGGTTGTGTGAGGATTGGGGGTGGGGAGGCAGGTGTGTTCTCCCCCCCACCCTCCAGCCCTATCCGTGAAGGCCACAGACACAGCAGCCTCTGCTGTCCGCCGCATGGCAACCTCAATCTTAGGCAAACCTGAGGGCCTGGAAGGAGCAGCTAATTTGCAAGCTGTCTGTACCCAGATGAATTTAACAAGGATGCTTTACCCCTGCTGCTCTCTGGCCCTGCCCCTAAGCCTTCCCCACCCACTACCTGGTTTTCCCTTCTTTGAGAAACCATATGGATCCAGGGTCTTCTTACCCCCAGGGCTGTCAACTTCTGGCTCCTCTTTGCAGCTGAAGTCTCCATAGACAGAGGTGGGCTGGGCCCCAGGTTCATTGAGCAGGTACCCCTTCCCATCCACGCTTGTCTGCTGCCACCCTGACTGCTCCAAGAGCTGGGGACAGATAAATAAGAAGCCATCGGCTCACTTCCAGTACAGACTCACCCTCTGGTCCTGCCTTCAATAAGCCGACACTTCCCAGCCAGGATCACATCCTTGGCCCTTTTCACATTCTCAAATGGATATAGACGTGGAGTGCAGTTAGGATAGGGGCCTGGGAGGTGAGAGTCTGCCCTGGGCTGACACTCCCACATCTACCTTCTGGCATAGAATCTCCAAGACTTCCCTCTCAACTGGGTAAGGACATACCAACCGGGAGTGTGGCTTAAAGCAATGGTTCACATATTAAGTCAAGAAAAGATGCCTAGAAATTTCAGGTAGAGATAAGGAACTATGCCCATGTCTCCATTTTCTGTGCTGATGGAACACAGCCTGGGTACAGCTACTTCAAAAACTTTTTTACATTTATTTTAAAAACTGAAGCAGAAAAAAACCTGGAGAATAATTTGCTTAAAAAAAGAAAAGCCATCATATTACAGATCCCAAAGGCTGATTACTGAAACCTGATGTGCATTTCCCAAACTAACAGGACTGGGGCATGTTAGGGCGGAGGACACGGGCCAGGGACCCGGCACTGATGGTGGCTGACTCAGAGCTATCCGAGGCCCTAGGACAGCATGTCAGAAACCCAGCCTCCCTCCTGCCCCCACTTCCACAGTGTCTTTCCCACCAGCCAAAGTGGTCAGTGGTCCCCAGCCACATGGATGTGACACTTGTAGGACCGTGCAAGCAGACAGGTCACAGCAGCAACTGCCTACCCTCCAACTTGGAAGCTCTCACTGGTTCTCTCCCCTCACTGAGAAGTAGCCACCTCAAAAGAGCACTGAAGAAGGAAGGAAGGGGCTTTACCTTCATGATGTCCTCAGTTAACTTCCCTTCCTCATCCTCATCTGTTGCAGCTGTGGATGGGGAACAGCAGAGAGGTTGGCTGAGGTCAGCCAGGCTCACCCTGCAGTGCCAGCCCCACCAAGTCCCCCTACCCCTTCACACATGCGCACACACACGCTGGCCTCCCAGTGGATATCTGCCTTCCATGAAGATTCCAGAACAGAACACTGTCCTTGTGACTCAGTCTCTTGAACCCTGAAGCCACACCTCTTCCCACCTCTTCCCTCTTCTCTCCAGCCCACCAGTCAGCTCAGTGCCGGGTGGAGTTCTGACCATCTTTTCTGCCTCAGGAAACCCCTCCTTGGATCCCAACAGTCAGGCAGGCAGGCCAGGCCCCGGAGGCACGAACCTTCAGAGGTGGAGGGCATGGGCGACACCTGAAAGTTGTACAGGTCACTGGTGCTGTCTGGCACAATTTCCACTGGAATGCGCCAGTCGGGGAGGGTGCTACTGACGGCACACGGTGACAGTGCTTCAGGACAACAGAAACGGAGGGTCAGAGCTGTGTGCTTTCTTAGTTTGCCAGGACACCCAGCATCCCCCCCAACTTGCAGGCTGCTCCAACAGGTCACCATCTACAAGCCCGGTGCCCCCTAGACCAAGAGAAAGAGCCATCCCACCAACCTATGTGGTCCCCTGCCAGACCCGGCCCACCTTACCTGGAGTAAGGGCCCGTTCAACGTCCAAGTCCTGCCCCATGTAGCCCTGAGTTGTGTAGCTGCTGTGGTCATCAGGCAGGGTGGAGCTGCTGAGTCCATCAGAGAAGGTATCGGGGCTGGATTCCCCACATGACTGTAGAAGGAGAAAGAAGCTTAGGCCCAGGCTTGCTGGGGCACTCCTTCTACTGCCCACCCTTGACTCTCAGGTGACCAAAGGCTAGCTGCTTAGGATCATACTCACCTTTTTCTTGGCCTTGCTCTTAGCATCTCGGCTGGACTTGGACTTTCTCTCTGTGGGGCAGATAGGCTGTCAACCTTGGTACAGGCAGGCATACCAGCCCCAGCTGACTTCCTTCCTCCTTCCCTCTCTCCCTGAGGGCTTTCCCAGGACCCAGAGCCCTTGGATACCTTTCCTCTGGTTCTTGGTGAGGGGTGGGAGCATCCGGTACACCCGCACAGCTGAACTGCCCTTGTTCCTGCTCTGGTCCTTCACCTCCTCGATATCTGGCAGGGAGTTCATGGCACAGCGAAAGTTGGCCTTCCATGTCTTGGGATCCGGCTCCTTTTCCCCTACTTTGTATCGGCCTAGTGGGCAGGAAAGTGAAGAGTATCATCAGGACTATAGGTGGGGATCCTCAGCTGTGCCCTGGCTTGGGAGGAGAAAGACAAGAGTACCCCTGAGCTCTCATGCTGCCAGAGATCCACAATGGTCAAACCAGCAGGTATTCCTGGGTGACACTTGTGCAGGCCCTGGGCTTCTCAAATGCCCAGACTTGGCTCAAATACATCCAGCAAGCCTCAGCAAAGGGCCTAGCCAGAAGCACTAGAGAGCCCAAGCCCCAAAGTGCTATCTTTGTCACAGATCGTGCCCAGTCTCCCTTTGGCTGTCAGCAGCCAGACGGCAGGGACTGGGGCTTATTTGATAGTTCCTAACATGGGAATGGACACAGAGCAGGCATCAAAGAATATTTACTGATAGGTGGGCTGACTGGTCCGAGATGGGCCAAGAGCCCCATCCCTGAAGGATAAAAAAGAGGCTGCCAACCAGAGGGGCCTTGGACCCAGGACTATTGGTCAACATCAAGAAAAAGGAAGGCCTGGATCTCTTTCAGTGTCCGTGCTCACAACTGCTTTTGCCAGGGAGAACTTTAATCTAGCCACAAACTCCATGAAGAAGCCACACTTTCTAAGATTTTGGCTTCATAAACTCCTTTGTGAACATGCTGAAATGATGAACCCTCTCCCCAAAAACACAGGTCTGCTCCCTGCCCACCCCCGAATTCTGTACAACATCTCAGGGAGCTCAGAGACCCCAGTGAAGAGCCTCTGTGTTAAGAGAAGTGCCTCCCCTTATCTCCTCCCTGCCCCTCTTAAAGCTGGAGTCCAGGGCACACACCTGTGTGAATGGCCCAGCTCCGAAACAGACAGGCATCCTTGTTGATGTCCCAGCCATGCTTGGCAGCGTGCTTCCATGGGATCTGGAAGATCATCTCCTCCTATACAGCACACAAGCACACATACATGTAAGACCGTGTCAGCTCAGAGACCACAGGCTTTTGGCCTGAATCTGCCCAGCCCCCCAGATCTGGGAAAAGGCTGACTTCCCCTTTTCACCCTGACATCTGGCTTGGGTTGACCCATCCTGAGAATGGCTTAAACAGGCTACTCCATCACTAGATCTTTCAGAAGGGGCTCTGGGTTCTGATGAGCTAGGGCATCATCAGCTCAGCAAAGACCTCCTTCTGCCTATTACAGATGTGCTAGGACCCATACAGAGTACCCTGGGATGCTTCTCTCAGACTTGTCAGCCCCAACATGGAAGTGAGAACTCAGTTCATTAGATGGGGCTGCTCAGGACAACTGCGACCACTGGCTCCTACACAGGGGGTCCTGGCCATATATACCTGTGGGAGCTCAGGGCCAGACTTGGATGATGACTACCTGTGTGACCCTGGCATTGTCACTATACCTCTTTGTCCCTCACTGTTTTCTCTTCCGTGAAATGAAAAAAACACAGTAACAAATATAAAAGCTAAGGTCTCACTGTTATCATTACTGGTGGTTAACAGTATGGATTTTTGAGTCAGACTGCTCAGGTTCACATCTTGACTTTATCCCTTTTTGTGTGATCTCATCATCTACTTCTCAGTGCCTCAGTTTCCTTATCTGAAAATGGAGATATTAATAGAATCTACCTCACAGGGCTATGCTGAGGATTAAATGACACAATGTAAGTAACATGGTGCCATGCTCGCTCATAGTAAGTGTACAGTAAGCATTAGTTGTTATTATAAATACTATTATCACTGCTAAGTCTGCAGGGTCTATGTTGTCCTTTGTGCACCACCAGCAAGAGGCCTCTTGGGTCTGGACAACTGGTGCAAGGTTAATTCTTGGGTCAACTGCTGAGCCAGTCACCTTCCTACCAGCAGTGCCCACTTTTCTGTCTCCTATCTGCCTGACTGGATCCCTCTAGAATGTTGTGTGTGCTTGTAGAGGTCTCCCTCAGGAGAGACCAGAACTTTGGCCCTGCAGATGCTGGGAGAATCTTGCTGCTGGAAAACTGTCAGTGCCTTCAGGTGGATGCCCAGGGAGGCAGGCAGAAGTCAGCCAGTGGGGCCCTGGCTGGGTCTTGTACACTCCCTGCAGGATCCACTAGGAAATACATCTGCCTGCTCCCTATCACTTCCCTTTTTGAGCTGCACCTGGAGCTTTGGTCCCCTAAAGAACATGGGTTAAAATAGTGGCAGAAAAACCCAAAGAGTAACACTCACTTTATTAATCCAGATCAGCCCTGGGATTTGGTTGGAATTAATCTGCATCTCTAGCCAGGGTCTCATGCGCATCCGAGTGATGGGCATGTTGGCTGTAAAGAGAAGACAGGAGGCTCCTGTTTGGAGTCTGTTGAGCAGCCCCTAGGCACTACCCTGCCCCACCCCAGGTCATTCAATTACCCTCCCCTCCCCTCGTCCAGATACCAAGTACTACAATCATGGGGAAGGGGGCTTTCTCTGGAATAAAACCACCCTCCAAATCTTTTCAGCATCTTGAGCAAAATGCTTCTTCCCTCACCCCCTCCTAGACAGTCTTGGGAGGAGACAGGCATGCATGTGTGTTTCAAGATTTATGTTCAGGAAAAGAGACAAAACAGAGAGATATCTAAATACCAGAACTTTTCTCCCAAAATTCAAATCCTTTGGGAAGCAAGGGGCTTCTTTTCTTGATGCCAAGAAATTTTCCTGCTTGAGTTGTTGCCACTAGATGTGCACCTTCCCTAATGGACAAGCAGTCACCCTACATCCTGGACACTCCCCCCCCCCCCAAATCTATTCTACGCCTCCCTGACAGTCACAGTGTAGAGGCCCGGACGCCAACCCTTCCGGCCTGGTTCCCCTCCTCGGGCGAAGTGGCCCAAGGAACACCTGTGGCGCCTCTTCCCGCGGTCCCGGGAGGTCCTCCAACCATCCAGGGCAGCAAGCCCCAGGCCCCGCCACCTGCATAGACAACCTGAAACCTGGGGCCTGGGCGCGAGCTGCGACCGCCGAAAGCCGGCGCCGGGAGCAAAGGGCGCCCACGCGCCGACATACACTCGAGTCCCCCGCACTGCTCGTGGATGCGCGCAACCAACACACAGGGCCACCCAGAGGCCGCCAGCGGCTTCGCGCACACAGAGCTGCGGCAGTGGCCGGGGTCGGGCAACCTCGGCCGGGTGGGCGGTCCACGCCGCGGCCCGCCCTCCCCGCGCAGCTGCTTGCCGCTCCTTCAGCGCCTTCCCGAGTCCGCGCGGGGGCCCAGGCCACGCCGCGAGCCCGCCACTCTCCCGGCTGGGGTTTTCGTCCCCCACTTCCTGATGCCCCGCACGCTTTTGTTCGACGCCACCGGTGCCCCTTGCGTCGAAGGCGGGCTCACCTCGGCTTCAAGCGCTTTTCAGCGGCGGCGCCCGAGGGTCCCGGCGCGGTGAGGGCTGCTAAGCGGGCGCGGGGAGCGCGATTCTTGGTGGGAGCGGGGAGAAGGCAGAGGATGCCTGGGTCGCGGAGCCGCTGGGCACGGCTGGCCTCGGCTTGGCTCGGCTCCCGCTGGCCTCTGCTCCGCCCGGATCGGTCGCACGTCCTGCCTCGACGAAGGAGTGGCGCGCTCTGCCGGGGTAGCGGCGCCGGCGAGAAATCTAAACACTTAGCGGGATTCCCCCAGCCCAGGCCGGGCCCCGCCTCCTAAAGAGCCGCGAGGGCGCCCATTGGCCAGCGCCGCCTCATCATTTCGGGGAAATCAGGCTGTTGTAGAGCTAGCGGCGAAGGGGAAGTACAGGGCGGCTGCCCCTCCCCACCCCCTCCGGCCTGGCGCCGCCGCCCCGGGGCGAACGCGGGCCCGCCCCGCCGGCTCCCACTCCACCCCCATACCAGCTAGCCCAGGAGAAAGCTGTCCTGGAAAGTCAAACGCCCCTGGCCCATAGTTACTCACCTCACTCCGCACTCCCCCAGCCTGCTAGCTCCTCTGTCCATCTCCTTGCCCTCCTTTCCTGGGGATGGGGACACCTATCTCCCCAGCCCCGGTGAGGGGGTCACCCGCGCACCTGCGCTTTCTTCAGAGTGGACGCCAGGACTGAATCCCCGGAAAACTAACCTGCTTCCTCAAGCCCGTTAATGGGGTGTCTAGAATAGAGGGTTGGGCTTCCCTGGTGGCGCAGTGGTTGAGAGTCCGCCTGCCGATACAGGGGACACGGGTTCGTGCCCCGGTCCGGGAAGATCCCACATGCCGCGGAGCGGCTGGGCCCGTGAGCCATGGCCTCTGAGCCTGCGCGTCCGGAGCCTGTGCTCCGCAACGGGAGAGGCCACGACAGTGAGAGGCCCGCGTACCGCAAAAAAAAAAAAAAAAAAAAAAAAAAGAAGAAGAAGGGAGGGTTTTGGCTCTCAAACTGCCCCCTTTTTGAGGGATGACCCACCTCCAGGTCATTCACCTTCCCTGGAGAAGTAAAGGAAAGCCTTCCCTGCTTGGGGCTGCCAGGACAAGAGGAAATCGCAGCTTGGCCGCTGCTAGCGCAGCCTGCCAATGGACTAGGGACCTGTTTCCTCAACTACAAAATAACGATAGCCCTACCTTGCTGGTTTACAGTGACAGAGAGATGATGTCTGTAAAGCATCATGCCCTACTTCGGCAGCAGATGATGCGTGGTTTGCGAGGTCCCTGCCCAGAGTCTAATAGTGACCGGGGGAGGCCTCTTCTGCTTCTCCTTCTACACCCTAGGGACTGCCCCACAAAGGGAGAAGGGTTTCAGAGAAGCCAGGACTGCTGAGTTGAGGTGGGTGTGGGCTAACCTTGGCTCCTCCTAGCACTTCTTGCCTTAGGCCACCTCCGCAGTCTCATGTGGCCCTTGCATGGGAGCCCCTCGGTGGCAGCATTAGTGTCATCTCTGGGCCCTCAGAGCTTGGCCCAGAGACATTCTGGGCAACATGGGGGAATTGCTTAGGTCTGACCAAGGTCTTGGGTCTAGCCAAAGGATTGGGGAGCCCAGGTCCCAGGCCCCTTGGGAATGGAAGCTATTTAACTCTTGGGCTTACAACTAGACCTTGACCTACTTGTACTTCTAGACGCTGGGCTGAGTGTTCATTTTTCTATCTAGAACTCTGGCACAGCAGGCTTCTTCCTTCAACCC
Organism: Tursiops truncatus; assembly: GCF_011762595.2. Classification (NCBI taxonomy): domain Eukaryota; kingdom Metazoa; phylum Chordata; class Mammalia; order Artiodactyla; family Delphinidae; genus Tursiops; species Tursiops truncatus. The sequence goes on from NC_047036.1 coordinate 109,537,273, forward strand.
CATCAAGCTGCTGATTCAGAGGTAAATCACTCTTCCAGGCCGGGTTGGTTGTGTCACTCCTGTCACCCCAGCCCTCCCTCCATAGTGGCCCCCAGTTGCAATGTGGCAGGCTATAAACAGACACATTGATGTAGCATTCCACCTGTCAGTCACACTAGAGCTTCCTTCCCACAGAGGAAATGGATGGGTCAATCCAATAATGGTGCACCAGAATCTGATGCTGTGACTAAGACCAAGCTTGGTTCCCAGGAAACCAACAGGAATGGGTCAGAGCTGTCTCCCAGATACTGATGGGTGCAGGAGCCAGGAGAGGCAGAAAGGCAGGAAAACTGTGAGGAATGAGCCTAGCTGGGTGTTAAGCAAAATGGAAGGTGCTGAGGCCCTGGAAGGGGGCAGAAGGGTTGGAGTGCTTTAAGTGACAGAAGGGAGTGGGAATGCACTACAGAAACCAAGACCTTCTGAGCAAGAAGAGCAGAAAACAAGTGGCTCCTGAGTTGCGAAGTCTGTTCTCTGTGCAGCAACTGGGTGCTTGTCCTACCCCTAAGAACCTGACATAGCCACTGGAGAATTCAGAGTGAGATTAGGGAAATGAAGTTTGCATTTCATGTGGTCTGAGGAATTGACCCTGTGAAGGCAGCAGGAGAGTGTAAAAAGTGCTTTAAAACAAGAACTTTATTTTAGTTCATAACCATCTGTATATATATATCTACAATGTGCATCTTTCTGTGTCATGAAATGTACTTCTGCAATATCATTTGTAATGGGTGCATATTATTCTATCATAAGGTTAAATAAAAATTTACCCAATTAATCCCCTATTGTAGGACATTTAGGTTATTTCCATTTTTTCATAATACAAACAGCACTATGTAGCTAAATCTTTGCGCACATCATAATTTTTTGCTAAGGAGAAATTCCCCAGGGTTAGTATTTACCAGTGAAATTGTCATTTACATTTTTGAAGTGTTCTTTGCCTTTTTTTTTTTTTACTTTTAACTTTAGGGATTCTTATGTAATCTTGAAGTCTATAAGAATCTGCTTATGATGATTGGGGGTGCTATACTCCAAATCAGTGAAATAAAGCTAACCCCTGTTTAAGTATCTCAAATTTTTATTGTAACTGTTCTTGATGAATCCCATTCTAAGATGTATCACACATTCCTTGGGAAGCTGGACAGAATATATCTTGTTCTTTTCAGGTTTCTCTTAGTAATTCAGGGCTGGCCCTTTCCCCTCTCTGACTCAAAAGACTCATCTTCTGTAATTCCAGCCATCCCCTCTGGGCAGGTGACCTCCAAACCCAAACTCTGGCTGCCTTCTGGGTGTTCCCCTACAACCTTATCCACAGATTCACACACAAGCAAGCAGAACTTTTGACCTCCCCATTCCACACTGACCCAGCAGCTTTCTCTCTTCCTAATTCCAGCTCCCTCTCTGGTGAAGTCTTTGCCATCCTCCTCCCCTCTTTGCCTCTCGTGGTCTTCTGGTCTTCCTTGCCTGAATCAAGTCCTGCTTTCACATTTCAGGTTCAGGCTATTGTTGCCACAGCTTCCCCTTGAGACTCCCTCCCTGTCAGGCCTGCCCCTCCAGGCACCTCTGCACTAGGTTTATCTCCCTAACTTTGATGATCTCCCTAGCATTCAGGTCCACACAGGAGCCTTGTGGTTCCCTCAGACTCCTTAGCCCCACATTCAATTCACTGCTAACTCTGGTCCCAAGGGTCCCATCCCAACCTTCTTTCCCACAACTCCCCTACCCTTGGCAGTAACTACAGGGCGGTGGAAAGAGAGTCTAGGAGTCTCATGCGGTGGAAAGAGAACACGGGATTTGAGTCTGAAAACTGTGTTCTTGTGCTTTGCCATTTGCTGTGTGACCTTAGGCAGGTTACTGTCCCTCTCTGGGTCTCAGTTTTCTCTTCTGTAAAATAGAGGTACTCTCTGCACATCTGTCCTAATTGTTACAAAGATGAAATTAGATAGACTATCAAACTCCTTTCTAAACTGTAAAATGTTAGTCAAAGGACATGTGTTCACAGTAAAGCATGAACCTTTCACTGTATTTCCATTCTCTGAACACACTTTGTGTTTTTCCCCTGTCTTTGCTTCTTCCATTTGCTCCTCATCCCTGACTTCCTAGGATACTTAGCAACACTCACCTCACCTGCCATTCCCCCTTGCTCTCTCAGTCTTCCCCCTCTCATTCCCCCCCCCCCCGCTGCACTTCAATTTCAGTCTCTGTTTTAAGGCCCGGAGCAAATGCCTGGTCTTCTATGAAGCACCTCCAAAGCAGCCAACCAGAAATCCTTCCCCTCCTCAAAACCCCCTAGCCCTTAACTTTCACGTGTTCTTTTCTCCACTTATCACCTTCTGGGTGGTGACCTTCTGGGGAACAAAGTCTGCTGTTTTTTTTTTTTTTTTTTGGCCATGCCACACAGCATGTGGGATCTTAGTTCCTTGACCAGGGATCGAACTGTGCCCTCTGCAGTGGAAGTGCAGAGTCTTAACCACTGGACCACCAGGGAAGTCCCAAAGTCTGCATTTTTCTTGAAGAGACCTGAGAGGGTCCCTCACACTGCAGCTGGAGTTAGCTGGGGGTTAGGTCTGGAGCAGGGTCTCACTCAAAGGATACCTCACATCTATACTACCACTCAATGAGGGTAAATTTATTGCAGTTTCTCTGTATTAGGCTCTGGGGTTTTCTGGGCTGGCAGAATCAGGCTGCTGGGGGCAAGATCACCTTTATGGAAACCTTCCTCGGTGGACCAAATCATGTCCCTAGCCCCCTCTCTCAGGGTCTCAGAACACAGTGTTCACCCCCTGGGTGGGTTCCAGTTAGTCCTGAAGTACAGCACCCAGCAAGGTTTTAACTAGGGCTTTGAGACTAGGGCAGCCCTGGGCCCCTGTGGCTCCTGCTACCCAGAGAAGAGGCCACAGTCCCCAAGGCAGATGAACGCCAGCAGGCTTTCCACCTCCCAGGTCCAGAGGGAGGGCTCTCTTAGATGCTAAAAGTCCCTCCCAGCCATCCTCTATTTTCACAGCAACCTGGGAGGCAGGCAGTCCTAAACTATCAAGTGCAGCACACAAAGTCAGGCATAAAATAATCTGAAAGCAAAAAAAGCTTGAAGATAGAATCTAGGCATCATCACCCTGGCTGAAAGGAGCCTAATTATAGATAAAGAAAGTCGTTTCTTAATTCATTCAACAAATATGAATGGCATTCCTGCTCTGGGTCAACTACAGGTTTGGCCCTGGGGATGTGCTGGGGCACGAGACTAGCCCCTCCCCTTTCGCAGCTCCGGCAAAAATGGTGTATGACACAGCAGAATAAACATTGTGCTGTTATAAGAATCCTAAACGCAGAGTGGGAGGCTGCAGCTGGCTGGGAAAGCACTAAGGGTCCTGCGATGTAAGAGTGGGCCGAGAATTGCTCCAGCGCTCTGGGCTGTTCGGAACCCCGGTGGGGGAGCGTGGTGTCAGTGTGGGCTGCCGCTGATGCCCTCTGCAGTTTCATTTCTTATAAACACTGCGTTGGAAGGAAAGAGGCCTCGGCCCTCCATCCGCCCCAAGGGGCCCCGAGGCGGGGGTGAGGCTCTGTGGCCAGGCCCGGCGGCCGCGACCCGGAGTGGGGCTGGATGGGAGCAGCACCCTCCTCCCCCTCGCAAATGGGTCTTGCACCACGGCCAGCGTCCCTGGCAGGCTTCTTGGCCTTTATGGGGGCAGCAGCACCCCTACTTCAACCTGGGTAATCGAGTCCCGATCACGAGTCCCCTTCACCGCCAGGTGACCCACGCTCGCGCTGACCGGGCTTGAGATGGGTGTGTGTTTGGAGGGGAGGGGGCCCAAGCCCTTCCGGCCAACTTCCACATTCCTGCTCGGCCCCGGTTGGGGGTGAATTGGGGTGAGCAGCCGGCTCCGCGCTGGCCGGCTTCCTGGAAAGGGAGGGAGGGAGGGAGAAAGCAAAGCCTCCAGTCCTGCGGCCCGGGTGGCTGCCTGGGACCGCCCCTCCCCCTCCCCAGCTGGCTGCCCCGCCCGTGCCAGGCGGCTCACCTGCCGGCAGCCTGCCGGAGCACTTCCTCCTCCTTCTCTGCCCAGCCTCTGGCTGCGGGCCACAGGTTTGCAGCCAGCTCTACAGCTACAGACTTTGTGACCTCGGGCAAGTTGCTAAACTTCTCTGTACCCGCCCTCACAAGATGAAGCTAGCCACACTCGGGGTGCAGAGCTCTTTGTAAATGCCCCTCCGCCCCTTCCCTGGTTTGGCGGACACACAGTAGGCGCACAGAAATGGCGCCCACCTCTACATTGCTGCAGGGGAGGCCGCACTGCGTCCCCTCCCTCGTTGGGCACTCCGCCATCCGATGCAGCCAGAGCGGTCGGGTTAGACTTGCAGCTTTACTGTGGGAGGCGCGGGTGGTGCTGGGCCGCTGGGGACGATGCCCGCGGGGGGTGGGCGCCGAGCCGAGCCCAGGCACTCAGAGGGCTCCCCACCTCCGCCTCGGCCCTGCCGGTGGGGGAAGGGCCGCTCCGGCCGCCCAGTTCGGATCCGGCCCCTCACGCAGGCCCCAGACCCCAGTCCCCCAGGCCCCAGCTGGCGCGGGGGGCGGGGCCTGGGTTTCGGTTTCTTGCAAACGCCGAGGCGACAGGGAAATCGAGGAGTTTCCGGGAACCAAGCCGGGAGCGCAGAGGTTCGCAGGCTGCGGATGGGGGAGGAGGAGGGGGACGGGCGGGCGTCCAGTGTCGCGGGTCCGTGGCCCTCTGGAAGTTCCAGCGGGAGCGGGGGAAAACCGGTCTCGGAAAAGCCCCACCTGAATGCACCTGCCCCCAGCCCCCTCCCGGGTGGCGTTCCTTCAGAAGGGGGCGTGGTGGGGTGCGGATGAGGGAGCTATACTTGCATGGGAGGAGGACACTGTGGGCAGGAAGAAGTGTCTGAGGAATGTGGAGGCCCCCCTCCAATGGCTGAGGTCCCCAGTTGTACCACTCGCTGTCGCGGTCACATCCTGATTTATTGTCTTCATAGCTCTTACCATTGCTGAACTTATCCTTTTTGTGTGTTTTATTTGTTGGAGGATTCCTCCTACCTGTCTTGGAGCCCCTTGAGATGCGGGCCTGCCTGCCTAGTCCAGCCTAATGGGTCCTTCGGGCCTCGAATGGGGCTAACACAAGGAGGGTCTCAGTGAGTGCTTATTGAATGAATGAAGAAATGGAGTGAGTTAGAGGTATTTAGGGTGGGTCTTGTGGCCTTCTGACCTGCTCCCAGGGGACCTCTGGGCCCATCTCTTCTTGGCCCCTAGCCCAGTCAGGTCATGCTGATGCCCCCAGCCAAAGGAGGCCCCCCTCTGTAAGAGAGGCCTTAGCCTCTTTGGGAGGGAGTCCCCTGTGGCTCCCTGAGAACTGCCCTCCAGATGGGGTGGTTGGGCAGTGAGCAGACTGGCGTCATCACAGAGGAATGCTGGCTGTGGGGTCGGCCACTTCCTTCCCTCCCCAGGGCTTGCAGCTCAGGCCAGGGATGATTGTGGGTTGGGCCTGGATCTGAGCCAGGGAGGCTGGGAGTTTGGGATGGTGAGGCAGAGTCCAGCACCCTACCCTCCCTGACCTCTTCAGACCAAAATAATAGCTGCCGTTAAGGTGGGCAGGGCTGCCTGCAAGCCCGTATTTCCCAAATTCCTGCTTTTGAGCTCCTACATAGGGATCTCCTTACTTACAGCCTGAAGAACTTGGCTCTTGGAAAGACACATCGAACAAGTAGAGCTCCCTCAGTCCAGAGGAGCTGAGGGTGGGGCAGCTAGCAGTGGTGGTCACTCTGGAGACAGCCAGTTAGCCAGTGGAGGGGCAGACAGACCCTTAAGCATTCCTTGTCCAGTCCAGCATTGATTTCCTCTGGTCCAGGCTCAGGATCTGGGTGGTTGGCCTGGGAGAGGGCCAGGGAAACTCCAAATGCTGCAAGAGTGGAGCATGTGCTATGAGCACAGCCCCTGGTGACCCTGGTGACTCAGCCTGGGAATCCCGACTCCAGGGGCTGCCCTGGAAATAAGGCTTAAGACAGTGAGGGGGCGCCCCTAAGGGGTCCAGGGACCATGGCAGCAGTTTAGTGAGGTCCCAGACCAAATAGGGTCTTGTCCTCTCCTTCTCCTGGGCTCAAGTCTGGACCCACTGATGCTGTTCCTCTGCCTAGTCCAAATAGTATCTTTGAGGCAGAGAACCCAACCCTGATCCTAGCCCATAAATTGGACTTGGTGGAGGACCTGATCTTCAGAGTGTCTGTGTTGGGCTCCATTTGAGGTCACATTTTAGAAACAGTAGATGTAGCTTAAGCTAGAAAATATCAACAGGAATATGTTTTTGTAGCTTGGACTCAGCAAGTGCTGAGTTATAGGAACATTCACAGAAGGAGAGCAGGGCAAGAGGCAAGAGAAGAAGGGGGTGGTCCAGTGGGTGTTCTGTCCTGTTCACTGCTGTAGCCTCCAGATCCAGCCTTGGCTGAGCACGGCAGGTGCCCTATGAGCCAGTGTGGCATGGATGGGGATGCATAGATGGACGATGGTTTCAGATTGTCTCAGCAGCAGGCACGTTTTCCCTGAGATGGTCTTGGCAACAGACAGTTTTCACAGAAACTCATGGATGCCCCCAAAGGGAGGGAGGAAGGGAGGGACCTGGCTTCCCTGAGTAGCACTGTGGTCATTTCTGTCTGGTTCTTTCCTTCCAAGGGGATCTTTGCTCTCTTTCCCATCGCCCTGTTCACATGTGTGTCCTCTCCTGGTCCTGCAGGGAGACTGGGAGTCTAGTGACAAGGGCCAGCCAACCACTTAACAAGGGGAAGGAGCTGTTAACATCAGGTAGGGTCTCTCTTCCTCTCCTGGAAGGTAGGTCCACAAAGGGCCTCAATTTAGATAGAACCTCAGCCAGGTGTGAGAGGTTCCTGTCCTTTCTCTGCATGAGTAAGTCTTCAGGAAGTATCTGTTGGCTGACTGACTGACTGGGAGGAGGGGTGAAACGTCAGCAGAGACCCACCTGCCTGGCTAGTCCAGAGAGAGCATGACTGTCTGCCCTCCAGCTTGGCAAGTGAGAGACTATAATGAGCATGCCACCATGTCAGATAGCCAATGTGAAATGCTGCTCTGGGAGTATTTCAGTGGACTGGGTCCATACTGGGGGGCAAAATGGACCAGGGTTTGCTGGGAGAAGGAGCTCTGAGCCAGGAGGCTTCAGGTGACTGGCCACCCCCAGGAAACAAAAGCTAGTCTCCCTTCCTCGAGAACCCTCAAGAACATTGGAGAAGGCTTCCCACAGCCTCATGGGCTGGAGTATACATGTATTACTTTGTTTTTAGTGGAGTGGTAACTCCAGAAGGCTGAAGACTTAGGGGCGTCTGATGGTCACAGAATGTTGCTCAGGCCTGTGCCTTTGCCAGCCATGCAGGGGGACTTAGAAGTGAGTAGGCACGGTCCCCACCACTAAGCTGGATGTGAACTCTCCAAGGACAAGAGATGTGGTTATTACACTCAGAGCCATTTCCCTGGCACCCAGCACAACCCGTGCAAACAGTAGGCACTTAGTAAGTGTACTCGATTACAGGATGACAGGTGTATGTCCTACCTGGAGTGTGAGGCGAAGGAGCAGCAATGCTGGGGTGTGGGGACAGGAGCAATTTATCTCAGCCGGTGTCACAGATAGCCACTCTGAGGAGCTGGCATTCAGCAGAGCCTTGAAGGATGATGAGTCAGTAGTGGGAGAGGGTGTTTAGGATGTAGGAGCAGCCCAAGCAAAAGCCTGGAGGCTCAGAAGTACAGGACAGATCCTACACTGTGGTGTGGCCTTGTATGGCTGCTTTAGGGACTAAGGCTGGACCAGCCAACAGGGGCCACACTGTGAAGAAGCTTGAATGCTCCTCAGGAGTATGGACTTGATCCTGGCAGACAGGGCTCTGTGGGGTGAGAGCCATGGTTTCTCTCCTTCTGGAGAACCAAGGTCTGTCATCAGATGTTTGTTGAAGTAAACTCTAGGCCAGGCCCTGTGAGGGTAACAGGGAGTCTGACCTGTGCTTTAGAAAACTTTCTGTGGAGGAGGCACTCATGCACCTCTGTTCTTGCATGACCATGAGAGTGAGTGCCTCCTTAAATGTTGTACCATAGGCCCCTGCTTGCATCGCCCTAGTCTGGTACCCTGCTGCGCACTGGATAGGAGGCAGCTCAGGTAGCTCCATGTGGCTTAGGGCTCTGGCCATAGGGGATATGGAGAAGTGGGCCTGGTTGAGAGCAGGATCCGTGGATGGTCAGGATGTGAGATGGGTTAGAGCAAGACCCTTCTCAGTCCTTCCCTAGGTTCCCCATTCTGGGATAAGTATAGGGAAACCCCCACTCTGCCTAAGGGGCCTTTGCTTCGCTCTTAGGTTGTGAGTCTGGGGAACTGAGGGCATTGAGCTAAAGAGTAGGGCAGGAGGTCAAAACTCACAGTTTGCCCCAGAAATGCCCAGGTCGCTGGTGATCACAGCCAGAACCAGAAACAACATACCAGCACTGCTCGGCCCTGCCCTTTGGACACTGCGTGTGGGTACAGCAGGTAAGGAAGGCCGGATGAGGACGCCTCACTGCTGGATGGGGTGTGTCTATCAATTCATCATCCCTCTGCTATCCAGCAGGACCAGAGTCCACCCCCACGTCCACCTGCTAGAGGATTAGCAGTTCTGCTCCCAAGCCCCAGCCCTCTGGAAGCTCTGACCCTGTGGCAGCAGTGCCCCCTGCTGGATAGCACCCTCCTCAGGGTCTAGGGAAGAGAAAAGCGTGCATGGACAATACTGGCTCAAAGGGTGGGAGCAGGAATTGAGGATGGACTTTGGCTAAGGTAGATAGGCGGGTGCCACCTGGTAAACAAAGCACCTGCTTCCTGGTCTGTAACCTTTAGCAGACTCCAAGAAAAGGGAGAGTTGGGGTTTACTAAGGTGACTGCTGGGGGAGGTGAGAGAAAGAGGACCCTGTCCTCTCCCCTGGTGTCATGGCCCAGGAAGGCCTGCATCCTAGACAGAGCACACATCTCCTCAGGTGGGCTCAGGAGCCCCATCAGGTTCTCCCAGAGCAACCCCCCTGGTCCCTAGAGGGATTTGTCCTGGGACTGAGGGCCAAGGGATAGGCTTGTGAGGGGACAGTGCCTTAGGCATTCTAAAAAGAAGAGTCATCCCCAGACAGAATTCCTACCCCAACTGTCCAATCCAGGCTGAGATTGGAGACAGGGACATGTCAGAGAACAAGAATCAGAGAGCCCATGAGCAGCTGCCTGGCCTCTCAGATTCAAACCTTATCTGGCTCATTCCCCTCCTGAGCCCCAGGCCAGTGCCTCGGACACGGGGGCCAATTTGGCGTGCAGTGAGATGCCCAGTGGACAGAGGAGTGAGAGAACCCCACATGTGCCACCTCAGTCCCCCTATCTCTGAGCCAGAAAGTCCACAAACAGGGCCACACCCTGGGCAGCCACTTCCCAGAAGTCTCTGCCACTAAAAAAGAAGGTGGCTTTCCCCGACAAGTTGTGCTCTCCCATAGCCCTGGCACCTGGAGTCCCCACCTCAGATAAGAGGCTTCTGGGAGTTTGTTTACACCGTGACTCTTGGTTACCGTGAGGCCTCACCTGTCTCCTCGGAGCCCAGGCAGCAGTCTTGACCCCCAGGAAACTTGTTTCCCAGGCCAAAACAGTGTGGGTGTCTGCTGTTCTCTTGGAGACATGCCCTAGAGAGGGCCTAGTGCTCAGGACAGCAGTTCCTCACCGTGGCCCAGGTGTGACCTTAGCAGCCATCCTGATGCAGCAGGACAATGTAAGCTCCTCACAGAGACTGCTCAGAGCACTCAACTACCAGGCTCTCAGGGAGAGATGAGGCCTATAGGAGGATCCTTGAAGAGAAGAAACAGATGCTGTGTGCTAAAACTGTGTACGCACCCTAGGTGCCAGCTCGGCCAGCAGGCCTGGTGCCACGTGGCCCGAGAGGGGGTGAGGGCCCTGGGAGCAGTGAGCTATCACCCGTTCGTGGGAGGGCTGGCCCACCGTGCTGAGGATTGTGGGATGGGAAAATCAACGTGCAGCCCCCCGGAAGCACAGGAGCAGAGTGAACAGTGGATTAGGTCAAAAGGGTCTAATTTCCTTTGACAAGCAAGCCTTGGGAAGACCTTCTGGGCTGTGCCTATGAAATACACCATTACCTCGTGTGCATTCTGTGTGGACCTAACAGCCCTAGCAACCAAAGTAGGACTGTCCCTTGGGTGGGAGCCCACACCAGAGCCAGGGACATGACAACTCTGTCACAAAGCTCCCAAAACACTTCTAGAGGAATTGATCTTCTCTCAAGCTTCTCTGCAATTTTTCTCTTGTCCTTTTCCTGCACATGTGTCTTTTCTCTCCCTCTTCTAGCCCAGGGATACTTTTGATCATTGGTGCCATGGGGATGGATTACTTGACAAATTCAGACAACAAACATTTACTCTCTAGCCAGGTGACAGGCACAGAGGTAGATGCTATGGGCACAGACATTCAACAAGAGTTTATTGAGCCTGTACTATGTGCCAGGCATGGCTCTAGACACTAGGGATATAGAAATGAATAAGATGAAGTCCCTGCTGTCATGAAACTCATATTCTAGTGAAGGCAGGCAACAAACAACAAGGAGAGTGTCATACTGTGATAACTATTCTGCAGAGAAATAAAATAGCATGATGTCGTAGACAGTATGGAAGCAGCAACTTTAGATTTTGTGTTCAAAGAATATCTGTCTAAAAAAAAAAAGAATATCTGTCTAAAGGGATGATATTTTAACTTTCTAAATGACAGAAGGGGCAGCAGTGTGCAAAACAGTGAAGAGCACTCCAGGCAGAGGGAATAGCTAGTGCAAAGGTCTTAGGAAGAGAACAAACTCAGTGTGTTTAAGGAAAAAGATTCTTCTGACTGCAGCATGGCAGCCAAGGGGGGGAGAATGATAGAAGGTGCAGCCAGTAAGATAGGCATTGGTCAGATAATGTGGGGCATTTGGGGCTTGAGCGTATGTCAAGGGAATGGAGAGCCTTTGTATGATGTTATGTATGGAGGTGAAATGATTCAGTGTGCATTTTTAAATGCTCACTAGCTGCTGTTTGCTGATTGGACTGTGGTCTAGTCCAAGTCTTTCTGCAAGTGTGGAGGCAAGAAGACCATGGGGGGGCCAGAGTAGGAGGATGATCCAGGAGAGATGAACCAGGGTGGTGGTGGTATCAATGGAAATAACGGAATGGATCCAGGTAGAGTATGGAGGGGAAGCCAAACAGAGCTGAAGAATGGGAGAAAATATTTGCAAATCATATGTCTGATAAATGACTTGTATATAGAATATATAAAGAAGGCTTAAAGCTCAATTATAAGAAGACAACACATTTTTTAATGGTCAGAAGTTTGTTTTTTTGTTTTTTTGTGTGTGTGTGGTACGCAGGCCTCTCACTGTTGTGGCCTCTCCCGTTGCGCTCCGGATGCGCAGGCTCAGCGGCCATGGCTCACGGGCCCAGCTGCTCCGCGGCATGTGGGATCATCCCGGACCAGGGCACGAACCTGTGTCCCCTGCATCGACAGGCAGACTCTCAACCACTGCGCCACCAGGGAAGCCCTGGCCAGAAGATTTGAATGGGTATTTCACCAAAGAAGATATGCATATGGCAGATAAGCACATGAAAAGATGCTCAACATCAGTAGTCATTAAGGACATGCAAACTGAAACCACAATGAAATACCACTACACATTCACTAAGAAGGCTAAATGAAAAAGACTACGCCAAGTATTGGCAATGATATGGAGCAGCTGGAATGCTCCTAAGCTGCTGACAGAATGTAAAATGATACAACTACTTTGGAAAACATTTTGGCATTTTCCTAGAAAGTTAAAGATACACCTACCATATAACCTAGGCTTTCCATTCCTAGGTATGTATGCAAAATAAATGAAAGTATGTGTTCACGCAAAGACTTGTACATGAATGTTTATTGCTGCTTAATTTGTAAAAGACAGAAACTGGAAACAACAAAAATTACCATTAATAAGAGAATGGATAAATAGATTGTAGCATATTTATACAGTGGAATACCACTTGGCAGTAGAAAGGAATGAACTAGGTAACATAGAGTAAATATCCTCCTCCCTGTCTCTCCCAGTGAGTGCAACATTAAAACCTAGACAAAATGCATGGAAGACTTTCAAGAGTAAATAATAGCAGGTGAATTGGGGAAGAAAAGCAGAATTTGGAGTACCATTGGACTAGGGGTGAGTTTTCCATTTTCCCTCCAGTATTCCCTGGGCCAGACTCAAAGCACCCTGAAACCTGAAAGTGGGTAACTGGACCACAGACAGTGAAAACTCTAGGAGAACCCTTCTAGTTCTGGTTTGAAGAATGGGAAAGGAACTCCTAATGCTCAGAGAGAGTGAGGAAATACCCCTTTAAATTTTTTTCTCCATTCTCTCATGCCCCAGCCCCCTAACATTCCTGCTGCAGTCTGAGGCTTTCAGGCGCCTAAAACTCTGAGGGAGAGAAACCTTTGTTCTGATTGGAGGTGTATCAAGAGATTGGGACAAATCTAACTGCTCTCCTCTTTCATTTGCTCTCTTTCTGTTTCTCCATCCTTTTACCACTTAGCCCTGGATGCAGGAAGTACACAACAAAGCAAAGTAACTGAAACTCCAGGTTTTTGGCTAGACAACCAAAAAGAGGAGCCCCAGAGAACCTAAAAGTACCAAAGAGATTGTGGAGAGGGCAGCACTCAAGAAACTGACTCCATAAAGTTGTTTATGAACTCCTGGGCTCACCCCCAAGATGAGCATGCATGGATTTGATCCTAAGCAGCACACCAAAGACTTCAGAACTAAACTAAAGAATAAACCACCGTCTGTTCTCACACTGACCACTGGAGGGTGCACATACAGGACAGATCTAAATAGCACTGAAAAGGCTTTGAAAATGGAACTAACATTGAAACCACAATCCACAGTAGGCTGGTCAGAATTTGTGGCCTGAGTGCAGTAGAGTCAATTGCCTGCTAAAATGTAAATGTCAACATTCTCCATAGTATTCAAACAGGATCCAGAGTCTCATAAAATTCAAATGTCCAGTATTCAAAACAAAATTATTTGGCATACAAAGATCCAGGAAAATCTCAACTTGCATGGTAAAATATGATCAAAAAAGGCCAACAGTGAGATACTGAAATTAAATGACAAAGATTTTAAAGTGCTATAATGAAAATGCTCTAAAAGGTAAAGGCTAACACTCTTGAAATAAATGGAAAGATAGAAAATCTTAACAAATAAATAAAAGATAGAGAAACTAAAATTTTAGAACTTAAAAATATAAGAGCCAAAATCAAATACTCACTAGATAAGCTCAAGAGCAGAACAGATATGACAGAGGAGTCAGTAAGTAAGTAAACTTGAAGATAGGCCAGTACAAATTATCCAATCTGAGTAACAGTAAGAAAAAGATTTTTTTAAAAAATGAATAGAACCTCAAAGACAATACCAGAAAGTTTAACATTCATGTCATTGGAGTTCCATAAAGAGAGGAGAAAGAGTGCAGTGAAGACAAAAAATTTGAAGACATAATGACTGAAAACTTCCCAAATTTGGCAAAGGACATAAACCTACAGATTCAAAATCTCAGCAAGCCCCAAACAGGATAAACCAAAGAAATTCATGCCCATATGTATCATAATGAAACTGTTGAAAACTGAAGATACATACACACACACACATACACACCTGTGTGTGTGTATTTCACTATATATTTCATTATATATTACATGTATTTATGTTATGTGAATATATTAAAAGATGTATATATTTTGATATATATAAGTGCATATTTCACTTTATTTATATCTGCCAGAAAAAAAAATTTCATTGTGGAAACCAGAAGGAAGTGGATCACATCTTTAAAGTACAAGAGGAAAAGAACTATCAACCCAGAATTGGATACAATTCTGTATCCAGTAAAAATACCCTTCAGGAGTAAAGGTGAAATAAAAACATTTTCAGATGAAGGAAATCTAAGAGAATTCCTTGACAGAAGACCTGTTCTAAAATAATTTCCAAAAAAATTTCTTCAGACAGAAGGGAAATGATACCAGAAGTTAACTTGGAGTATCAGGAATGAAGGAAGAACAACAGAATGGTAAAATCTGGGTTAATTTAACATTCTACTCTTTTGCTCTTGAGTTCTTTAAAAAATGTTTTATGTTTAAAACAAAAATTATAACATTTTCTGATGGTGTTTTCAATGTATGTATATGTAATATATTAAAACTACAACAGAAGGAGGGGAGAGTAAAGGAACCTACATGATGGTAAGTTTTTACATTCTGTTTAAAATGGTAAAATGTCTATTCTAAGCACACCTGAAAAGGAAATATGTATATTGTATTGTAATCCCTAAAGCAATCACTAAAAAAAAGAGGTAATTACAAACACAACACATGCATTTAAATGGAATGCTAAAAAAAATGTTCAAACAATCCAAATATACTCAGGATAAAGGGAAGAGAAAACAGAAAACAAATAATAAAATCCCTAGACATAAATCCAACCATATCAGTAATTACATTAAGTGTAAATGGTCTAGGAGTAATGTCAGCAAAAATGGAGGAGTAGGGAATTCCAAAAGCCTATCTCTACACAAAAGCAGCAGAGAAACTGGCAAAAACTGTCAGAATCAACGTTATTGGAACTCTGGATACTTATCAAAATATTACAGCAACCAGAGGAATGCTTAATCAAGAAAAACAAAACAAAATGCCGAATCTTGGTAGGAGAATTTTGTGGTGTTTTAACTTACCCATTCCCCTCTCCCCAGCTTGGTGAGAGCCTTGAAGATAACAGCCTGAATTCCCAGTTTAGGTTCTCAGTACCAGAGGGAGCAGAATGGGCCCTGTTCTCAAGGAATTGTGGTTGTTTGTTTTGACCTATCTTTTCAAGTACACATGGAACATTCTCAAGGAAAGATCATATGGTAGGACATAAAATAAGTCTTAGCAAATTTAAGAAGATTGACATCATACCAAGTATCTTTTTGATCACAGTGGTATGAAACTAGAAATCAGCAACATGAGGAAAGCTGGAGACTCTACAAATTGTGGAAACTAAACAGCTCATTCCTGAACAACCAATGGGTCAGAGAAGAAATCAAAAGAGAAATCAAAGAATATCTCAGAACAAATGAAAATAGAAACACAACTTACCAAAACCTATGGAACACTGCAAAAGCAGTTCTGAGAGGGAAGTTTATAGTGATAAATGCTTACATTAAGAAATTAGAAAGATTGCAAATAAAAACCTAGCTTTTTACCTCAAGGAACTAGAAAAAGAAAAACAAATTAAGCCCAAAGTTAGCAGAAGGAAGGAAATAATGAAGATCAGAGTAGAAAAAATTGAAATATAGACCAGAAAAACAATAGTAAAGATCAATGAAACTAAGAGCTGCTTTTTAAAAAAGATAAACAATTGACAAATCTTTATTGAGACTAGTAGAAAAAAAGAGTAAAGACTCAAAAAATGAAAGAGGAGAGATAATAACTGACACTACAGAAACACATAAGATCATAAGAGACTACTATGAACAGTTATACACCAATAAATTAGATAACCTAGAAGAAAGGAATAATTTCTTAGAATCATACGACCTAGCAAGACTGACCAGGAAGAAATAGCAAGTCTGAACAGGCCAATAATAAATAAGGAAGTTGAACCAGTAATCAAAAACCTCCCAATACAGAAAACTTGAGGGCAAGATGGCTTCACAGGAGAATTCTACCAGACATCTAAAGAAGAATTAATGCCAATCCTTCCCCAACTCTTCTCAAAAATGGAAGGGGAGGGAACACTCCCAAACTCATTCTATGAGGCCAGAATTACCCTGATACCAAAGCCAGGTAAGCATACTACAAGAAAAGAAAATTATAAACGAATATCCCTGGTGACCATAGATGCAAAAATTCTCAACAAAACATTAGCAAACTGAGTTGAAGAACTTATTAGAAAGATTATATACCATGGCCAAGTAGGATTTATCCCTGGGATACAAGGATGGTTCAACAAATGTAAATCAATAAATGTGATATACCACATTAATAGAATGAAAGAAAGAATCATATGATCATCTCAATAGATGCAGAAAAGACATTTGACAAACTGCAACATCCCTTCAGGATAAAAACCCTCAATAGACTGGGAATAGAAGGGACATACCTCAATGTAATAAAGGCCATATACAACAAACCCACAGCTAACATTATAATTAATGGAGAAAAATGGAAAGCTTTTCCTTTAAGATAAGGAACAAGATAAGCGGGCCCACTCTCACCACTCTTATTCAACATAGTACTCTAAGTACTAACTAGAGCAGTCAGGCAAAACAAAGAAATAAAAGGCATCCAAACTGGAAAGGAAGAAGTAAGATTATTGTATTTGCTGATTATATGATCTTATATATTGAAAATCCCCAAGACTCAACTTAAAAAATTATTGGATCTAATCAATGAATTTAGTAAAGTTGCGGGAAATAAAATCAATACAGAAGTTGCTTTTCTGGGACTTCCCTAGTGGTCCAGTGGGTAAGACTCTGTGCTCCCAATGCAGGGGGCCTGGGTTTGATCCCTGGTCGGGGAACTAGATCCACATGCATGCAACTAAGAGTTTGCATGCCCCAACTAAGTAGTCTGCGTGCTGCAACTAAGAAGTCCGCATGCTGCAACTAAAGATCCCGCATGCCACAACGAAGATTGTGGGTGCCACAACTAAGACCTGGCACAGCCAAAATAAATAAATTTTTTTTAATTAAAAAAAAATCAGTTGCTTTTTACACACTAACAATGAGACCATCTGAGAAAGAAAGAAAACTATCTTATTCACAATAGCATCAAAACAATAACTGCTCCTCTGACAATTATATTGCAATATAAATGTATCAAACCAATATATTGCACACCTTAAACTGACACAATCTTGTGTTTCAAATATAACTCAATGAAAAATTTAAAAACTTACTGTAATGCTACTGTAATCAAAATAGTGTGGTATTGACAAAAGATAAGTATATATGTATATCCAAATTTATACATATATATATTTGGAACAGAATTGAGAGTACTAAAACAAACCCTTACACTTATAGTCAATTCATTTTTAATAAAGGTGCCAGGACAATTCAATTGTATTTTCAACAAATGGTGCTAGGACAATTGAATATCTATGTGCATGAAGAAGAAGTTACATAATAACCTCATATAACACTCAAAAATTAACTCAAAATGGATCACAGACATAATTGTAAGAACTAAAGTTATAAAATGTTTAGAAGTAAATGTAGGAGAATATCTTTGTGACCTTGGATTAAGCAAAGATTTCTGAGCTACAATACCAAAAGCACAACCCATAAATGAAAAATTGACAAGTTAGACTTCAAAATGTAAAACTTTTGATTTTCAAAAGACATCATCAAGAAAATGAAAAGTTAAACCATAGATTTGAAAATATTTGAAATCCTATATTGGATAAGACATATCTAAAATATATAAAGAACTCAAAAGGCAGAGACAAGAAAATAAAGAAATGAGACATGAGAGAACAAACAGAAAATGAATAAAAAAATGAAGTGGCAGACTTAAGCAATAATATATCAATAACATCAAATGAAACTGTTTCAGCGTCGTTAATAGGTAAATGCAAATTAAAACTATGATGAGCTATCACTACACATCTATTAGAATGGTTAAAATAAAAAATATTGGCAAGACCAAGTGTTGGTGAGGAGGTAGAGCAACTGGCATTCTCATACGTTGCAGATGGAAATACAAAATGATGTAGCCACTTTAGAAAACAATTTGGCAGTTTCTTATGACGTTAATCATTCATTTATTATATCATGCAGCGATCCTACTTTTAGGTGTTTATCCTAGATAAATGAAGATGTATGCACACAAATACCTGTACACAAATGTTTATAGCAGCTCTATTTATAATTGTGAAATACTGGAAGCAACTCAAATATGCAGCAAGTGAATGGATAAACTCATGCATCCATTCAATGAAATACTACTCTTCAAAAAAAAAGGAAGGGAGGGAGGAAGGAAGGAAGGAAGGGAAGGAAGAGGGAGGGAAGAAGGGAGAAAGAAGAGAGAGAAATGAACACACGATTTGGGTGAATTTCTTAGTCATCATGCTGAGTAAAAGAAGCTGATCTCAAAAAGCTATGTGCTGCCTGATTCCATTAATATGACATTCTCGAAAAGACAAAACTGTGTTGATGGAGATCAGATCATTAGTTCCCAGTTAGGGGCAGAAGAGTTGGAGATAGCGTCAAGGATTTTTTTGTTCTGTATTCTGATTCTGTGGTGTTGGTTACTCAAATATACCCATGTTAAAATTCATAAAAAAAAAAAATTCATAGAACTGTTCACACAAAAAAGTTTTTTTAAAAAACTGTATGTTAATTTAAAAATAAATCAAACAAGGAATAAACTACAGTTGACCCTTGAACAACGCAAGGGTTAGGGATGCCAATTCCCCTATACAGTCAAAATCCGAATATAACTTTTGACTGCCCCAAAACTTGACTACTAATATCCTACTGTTGACTGGAAGCCTTAACAGGTTACATAAACAGTCGATTAACACACACACACACACACACACACACACACACACACACACACACACACTTTTTTTTTGGTTTGGCCGTGCCACGTGGCTTGCAGAATCCTAGTTCCCCGACCGGGGATTGAACCCGTGCCCCCTGAAGTGGAAGCACAGTGTCTTAACATAGGACTGCCAGAGAAGTCCCCAACACATATTTTCTATATGTATTATATACTGTATTCTTAGAAATAAGTAAGCTAGAGAAAAGAAAATGTTATTAAGAAAACAATAAGGAAAATAAAATACATTTACAGCACATATATGTATTTATTTTTAAAAATCTTCATTTAACTGGACATTTAACTAGACATTGCAGTTCATACCCATGTTGTTCAAGGGTCAGCTGTATTGATATATACTACAATATGGATAAATCCCAAAATAATTCTGCTGAGTCAAAGAAGTCAGGCTGAGGATGATCCTATTTTTATAAAATTCTAGAAGATGCAAACTATAGTGACAGAAAACAGATCCATGATTGCCTAGGGGAGGGGAGGCACAAAAAGAGTAGAGGAAGGGATTGGTAAGTGGTACAATGAAACTTTTGGGGTTGATTGATCCGTTTGCTATCTTGATTGTGGTGATGGTTTCACAGGTGCATACAGATTCCAAACATTAAATTGTACACTTTAACTAAGTTCAGTTTCTCCTATGGATCTGGTGACAAGGAAATTGAGTTTTGTAACCCAGAGTTACAGGAACAGAAAGTGTGGGAGCCCAAAGCTGGAGCACACCCCCACCCACCCCAATCCCCACCCAACTTAGAAATCCTCCTGTAGCTGACTACTGCTAACACTGTTTAACCTTTGCATCCACAGCCTGAGTGACAGAAAACACACGGCCAGCTGATGGTAAAGCTGAGCACTTGAGAAAACTTTCTCTTTTCAGAATGCTCTCCCAGCACTTATCTTTTGTCCTCATTCTGTATCCCAACCTACCATTCACAAGCTGTGTGACTTTGAGCAAGTTACTTGGCCTCTCTAATCCTCACTTTCCCCATGTATGAAAGATGGATAATTAAAGTGCCCTCCTGGCAAAGTGAAAGACACCGAGGCTATAAAGTAACAACATATCCCCAACTAATGGAGGGTACTTCTGGGAGGCTTTTGTCTTGTACATTTGTGAATGTATGTATATTTTTACATCATGCCTGCAACACTTTTGTTGCTGAAAGAGAGAACGGCAGCTCTGGGTTAGGACATCACAGTCCTAAGTAAGGTTGGGTACCTTCTCATTCCACTTACTTCCTAGGGCTGGGAGTGCCCCATTTTGGTTATGGATGGGGCAATGAGAACCTCCAGGAGCTCATTGATGGCAGAGCTGGGATTCCTGACACACCTAGCCCAGTGTTCTGACAACAAGCGCGGATCTTGGAGACCAAGGCCAGAGGGGAACCAGAAAAATTGTCACTTGAGAGCTGGAGGTGGGAAAGTAGGGGAGGTAGTTAAGTGAAAAGCTATTAAGAGCCACAGCGCACTGCATTCTAGAGGCAGGATGAGAAGGCAGGAGGGGGCAAATGAGCCACATTCATTACATGCATTCATCCGTGCATCCGTTCACTCTGCCGTCTGAAATTTGTGGATTGCCAGCACTGTGCTAGCATCTGAGGGTTGAGTAAGGCAGGCCCCTTCCTCTGATGGAGCTAACACTGATATGAGCCTGAGGGATGAGGAGAGAAAAAGTGATGCTTGGACACAATTTTAATTGTCAGTGCATATGGTTCTAACCATTGGCCAGAGTCACCCTTGTCCCCTGGATTTGTTCTTGCTGCCCATTGGGGCAGTGTTTAGGGTTGAGATCAAAAAGCTGTGAGATGTGAAGTGGTCAAGAGAAGGACTTGAGACCAAGGATGGGTGGTGATCTCTAGATCCTTTAGGCCATTCAAGCTCAGGGTCCCACCTGACCTCTTTCCTAGACTGGATTCAGACCACTGCTGAGACTCAACTGGGTAGGTCCCCAGAAATCTAATGGCTCCTTTGCAGAAGACAGAACTCGGTCCAAGGACGTGGCTCTGTCTACACCTGGGGAATAAGCCATTGGGCATCAAGGTGGGGAAGGCTGGTGCTTGGTCTCAGAGGTGGGAACAGTGGGTTTTAGAATTAACATCTGTCAGCCACCAGAGGGCGGTGTTGGGGCATGTGAACGCCCCTGAAAACTGTGTAAACAGAGCTTGGCTTCCTTCAGCCTAGGCTTCTGTGTCAGACAGGTTTCATTTGTTTTCTGATATGTCTTAAGCACCTTAAACTCTTAGGACCACTATATGTGCCGGGGCTTCAATGGCAGCCTTGCAGCCAGTCACAGTATCCAGTGTTAGCAGGAATTCTTGGGGAAATACCTGGGTCAGACAGTTGAGGGAGCTGGGAAGCTGAGATCGTGGGTCCCTGGAAAATAGGAGCTGAGATCCCAAAAGGGCTAGGAAATTGCTCTGTATTAGAAATGAACTGGAATTGGATGACAAGGGATGGGGAGCTGGCAAGACGGCACAAAGTTGGAGATGAGGGGCATGCAAAAGGGGATGAAGAAGAGGAAAATCCACCACACAACTTCAAAGACCAGGAACACTAGTGTTCAGTTTGAGATTGCTTCTGTCATAGAGATCTGGGTGGCTGGTCAGCTTTGCTGTGTGAACAGGTTACAGTGGAAAGGGCTGCGTTCTAGGAGCAGCACTCGTAGAGTATCTGGATAAACAGCAGGAGGAGGAACCCAGTGATGGTCATGCGAACATAAGCCCCTGGGACGTGCGACCAACTTGGCAAATGCTGCATGTGGGCAGATGGGAGTTGGAGCCTGCTCATCCAGGTTTCAGGGGCTGGGTGAGCCTAGCATTCATCTGAGTTACACAAGAGGGATCCAGGGCTATGAGGCAGCAGGTGGGGAGAAAGGAGGCAGGGACCCTAGGTCCAGGGAGGCCTACTACCTACAGAGAGGGTGGAATTCAAAGAGGGAGAGAGCTTTTCCAACAGAAAGCGGAGTTCAGATATGGATCCCAAGGACAGGGAAGAAGCTGCAGGGAGTGGTCCCACTACAAGCCCTGCATGATGGGATTCTGCCTCCTCCAGCCCATCCCACACTGTTCATCCTGTATCCCACGCAGACCCAAGTTCAAGCCACCAACACTAGAGCAATAGCCTCCTAACTTGTTTTCTTTATTAAACCTTAGTACACTCATCTGTTTCCACACAGATGCAAAAGATCTTTAAGAACATGTCAGGTAATGTCCCTCCTCTGCTTTAAACATTCAGTGAGTTCCCATAGTAGAAGAAATGCCAAGTCTTCTCATGGCCTGCATGGGCCCTCCCTTCCCTCCCTAGCCTTGTCTCCTGACCCTGAACTAATGTGCTCCAGCCGCCTCTGTCTTCCTGCTGCTCCTCAACCGCACCAAGTTCACACCACTTCAGGACTTTCACACTTGGTAGTCCTTCTGTTTGGCAGTCTCTTCCCCCAGACTTCCCCAGAGCTGGCTCCTTTTCACCATTAGCACAGAGGCCTTCCCTGACATGTAAGGTGGCCCTTGCTCCCCAGCACCTCCCTGATCTCCCTCTGTCATATCGGTACCTAGCTCTTATCACCACCTGAAGTGGCCTTTGCTTATCCAGTGACTTCCTCCACTACATTGTAAGCACCTTGTGGGCAAGGCCTTGCTGTCATCTTCACTACTAATCCTTTGTGCCTGGCACATAGAGGTGCTCAGCAAATATTTTTTGAAAGAATAAATGTTCAGTCAACTCTATACAGTAACTTTGTTTATCACTTCCAATTTATAGAAAGGGAAACTGAGGCCTAGAAAGGTTAGTTAACTTACCCAGAGAATAGGCAGTAGAATTTGAACTTGGGTACCCTGACTTTCATACTTATACCTTGGCATGGGGTTATTTTCCTCCACCTTTGTCTGTTCTTCCTGGATAGCACTTACCACAGTTTATAGTTGTTTCATTTGCCTATTGTCTGATCTGTCTGCTGGTGTAATGCTGTAATGCTGCTAGAGCAGGCCTGTGTCCTGCACCTTGCCATGTCACCAGTACTGAGAACAGTGGCACATCACAGGTGCTCGGTGAGTGTTTTCTGGGTGATGGATAAACAACCACGTGCCCAGACAAGGGAGGGATGGATGTGGAGGAATTGAGGGCACAGGTGGTGGCAGACATCCCCAGGCCCCAGCTGGAGTCCAAGCCCAGAGCCCAGCAGTGCCTTCACTGTGGTGCAAGGCTTCTTTGAGGGCAGATGACGTGGCCTTGCTCACCCGTACAGCGAGAGTCACCTGCTCCATGAATCTTCAAACTTGGGGTCATTCCCCAACTAGGGGCCTGAGTTTGGCCTTTGCATCTGACCACAGCTGAGAGTCCAGCCTGTCCACTGGGGTGATACCCAGGGTTCTGGGTGGATCTGTATAAACAGCCTTGCTTCCACTCATTACATTATGTCAGCACCTTTTTCAGCTTCTGAGAAACAGGAAGCACCATGATGTGTGGTGGGATTTGAAAGGATGATAAGAGACATAATCACATTTCTTTGGTTTGGGCATAGAGGGCTGGGGTTTCTGTTTCCTCTGACACTAACGCATCACCTTTTCCCTTAAGCCAGAATTCTGGAGGATGAGGACTGTGTGGAAGATATGCTTTAGGGGGAAAAAAAAGAGCAAGGGGGTAAGAGCTTTAGAATTATTATTATGAAATGTATCATACATACAAAATAAAATAAAATGTACATGGACAGTTTAAAGCTTAACAAAATAAAAACCCATGTGCCCACCACCCTATCCCCATGAAGATGTCTCTTCCATAGCTTCCAACTCCATCCCCACCAGAGGTAACCACTGTCTTGATTTTTTGGTTAATTATTTCTTTGCTGTTCTTTATAGTTTTATCACATATGTAAATATCCTCAAATTATATATGATTGTATTTTGCTGACTTTTGACCTTTTCATAAATGGGATCACGTTGGATATATTTAAAACTGACTTTTATTGCTCAACAAAATGTTTTCAGATTCATCCATGTTGACCCATGTAGCTATACGTTCATTTACTGTATTTACTGTAACCTGGTGAATGAATAAACCACAATTTATTTATCTACCGATGGACATTTATGTTCTTCCCCCAATTTTAGCAATTAAAAACAATTCGAAAAGGACATTAGACAAGTAATAAGGAAATCTGAATAAGGTATAGACTTTAATTAATAATAACATATCAGTATTAGTTCATCAATGTGACAAATGTACATTTCTTATATAAGATGTTAATAAGAGGGGAAATAGGGTGTGGAGTACTCTGTACTCTCCTCACAATTTTTCTATAAATCTAAAATTATTCTAAAATAAAAAGATTTATTTAAAAATACCCAGTGCTGTTATGAACATACTTGCTTATAGTTCCTGATGTACACATGCAAGAATTTCTTTAGAATACACAGTAGATTGAAATTCTGGGTCAAACAGTACATGCATCTTCCATTTTACTAGGTATTACATTTCAGAAGTACCAGTTTACTGTCCTGCTTACACTTATACTTTACAACATGTAAGAATTCCTTTTACTTCACATCCTGGGCAAGACTTGTAATATCTGACTTTTTCATTTTTGTCAGTCTGGTGGGTGTGAAATGTTATCTCATTGTGGTTTAATTTTGCATTTCCCTGACTACTAACAAGGTTGAACATCTCTTTATATGTTTATTGGCCATCTGTGTTTCCTGTTCTGAGAAATGCTTATTCATGTCATTTACCTATTTTTTCCTAGTGGGTTATTTATCTTTTTCTTATTGATTATGAGGACTTTGTTACATGTTCTGGAAACTAATCCTTTGTCTTTTATACACGATACAAATATTTGTCCTAGATTGTGGCTTGTCTTTTCACTCTGCTTATGGTAAATTTGAGGAATGTTGACTATCCATCTTCTCCTTAATAATCTGTACTTTGGGGGGTTATTTACGAAATCCTGTTGGCGCTGGAGAGCTTCTGTTTGCTCCTTCAGACCCTCTTCCACCCCTTCTTTAACCTTTCCCAAATCTTGGGAGGCAGAGACCTGTGTGGACTACATTAATGACTTCTTTGCTCACGGGCTCCCCATTGGGTTTGGCTGGGAGCTCAGTCAAGTCAGGATACGTGTCCTCCCAGCTCTCTCCTTGCAAGGTTGCTGCATGCTGGCTGTGTCCCTTGACTGAGTGTCCCAGCTCCTACCAGTGGCCCTCTCCACACAGCCCTCTGGAGCTCAGAGTTTCAGTAACTATTCCCTCTTCTGTTACAGCTCCTGTGATTAGCCCCAGGAGACTGCATTTTCCCTCATGGTTTTCCTACACCATGTTCTCACTTTTATAATGGTCCCTTTATTAAGTAAACTCTCCTCAAGTTGCCTAACATGCGTGTTCCAGCTGTTTCCTGCTGGATATGCCCACCCCAAGGTCGTATTTTTTGTTAGTTATTTGTTGGTCTACCTCTCTCCCCAGGATTTCACAACCTTGGCACTATTGGTGTTTGAATGTGATAATTCTTTGTGGTGGGAGCTGACCTGTGTAGTGTAGGATGTTTAGTAGCATCCTGGCCTTTACCCACTAGATGATGGTAGCATCCCCTCCGTCCTCTCCAGCTGTAAGAACCAAAAGTTGCCCAATGTTCCCTGGGGGAAAAAATCACCCTTTGTTGAGAACCACTGCTCTACCCCATGTCAGTATCAGACTGACCTAGCTATTAAAGCCTGGTATCTAGTGGGGCAAGTTCTCCCTCTGTGATATCCCTCTTTAGGATTGCAGTGGCTGTTCTTAGACTCTCATTCTTTCATGGACATTTTAGAATCAACTAAGTAAGTACCAAGGAAAAAACTGTTGGGATTTTGATAGAAGTTGCATTGAATTTTTAGATCAGGTTCCAAATTATGGTATTGAGTTTTCATAAACATAGTAGGTCTCTTCATTTGTTAAGGTCCTTTTAAAATGTCTTTCAGTAAAGTTTTAAATTTTCTCTCATATTTTGTTAGATTTATTCTTTGGCACCTTATATTTTTGTAAGTATTATAGGTGATATCTTCTTTAAACTTGCATTTCTATTTGTTGGTGATGTGTAATAATATAATTGACTTTGTATATTGATCCAGCAATTTGTTGAAGTCTTGTTCCTTATAATCATTGGACTGACTTTATCTTCTTTTGGGTTTTATTTTTGTCATATTGTATCTTTTGCATATATACATACATATATATGTATATATGTACATATGTGTATGTATGTATGAGTTTTGTGTCTTCTGTTACAATCCTCGTATTTATTAGTACTACTTATAAAATCTTATTGCAAAGTCCAGGACCATCAGTTACAGTGTTTAACAGAAATGGAGTTAACGTTATCCAGGGCCACCACTTGCCTTTGTGCAAACTGGAAGAAAAAGCCTCTTCCTCAAGATACTTTACTCCTGTCTGGTAGGAAATCCTCATGATACGTATTCAAATCTGCAATGGTTATGATGTAAATGGTGCTCCCTGGGATTGTGCAGGGCACATACAGTGGTCCTGCAGAAATTCTTGCATTGTCCTTGCTTTCAGAGGAAGGCTTTTACATATCACTATCGAGCACAGTATTTGCTGTAAGCTTATCAGCTTAAAGAAGTTCCTTTCTATTTCAGTTTTGCTAAAAGTAGTTATAATAAATGGATTTTAAATTTCAGTAATTTTTTTTTGCATTGATATAATGTGATTTATCTCTTTAATTGGTTAATGTAGTACATTATATTAATAGATTTTCTAATATTGAATCTTGAATTCCTGGAATAAACTCAAGTTAGTTTATTATGTAATATCTTTTTATACATGCTGGATTTGAATTAATAACATTTGTTTACAGGTTTTGCATCCATGTTCATGAGTGAGTATGGGATCATAATTTTCTACTCTTATACAATCCCCTTCTGATTTTATTATAATATATATTAGCTTCATAACATGAATTGTAAAATATTCCATTTTATTCTCTGGAAATGTTTATATATGTTTGGAATTACATATGACTTGAAAGTTTGTGGAGACTTACCTATAGAACTATCTGGCCTTTGTGGGAAGATTTTAAATGATTGATTGAATTTCTTTAACGGTTATAGAACCCTTTCGATTTTCTTTGCCTTCTTACGTCAGTTTTGGGAATTCCTGTTCGTACTGGACACATGTTTGTGTGCCTTCTCAGAGCTTCTCCCCTTCACTTGCAGACGTAGATGAAATGCCACACTGTGTGGAATGAGGTCTGGCTTCTTATGTGGCTGCTGATGACTGGGTGATGTGGTTTGGAAGTTCAGGGAAGTAAGCTCCTGTGGAGTAAACCTTGAAAAATGGGGTATGGGAGAGAAAAGGGAGTCTGGCATATTAATTCCTCTCTCCTTTGCCCTTTCTCTTCACTGTTCTAAGGTATACTTTCTCCTTTCAGCACCTCTGCAGCAATTCCATGAGACAAACAAACATACCTGCTGAGACTTGCTATGCTTCTTCCTGCCTCGGTGTGATGTTGTGGCCAGTGTAGCACATCACATTGCTTCATTTCTTCTCCCCTCACTTCCCCCTTTTCCTCAGCCTCACCAACCTGGGCTTATACAGTAAGTCCCTTACATACGAATGAGTTCCATTCCGAGAGCACGTGTGTAAGTCCAATTTGATCATAAGTCCAATAAATTTAGCTTAGGTACCCAACTAACACAATCGACTATATAGTACTGTACTGTAACAGGTTTATAATACTTTTCACACAAATAATACATAACAAACAAACAAACACAAAAAATAAAACATTTTTAATCTTACAGTACAGTACCTTGAAAAGTACAGCAGTACAGTACAACAGCATACAGGGGCACAGTTGCCTCTTTGAAAGTTCACAACTTGAAGGTTCGTATGTAGGGGACTTACTGTAACTCCCAAATAAAGTGTCAGTGTTTCAGTCCTTGCCTCACGCTCTGCTTTATGAGGAGACCTGGGCTATGACAATCAGTATCAGGTGTAATGAACCCTTGGAATGAAATTTTGGAGTTGGATCGCTCACCTCTCTAAAATAAGAGGAACCTACTGCTGAGAATACGTAGGTTGGCATTTATTTATTTATTTATTTATTTATGGTGGCTCTGCGCGGCTTGCAGGATCTTAGTTCCCAATCAGGGATCAAACCCGTGCCCCATGCAGTGGAAGCGCAGAGTCCTAACCACTGGACCACCAGGGAAGTCCTGGCAATAACTTCTGCCATGCAGTGGCTTTCAGATGTCTTAAGCTTTAAACTTTGGTTAATTTGGGTAAAGGGCAGATGGAGAGCAAGGCAATGGCAGTTACAGTGGCTGGGATTTATGGGAACCATGTTAGTTATTATATATGGATTGCAGAATACACTGACTCTTCTGACAGCACTGGAGACCTTACCAAACGAGAATGATAGGCTCAGGGCACTCTAATTCCGCTTTAAGATACGCTCCAAGTACTAGGATATGTCTATGGTAACTTTATAGCAGACCCTTATCTCCTACAGCCATAAGGCAGACTGAGCTGAGAATTAGGCTCAGAGTCTGGTTATTTGCAGATCTTTGGAGCACTTCAAGGGAGAATAGTTGTGTACCTTTGACATTCTTCTTTATCAGAGTTGGGGCTCTTATAGGGAAAGAGTAAGACCATGAGACCTGCGATAGGAAATTTTGGGTGGGAAAACCTGAGACTCTTGAAAGCCCCAGTTTTTCTGAGGCTTCCTTAACTGGCATAAGCAGCCCTTTCCCCATTACCAGAGTAGAGTAGCTTCTCCTTGCTTGGAGACAGAATAATTATTTCTCCTGAAACATATGCTTCACATGATGACATTTGTCCTCCTTGTGACCCTCCCTCAACATCCCTCACTGCCTCCGAGCTAATAATCAGAGTCAGATCTCAGATAGCCTGTTTCAATTAGGGCCCAGTCAGGAGACAGAAACTATACCAGTTACTTTAATAGAGGGAATTGAATATAAATAACTGTTAAGCAGGCATTTGAAAACGAGAAAAGCAAAAAGGGAACAATATATGTACCACGTCTTCTTTATCCATTCATCTGTTGATGGGCATTTAGGTTGCTTCCATGTCCTGGCTATTGTAAATAGTGCTGCAGTGAACATTGGGTACATGTATCTTTTGGAATTATGGTTTTCTCTTCAATAAGTGGTGCTGGGAAAACTGGACAGCTACATGTAAAAGAATGAAATTAGAACACTCCCACACTATACCAAAAATAAACTCAAAATGGATTAAAAACCTAAGTGTAAGGCTGGATACGATAAAACTCTTAGAGGAAAACATAGGAAGAACACTCTTTGACATAAATCACAGTAAGATCTTTTGTGACCCACCTCCTAGATTAATGAAAATAAAAACAAAAATAAACAAATGGGACCTAATGAAACTTAAAAGCTTTTGCACAACAAAGGAAACCATAAAAAAGACAAAAAGACAACCCTCAGAATGGGAGAAAATATTTGCAAACGAAGCAACTGACAATGGATTAATCTCCAGAATGTACAAACAGCTCATGAAGCTCAATATCAAAAAAAACCCAAACAACCCAATCAAAAAATGGGCGGAAGACCTAAATAGACTTTTCTCCAAAGAAGATATGCAGATGGCCAAGAGGCACATGAAAAGATGCTCAACATCACTAATTATTAGAGAAATGGAAATCAAAACTACAATGAGGTGGGCTTCCCTGGTGGCTCAGTGGTTAAGAATCCACCTGCCAATGCAGGGGACACGGATTTGAGCCCTGGTCCAGGAAGATCCCACATGCTGCAGAGCAACTAAGCCCTTGTGCCACAACTACTGAGCCTGCGCTCTAGAGCCCACGAGCCACAACTACTGAGCCCACGTGCCGCAACTACTGAAGCCCATGCGCCTAGAGCCTGTGCTCTGCAACAAGAGAAGCCACCACAATGAGAAGCCTGTGCACTGCAACAAAGAGTAGCCCCCGCTCACCACAACTAGAGAAAGCTGGCGTGCAGCAACAAAGACCCAAAGCAGCCAAAAAATAAATAAATAAATAAATTTATTTTTTAAAAAAAACTACAATGAGGTACCATCTCACACTGGTCAGAATGGCCATCATCAAAAAATCTACAAACAATAAATGCTGGAGAAGGTGTGGAGAAAAGGGAACACTCTCACACCATTGGTGGGAATGTAAATTGATACAGCCACTATGGAGAACAGTATGGAGGTTCCTTAAAAAACTATTGCAGCACTATTTACAATAGCCAGGACATGGAAGCAACCTAAATGTCCAGCAACAGAGGAATGGATAAAGAAGATGTGGTACATATATACAATGGAATATTACTCAGCCATAAAAAGGAACAAAATTGTGCATTCGCAGAGATGTGGATGGACCTAGAGACTGTCATACAGAGTGAGATAAGTCAGAAAGAGAAAAACAAATATCGTATATTAACGCATATATATGGAATTTAGAAAAATGGTACAGATGAACCTATTTGCAAAGCAGAAATAGAGACACAGAAGTCCAGAACAAATGTATGGACACCAAGGGGGTGGGGGGTGGAATGGATTGGGAGATTGGGATTGACATATGTACACTACTGTGTATGAAGTAGTTGGCTGGTGAGTGACTACTGTATAGCACAGGGACAAAAAAAGAGAAGGTACAATCTGTTTGTAGGACATATATTAAGTTAACCTTAAAAATGCATTCCAGTACACATTAATAAGTGCAGACAAACACTGTTTGCTTCCACTTATATGAAGTACCTAGAATAGTCAAATTCATTGAGTCAGAAAGTACACTGGTAGATGCCAGGGGAGGGGAGCAGGGAGGGGGAATGGGGAGTTAGTGTTTAAAGGGGACAGAGTTTCAGTTTAGGAAGGTGAAAAATTTGGGAGATGGATTGATGGTGAGAGTTGCACAACAATGTGAATGTACTTAGTGCCACTGAACTGTACAGTTAAATATGGTTAAAATAGTATGTTTTACATTATGTGACTTTTACCACGATAAAAAAACATTTTTTAAAAAAGGGAACAGGGAGGGCTTCCCCGGTGGCTCAGTGGTTAAGAATCCACCTGCCAATGCAGGGGACACGGGTTTGAGCCCTGTTCCAGGAAGATCCCACATGCTGTGGAGCAACTAAGCCCATGCGCCACAACTACTGAGCCTGAGTGCTGCAACTACTGAAGCCTGTGCGCCTAGAGCCCGTGCTCCACAACAAGAGAAGCCACCGCAATGAGAAGCCCGTGCACCACAATGAAGAGTAGCCCCTGCTCGCTGCAACTAGAGAAAGCCCGCGCACAGCAGCGAAGACCCAGCACAGCCAAAAATAAATAAATAAATAAATAAAAAGGGAACAATAAGGTATTTTATGAAGCTAGCAACTGTGGGAAGCAATTACCACCTGTATGGCTGGGGATCAAAGGGAAAGGGTTGACAATATTAAAACCTAGTACCTTGGAGGGCCTGAAACTCAGACCTCTGAGAAGGGGGCACTGCCCCACTGTTGGTAGTATTTCTGAGCTCAGGAAATGGGTTTATGGGAATGGGATCCAGACCTCTGAGGGGGTGCTGACTGGCTGATGCTGCGGTCCCAGAGGGAAATGAGGTTGTGCTGAGGTTGGTTCTATGAATATGGGAAAAACTGCCAACTGTAATCAGTTGCTGCTACTGGAACAAACTGTTGCTGCCAGGGTTAACCTTAGGGTTAGGAATATGAATATTAAAGGCGGGAGTAGGAAACAAAAATAAGGAATAGGAAGCAAACAGAAAGGAACAAATCCCCTCTTCCTTCAGCCTCCTAGTCTAGCTTCTGCTATTGACAGATTCTAACAGAGAAAGAGCTGGCAAAGGAGAAATTGGTTTGCAGAACCCCAGTTCCAGCAGAGTATAGAAAGTAGGTTTGAAGCTGAGAGGCAATAGCTTTAAAACTGACATACAGTCTTGGCAAGGAAGTGAAAGGCCTGCAGGAGCTCACTAATATGTACTGTCAGAATCCAGAGCATAGTGGACCTGAGGCTATTAGTCTAGAAGAACATAAGAGTTGAGTAGGTTTGAATTCATTGACATGGAGGCTACTTACTGACTCAGGATTTAATGTTTTGGCAAGAACACCTAGAGCTAATCTTGACAGTTTGCTGGAATGGCTCTTTGAAACCTGACCCTGATGAAGGCCTACAGAATATGAAATGGAGGTGCCAGAACTTCCTTTCTGTGGTGTTGAAGCTCTGACTACGTTCCCTAGAGGGCACAGAGAACACTCCTTCACTAACACAGCAAGGGATGCACTAGTGAGGAGCAACAGGCATCATTGCATAGCTTGGTAGTGGATGTTCTCTGTAAGCTGGGTTGAAGGTGGGGGACGCTTCCATTGACTCCCTAATATCCATGGGCATGATGGGATCCCTAGAATGGCAGTGGCCAGGTTGGGAGCACTTAATCATCAGAGAAAAGGTGGGCATAATTACTACAATTGGCAGCAAGGCTATAGTGGCAACCAGGGTGCCTTGATCTTTGACGCTTAGGGATTTATAGTGATGGCTGTTACCTTAAGTTGCTCCTAGAGGCAAGAAAGGGGGATAATCAATCAACATGCTATTCAATGTACAGCCGTCCCTCAGACTTAGACCAGCTTGCACAAACTAGCCCTCTGGCTAAGAGCAATTAAGAAAGCTGTTTTTAAATAGATTTTAAAAATCTATTTTAAAAATCAGAGAGCTAACAAGGCAGTGAAGACTAAGAAGGAAACTTAGAAGTGAGCCTGACATGGCACAGCTTTTGCCTTGAGGCATTTACTGACCAGTAAGCATTGTTCTAGAGGTTGAGGAGCTGAGCCACAGAGAAGCTGACAGAAAAGCTGTGGCTGAGGGACTGGACTGTGGATAAAGCAGAGTTTTAGGCGGTCTCATGGGTAAAATGGAACAAAAATGGAAGTTCAGTGCCCACCAGGTATGTGGGTTTCCTGTAAATACTGCCAGGTTTTCAGTTGGGACCCCTGAAGACTTATACTCTCAGAATAAGAACTAACAAAATAAACCCGTCTGCTAAAACCAAAGCCCAGCTTTCTATCACCCATCTCAGACTAAATTAAGATGGCCTGTCCTTATGCTAAAGTGAAATAAATCATTTCTGGAGGAAAATAATATCATCCTGTATAAAATAGTAACTGGGTAATTCCTTCTTGCATTTCAGACCTTCCTTCTGAGATGATTTTTCTCCTTGCAGAGGTGCAATCTATCAAAGTTCTTTTAGTGAGAGTTTATTGGTTTATCCCAGTTTTTATTCCTCTTAAAATGTTTTTAGCCTATTTTAAAATGGGCAAAAGACATGAATAACACCTCACCAAAGAAGAGGTACAGATGGCAAATAAGCATATGAAAAATGCTCAAAATCTTATGTCATTATGGAATTGCAAATTAAAATAACAAGACACCACTACACGTCTCTTAGAATGGCCAAACTCCAAAACACCAAGTGCTAGAAGGATGTAGAGCAACAGGAACTCTCATTCATTGCTGGTGGGAATGCAAAATGATACAGTGACTTTGTTTTTGATTTTGTTTTTCTTCCAGTTTTACTGAGTGTAATTGACATACAGCACTGTATAAGTTTAAGGTGTATGGCATAATGGTTTGACTTACATACACCATGAAATGATTATCACAATAAGTTTAGTGAAATCCATCATCTCACATAGATACAAAATTAAAGAAATAGGAAAAAAATTTTTCCCTTGGCATGAGAACTCTTAGGGTCTACTCTCTTAACAACTTTCATACATAATGTACAGCAGTGTTAATTATATTTATCATGTTATACATTACACCCCTAGTACTTATTTATCTAAAAACTCGAAGTTTGTACCTTTTGATTACCTTCATCCAATTCCCCCTGCCCCCAGTACAGCCACTTTGGAAGACAGTTTGGCATTTTCTAATAAAAACTAATACAGTCCAATAATCATGCTCCTTGGTATTTACATAAATGAGTTGAAAATGTATATCCACACAAAATCCTGCACACAAATATTTACAGCAGCTTTATTTATAATTGCCAAAACTTAGAAACAACCAAGATGTTTTTCACTAGATGAATGGATAAATAATTGTGGTACATCCAGATAATGGAATATTACTCAGCACTAAAAAGAAATGAACTATCAAACTATGAAAAGACATGGAGGAACCTTAAATGCATATTACTAAGTGAAAGGAGCCAATCTGGAGAGGGTACATACTGTATGATTCCAACCATATGACATTTAGAAAATGTAAAACTATGGAAACAGTAACAATATTAGTGATTTCCAGGGCTTAGGAGGGAGGGAGGGATGAAAAGGTGGAGCCAGGAGATTTTTAGGACAGTGAAAGAATTCTGTATGACACCATAATGGCAGATGCTTGTTATTATACATTTGCCAAAACTTGTAAAACATACAACACCAAGAGTGAACCCTAATGTAAACTTCGGGTGATAATGATGAGCTGTATAGGTTCATAGATCATAAAAACTGTACCACTCTGGTGGGAAATGTGGATAGTGGTGGAGGCTGTGCATGTGTAGGGTCAGAGAGTATATGGGAAATCTGTACTTTCTGTTCAATTTTGCTATGAACCTAAAACTGCCCTAAAAAGTAAACTCAATTTAAAAAAAATGTTTTTAGTTCATCCTTATTTTTGAAGGAAATTTTCACTGATCGTAGAATTCTAGATTAACAGATTTTTCTAGCATTTTGAATATAACATTGTGCTGTTTCTGGGCTTTAATTTTTTGCTGTTGAGAAAATAGCTCTCACTCTAATTATATATACTTTGTAGGCAATCTATCTTTTCTCTCTGGCTGCTCTTAAGTTTTTTTTTTCCCCTTTGATGTTTTAGGCTTTTACTATATGTATCTAGGTATTGGTTTCTTTTAATTTATCATGTTTGATTGACTAGATGTCCTGAAGCCATGGATTGGTGTTTTCATCAACAGTGGAAAATTCTCAGCCATTGTCTCCTCATATACTTCCTCTTCCCCATTCTCTTTGCTCTTTCTGGAACTCTGATTAGATGCACGTGAGATGTTCTCATTTTATCCTCAGTATCTCCTACGGCTTCTTCCTATGGGTGTTGGGGATCCTGAGGAATGGCTGCTCAGCTCTGTTTCATAAGTAGCACTGAGAATGGATTGCAGAGTAGAAGGAAGGGAAGCCGTCTGGCATTTGCCTTGGACTTTGTTTAGGGTCACCTATAATAGGGAACTTTCTCAGTGAGAAATACTCACCAGGACTTGGGCCCACAGGGGAGTGCAGCTTCTGGCTCTGGGGCTGGGCACATACCAGGGTGCCATGAGGTTCGCCTGACCTGCCTGAGAGGCCCTCACAGAAGCTACTTTGTGGGAATGTCCATGATGCAGTACATCAGAAAAACCCTGGGGCCTCCCGAGTTGGTTTTTCCACACGTGTGTCAGCACTTTGTTTTTCAGATGTACAACCTGCTGTTTCTAACTTCTGTGGGTTCCTAAAATGGAGGGAACATGGGATCTGTCTGCTCCTTGTGGAGGTAAGCCTCTGTATCATCCCAGATGCTAGAGGAAAATGTTTCTTTTTAATGTGTATTATGGACTGAATTGTATTCTCCAAAATTTGTATGTTGAAGCCCTAATGCCTGGTACCTCAGAATGTGACTGAACTTAGAGACAGGGCTTTTAAAGGAGTAAATAAGTTGATCAGCCTTCTTTTCTACTTCACTGATTTCTTAAGGCCAAGAGAATATGACTTCCTCAGAAATTAAGGGAGAAAAAAAAAAAAGAAATTATGGGAGGGTTGGAATGAGACATACCAGGGTTTGAATCCCAGCTGTATCACTTATTAGCTGTGTAACCTTGGCCAATAATTTAAACTCTCTGAGCCTTTGATTCCATATCATAAAAAAAGAATAATTTTATCTCACATTGGCTTGTGATGAGAATTAATTGAGATAGTGATATAAAATGTCTAAGGAAGTCCTAACCACAGTAAACAGTCAGTAGACGGTAGTTTGGTTCCCTCCCTTGACAAAACATTGGAACATTGCGAACATCTGTTGAGGGTCTATTGTGTTAGATATTAGTGTTACTCTTTAACATGTCTGATTCTCCTGTCTTTCTGAGCACATGAGAGAATTGTATTTCCCCCCACCCCTCGAAGTTACTCTTGGCACTGTGACTTGATCTAACCAATGTGATTTAAATGGAAGTTTATAAGAACTGAGGTGTGATTCTCCAAGGGAATGGCAACAGCAGTTGTTGATATGGCAGTACCATAGGATGGAAGCATCCTGGAACACTGAGCCAACACGTGGAGGACAGCAGCTCTGCAGGGCTGCCCAGACCACACCCATAGTGTGATTAAGAAAGAGACTTTTGTTGTGTCCTTCTGCTGGGATTCAGAGGTGATTTATTACTATAGCATCATCTAGATGATTCTGACTGATACATATTCAGAGTTGTATAAGGTGGATCTGAAAATACTACAATATAAAAACAAGAACTCTGACAGAGGAATGTCCAAAGTAATGCAGGACACCTAATACTGCTGGGAGTAATAGCTAGGGAGAGAATCAAAGAGGAGGTAGTATTGGAGCCAGACTGTGACAGCCAAGATAGAGGGATGGATGAAAACATCCAAAGGGCAATTGCATGTTCCCCACGTGGGAAAAGACAGATGTACTGAGACAGTATGGGCAAAGGCACAGAGGTGTAAAAACTCCTGGGTATTCTGGGAAGAATAAGAGCTAGCATACCCTAGAGGACTTCTCCCCAGTTTTCCACGTAGAATATTTCTTCATAGAACATATAGGCCTTTCAGGACTTCCTTGGTGGTCCAGTGGTTAAGAATCTGCCTTCCAATGCCGGGGACTCAGGTTTGATCCCAGGTCGGAGAACTAAGATCCCACATGCCACAGGGCAACTACTGAGCCCACACACCACAACTAGAGAGCCTGCGGGCCGCAGCTACAGAGTCCACATGCTCTGGAGCTCGCATGCCAAAACTAGAGAGAAGCCCGCACAACACAGGGAAAGATCCCACGTGCCGCAACTAAGACCCGACACAGCCAAAAATAAATAAACAAACAAATAAATAAATAAATATTTTTAAAAAGATCTGTAATAAAGAACTAATAGAAAAAAAAGAACATATATGCCTTTCAATACAATCCTTTTCTACCAATACTTACATAGGGAAAATATTAGATATATGTCCCCCAAACTCAATGCATTTTTAAACAAAGTGTGATGAGGGAGGGAGCTCAACAGAGAAAGCCTTTAGGTTTATTCCAAATATATTGGTAGCATATCAAAGTTCACAGAAGACAATTGGAAAGGCTCTGAATGTGAACTAAAGGGACATGTATCATGTTATATGGATAAAGAGGCCATATTAATGGTTTAGTGATCAGGAAGTACAGTTTTAAATATTTTACATCCTTATTTTACCACAATTTATTAAATAAATAAATACAGAAATATAAATTTTAAAATATTTTACAACTAACATGTTAGCTTGTTGCTTATACACAGGAATTTTCCTGTGTTTTGTGTTTTATGCTTGGAAAATTGGTTGAGGATTTTGGATTGAGATGTAATGCATGAAAAATTTTCGCATTTAAATAATGAGAATGAGGCTCCTGGTTAGCATTTTCTTGCCAGCAATGTTTAGTGAGAGATGCCTGTATTTCTGAATGGCAGGGCTTGGAGGGGACAAAGGTATGACCTGTGAAGGAGATGGACCTGAGAGCCAGAGGTTTTTATGCCCAGAAGTGACATATGGCCGTGAGTGTATTTTATCAAAAGCCCTGACTTGACAGTCATGAGGAGAGCCTAAAGTAGGGAGCTGGTGATGGCTTGAGTCTAGGTGAGAGGCAAGTGCCTCAACTGAGGCAGCGGGGATGGAGAGGGGGAATTGGAGAGACATTTCAGAGGCTGAATGGTGGATGGAAGGGCACAGAGGGTAAAAGTCAGGGAGTCTTCCAGAAAGGTGATGGGAAGGTAGTCATGGTTATGTTAGCCAAATAGGGAACCTCAAAGGAAGAGGAGAAAGAAGGACAAGGAGGACCAGCAGCAGCAGGTTTGAGGGGATGAGGATGGATTACAAAGAGGGACTTTGGTTTTAGATGCATTGTGTTGAGGTGTTCTCTGGAAAGGTTCCTCTGTGGCCCTCCAAAACCAGCCTAATGTTTCACTCTGGCTCCTCCCACTGGGCAATAACAGCGACATCACTAAGACAGAGCGCAAATAGATGCTCTTTTATTGGGATAAGCT
Source organism: Tursiops truncatus (assembly GCF_011762595.2). Classification (NCBI taxonomy): domain Eukaryota; kingdom Metazoa; phylum Chordata; class Mammalia; order Artiodactyla; family Delphinidae; genus Tursiops; species Tursiops truncatus. Next base: position 109,575,210 of record NC_047036.1, read on the forward strand.
TTGAGAGGAAAAGCACGACTCATGAAAGCTTTCCTGTAACCTGGAGCCTGCCAAATCCCTCTCCTTTGATGCCCTAGGTTCTGGAGCCCCACAGTAGTCAGGCTAGGTGAGGGAGCAGTTGATATAACTTGTAAGAATCCCACTCTTTCTATCCAGGGACAATCTGGTTGGCATTGTTTTTACAGGGAAAGTAGAATCAGCTGGAGAATCATTGTTTCTGCCTTAAAAATCGTTGGTGGGTCTAAGAATTCCCATTTTGGTTAGCTTCATACAGCCCTGTTTGCGTTCGGCTTCTCTAAGATGGTAGATTGGTAAGAGTTCATTAGTGGGACTTTAGGATATTCCAGCCTTAAATCCACAATAACTATATTGGACCTTGATAAAAAAGTGGGAAAATGACTTTTTTTTTTCCTGCCAAATTAATTTTACTTTTATTTTAATGAAGTTATAGTGGATTTACAGTATTAATTTCAGGTGTACAACATAGTGATTCCAAATTTTTCAAAATTCTATTATGGAGTATAATAGATTATACTCCATTTATAGTAATTATAAAATATTGACTGTTTTCCCTGTGCTGTACAATATATCCTTGTAGCTTATTTATTTTATACATAGTAGTTTGTGCCTCTTAATCCCCTACCCCCATATTGCCCCCCTTCCCCTCCCCACTGTTTGTTCTCTATATTTGTGAGTCTGTTTCTTTTTTGTTACATTCACTTGTTTAACTTTTTAGATTCCACATATAAGTGATAACACAGTATTTGTCTTTCTCTGTCTGACTTATTTCACTAAGCCTAATACCCTCCAGGTCCATCCATGTTACAAATGGCAAAATTTCATTCTTTTTTATGGCTGAGTAGTATTCCATTGTACATATATATCAATATATACACCACATCTTCTTTATCCATTCATCTGTTGATGGACACTTAAGTTGCTTCCATATCTTGGCTAGAAAATGACCTTTTTTGAGAGAGAATATATGTTTACAAGGGCAGGGAATTTTGTCTTTTTTATTCACTGATGAATCTTAGTCCCTAGAACAGTCCTGGAACATATGGGAGCTCAATAAATATTTGCTGAATTGAATTAAATTGACATTGAGTCTCTTCTCAAATTGAGTTTCCTGTTTGCTGTCAGTTTCGAGAACAGTCAGCATAGTACTGTGCTGACACCTCTTCATCATCTCAGCCCCAGCTCTTGGGACTTGGTGGGTGCACAAGTTGGGAGCCTAAGTCACAGCAGAGTGCTGACTACCATGCCTGTGTTTGTGCTGGAAGGGAAATATGTCTTCTTGCACAAAAGGACTTGCATTCTCCCACCTGGGAATCTGTGTCTGACTGCCCTGGCCCCTCTCCCACACCCAGAAACAGTAGGAGCAGTTGCTTCACACAAGCAGTCAAGCGCAACACGTGCAATCTATGCAGATAATGCCCAGGGTAATGGCACCATCTGTAAGGCCCTGTAGCACATGGCCACAACTGTCTCCCAGCATGCAGTAGGGCCTGTGATCAGTAAGCAAAGGAAGGAATTAATGGCATAGCTGAATATTGTTACTGGGCCTCTCCTCCAGGTCTCAGTTTTAAAATATATCTTAAAGAACGTATTTTCTGAATCCTTAAGAAATTTCCTCAAGCGGAGGAACTTCCAATTATGGTACTGATAGTCATAAAGAGGCAGATTGGAGTGTTGTTCTGCCTAATGCTGCTCTGCCCCTGGGAATACAGATGGTGGGCACCTCTAGAACCCAGCCTCCCCAATATAACTGTCTACCAGTGCTTCTCTGATCATTGTTATGCCACAAAGTCAGGTGAGATGAAGAACCCCCAGGTCACAGTGCTCTGGGCTCCACAAGGAGCGTTTCTTCCCCAAACTGGCAGTGGGATTGGCCTGCCACATTCTTCTCATAGGCTGGGAAGAGACCTAGATACAGATTCCTACACTGCCCTCCTCCCCAGGGGAAGCCGTGAAACTCATTTTAATTCTCTGGCCAGTTCTGGAAGGCCCTTATAATCATTCATTCATCACCTCCCATTTTACCTGCACCAACCTAGGCTCTGGGTATACCATGGAGAGGAAACCAGGCTCCAGCCCCTGCCCATGTCCCTGCTACCCCCTTCCCCACTAAGTCCTGCTAGATCTCATCCACCCATGGTATGCCTAGCAACCTGCGACTTCTGCCACCTGGAAGATGGGAATGCTCTCCAAACCTGGCGTGTTCTCACACAGACTGTGCTCACTTCAGAAGTCAGACAAAGGCCAGCAACAAATTGAACCAGAGTTGTCTATTTTTGTTTTATTGGAACATAGCCTAAGATGAAATAAATATTAATTTTCCAAGTTCTCAATTATTTCATAAATAATATTAAGTTAACAGACATTTTACAGAATGTTATGTTAAATAAGATAGATAAAAGTATATATCTATTTTGCTTAGAGCAAACTGATGGAAAATACTTCAATGATTCTGATATCTGAAATACAGCTCAAATATTTTGTTTTTATACTTTCTGCCTGTGTGAGGTAGCAGTATGCCTGAAATATTTACTTTGCCTCTGAAGTTTCATTACACTGAATATTAAGGCCCCACCCTTGGTTGGCCCTCATCCTTGTTGCAGTAAAACATCCTTCTTCTCCTCCAGAATCTTTCGCTACAGTGAGACAGGTTGGTCTCAACTTTCCGTTGTCCACTCGGTGTTTATCACCTTAAGAAAAGTTTGCAGGTAGTCTAGGAATTGTTTTACTCTCCATCTTTCTCCTCCACACTTCTTCTGTGAAAAGAGTAGACAGTAAGTATTGTAGGAAACTGTCAATTCTTGTCAATTCAGAGCCAGACAAATATACTTAAGTTTCCACTAAATGTTTTTAACTTACTCTTTGGAGGTCTATTATGTATTCTTTTATTAAAAACAAGTTTTGGAATAGTTTTTCCACGGCATCCCCTTGTGCAGTTTGATTCTTCAGTGTGTCTATTCCCTGAAAGACTTCTTTAATGCATAGTTCGTGCTAAATGAGGAAGATTTAAAAACTATAAATAATCAAAACAAGGTATAAAAATTTAGTTCCAGAAGTTAGTCGTGTTGTTTACATGAGTTCTCTTCTCCAAAGAATATTTTACTTGTTCCTTTTCCAAGTGGCAAACCACTTCACACTGAGCTATAATTTCCAAAAGTAGATAAAGTTTATATAACTACTGAGGAGTTTTACAAATGATATAAATTAACTCCTTAACCGAAATTAAAATGTTTAGGAAGTATAATGCAACTACAATACTGATTGAGCTCCCATGAGTTTCCTTTTGTAGTTCTAGCTGGTAATTTTATTCTATTTAGACTAATGAAATCATATATTTTACATTTTAATACAACCATGACATATGCCAAATGTATAAAATTCCATTATATGGCCATAATAATTTAAATATGTGTAAATGACACATATATTAATATAGGGCATTCATTGTATATTTTAATGTCTACTGACCATAATTTTAAAAATATAAATCTAACTTGCTAAACTTTCAGAAAGACATGAGAGTGAGAGGAAAGCCATAGATAGAGTTGAATGGAGACTAGGAGGCCCCTCTCACCCAGTATGGAATTCTTCTGGAAAGAAGCACTATTTACAATAGCCAAGACATGGAAGTAACCAAAATGTCCATTGACAAATGAATGGATAAAGAAGATGTGGTACATATATACAATGGAATACTACTCAGCCATAAAAGAAGAATGAAAGAATGAAGAATGAAGTAATGCCATTTGCAGCAACATGGATGGACCTAGAATTATCATACTAAGGGAAGTCAGAAAGAGAAAGACAAATACCATATGATATCACTTATATGTGGAATCTTAAAAAATGATACAAAGGAACTAATTCCCAAAGCAGAAACAGACTCACAGACATAGAAAACAAACTTATGGTTACCAAAGGGGAAAGGTGTGGGGGGGGATAAATTAGGAATTTGAGAGTAGCATATACACACTACTATATATAAACTAGATAAACAACAAGGACCTATTGTATAGCACAGGGAACTCTACTCAATATTTTATAATAATCTATATGGGAAAAGAATCTGAAAAATAATATATATATAAAACTGAATCACTTTGCTGTATACCTGAAACTAACACAACATTGTAAATCACCTATACTTCAATTTAAAAAATAAATAAATTTTAAAAAGCATATAGCAAAGAAAAAGACATTAAATACCTAAAAAAAAAAAAAAAGAATGCCTTACATGAGGCTCTTTGAGATGGAGAACTGACAACATCACCAAAGGGCCTGATCTACTTGTTTAATGAATTCTACTTGTAAAGTTATTCCTAATATTTATAAGTACATACATTTGCATCCACACACACAAAAACAAAATGGAGAAAATTAAATCATTCCAGTGATAACTAATGCTATATAGCTTAAAATATGAAATTTACTTATTCACTCAATCATTTATCAAATCTTGATTTAACTTACATTTGTATGTTCGGGAGTAGGAATCATCAAGTTCTGAAAAGGAAAGAAAATACATTCATGTTTAAAGCACTCTAGCATTCATAACTTTTAGTAAAATCATCAAGTTCTGAAAAGGAAAGAAAATACATTCATGTTTAAAGCACTCTAGCATTCGTAACTTTTAGTAAAATTCTTGTTAGTAATGTGGTTATCAGTTATATAGTACTAACACTCTCATAATTTCATGATTAATGACAGATCTTTAAAAATAAGCCACCACAAATGATTACCTATATATTTTAAAGACTGTAGGAATCAAAAAGAAAATTACCCCGTCACCTATCAGCAGAGTTTGATGAGTGGAGAGCAGTGTCAAGGTCTCTGCCACCAGTCTATTCATGGGACTTTCTACAGCAATGACACAAACGTAGACAGCTCCAAGAGCCAGCAAACTCAAATGCAGAAGCATTCTCATGGCTCTGAAATGTTGAGCGTTTGCCTTGGCAAAGAAAGTGCATAGTACAAGATTTCATCCCCAACCAATTTATTCTCTCTCTTTGAGGAAATGAATAATTTCTAACAATCAGATAGAGAATGCTTAATAATGGCATATAGTGAAACTGTTTCCAATGCCTGTACCTTAAAAAATAATTTTACTTTTATCTTTTAATAATAATAAAAAATCCCTATTTTATTTAAATCCCTTTAAAAACATTTTCTATTACAAAAGAAAATCCTTAGGTGGATACATCATTGCCCCACATTTGCATTTCTTAAAATCAGAAGATTGAATTTCCTTTTAAAAGATTTGTGTAAAAAGAAGTATAATGTAAGCCACTAAATAGAATTTTATGCTAAAATACGTAAATATTGAGAATTTCTTTTCACGTCAAGTAAACTCTAATGCAGTTGTAGCCAGGTTGATCTGTCTTAAAAGGAATTGAAAATACTGGTGATTGAAGATGGTGATTAGAGCAGAGACCATCAAAACTTAGCTGGGTCAAGTTGTGTTCACTGGGGTCCTTTCTGTTGCCAGTGATCAAAAACCGAACCCAAACTGGCTGAAGCCAAATGGGGGATTTGTTAGTCATACAACCAAATGATCCAGGGTGGAGGCTCCTTTATGTTGCTTACCTCAGTGACCATTGTCTTCATTCTCAGGCAGTGACCCATTCTTGGGTCACTGTGGACCCAAGATGATGTTCAACCTCCTGAATCTATATGTACCCTTTTCATGAGCCTCAGGAGAAAGCAAATTGTGTTTTTCTGATTGCTCAATTAAAAGTCCAAGATTTTAGCCTTGTTCACCCTTGATCCCATGTTCACCCTTGAACTGTGGCCAGGGGTACGAGGTATACTAATTGGTTCTCCCTGGAGCTGGAGATGGGCTTCATCCCACCCAAACTTCATACCTGAGAAATTTGGGGTCCTAGGTAGTAGTAAGAGGGACCTGGATGCTAGGAAGGCAACCAAAAAACATCCGTCACAGCCACATAACCTATGGGCATGGCCTCTCCTTCACATCCCACAAGGGTGGGAGTGTCCTTTCACACCCTGGGTGGGCCATGTATGAATAGGTGTGATCAGGGGAATCAGACTTTGTGTACCTTAGGCTCTGACCTATAATCCCAGAAGGGAGCAAATGAGGCCCCCTTCTAGACCACACACTTCCTTCTTCCCTGGCCTTAGCACACATAATGGAAGTGTAAGCCATTGCTTATAATGGAGAGTTTCAGTGAGCATCCCAAAGTGGTTCTGTGTTGGTGGCCTGGAAGCCTGGCTTTAGGACTACCTTGAGTATCTAGCACAGATTGTACCAAATATGAATTGTTACCTAGAATCCTTTTCCAAAGCTGGATGTAGTTCTGTATGTGAAGTAGAGGCATCTAGGAGGTAGACAAGCCTTTTATTTTATTTTTTAAAGATTTATTTATTATTTATTTATTTTAGGCTGCGTTGGGTCTTAGTTGCAGCATGCAGGATCTTTGTTGAGGCATGCGGGATCTTTCCTTGCAGCGCTGACTTCTGTGGCGTGTAGGTTTTCTCTTCTCTAATTGTGGCACACAGGCTCCATGGCGTGTGGGCTCTGTAGTTATGGTGCCCGGGCTCTAGTTGAGGCACGCGGGCTCAGTAGTTGTGTCGTGCGGGCTTAGTTGCCCCGTGGCATGTGGGATCTTAGTTTCCTGACCAGGGATTGAACTCACGTCCCCTGCATTGTAAGGCAGATTCTTTACCACTGGACCACCAGGGAAGTCCTGTCAAGCCTTTTACATGGGGGTAGTCACAGCTCTGCACAGGTGGGATAAAAGTAGTATGGGACTTTAGTGGCAGCCTTCCTGTACCATGTCTGGTTTTGTTTGTGCTAAAGTTTTGGACTCTTGGTTAGACATGCCTGGTTTGAACACTTGAAAGACCTTTTCCTTGAGACTGCAGGAGTGACCGTGGCTTGCTGCAGGAGTGAGGTAGGAATCACAATAGACTGGATCAAGGTGCTCTTAAAATGGTGCTTTCAAAACCAAAGCTGACTTCTGGCAGAGCCTTCTCTCCCCAGATAGAGAGAGTTCATTCTGGTTCTCCTCAACTCCTTTGGGCTACACAGAGGAAGTGTGGGCTTAGATGAAGGTTTCAGAGGAACTGCCAAGTGACTTGTTATTTTAGTACCTTAAATACATGAAGTTCTGAGTTTTAAACTTCTCTCTGTTATAGGGTTAAACAGGGAATCTAGGTGGTGGAGGATTGAGACACCACTGTACTAGTGTTCACTAAGCAGGATAAAATTCACCAACCACTCACTATTTTTAGGGAGTCATGCTGGCTATGAAGATGAGTGAGATGGGCAAGGTGTGACAACAGCACAGATGGTGGGGCTGCAGAAAACTGCAGCAGAGTGACCTGTCTCCAGGTGGCAAGTACTGGTCAGCTCCAGCTGACTGTTGCCATGTGACACCCTTGGACTTATGTTACCAAATCATCCAATTTTTCAAAGGAGCCGGAAATCCTGATTATTATGTATAATCTCCTGATTTTTAAATGTTGGCAATTCATAGTTTTAAGAACCATACAGGGTGCTATTTTGCAGTCTCTGATCTATAGTATAACTGTGGGTCCCTATTGGAGGGCAAGTTATTTAAAAATCCTCCTATTCAAAATTATGTATCTTCAAAAATGTTTTAATTGTGGTAAAATACATGTAACATAAAACATAACATCTTAACCATTTTTAAGTATACAGTTCAGTAGTGTTGAGTATGTTCATAATGTTGTACAATCCATCTCCAGAACGCTTTTTATCTTGCAAAGCTGAAACTCTGTACCCATTAAACAACAACTCTCCATTTTCCCCCTCCCTCCCAGCCCCTGGCAACCACGCTTCTACTTTCTGTCTCTATGAATTTGATTATTCTAGGTAACTCAGATAAGTAGAATCATATAGTATTTGTCATTTACTGACTGGCTTATTTCACGTAGGATAGTGTCCTCAATGTTCATCCATCTTGTAGCATGTGGCAGAGTTTCCTTCCCTTTTTTTTTTTTTTTTTTTGGCCTCACCGCAAGGCTTACGGGGGATCTCAATTCCCTGACCAGGGATTGAACCTGGGCCACGCCAGTGAAAGCCTGGAATCCTAACCACTGGGCCACAGGGGAACTCCCCTTCCCTTTTAAGGTGGAATAATCTTCCATTGTATGCATATACCACATTTTGTTTATCCGTTTATTTATCAATGGACATTTGGGTTGCTTCCATCTTTTGGCTATTGTGGATAATGCCATTATGAACATGAGTGTACAAAATTACATTTCTTACAATGTTTTCATAAGTCAATAACTATTCCTCTATTAGTCTGATCTCCCTAACCTGATTGCAAACTCTCTGAACAGGGACCATAAAATAATGTATTTGAAAGAGGTTTATTAATGTTAACCTGCAAACAAAAGTTAATAATTTTAATCTCCTACTTGCAGGAGATTACTTGCAGAATTACTTGCAGAATTCCAAGTAATTTTTGTAGATATTGTAGCCTCAAGGAAATGAAGCATAATTCTCTTTAAGTGTGGGATACACTTAAAGTAACTGTGGAATACAATTCATTTTAAAGTGTGCAGTCTGGAAGGGGGATTATGAGAGGAGTAACTTTGCAATGGAGAAACCTGACAAACCTCAGCCAGGTGATCAAGGTCAACATCAACAGTGATAACTCATGTTAGTAGCATGTTCCCTTAACATGATATAATGAGAATGGCATTTTATCTCTGCGGTCTTCCTCCCTAAAACTTATAACCTCTGTCTAACCATGAGAAAAATATTACACATACCCAAATTGAAGGACAAAATACCTGAAAAGTACTCTGTAAAACTGTCAAGGTCATCAAAAACAAGTAAAGTCTGAGAACTGTCACAGCCCAGAGGAATCTAAGATGATATGATGACTAAATGCAATGTAGTATGCTGGATGACATCCCAGACAGGAAACCCCCTAAAACTAAGTAGGTAAAAACTAAGAAAACCCCCTAAAAACTGTGGAGTCTAGTAATGTGCCAATGTTGGTTACCCAGTTGTGACAAATGTACCATAGTTATACGAACAACAGAGGAAACTGGGTGCAGGGTACACAGGAAATCTCTATAATATTCTTTCAACGTTTCTGCAAATCTAAAGCTAAATGAAATAAAAGTTTATTAAAAATAACCTTGCAAATTGAAAAACAGTTTATAATTATTTATATTATTATTATGTAAAAAGACTTTGTATCCCATAAGTGTCATGCACTTGGGAACTTTTTACTTCACTAGACTGTGAGCTCCTTGAGAATAAGGGTTTTATTTAATTGATCTCTTTACCCTCAATGACCAGCCTATTGTACACACTCAATTAATGTTTATTGAATAAATAACTGAATGAATAAGCAGGAACTTGGTTGTATTAGTTGAACACATTAATGTGAATACTGTGGAAACTGAAGGAGTCTATTCCCTGGAGCCAGGAGCCTGATAATAGAAACAACTTTGGCAGGACTCCTGGAAAAAAGATAGAGCAAAGCTGTCAGCTCATCTATAGAGAACAAACCAATGTGAACTACCATGGTATTTTAAAAAACCCACATTATTTTAGGAGAATAGAAAGAAATTAGCAAACAGTATTGAGAATTTTTAAGAATTACTAGTAATTGTATAGTTTAGAAAAAGGACTTTGGTGTTGAAAAGTTGTATTAGTAGGCAACGTTCATCCTTTTGCCCTAAAACCTTTGTCTCTATTAGTGGCTTCCAAATTGGCAACATGTTTTTAAAAACTGATACCTGTGTTTTCTTACTAACTGTGTAGTCATTAAGGTCAAATGACTTTTCTATGAACTGATTCTAATCAAATAACAGGGCACGATGCCACAATTTTTTTTTTGCAGTGACTAAATGTAAAATGATAGCGTCTCTTTCTTTTTCTTGACCTTATTCTAACCTCCATCCTTTCAATCTCCAAGTATATCTTTTTTTTTTTTTTTTGCGGTACGCGGGTCTCTCACTGTTGTGGCCTCTCCCGTTGCGGAGCACCGGCTCCGGACGCGCAGGCTCCGGACGCGCAGGCTCAGCGGCCATGACTCACGGGCCTAGCCATTCCGTGGCATGTGGGATCCTCCCGGACCGGGGCACGAACCCGTGTCCCCTGCATCGGCAGGCGGACTCTCAACCACCGCACCACCAGGGAAACCCTAAGTATATCTTTTAAATAAGTTTTTAATTGATAAATAACATCATTGGAAAATAAACACAGAACTTCTTCCCCTCGGCATAGCAACTACTATATTAGGTTTTTGTTGACCTCTTCCAATCTTTACTAAGACAGCTTTACAGAGTTGTAATCAATGAATATGTGCAATTTTGTTTATCTTTTTTGTTATTAACATTTCTCTTTCATGTAACTACTTATTATTTTAATGGTTACCTGCTATTAGATGAAATTGATGTACCACAGTTTACTTCACCATTTGGGTTGTTGCTAGTATTCCACAATTACAAACAATGCTACTAAAAAGCTCTCTGTATAATTTAAAAAATATTTTCGGGCTTCCCTCATGGTGCAGTGGTTGAGAGTCCACCTGCCGATGCAGGGGACACGGGTTCGTGCCCCGGTCCGGGAGGATCCCACATGCCGCGGAGCGGCTGGGCCCGTGAGCCATGGCCGCTGAGCCTGCACGTCCGGAGCCTGTGCTCCGCAACGGGAGAGACCACAACAGTGAGAGGTCTGCGTACCGAAAAAAAAAAAAATTCTTTATGCTGAGGAACTTGTGTGATCATTTTAATAGCTTTGTTACATTTTACCAGATTAACCCTCTAAAAATATTCAATGCACAAAAAATAAATCTCATATTTTTACAGTGTTTTACCATTTATAAAGCACTTTCACAAAAATAACTTTGTTTAATCCTGATATCAGCATGTGGGATAGATTTCTTTCCCTCAAGATTCTTTAGCACTAGGGTTTAATAGTTCTGCTAATGTAATGAGTGAAATGAACGACAAAGGAAGGTCTGATACAAGAAGCAGTAGTAGTAAAAAAGCTTGATAAATACGTTGGTAAACATAAATAAATAATGCTGGTTTTAAAAAGTAACTCAGAGGATTTCAAGACAACATGGAACAAAAATACTAAACAATGATAATGTGGAAGATTAAGATGCAAGGAGTGATCAGATTCGGTGCATTTTATGGTTCTTGTACTGTTTAAAAGGATACTAAAGGTATTAACCTCAGATTTCAAAATAGGCACATGAAAAATTCAAGAATAATGACTAAAAGAATCAAAATAGAATGTGCAACTTCAAAACCGGTAGAATAAAACAAGAGAATAATGAAAATCAATCAATCCAGAAACCTGGAAAGGAGAAAAAGAGGGAAAAGGCACAAAAAAAGATATGAGAAATACATCCAAATTTATCAGGAATAACAGTTCACTTCATGCAAAATGACATTAAGAGGTTTAAAAATCAAGGGATAGAAAGACATACTAGACAAATACTAATCAAAAGAAAGCTGATGTACCAATATAAATACCAGAAAAAGACAATTTATGTCAGAAAGTATTATAAGGATAAAGAGATTCACTAATAGGTATAAGATAGTATCTCATGGTATTTTATTTTCCATTTCATTAATTATGATATAAGTGAAACTAAACATTTTTCAGTAGTAGTTTACTGAGAACTGGGAACTTGACTGATTCGCCTTTTTAGTTCTTTTTATTTTAAAGATTAATCATTTTTATTGGAAATCTTTCCACCCGCCCCTCCTAGAGTTGTTATCTTAGTTTTATAGTTTCCTACTGTTACAAAGTTGAAAATTTTTGTAATGGAATCTGGCACCTTGTAATGTCCATTTTTTCCTTCAACTCAGTTTTTCTCAAGTATTTTAAAACTAAATTATAGAAAGCATGACACTATCGTTAACAGTTCTATATGCATCTCAAAAAAGGATCTTTTTCATATAGCAAAATATCATCACATCTAATATAATGAAAACAACGGGGTTTTTTTTAGCATTTAATCTCCAGTCTACATTCAAATTTCCCCACATATACCCGAAATTCCCTTCACATCTCTATGTCCAAAGCAGGATCCAATCCAGGATCATGCGCTGCATCTTGGTAACATGAAACTCAAATCTCTTTTAATTCTCAACCATCCTTTTAGAATCTACAAAAGTTCTTGTTCTAGTAACAGTAATCTGAAAGTCTGGGCCAGTGTTTTATAGCACATTCCACCTTCCAGATTTGTCTTTTCCATCCTTGTGATATTATTAGCTTAATACTTCCTGTAAACTGAAAGCTTAATCTAAAGGTGCTAAAGACTCAAGTTAAACTTTTTCTTTTTTAATCCAGCTGCATAAGAGGTAATTTTGGCTACTTCATATTAAGCAGGAGACATACATTCAATGCCATTGGTATATCCATCACCTCCAAAAGTTTCTTCTCACCTTCCTTATTTTTATTTTCTATTTTATTTATTTATTTATTTATTTATTTATTGTAATAAGAACAGTTAACACAAGGTCTACCGTATTGGCAAATTTTTAAGTATACATTATTGTTAAATATAGGCACGATGGTGTACAGATCTCTTATTATTCATCTTGCATAACAGAATCTCTTAAAGGTGTCTATTCCTATCTTGGGGTGGTACTTATAGCAGTGGATTTACTTCACATATTTTCATAACATTTTATAGTCTTATAATAGCTTTTTGGCTTTTGGTCTACAACGGCAGTTCACAAACTTTTGGTATTAAACCCCTCTCTGAGGATCCCAAAGGGCTTTTACGTGAGTTATAACTACTAATATTTACTCAAGTAGAAACTAAATTTGAAATATTTTTAAAAGCACAAGAATATACAAGCACACATTCCATTAGCGATCATTGCGATGGTGTCCCGCACGTCACGAAATTACTAGAAAACTCAGTACATTAGGGAGCGACTGAGAGCGCAAAGGCGAAAACGTCTTAGTATCGTTAGAAAAAGTTTTGACAGGAGCGAACACCGCACTCCCCTCCGTTCCAGGAGTCCCGAGATCACACTTTGAGAATCGCTGTCCATCACAAGTCTTTGTCTTCTCTTAGAGTTAGTGCCTGTCAGTGCTGTCCCGCCCCGCCCCCGCCGCCAGCAAGGAGCCGGAATCCGCTTGCTAGATGACCTTGCACTCAACCTTCTTGCGCGGTAAGGTTCCCGGAACCCAGAGCTGCGCGCGCACAGCGGGCCTCTGACTTCCCGGCGTGCCCCGGGTCTGCGGCGTAAAAGCGCGCAGGCCGTAGCGCCCCACGTGACCCGCGGCGCCGCGGAGGTTGGAGTCTGTGAGTGACCACGGTCGCGGGGTCCTCGGGCTTGTGTTCTGCGTCTCCCGCGGGCAGCCCCGGGCTGGCCCCCACCCCCACTCTCGCGTTCCAGCGGGGAAGAAAGCCGGTGTGGGAGGAAAGGTTCCAGCCCGAGCTTTCGCTTTCACCTGGAGCCTCCCGACCCCGGGACGCGCGAGTCCTTAAGACCCGCTCTTGCTCTGCTCGGGCCTCACTGCTAAAGTGAGCCCTGGGCTCTAGACCCCTGCTGTTGAGAAAAGAAACATTTGCAAACATGTCCCGGATCGAAAAGATGAGCATTCTGGGCGTGCGGAGTTTTGGAATAGAGGATAAAGATAAACAAATTATCACATTCTTCAGTCCCCTCACAATTTTGGTTGGACCCAATGGGGCGGGGAAAACGGTAAGTCCTAAGTAGCCGCCTTCAGTTTACGGGTCGCCACGTGTTAGAAATCTGGAGTAAAATATCTGCAGAGTTCGGAACTCTTGATTAGGATGAGAGGAGTCCATATGACTCAGCTCCTGGGGCCCCAGGGTGTACCTGGGTCTCCGGCTGACTTCCCGGCCCAGGGGCGTGGCTTGGTGTGGCCTGTGGCGTTCAGGCCACTGCGACCTCAGGAACCGACCAGACTCCTGTGTTCAGTCATGTCCGGTGGACAAGGTTTCCATCAGAATCCCACGAGACCGGGAGCTACCTCCGTCCGGGCTCAGCGAGCTCACAGTCCCACAGGAAGCATTTTTGTCTACATTGATGTTTTATCGTTCCTTACATGGCATAGCATTCACTTCCTGGTAGTCGTCCCCGTACAGGATTTCTTTAAAAGTTATAAAATATGATAAATATATGACTTTAAGAAGACTGTCTATCCCGACTTAGATAATAAATGATAAGTAAATGACATAATTTTAAAATGAAACATGTGTTGGGGCTTGGTTAAATTGGGACAGTATTTTGTTGTTAGGATACTTTTACCTAGTCAGAATAAAAGATCGAAGCGCAGCTTATATACTGTGCTCCAGTACTGGAAATATTTAGAAATTTGAGTTGGGCCTGGAATGGTATGCAATTATGAAAAAAGTACAGCCAAGAGGCTCTCTGGTCTGAAAGGGTGCTTTGAGAAAAAGCAAGGTGGTATCGTTGTAACAGGGAGAGGAATAAATGAAGTGAAAAGCATAGAAAAAGACATAAGGTTTAGTGTTGAGAGTTGAATGCCAGACTCTTGTCTGCTTTTATTTATGTAGAAATATTATTTATTGAATGCTTTTTATGTACCTAGCATTGTATTAAGTGCTCTACTGGTAGAGAGACTAGTATGTTTAGTGTTTATGAGCCCTAGCTGCTTTAATAGAAATTTTTTCCTTCACCATTTATTAGCTGTGTGACTGGGCAAAAGTGACCTAAATGCTCCATGCCTTAGTTTTCTTCTCTGTAAAATAGAGGTTAAAAAAGTTTCTACGTGGGACTTCCCTGGTGACGCAGTGGTTAAGAATCTGCCTGCTAGTGCAGGGGACACGGGTTTGAGCCCTGGTCCGGGAGGATCCCACATGCTGTGGAGCAACTAAGCCCATGCACCACAACTACTGAGCCTGCGCTCTGGAGCCCGCGCGCCTAGAGCCGGTGCTCCACAACAAGAGAAGCCACTGCAATGAGAAGCCTGTGCACGGCCCCGAAGGGTAGCCCCCGCTCACCCCGCCCGTGCACAGCAAAGACCCAACACAGCCAAAAATAAATAAATGAATAAATAAAAAAATAAATTTATTTAAAAAATAGTTTATACAGCCTAGGATTGATGTGAGAATTAAAAGCTTAATGTATGTGAAAGTGGTTAGTACAATACCTGGCACATAGTAAGGTCTTTGTAGATATTAGCCATTTGTTTAGTTTCGACTTTTAAAAAAATTTTAGCTTTATTGGAGTATAATGACATATAATTTGTAGGCTATTTAAAGTATACATCATGGTGATTTGACACAGATGTATATTGTAAAAGGATTCCCCCTATCTAGTTAATTAACATGTATTTATCTTTTTTTGGTGAGAACGTTTAAGTTACACTCTAATTAAATTTCATTTATACAATATAGTGTTGTCAGCTATGGTGACCATGTTTTACTTTAGCCATTGTTATTAAAAACTTGACTTAAAGGGTTTTAATTAGAAATAGAGAAATTTTCCCTCAAATAATAATTCTTTATTTTATTTCAGTATACCTCGTTAAGTATGTAGCTTTTCTATGAAGTTACAGCAATTATTCTTTAACACTTAATCATATTTATATGACAGGTTTTATAATGTCAAATTTTATCTGATCATATCTTTTATAGTCTCTATGGTAATAATATTTTATAATGAGTTAACATTTTATGATTAAATTCTGCAGTTCTCTAATAACTAAATAATATAATTTTCTATTTCTTTAGACCATCGTTGAATGTCTAAAATATATTTGTACTGGAGATTTTCCTCCTGGAACCAAAGGAAATACATTCGTTCATGATCCCAAGGTAATGGTGCTAGTAAAACTTTGTACTTTTAAAGTAAAAAAAAAATTTTTTTTAATTTTTGGCTGCGTCAGGTCTTAGTTGTGGTGCATGGGCTTCTCTGTAGTTGTGGCATGTGGGTTTTCTCTCTAGTTGTGGCACGTGGGCTCTGTAGTTTGTGGCCTGCAGGCTCTCTAGTTGAGGTGCCTGGGCTTTGCTGCCCCAAGCATGTGGGATTTTAGTTCCCCGACCAGGGATCGAACCTGGGTGTTCTGCATTGAAAGGCAGATTCTCTACCACTGGACCACCAGGGAAGTCCCTAAAATAAAATTTTTATAATTATGGAAGTGATGATAGCTCATTGTAGAAAATTTGGCAGTGGAAAAGTATGAATAGGTATGAAAGTCACACACATACAGTCTTAGTGCCCAGTGATAGCCATTGTTGACATTTTCATGTATTTCTTCTCCTTTACATACAGTCTTATATAGCTGAAGTCATACTCTAATTTTGTATTCTGAGGTGTTTTTCCACCTAACATAATAAAGTCCAATGTTTTTAAAAAAAACTATATTAATCTGGGTGTTTGATACATGGGTGTTTTAATCTTTTTACTTTTTTATATGTGTGAAGTATTTCCTACTTAAAACATAAAATCTTTTATGAACATTTTTAATAATTGCATCATTTTCTTACATTTAGATTGCTTTTAGTTTTTCATTAAAATGTACCATGATGAAAGTCTTGGTGTATGAGTGTTTGAATGGTATTTATTTTTTTTAAAAAAATTTACTTATTTATTTATTTATTTATGGCTGTGTTGGGTCTTCGTTGCTGCACACGGGCTTTCTCTAGTTGCAGCAAGCGGGGGCTACTCTTCATCTCGATGTGCCGGCTTCTCGCTGCGGTGGCTTCTCTTGTTGTGGAGCACAGGCTCTAGGCACTCAGGCTTCAGTAGTTGTGGCTCTCGGGCTCTAGAGCACAGGCTCAGTAGTTGTGGTGCCTGAGTTTAGTTGCTCTGTGGCATGTGGGATCTTCCCAGACCAAGGCTCAAACCTGTGTCCCCTGTATAAGCAGGCAGTTTCTTAACCACTGCGCCACCAGGGAAGTCCTGTGAATTATGGTGTTTAAACTCTTAGTGTGTGTATAGGACATAGGCTTTTCTATATGCATTTTGGCCTGTAGGTTTTTCTTTCTTTCTTTTTTTTAATTGAAGTATAGTTGATTTACAATATTGTGTTAGTTTCAGGTATACAGGAAAGTGATTCAGTTATATACATATTTTTTTTCCAGATTATGCCATCATAGGTTATTATAAGGTATTGAATATTGTTCCCCCTGTTATATAGTAAATCCCTGTTGCTGATCTATTTTATATATAGTAGTATGTATCTGTTAATCCCAAACTCCTAATTTATCCCTCTCCCTGAATAGGTTTTTCTTGTTCATGTATATAGTGGGGTCATGTGCCTCTCTCATTACCTCGCCTGCCAAGAGTTTGTTGTGTGTTTCCTCCAGGCTTTTTTCTGTGTTTATAAAAACATATCTGTGTGTGTATATAAATACGCTCATGTAAATATTTTAATACATCAATAGAATTTTATTTTTCCATTGTATCAATACACATCAAATATTTATTTAGTGATATACTGTGGATGTGTTAAATATATATACACCTTTGTTTCATTATTTTTAATTACTAAATAGTATTTCATTGAGTTTATATTCTCTAATTTATTTAGCTGACCCACTGTTGATAGTCTTTTAAGTTGTTTCCACGTTTATGTGACTAAAGATAACTCTGTGATTATGAAAGTGATCTCAGGTGGCCTTGGCTTGCAGTGGCTTGAAGAGGATTTCGGTTCCCTGGCCAGGGATTGAAGTCAGGTCGTGGCAGTGAAAGTGCCAAATACTAGCCACTGGACCACCAGGGCCAGTGGGCAGTGACAAGGCCCTGGTCCATTGGCTTTGTAGAAATGAATTTCCACAAAGACATGGAAAGTAGTGACACAAGTAAAGTGTTTATTAGGAGGAAAAAGAGTACATGTGAATAGACTCACACGGGCGGGCTCAGAGAGAGAGTTGCGCCCTCGTGGTAGTTTCAATCACTTATATGGGATATTTCTTCTGGGTTTCCTCTGGCCAGTCATCTTGCTTTTTCTGGCCCTGAGCCTGTATTTGGTTTAACTCAGGGTCCTCCCCTGTGTGCACACGCGTCTCTTAGCCAAGATGGATTCTAGCGAAGAGGCCTATGGGTAGGTTGACATCACCTACTATGGGGTGGTGCTCCTTCCCTTTTTGGCCCCCGAGGAGCCTTTTTGCGCACCTGTAGTTGGGAAGGTCTCCTTGACCTCGAGAATGAGGAACATGTGGTCTCTTTATCTTTTACCTGGACAGAGCCAGCTCCTCCTTGCTCCTTGCTATTCATCTTGGAGTATCTGTCCACAGGGGACAAACTCCAGCTGCTCAGCCTGGGGCCCATCTATCTCCTGCCTCAAATCCCCCCTGCGAGACATGAGCCCCAAGAAATCTTTTTTGGGAGGATGCAGGGCAAAGGTCTGTCTTCCGTAGCTTCTTCAGGCTAGCATGTGGTTCATAGACCCTACCTAGTTGGGTTCACGGAGCTCTCACCCTGTCTCATTAAGGGGCCCAGGGTGACTTCTGTTGTTATTCCAGCAGGATCTGTTCCGAGGAATGGCCAGGATCTCTGCATCACCATTATCCTGATGTGAAACTATTGTAATCTGGAAGAGACAAACTTAACAAGCAGATTAAAAAGGCAGGGGCCAAAAACCAATAAAAGAACTATTGTAACCAGTGGCCTAAGGAGTAAGAACCAGGTTACGTTTGGTAACAATTTCGATCCTGGTCCAGATAGAATCAGTGCTTGGGTTACCCTGTCCAAAGGAATGTAGCCATTTGGCGTGGTCATATATATTTTTGATGTCTGCTTCTATTAGCCCAGTGTGATTTGATGTGGGTGTAACGCACTCAGTTAGTTGGACAACCTGACATTAATAGATCTCATTTCTTTTCTGGAGAATAAGCCTGAAACCCATTCTGGACCTGGCGCTTTGGGGAGACTTGTAGACAGGTAGCTAGTTGTTTAGTTTTATCTAAGTAGGTTGTAACCTTTGATGTGGTATTAACACATAAATAACAGGAGCTATTGGTCATCATACATGTCTCTTTTTTTGGTTAACATATGATATAAAGCTATTTCATTGCCTAAAAATAATAATTGTAAGAGGAGACCTTTAAATTGTTTATTGTTTTATCTTAAAGTCAATTAAGTCCTCTCGGAGGCCGGATCAAATCAGTCCCTTTTGCCAAGTCAAGCATTTTGCTTTTCAGTTGTCCTTGCTCCTGCATTAGCAGTTTCTCCCTCTTTAGGGGATCATTTAGATCAGCATATAAACATGGTCTGGTAGCTCCAGTCTACAGACAAACTCTCCCTTTACTGCAGATCAACCTCTGGCTACTACTCTGTTCTAGTTTATAGCAAAATTCACAAGAGTTGTGTGTACTGATTGTTTTCACTTTATTGCTTCCCCTTTCCTCCTCAGCCCACTCTGTTTAGATTTTTCTCTTTTTTTTCCCTCACTAAAACTGCTCTTGTAAGGTCACCAGTAATCTCCATACTGCCAGATAAAACGGTTATTTTCTAATTCTCAATAACTTCTTTGCAGATTTGATATAGTTGGTTTCCCCCTTTTTAAAAAACACTGCTCTCTTGGCTTTCATGACACCATGATCTCATACCTCCTTTTTCACTGGCCATACTTCAGTCTCCTTTGATGAGTCTACTTTTGCCTGGCTCTTCTTGGGTGATCTCATTCACTCACAGCTTTAAGTATTGGTTATATTGCTCTTGTCTAACACTTGGAAATGAATTGTCTGAGGAGACACATGTGCTGACAGAGCAAGAAACTTTATTGGCAAGGGGCACCCGGACGGAGAGCAGTAGGGTAAGGGAACCCAGGAGAACTGCTCAGCCGCATGGCTCGCAGTCTTGGGTTTTATGGTAATCGGGTTAGTTTCCGCGTTGTCTCTGGCCAGTCATTCTAACTCAGGGTCCTTCCTGGTGGTGCACACATCGCTCAGCCAAGATGGATTCCAGCGAGAAGGATTCTGGGAGGTTGGTAGGACATATGGACTGGCGTCCCCTCTCTCCTTTTGACCTTTCCCGAATTCTTCCGGTTGGTGGTAGCTTGTTAGTTCCGCCTTCCTTACCAGGACCTCCTGTTGTAAGATAACTCATGCACGTGGTTACTATAGGGCCTGGCCAGGACGGACAGTTTTGGTCAATGGTTCCGCTAACAGTTCTATGCTGATGAATCCCAAATTTATATATATAGCCCTAACTTCTTTCCTACACTGTAGATATATATGTCCAGCTGTTTGATTATTTAATGGGCATCTCAAATTTAACATATTCAAAATAGAACTCTTGGTTCCCTGTTCCCACATCCCTTTCACATTCTCAAGCCTGTTACTACCTTAGTACTCTCCAGTTTAATAAATGGTATCATCATCCACGTGTTTGCTCATGCAAAAACCTATGTACCATCCTTTGAGTGATTCCTTTATCTCATCCTGTTTCTAATTCATAAGCAATTCTTACCTACTCTTCTAAAATATGTCCAGAATATGTCCCTTCATTCCATCTCTGCTGCTTTCCTGGTCCAAGCCACCACACTTTTCCCTTTGAATTATTCTGGTAGTCTCCAAACTTGTTTTTCCTGCCTCATTCTTTTTTTTTTGGCCGTGCCACGTGGCATGTGGGATCTTAGCTGCCCAACCAGGGATCAAACACATCCCCCCTTCAGTGGAAGCACAGAGTCTTAACCGCTGGACCCCTGGGAAAGTCCCTCCTGCTTCATTCTTTTTTTTTTCTTTGATAGTAAGAAGTGGATTTATTTAGAGAGAACCTCCTGTCTCATTCTTGAAGTTCTCTTTTTTACATAGCAACAAATTATCTTTAAATATTTATTCATTCATTCAACAGGGAGTGAGGCACTCAAAATCTGAGGGGAGAATATTCCAGTCAGTGTTAATACTAAGTGCAAAGTCCTTGAGGTAGGAGCGTGTTTGGTGTGTTCAAGGAATCACAAGAAGGAGCAAAATGGTAGGGGAAGACTGGTAGAAAATTAAGTTAGAGTAGTTGAAGGGTCTAGATCTGGTAGGACCTTGGGTTCTAATTTAAATAGGAATCTATTGGAAGATTTTAAGCAAGAAGAGGGCATGATCTGTATTTTAAAGTGATCAGTCTAGCTGCTGAGAGAAGACCGTCTGTAGGTGGCAAGGGTAGAAGGGTGAAGACTAACAAAGGGGATTTTGTGGTAATCCAGGTGAGAAATATTGGTGGTTAGATTAAGTGGTAATGGTACAAAGTATGAGAAATGCTTGGATTTGGGCTGTATTTTAAAGGTAGAACCAGAACCAGCAGATTAGCTAATGATTTGGGTAGTGATGTATGAGAAAAATAGAAGCATAAAGCAGAACTCCCAAGTTTTTTGACTTGAGCAAGTAGAAAAATAGTGTAATGAGGAAACACTGGAAAAGGAGATTTGGGTGGCTCTAGTTTAAACATGTAAATTGGGATGGGAATTCCCTGGCGGTCCATTGGTTAGGACTCGGAGCTTTCACTGTCGGGGGCCCAGGTTCAGTCCCTGGTTGGGGAACTAAGATCCCACAAGCTGCACGGCACAGTCAAAAAGAAAAAGAAAAGAAAACCCATGTAAATTGGGGATGTTTGTTAGATATCCAAAGGAGGTGTCCAGTAGGTAAGTAGAAGTATGACCAGGGGAGAGGTTTGAGTTAAAGAAAGAAAATTAGGAATCATTGATGCATACAGTTATATATGTATGTAGTTAGTCTTAAAGCCTAATGGGATCACATAGGAAGTGAATATAGAGAAGAGATCCAAGACCTAAGCCTAGAGCACATTAGCATTTAGAAATAAGAAAGAGGAGGAGGACCCAGCAAAAGATGCTAAAAGAACAACTAGTAAAGTAAGGAAAACAGAGAATAGTGTCTTAGAAAAGAATAAAGTGTTATAAGAAGGAGGAGTCATCAACTGTGTCAAATATGTCGATCGCTCAAAATAATTAATGAGAACCTACTGTATAGCACAGGGAAATCTACTCAGTACTCTTTCGTGACCTAAGTGGGAAGGAAATCCAAAAAAGAGGGGATATATGTATACATATAGCTGATTCACTTTGCTGTATAGCAGAAACTAACAAACATTGTAAATCAACTATACTCCAATAAAAATTAAAAAAAGAAATGTCGATAGCTCAAGTAAGAAGCAGGTTTGACTATGGGAAGGCCATTGGTGATCTTGACAAAACCAGTTTTAGTAATCTGAGAAAACAGGAGGTAAGGAAGTGAAACACATAGAATTGTCTTGTGAATTTTGCTATAAGTGGAAAGAGAGATAGGGCAATAGCTGAAAAGGTTTGCAGGATCAAGGAGAGTGTTGGCTATTGTTCTTGTTTTTTTTACATATGTATGTATGTATTTTCTGGATGTTTCCATGTTGATTGATGCTCTAGTATCTCTGCCAATCTCATCTATCACTCACCTCTTCCCAAATGCTTTCATATTTCTAGAGCTATTTTTCTCAGCTGTCTGTTTATGTCCTCTCTGTGGTTCTTCTGGCCATGGTGGTTTAGCTCTCTTCACTTACTACGCACTTTTCGGCTGCTCTCATTTCCCAGTTCTGAGCTCCCACCCACACTTGCTCATCAACTCTTCTCTCCTGAGTCACTCACACCTCCTACTGTGGATGAAGCCATTCCCCTTATCTGAATTGTCCACATCCCCTCAGTTTTCCCTATATGCTATGTTCTTCTCATTATTTCAATTCCTCTCACCCTCTTATATCTTCAGCTTCTCTTGTCTTTCCTTTTCCCTGTTTTAATTTGACCCTGAACCTAATATTGTTTACCTTGCCTTAAACAAACACCTGAATTTTTCTGGCTCTCCTCAATAATTTTTCTTACCTATGTTCAGTTGTTTCTGTCTTCTTAGGAACTTTGATTTCCATGTTGCTCCATTTGCCTAGCTTCCCACTTTTCTCCTTTACTTCTTTCAAACTTGCGGCTACATCAGTCCGAACGCGCAGGCTCAGCGGCCATGGCTCACGGGCCTAGCCGCTCTGCGGCATGTGGGATCTTCCCGGACCGGGGCACGAACCCACGTCCCCTGTATCGGCAGGTGGACTCCCAACCACTGCACCACCAGGGAAGACCAGAACTGTCATTTTTGAACCAAAACAACAAATGAAAGCTACAAAGTGCCTAATAAATATTTGTTAAACAATTTGATGAATTAATATAAAAGTTAAATTTATGCCCAAAAGTCATGAAAAGTCCAACAAAAGTTATTTATGATTTTAAAAAAAGGCTGAATTCAGGGCTTGTGATTTTGGTTGCAATAGAGTAGTGAGTATCACACTTGTGCTCCCAAGATGAACAACTATAAAACTGGAAAAAATATTTGAATCCACTCTTTTCAGGCATTGGGCAACAGATGGTGCAGGGCTGTGATTTTTGAGAAAAGAGAAATATATGCGGTGACTACACATTTATTCTAGTTTTCTACGTAGGGATATTTTGCGAACTTCAGTGCATAGAGTTAGAACCCAACAGAGAACCGTAGTCACTAGGCAGATGAAACAAAGAAAGAAGTTTGGGTTTGCTGAGGTGGTTGTGAATTGTGAGGCAGGGTACAGGGGTGGGGTTTTTGTGCAGAGATGGGGCACCAGGAATCTGTACAAGGAACCCATGAGCTTTTGGCCAAATACTAAGCTGCATGTGTTCCAGAATGAGATTCAGTGAGGACTAGCAGCGAACAACTACTGGAGTAGAGGAGTGGGATTGTGAACTGAATGGAGATTCTAGAGTTTACACAATGCTGGGAGACATTTGAGTCATGATATGCCAGAGTAGGAGGAGCTTGTGGAACTCCTTAGTATTCTGTTGAGGCCTCAGAAAGGCCATCCTAACAAATCCTAAAACAAGCTTTGACAGAATCAGACTGAGTAGCCAATAAATTAACTGCCTTCTAGAACAAAACTCAACACTTTTTAAAGGAAGTCAGCACAATCCAAACTCACACTGTAGCATCTACAATGTC
This sequence comes from Tursiops truncatus, assembly GCF_011762595.2. Taxonomy (NCBI): domain Eukaryota; kingdom Metazoa; phylum Chordata; class Mammalia; order Artiodactyla; family Delphinidae; genus Tursiops; species Tursiops truncatus. The sequence goes on from NC_047036.1 coordinate 109,599,137, forward strand.
CAGGATATAATAAAAAATTAGTGTATATATGAAGAAACAAATGTAATCCATAACTGAGAGGAAAAAGTGAATAGAAACATATCCAGAGATGACAAATTTTGGAATTAGCAGACAAGGATTTTAAAAGCTATGACACATAAGTTCAAGAATTTAAAGGAAATTGGCCATAATGAGGGAAAAGATCACAACAGAGAAATAAAATTATAAAAAAGACCCAAGAAGCTCAACATATAACAAGTAGCATAAACACACTTATATTGCATTTTACACTAAACTTGCTGAAAACCAGAGGTGAATTCTTAAAAGCAGACTGAGGAAAAAGTAACACATTATGCAGAGGGGAAAAATAATGATTTCTGACTTCTCATCAAAAACTTCCAAGCCATGAGATAGAGAGACAACATCTTTAAAGTGCTGGGGAATAAAAATCAATCTAAAATTCTATATACAACAAAAATATCCTTCAAAAATTGAAGATGAAATGGAGAACATTTTCTGATTGGGGAAAAAAAAAAGGTAGAGGTATTAGTTACCAGCAGATCTGTACCATAAGAAATGTTAAAGGAGGTTCTTGAGGCTGAGGGGAAGTGTTACGGAATTAGTCCTAGAGTGAAGGTTGCTGCAGATGCCCCCTTACAAACATTAAAAACAAACGTTCAGAAGGACTAAGCCTCTAAGGAATTCCTTGGTAATCCATTGGTTAGGACTCTGCGCTTTCACTGCCGAGGGCACAGGTTCAGGACCAGGACCAATCCCTGGTCAGGAAACTAAGATACTGCAAGCTGCACAGCTCGGCCAAATAAAGAAACAATATCCACCATTAAATATTGGACTTCCCCAGAGGTCCAGTGGTTAGAAGACTCTGTGCTTCCATTGCAGGGGGCCCTGGTTCAATCCCTGGGAGGGGAAGTTCCGCATGCTGCATGTTGCATCCAAAAAAAGGATTAAGCCTCAAGAAACTTAGCTGCATGCCTGAACCAAATTAAACACTCATTAAAGGAGTAAAACAAAATTATTCATTCAACATTGTAAAATTCACAATCAGAAGTTACCAGGCATGCAAGGAACCCAGAACCAGGAGAAAATGAAATATAGAAATAAATAGAAAATGAAAGAGATGACAGAATTAGCAGATGATCTTAAATTACAAAACTTATAAATATGCAGACAGATGGAAAGGAAAACATTAAGTTTAATGAATGGAATAGAAGATATAACAAAAAGACCTAAATAAAGCAAAAGGAATACCAATGGGTTTTTTTTTTGATTGAAGTATAGTTGATTTACAGTATTGTGTTAGTTTCAGATGTACAGCATAGTGATTCAGTATTTTTGTAGATTATACTCCATTATAGGTTTTTTACAAGAAAATGGGTAAAGTTCCTTGTGCTATACAGTGTATTCTTGTTGTTTATCTATTTTATATGTAGTAGCTTGTATCTGTTAATCCTATACCTCTATTTTGTCCCTCTCCCCTCCACTTTGGTAACCACAAATTTTTTTCTGTATCTGTGAGTCTGTTTTGCATATACATTCATTTGTATTATTTTTTAGAGGGAATAACAGTGTTTTTAAATATAATAATACAGATAGGTTAAAAGGATGGAAAATCCTTTAGATAGCATACTAGAATATGCCAGCTAATAAAAAGAAAACTGAATTGGCTATATTAATATCAGACAGTATACTTCAGAACTAGAAACATTGACGTAAAAAGTGACATTTTATGATGATAAAGCAGTCAGTTCACCAAAAGGATTTAGCAACTCTAAATGTAGAGCTTTGATATGGAAGAGGCAAAAAAAATCTGTGGAACTAAAGGAGAAACAGGCAAATCTGCAATTATAGTTGGAGATCTCAATACCTCTCTTGGTAAAGAAACAGAAAGAGTAGACAAAATATCAGAAGGACGTGGAAAACTTTAATACTATTAATCAAATTAGCCTAATTGATGTTTATAGGACATTCTACTAATGAACGGCAGAATACACATTATTTTCAGCCACTGTAAAACATTCACAAATATTCTGAACCATAAAACAAGTGAAAACAAATTTTAAAGCATTGAAGTCATACAGAATGTGTTTTCTGACCACAACAAAGTTAAACTAGAAATCAATAACAGAAAATCCCCAGATATTTGAAAATTAGGCAGTACATTTCTTCTTCTTTTTTTTTTTTTTTTTTTTTTGCGGTACGCGGGCCTCTCGCTGTTGTGGCCTCTCCCGTTGCGGAGCACAGGCTCCGGACGCGCAGGCTCAGCAGCCATGGCTCACGGACCCAGACGCTCTGTGGAATGTGGGATCTTCCTGGACCGGGGCACGAACCCGTGTCCCCTGCATCGGCAGGCGGACAGACTCTCAACCACTGCGCCACCAGTTCTGGAAGCCCAGGCGGTCATTTCTAAATAACCCATGGATCAAAAAAGGGATCACGAAGGAAATTCAAAAATACGTTAAATAAAAGCATATCATACAAAAAATTTGTGGAATGCAGCTAACTAATGCTTAGAAATTTATATAATAAAATGTTTATATTAGAAAAGAAAAAATGTCTAGAATTAATTACCTGAGCTTCTATCTTAAGAAACCTGAAAAAGAAGAGCTAATTAAATTCAAAATAAGTAAAGGAGGGAAATTAAAGATAAGAGCAAAAATCAGTGATATAGAATACAGAGACAGAGAAAACCAGTGAAACCAGAAGATGGTTCTTTTAAAAAAAAAGGATCAATAAAATGAATAAGCCTCTAAGCAAAGTGATAAAAAAGAAATTACCAATATTAGGAATGAAAGAGGCAACATCACTGTGGATCCTACAGACATTATGTAGGTAATAAGGGAATACTGCTAGCAGGTTTATGCCAATAAATTCAGTGACTTAGATGAAATGGACAAATTCTTTTAAGAACATAAGTTACCAAAGCTTACTCAAGAAGAAATATGCCTACAAAAGAAATTGATTTGTAGTTAAAAACTTAACAAGGACTTCAGGTTGTGATGATATTACTGGTGAGTTGTACAAAACATTTTAGGAGGAAGTAGAGTCAGTTCTACATAAACTTGTTTTTTTTACATCTTTATTGGAGTATAAGTGCTTTACAATGGTGTGTTAGTTTCTGCTTTATAACAAAGTGAATCAGTTATACATATGTTCCCATATCTCTTCCCTCTTGCATCTACCTCCTTCCCACCCTCCCTATCCCACCCCTCTAGGTGGTCACAAAGTGCCGAGCTGATCTCCCTGTGCTATGCAGCTGCTTCCCACTAGCTATTTGTTTTACGTTTGGTAGTGTATATATGTCCATGCCACTCTCTCACTTTGTCACAGCTTACCCTTCCCCCTCCCCATATCCTCAGGTCCATTCTCTAGTAGGTCTGTGTCTTTATTCCTGTCTTACCCCTAGGTTCTTCATGACATTTTTTTTCTTAAATTCCATATATATGTGTTAGCATACGGTATTTGTCTTTCTCTTTCTGACCTAGAGTCTGTCATACAGAGTGAAGTAAGTCTACATAAACTTTTTCAGAAAAGAGAGGCAAAGGAACTGTGTCCCAACTCATTTTATGAAGGTAGTATTACTGTGTTACCAAAAACCAAAGGCATTACAAGAAGACTACAGATGGGTAACTGTCATGCATGCAAAAATCACAAAATATTAGCAAATCAAAGTCAGCAATATATAAAGATAATACACCATGATGGAGGTCCAAAAGCCAGTAGATGAGGGACTTCCCTGGTGGCGCAGCGGTTAAGAATCCACCTGCCAATGCAGAGGACACAGGTTCGAGCCATGGTCCAGGAAGATCCCATATGCTGCGGAGCAACTAAGCCTGCGAGCCACAACTGCTGAGCCTGCGTACCACAACTACTGAAGCCCACGTGCTTAGAGCCCGTGCTCCTCAACAAAAGAAGAGACCGCAATGAGAAGCCCATGCACCACAACAGAGAGTAGCCCCCACTCGCCACAACTAGAGAAAGCTTGCACGCAGCAACAAAGACCCAACGCAGCCAAAAATAAATAAATATATTTTTAAAACCCCACAAAAACCAGTAGATGAGGCTGAGAGAGGAGGGCATCCACAAAAACCTGGTTGGGAATTGGAGCCCAAGAGAGGAATGCATGAGTCCATAGTGATATTTAAAAAATGAAAAACAAGGCGGCGGTTGGGGCGGGTGTGGAGGACAAAGCCCTTCCTTATAGTAGAATCTTAACTAATAAATGTAGGAGGAATAATGGAATTAGAAAATTACTCTTTGATAGCTATCACAGTAATCATTCATTCATTTAAGAAACATTAATAGAGATGTTAAAACTAATGGAGGAAAAGCTTGATGAGGTTATGAGACATTTACACAGTCTCAGTGTATCTCTTTCCCAAATATTTATTAACAGCAAAGTAGAAAAAATAATATTCTGGCAGGAATATCTCCTGGTAGATACCACCTTTACCAGGAGATTGAAGGTAACATCCTCAGTAATGAGCTAAATTGAAATCGTGCCCATCCGATAAGATGCAATGTAAGGAACATACCATCACTTCTGTAATATTGCTGCAAAGATGCATAATCTGATTCTAGTCCTGAAGAAATATTAGGCAAATCCAAATTTTGGGAGACCTTCTATAAAATAACATTTGGTAATTTTTAAAATTACCAGTCATGAAAGAGAAAATCTGAGGAACTGTTCCAGACTGAAAGAAACTAAAGAGACAATGACAACAATGTGTAATTTGAACAATGTGTAATACTATGTGTAATTCTGAACTGGATCCTATTGTTGTAAAGGACATATTGGAAGAATTGGCAAAATTGAATGGGATCTGAGGGCCATATGGTAGTAATATATCACTCAATTTCCTGATTTTTATGGTTGAAAATGCCCATGTTTAATAGGAAATATCAGTGTTGGGATATCAGATCAGCAACTTATTCTCAAGTGGTTTGGGTGAAAAGTCATGGTGTATACTGTGTGTCTACTTTTCTGTAAGCTTGTGATTATTTTTTAAAATGTTGTAAAAAATACTTTTGGTATGTAAAAGGATAAAATTCATTTATTTGAAAAATCCACATAGCTGATCTCCTAATGATGCTGAATAATGGAGGTAGATAATACAGTTCTAGTAAATCAAACAGTATTCGTTTCCTCCTTGTGTATTTTTTAAATTTACTTAAAAAATTTTTTTTACTTTATATTGGAATATAGTTGATTTACAGTGTTGTGTTAGTTTCAGGTGTACAGCAAGGTGATTCATTTATACATATACATATGTCTATTTTTTTCAGATTTTTTTCCCATGTAGGTTATTACAGATTACTGAGTAGGGTTCCCTGTGATGTACAGTAGGTCCTTGCTGATTATCTATTTTATATATAGTACTGTGTATCTGTTAATCCCAACCTCATAATTTATCCCTCCCCCCCCACCTTTCCCCATTGGTAACTATAAGTTTGTTTTTGAAGTCTGTGAGTCTGTTTCTGTTTTGTAAATAAGATTTTTTACATTCATAAGATTTTTACATTCATATATAAGTGATATCATATGATATTTTTCTTTCTCTGTCTGACTTCACTTAGTATGATAATCTCTAGGTCCATTCATGTTGCTGCAAATGGCATTATTTTGTTCTTTTTTATGGCTGATATTCCACTGTATATATATATTACCACATCTTCTTTATCCATTCATCTGTGGATGGACATTTACATTGCTTCCGTGTCTTGGATATTGTAAATAGTGCTGCAGTGAATTTTGGAGTGCATGTATCCTTTCGAATCATGGTTTTCTCCAGATATATGCCCAAGATTGGGATTGCTGGATCATATGGTAGCTCTATTTTTAGTTTTTTAAGGAAGCTCCATACTGTTCTTCATAGTGGCTGTACCAATTTACATTCCCACCAACAGTGTAGGAGGGTTTCCTTTTCTCCACACACTCCAGCATTTATTGTTTCTAGACTTTTTGATGATAGCTATTCTGGCCAGTGTGAGATGATACCTCATTGTAGTTTTGATTTTCATTTCTCTAATAATTAGTGATGATGGGCATCTTTTCATGTGCCTGATGGCCATCTGTATGTCTTTGTTTTTTCATTGAAGTATAGTTGATTTACAATGTTGTGTTAACTGCTGTACAGCAAGGTGATTCAGTTATACATATATATATATATATATATATACACACACACACACACACATTCTTTTTTTAATATTCTTTTCCATTATGGTTTATCAGAGGATATTGTATGTAGTTCTCTGTGCTATACAGTAGGGCCTTGTTGTTTATCCATTCTATATATTAAAGCTTACATCTGCAAACCCCAACCTCCCACTCCATCCCTCCTCCAACCCCCTCCCCCTTGGCAACCACCAGTCTGTTCTCATGTCCATGATTCTGTTTCTGTTTCATAGATAGGCTCATTTGTATTATATTTTATTTTTTATTATTACTTTTTAAAATTAATTTAATTTAATTTTTATTTTTGGCTGCATTGGGTCTTAGTTGCTGTGCGCAGGCTTTCTCTAGTTGCAGGAGGAGGGGTTACTCTTTGTTGTGGTGCATGGGCTTCTCATTGCAGTGTCTTCTCTTGTTGTGGAGCATGGGCTCTAGGTGCATGGCTTTCAGAAGGTGTGTCATGCAGGCTCAGTAGTATGGCTCACGGGCTCTAGAACGCAGGCTCAGTAGTTGTGGCACACGGGCTTAGGTGCTCTGTGGCATGTGGGATCTTCCCGGACCAGGGATTGAACCGGTGTCCCCTGCATTGGCAAGCAGATTCTTAACCACTGCGCTAACAGGGAAGTCCCTGTATCATATTTTAGATTCCAAATATAAGTGATATCATATGGTATTTGTCTTTCTCTTTCTGACTTACTTCACTTAGTATGATAATCTCTAGTTGCATCCATATTGCTGCAAATGGCATTATTTCATTCTTTTTAATGACAGAGTAGTATTCCATTGTATATATATGTACTACATCTTCTTTATCCATTCATCTGTCGATGGACATTTAAGTTGTTTTCATGTCTTGACTATTGTGGATATTGCTGCTGTGAACATTGGCATATGTATATCTTTTTGAATTATAATTTTGTCTGTATATATGCCCAGGAGTGGGATTGCTGGATCATATGGTAATTCTATTTTTAGTTTTCTGAGGAACCTCCATACTGTTTTCCACAGTGGCTGCACCAACTTACATTTCCACCAATAGTGTAGGAGGATTCCCTTTTCTCCACACCCTCTCCAGCATTTGTTATTTGTAGACTTTTTAATGATGGCCATTTTGACTGGTGTGAGGTGGTACCTCATTGTAGTTTTGATTTGCATTTCTCTAATAATTAGCAGTGTTGAGCATCTTTTCATGTGCCTATTGACCATCTGTATTTCTTCTTTGAAGAAATGTCTATTTAGGTCTTCTGCTCATTTTTGGATTGGGTTTTTTTTTTCTGTTGTTGAGATGTATGAGCCATTTGTATATTTTGGAAATTAAGCCCTTGTCAGTCACATTGTTTGCAAATATTTTCTCCCATTCTGTAGGTTGTCTTTTCATTTTGTTTATGGTTTCCTTTGCTGTGCAAAAGCTTGTAAGTTTGATTAGGTCCCGTTTATTTTTGTTTTTATTTCTATTACCTTGGGAGATTGACCTAAGAAAACATTGTTACAATTTATGTCAGAGAATGTTTTGCCTGTGTTCTCTTCTAGGAGTTTTATGGTGTCGTGTCTTATGTTAAGTCTTTAAGCCGTTTTAAGTTTATTTTTGTGTATGGTGAGAAGGTGTGTTCTAACTTCATTGATTTACATATGGCTGTCCAGCTTTCCCACCACTTGCTGAAGAGACTGTCTTTTTCCCATTGTATATTCTTGTCTCCTTTGTCGAAGATTAATTGACCGTAGGTGTGTGGGTTTATTTTTGAGCTCTCTATTCAGTTCCATTGATCCATATATCTGTTTTGGTGCAAATACCATGCTGTTTTGCTTACTGTAGCTTTGTAGTATTGTCTGATATCTGGAAGGTTTATGCTTCCTATTTTGTTCTTTTTCTTCAGTATTGCTTTGGCAATTCTGGGTCTTTCATGGTTCCATATGAATTTTAGGATTATTTGTTCTAGTTCTGTGAAAAATATCATGGGTAATTTGATAGGGATTGCATTAAATCTGTAGATTGCTTTGGGTAGTATGGCCATTTTAACAGTAATAATTCTTCCAATTCAAGAGCCTGGGATATCTTTCATTTCTTTGAATAATCTTCAGTTTCCTATAATTAATGTTTTATAGTTCTCAATGTATAAGTCTTTCACCTCCTTGGTGAGGTTTATTCCTAAGTATTTTATTTTTGGGGTTCCGATTTTATTTTATTATTATTTTTTAAATTTATTTATTTATTCATTCATTTTTGGCTGCATTGGGTCTTCGTTGCTGCGTTTCAGCTTTCTCTAGTTGCGGCGAGAGGGGCCTACTCTTCGTTGCAGTGTGTGGGCTTCTCACTGTGGTGGCTTCTCTTGTTGCAGAGCAGGAGCCGTAGGCGCACAGATTTCAGTAGTTGCGGCATGTGGGCTCAGTAGTTGTGGCTCGTGGGTTCTAGAGCACAGGCTCAGTAGTTGTGGCGCATGGGCTTAGTTGGTCTGCGGCATGTGGGATCTTCCCGGACCAGGGATCGAACCCATGTCCCCTGCGTTGGCAGGTGGATTCTTAACCGCTGCGCTACCAGGGAAGTCCGGGGTTACAATTTTAAAAGGTATTGTTTTTTTTACATTCCGTTTTTGATATTTCATTGTTGATGTAAAGAAATGCAACCGATTTCTGTATGTTAATCTTGTATCCTGCTACCTGACTGAATTTATCAGTTCTAGCAGGTTTTGTGTGGAGTCTTTAAGGTTTTCTATATATATTATCATCTGCATATAATGACAGTTTTACCTCTTCCCTTCCAGTTTGGATACCTTTTATTTTTTTTTCTTGTCTGATTGCTGTGGTTAGGACTTCCAATACTACGTTGAATAAAAGAGATGAGAATGGGCATCCTTGTCGTTTATTTATTTTTTATTTGGCTGCACCGGGTCTTAGTTGTGGCACTTGGGATCTTTGTTGCGGCATGCAGGATCTTTAGTTGCAATATGCAAACTCTTAGTTGTGGCATGTGGGATCTTGTTCCCTGACCAGGGATTGAACCTGGGCCCCCTACATAGGGAGTGCAGAGTCTTAGCCACTGGACCACCAGGTAAGTCATCTGGGCATCCTTGTCTTGTTCCAGATTTTAGCATGAAGGCTTTCAGCTTTTCACCGTTGAGTATTATATTGGCTGTGGGTTTGTCATAAATAGTTTTTATTATATTCCCTGTGTACCCACTTTGGTAAGACTCTTTGTCATGAATGGATGTTGAATTTTGTCAAATGCTTTTTCTGCATCTATTGAGATGACGTATTTTTTGTCTTTTCTTTTGTTTATGTGGTGTATCACATTGATTGATTTGTGTATGTTGAACCAACCTTGGGAACTTGGGATATATCCCACTTGATCGTGGTGTATGATCTTTTTATGTGTTGTTGGATTTGGTTTGCTAATATTTTGTTGAGAATTTTTGTATCTCTATTCACCAAAGATATTGGCCTGTAATCTTCTTTTTTGGTGTTGTCTTTGGTTTTGGTATCAGGGTGATGGTCACTTCATAGAATGTCTTTGGGAGTGTTCCCTTCTCCCATTTTTTGGAAGAGTTAAAGAAGGATCAGTATAAGTTCTTTGTATGTTTGGTGGAATTCTCTTGTGAAGCCATCTGCTCCTGGACTTTTGTTTGTAGGGAGTTTTTTAATTACACATTCTATTTCACTTCTAGTGATCGGTCTGTTCAAATGATCTATTTCTTCTGGATTCAATTTTGGTGGACTGTAGGTTTCTAGAAACTTGTCCATTTCTTCTAGGTTGTTGAATTTGTTGGCATATAATTGTTCATAGTACTCCCTATGGTTTTTTGAATTTCTGTGGTATCAGCTGTTCTGGTTCCTTTTTCATTTCTTACTTTGTTTATTTGGGTTCTCTCTCTTTTCTTCTTGGTGAGCCTGGCCAGAGGTTTGTCAATCTTATTTATCCTTTCAAAGAACCAGCTCTTGGTTTTCTTGATTTTTTTTCTATTGTGTTTTAGATCTCTATTTTATTTATTTTCTCTCTGATCTTTATTATTTCCTTCCTTCTGCCAACTTAAGGTTTTGTTTGTTCTTCTTTTTCTTATTTTTTTAAGTGGTAGGTTCATGTTGTTTATTTGAGATTTTTCTTGTTTTTTTTGAGGAAGGAATGTATTGCTATGAACTTCCCTCTAAGAATTGCTTTTGCTGCATCCCATAGTTTTTGTATGGTTGTGTTTTCATTGTCTTTTGTCTCAAGGTATTTTTTAGTTTCCTCTTTGATTTCATTGTTAACCCATTGGTTTTTTAGTAGCATGTTGTTTAGTCTCCATATAATTGTTTTCTTCTCTTTCTTTTTCTGTGGTTAATTTCTAGTTCCATGCTGTTGTGGTCAGAAAAGATGCTTGAGATAATTTCTATACTCTTAAATTTGTTGAGTCTTGTTTTGTGCCAGAGTATGTGGTCAGTCCTAGAGAATGTTCCATGTGTGCTTGAAAAGAATGTATATTCTGGGTTTTTTTGGATGTAATGTCCAAATATCAGTTATGTCTGTTTTACTGTATTATTTAGGATTTCTGTTGCCTTATTGATTCTCTGCCTGCAAGATCTATCTATTGATTTGAGTGGGGTGTTAAAGTCTTACTATTATTGTAGTCCTGTCAGTTTCTCCCTTTGCGTCTCATAGTAGTTATTTTCTGTATTTGCATGCTCCTATATTAGGTGTGTGTATGTTGACGAGTGTAAAATACTCTTCATGTATTCTTCCTTTTATCATTATATAGTGTCCTTCTTTATCTTTCTTTATGGCTTTTGTTTTCAAGTTGTTTTGTCTGATATAAGTATTGTGACCCCTGGTTTCTTGTCATTTCTGTTAGCATGAAATATCTTTTTCTATCCCCTCACTTTCAATCCGTGTGTGTCCTTTGCCATAGGGTGGGTCTGTTATAGGCAGTGTATTGTAGGCTCTTGTTTTTCTATCCAGTCTGCTACTCTGTGTTGTTTGATTGGAGCATTTAGTCCATTGACATTTATGTATGTATTTATTGCCATTTTAAACCTTGTTTTCCTGTTGATTTTGTATTTCTTCTTTGTCCATTTCTGTTTTTTCTTTTGTAGTTCAATGGTTTTCTTTTGTATTATACTTATGTTCTCTTCTTTTTCATTTTTGGGAATCTATTATATGTTTTTGATTTGTACTTACCTTCTTTTTCAAGTATGTTAACCCCTTCCTGTATCTGTTGGGTTGGCCAAAAAGTGCCTTTGGTTTTTAAGTGAAAATAAAAGACACATTTTTCATTTTCACAAGAATGTTATTGAACAACGTATTCACCCTTTTGTTCCACTACCTAGTGCCATTTTTCAGGCAACTTCATAATTCCATCTTCCCAAAACTTTTTATCTTTTTTTTTTTTTTATGTGATACACAGGCCTCTCACTGCTGTGGCCTCTCCCACTGCGGAGCACAGGCTCCGGACGCGCAGGCTCAGCGGCTGTGGCTTACGGGCCTAGCTGCTCCGCGGCATGTGGGATCTTCCCGGACCAGGGCACGAACCCATGTCCCCTGCATCGGCAGGTGGACTCTCAACCACTGCGCCACCAGGGAAGCCCAACTTTTTATCTTTTTGAGCAAAGAACTGTTCCGGGTGCCTTTTACAGTCTTCCAGGAAATTGAAATCTTTTCCATTAAGAGAATTTTGTAAAGACCGAAATAAATGGAAATCTGAAGGTGCAATGCCTGGTGAATACAGCGGATGAATCAGAACTTCCCAGCCAAGCTGTAACAGTTTTTGCCTGGTCATCAGAGAAACATGCAGTCTTGTGTTATCCTGATGGAAGATTATATGTTTTCTGTTGACTAATTCTGGATGCTTTTCATTGAGTGCTTTCAGTTGGTCTAATTGGGAGCAGTACTTGTTGGAATTGTTTGGTTTTCTGGAAGGAGCTTATAATAGAGGACTCCCTTCCAGTCCTACCATATTCACAACATCACCTTCTTTGGATGAAGACTGGCCTTTGGTGTGGTTGGTGGTGGTTCATTTCGCTTGCCCCATGATCTCTTCTGTTCCACACTATTGTACAGTATCCACTTTTCATTGCCCATCACAATTTGTTTTAAAAATAGAATGTTTTCATTAAGTTTAAGTAGAGAATCGCATGCAGAAATACAGTCAAGAAGGTTTTTTTTCACTTAACTTACGTGGAACCCAAACATCAAAGCAATTCACATAACCAAGCTGGTGCAGATGATTTTCAGTGCTTGATTTGGATATTTTGAGTATGTCAACTGTCTCCCGCATGGTATAACGCTGATTGTTCTCAATTAATTTTTTGATTTGATCACTATCAACTTGGTCTGCCCGACCGTGGAGCATTGTCCAGCGAGAAATCTCCAGCACAAAACTTCACAAACCACTTTTGACACATTCAGTCAGTCACAGCACCTTCTCCATATGCTGCACATATCTCTTTTTGCATTTCGGTTGAGTTTTTACCTTTCTTGAAATAATAAAGCACAGTATACTGAAAGTGTTGCTTTTTTTCTTCCATCTTCGATATTAAATGGCTACACAAAAATTCACCAATTTTGAGAAGTCTTTTTTTAAATGCACGCTGATATGACAGCTGTCACATACAACTAACAAAATTGTTTCGAACGAAGTTAAAGAGAGAGCTAAGTGCTACTAGAGCCATCTTACAGAAAAAAACGAATGAACCTTTTGGTCAACCCAATATTTCCCTTAGACTGGTAGTCATATAAGCTCAAACACATAGTAGGAAAAAAAAAATCTACATTTTCTTACTCTTATCCTCATATGATTTTGGTGTCCCCTTTTACATCTTCGTGATCATTCTTTTGCTCTTCATTGTGGTTATCATCACTTTCACAGAAATATTTTGATTTTTTTTTTAATCTGTGTACTGGCTTATTTAAGTGATTTACTTTCTAATTGTGATTTTCTCTTTCCTGTAGATTCTTCTTTTTTATTTAGAGAAGATCTTTCAATATTTCCTTTAGGATAGGTTTAGTATTGCTGTATTCTTTAGTTTTTGCTTTTCTGAGAAATTCTTCACCTTGCTATTCTTTTTTAATTTATTTAATTTATTTTTATTTTTGGCTGTGTTGGGTGTTCGTTGCTGCGCACAGGCTTTCTCTAGTTGTGGTGATGGAGGGCTGTTCTTCGTTGCAGTGTACAGGCTTCTCGTTGTGGTGGCTTGTTGTGGAGCATGGGCTCTAGGCACACGGGCTTCAGTAGTTGTGGCTTTTGAGGTCTAGAGTGCAGGCTCAGTAGTTGTGGTGCATGGGCTTGGTTGATCTGCCGCCTGTGGGATCTTCCCGGACCAGGGATTGAACCCGTGTCCCCTGCATTGGCAGGCGATTCTTAACCACTGTGCCACCAGGGAAGCCCTCCTTCTGTTCTAAATGATAATCTTGCTGGGTAGAGTATCCTAGGTTGCACGTTTTTCCCTTTCAGGATTTTGAATATGTCTTGCCACTCCCTTTGGGCCTGCAGTGTCCTTATGGAGTCCACTTGTAATTAACTCTTTGTTTTTCTTTTGCTGCCTTTAGAATCCTCTCTTTGTCTTTAAATTTTGCCATTTTTATTATGATATGTCTTGATGTAGGTCTGTTTGGGTTTATCTTGTTTGGAACCCTCTGTGCTTCCTGAACCTGCATATCTGTTTCCTTCTTTAGGTTTGGGAAGTTTTCAGCCATAATTTCTTCAAATACATTTTTGATCCACTTTTCTTTCTCCTTCTGGGATCCCTGTTATGTGTAGATTGGAATGCTTTATATTATCCCATAGGTCTCTTATGTTGCTTTCTTTTTTTTTGATCTGGCTTTCTGTCTGCTGTCCTGATTGGGTGGTTTCTGTTATTCTATCTTCCAGGTCAGTTATTTGTTCTTCTGCATTGTTCATTCTGCTATTCATTGCTTTTAGCTCAGCTTTTGTCTCTGCAAATGAGTTTTCTAATTTTTCTTCGTTCTTCTTTATAGCTTCTTGTTCTTTTTTACAGTATTCTACATTTCCATCAATAGTCTTTCTTAATTCTTTTAGTATTTTCATTATCTCCTTTTTGAAACTGGTGTCTATTAGAAGAGGTGTGTTTCATTGTTTTGTTCTTTCAGGAGAATTCTCTTGGTCTTTAGGAGTGGTTGCTGTGCTTCTTCATTTTATTTATATTTCTCTTACTTTGTGAGTTTAGGAGAAACAATTATATACTGTGGTTGTGGAGGGCTATTTATACGTGGGGATGTTCCTCTGTAGCTTGTGTGAGTTTAATATATTTGGTGCAAGGGCTCTTTTTAGTATGGATGCCTGTCACCTCTTTCCTCAGCATGTGCTTGTTGTTATTTCCTTGATAGCGGGCGTGCAGATGTGGCAGCTCGTGCCTGGTCCTCAGGTTTCTGGTGGCGGCTCAGGAGCACCCTAAGAGCATATCATGGGAATCGAGGTGGCTTGTGACCACTCCTGGAGTCCAGGCAGGCAGCGGCAGGGCCTCAGGACCACTCCTGGGGTCCGGGAGGGAGGCAGCGAGGCTCGTGACCCCTCCTGGGGTCTGGGGTGGAGGCAGTGGGGTCTGGGGTGGAGGCAGTGGGGGCTTGCGACCACTCCTGGCATCTGGATGGGTAGTGGCAGTGGATCGCGACCATTCCTGAGTTCTGGGAGGGAGGCAGCGGGGGCCAGGAGACCACTCCTGGAGCCCGTGCAGGCAGTGTGTCCTGCCCTCTGAGACCACACGCACAGGGAAAAAGGCTACAATCAGAGTCCTGCCTCTCCTCTCATGCACCCCCAAAACAATGGCGACTGGCCTCTAAGGCGGCCCAGGCTTCCTCTTAGTACACCCTCAGTTGTGCTCACACTGGATTCCAGTCCCCCTGCAGGCTGTTTCCACACAGCCAACCCTAGTCCTCTCTTTGGTTCTGATCTCCAAAGCCAGAGTTCCAGCACCCAGCCCCTGCCTGCACTGGTGGAAGAGTGTCTCAGGCTAGGGAGTGCAGGGTGGCAGCACTGACCATCTGTGTAGTTCTCCCTTTGCTCTGGCTGCCACAAACCCAGTGCTGCATTCACTTATGAGGCTCAGAAACTCCCCTTCTTTCCTAGCCAATCTCCCCACTGGTGAGGGAGTTCCCAGGGTGCAGGAACCTTTCCTCTTTCACAGCTCCCTCCTAGGGGTGCAGGTCCCATCCCAATTCCTTTCTCGCTTTTTTTTCCTTTTTTCCTACCTGCTTACTGGAGATTTTCTTGCCGTTTCAACAGTCTGAGGTCTTCTGCCAGCTTACAGTAGATATTCTGTGAGAATCATTCCACGTGTAGATGTATTTTTGATGTATTTATGGGAGAAGGGGAGCTTCATGTCCTACTACTCCACCATCTTGATCACTCCTCTGTGTGTCTTCTTTGGAGAAGTGTCTAGTTAGATTTTCTGCCCATTTTTTGATTGGGTTGTTTGTTGATATTGAGCTGTTGAGCTGTTTGTATATTTTGGAGATTAATCCCATGTCAGTCACATCATTTGCAGATATTTTCTCCAGTTCTGTGGGTTGTCTTTTCCTTTGTTTATGGTTTCCTTTGCTGTGCAAAAGCTTGAAGTTTTATTAGGTCCCATTTGTTTATTTTTGTTTTTATTTTCATTACTCTAGGAGGCAGATGCAAAAAGATATTGCTGTGATTTATGTCAAAGAGTGTTCTGCTTATGTTTTTCTCTAAGAGTTCTATAGTATCCAGTCTTACATTTAGGTCTTTGATCCATTTTGAGTTTATTTTTGTGTATGGTGTTAGAGAATGTTCTAATCTCATTCTTTTAGATGTGGCTCACCAGTTTTCACAGCACCACTTATTAAAGAGACTTTTTTCCACTGTATATTCTTGCCTTCCTTTTCGTAGATTAATTGACCATAGGTGTGTGGGTTTATTTTTGGTCTTTCTATCCTCTTCTGTTGATCTGTAAGTCTGTCTTTGTGCCAGTACCATACTGCTTTGATTTCTGTAGCTTTATAGCGTAGTCTGAAGTCAGGGAGCCTGATTCCTCCAGCTCTGTTTTTCTTTCTCAAGATTGCTTTGGCTCTTCAGTGTCCTTCTGTATTTTGAATGATATGTAATCTCATTTATTTCGGTTGTTTTTCTTTTTTTTTTTTATTTTTGATGAGTAAGATTGCCTATATATTTTCTTCAGAACTAATGTTCTGGTACTTAAGGTAGCATAATTTTTCTCTCTTTACCTTCAAAGGTTGCTCAAGAAACAGATGTTAGAGCACAGATTCGTCTGCAGTTTCGTGATGTCAATGGAGAACTTGTAGCTGTGCAGAGATCTATGGTTTGTACTCAGAAAAGCAAAAAGACAGAATTTAAAACCCTGGAAGGAGTCATTACTAGAACAAAGTAGGTGTTTATTATATATTTGAATTATCTGTTCATTTTTTTGTCTTTAGGTCTATAAAACTATGGTTTTTTCCTACTACTTTAAGTTTATTTTACGGAAGCTTATTAACTTTTTAACGGACTTTATCTTTAGAGCTGTTTTAGTTTCTCAGCACAACTGAGCAGAAAGTAGAGATCCACCTTGACTCTACACCTGTGCAGCCTTGTCCACTATCAACATCTAATTTTTTATTTGATACTATTTATCAGTTAAACAGAATGATCCCATTAAAGATTTAGTGATAATGCTCCACTCCTTTGAGTAATTTCTGGACAGTTGCTGAATTGAAGGTGCATAATCACTCAAATATAGATTGAATGAATGAAAAGTGCTAGTAATCATGTCTATAGGGAAGGATGAGATAAGCTGACAGGTGCCTTTCAACTGTTGTCATTCTGTTAAGGGCAGGTATCATATTGCAATGGGTATGGATATTGGAATTAGGTAGGCTGCCCTGAATTCATGGCTTTATCCTTGTTGAGCAAATTACTTATCATCTTATCCCTTCCTTTCATTTATTCATTTGTTAAACTAATTAAATAATTTCTTTATTTAATCAATAATGTGTCACACCTGTTATGTGCTAGATACACTGTACTAGCTACTGGCTTCTCAAGTGGATTCTTTTCACTGGCTTTTAAATATACTCAGGTCTCTCCCACAACCTCAGATTTCATTTCACTCCAGTTACGGTTTGTCTCCATCTTCCCCTTTACAGGCAATTTTTTCAAAAGAGTTGTTGATACTCACTGTCTCCATTTCGTGACTTCCTCCTGACTCCTGCTCTAGCCCCATTCTTGTACTGAAACAGCTCCAACTAAGGTCACAAATAACCTCTGTATTAATTAGGATAATGCTATTGCTATACAAAATAGACCTCCTTATCTCAGTGAATGACACCCCCATCCATCCAGTGACACGAACCTAAGTCTGTCTTGACAGCTTCCTTGCCATCTATATTCAGTTCATTACCAAGTCCTATGGATTTCGCCTAACTGGCTCTTCAGTCTGTTTCTCTCCATCTCTATGAGAACCATTCTTGTTCAAGCTACCATCGTCTTTCCCTGGTCTAATGTCTCAATCTCCTGGTCTATCTTTGTCCATTCTGTCCCCCTACAAAACATTCTTAGTACATTCAGTGTAATATTTTCAGAATACATATAAAATGACAGTAAAGACAGACACTGCATCCACTCACCTAATCTAGTTGTTAACAGATACTGGACAGAAGATGTGAAAGAAAATG